>NW_028318675.1:1467500-2088306 GCF_062004578.1 Staurois parvus | reverse complement strand
TCTCCTTCTTCTCATCCTTCTCCTTCTTCTCATCCTTCTCCTTCTCCATCTTCTCATCCTTCTCCTTCTCCTTCCTCATCTCCAAGGGCATTTAAATTAAAGGTACAGTGTTCTGCACTAATATAAAGGCTCTCTGAAGCCTAGAAACCCTTTTTATAAGTTATCTTCGTAGCGAATAAATTCGCATCGAATCAAATTTCTTCCTGAAATTCGCCGAATCAGCCGAATCAAATTTTTGAATACTTCGCTCATCTCTAGTGAAAATGAACATTTTGCTGCCAGCTGAACCCCAGAACCTCCATAAATCCAGTCTAGAGACATAAATTGTGTCTGCAGCACAGAGAAGGAAGATTATCCGAGAGAAATCCAGGAATACAGGACGGGGAACACAGCTCAGGAAAGTGACCAGGGGATTACAGGCTGATATCACCCAGTCCCCGCCCTACTCTGGACCAATCAGTGAGCAGTATGGGTGGAGGAATGGATTTAGTGTTCATGACCCACCTGTGCTGATCTCTGTAGGAGTGTCCTCCTCTATAAATGTCCCCGTTATTCCATCCTCCTCCATAGACTGCTGATCATCCCTCACATACGCCTCTTCTTCTTCTGCTTTCACCTCAAATTCTATATCGATTGGATCTCCACTCTAAATCAAGGAAATGAGAGAAAATATCATCTGTAAAATGTAAGGCCACATAAAAAATCCACACATCATCATCACATGTCCATGTTCTAGATTCTCCCTCCCACCGACCTTGTAATAGTGAGGGATGGTGTGACCTTCCTGTGTGGAATCCCAGGAATACAGAGGACGGGGACATCTCTCTGGTGGGTTCCTGGTATTAGGTGGCTCCATCATATCCTTGTGTCCTTCTGAAAACTCCTCCATCACTCCATACTCCTCATCCTCCTCTTTATACTCTTCTTTAACATCAATATTATCATCCCCGAGGATTCCACTCTGAAATATATAATAAAACATTCATTGTAACAAACATGCTGTGTATAAATCACAACTACCAATAATTGTCATCATCTACCTGATGATGGTGAGGGATGGTGTGACCTTCCTGTGTGGAATCCCGGGAATCCAGAGGACGGGGACATCTCTCTGGTGGGTTCCCATGACTGGATCCATCTGTAGGAAACACACACACTGACTGAATCCATTGTTTCTATGTGTTTATCAGATGATGGGGGATCTAGGTGGATCCTCCGTACTGCTCTCTCCTTTACAATAAAGTCTCCTCTTACCCGGTGATGTGAGGGGCGGCTGATTGTCCATCATGACGTCCTTGTAGAGATCCTTGTGTCCTTCTAAATACTCCCACTCCTCCATGGAGAAATAGACAGTGACACCCTGACACCTTATAGGAACCTGACACACACAATGATACAGTCACCATCCAGACACATCCCTTGTCTGTTACTGGAGAATGTCCCAGAATTCCCGGCACCGCTCACCTCTCCTGTCAGCAGCTCCATCATCTTCTTGGTGACTTCTAGAATCATCTCCATGTTGTGTCTCTCAGGGTTTAGGGAGTCACATGGAGGCACTGTGATGGTCATATGATCACCTGACTTCAGAAGAGGAAATCTCTGTATTGAGGAACCAATAGGAATATCATGTTGGAATCCCAGAATCCTCCTCACCTCTCCGGTCAGGTCTGTGTTTTATTAATAGAGATAAGAGTGATGTCATGTGACCTCCCAGAATCCTCCTCACCTCTCCGCTCAGGTCTGTGTTTTATTAATAGAGATGAGAGTGATGTCATGTGACCTCCCAGAATCCTCCTCACCTCTCCAGTCAGGTCTGTTTTATTAATAGAGATAAGAGCGATGTCATGTGACCTCCCAGAATCCTCCTCACCTCTCCGGTCAGGTCTGTGTTTTATTAATAGAGATGAGAGTGATGTCATGTGACCTCCCAGAATCCTCCTCACCTCTCCAGTCAGGTCTGTTTTATTAATAGAGATGAGAGTGATGTCATGTGACCTCCCAGAATCCTCCTCACCTCTCCGGTCAGGTCTGTGTTTTATTAATAGAGATGAGTGATGTCATGTGACCTCCCAGAATCCTCCTCACCTCTCCGGTCAGGTCTGTGTATTACTAATAGAGATAAGAGTGATGTCATGTGACCTCCCAGAATCCTCCTCACCTCTCCAGTCAGGTCTGTTTTATTAATAGAGATAAGAGCGATGTCATGTGACCTCCCAGAATCCTCCTCACCTCTCCGGTCAGCAGGTAGATGATCTCCAGGGTGAGGTTTAGTATCTTCTCAGTCATGTGACTCCGGTCCTCCTCCATCCTCATTGGTGCCATCATGTGATCTATACAGGTCTCCTTGTAGACGGATAACTTTGGGAAATGAAAGTAAGAATGATTTGGATGGTATTGGTCACACAATAATAGGATGTGGATGTGAGGGGGGAATAGGAGGGTTGCTGGACATTGAAGAACTACTCTCCCCATGGGAAGACATTTTGTTTGGACTGTTTAGTGTTTACTACAATTTTGAGGTCCGGGGTCCCCTTTACTCTGTTGGGTTTGTTTGGTCCCTGAACTGGTTTTGATGAGTTTTAGATCTGCAGACAAGGAATGATTATTATTATTATTATACAGTATTTATAAAGCGCCAATAGTTGGCTCAGCGCTGTACATTACAAAGGGGGACAGAACATGTGACAGAACAATACCAATACAATGCAAAACATGAGGGGATTGAGGGCCCTGCTCTTTCGAGCTTACAATCTAGGAGGGAGGGGATGGTGGCACAGGAGGAGATAGCTGTGGGGGATGGAGTGGTAGGAAGAGTGGAGGAGGTCAGCAGGTTAGGAGGGGGTGGGGAAGGCTTCCCTGAAGAGATGTGTTTTCAGGGTGCGCCTAAAGGAGAGGAGAGTAGGTGATAATCTGATGGGTTGGGGAAGGGAGTTCCAGAGGATGGGTGACACCCTGGAAAAGTCCTGGAGGCGGGCATGGGAGGAGGAGACCAGGGAACTAGAGAGAAGGAGGTCTTGTGAGGAGCGGAGTGTGCGTGTTGGGCGGTACTTGGATATTAGGTCAGTGATGTAGTTCGGGGCAGTATGGTGGACAGCTTTGTACGTCAGTGTTAGGATTTTGAATTTGATCCGTTGCGCAATCGGAAGCCAGTGGAGGGATTGGCAGAGGGGGGTGGAGGACACTGAATGGAGGCCAGTGGAGGGATTGGCAGAGGGGGGTGGAGGTCACTGAGTGGAGGCCAGTGGAGGGATTGGCAGAGGGGGGTGGCGGAAACGGAGCAGTTGGAAAGGTAAATGAGTCTGGCAGCCGTATTCAGGATGGACTGAAGCGGGGATAGCCAGCGGTGAGGCAGGCCAGTGAGGAGGGAGTTGCAGTAGTCTAGTCGTGATATGATGAGGGAGTGGATGAACTGTTTAGTGGTTTCTGGGGTTAGGAACGTGCAGATTTTGGCGATGTTGCGGAGGTGGAGTCTGCATGTTGCGGAGGTGGAGTCTGCACGAGTTTGTTAAAGATTGGACTTGGGGCTGGAAGGATAGGTTGGAGTCCAGAATGACACCCAGTACTCTGGCCTGCAGGGCGGGTTTGATATTGGCGTTGTTGGATGTGATGGAGAAGTCAATGGGGGGTGGGGTTCGGGCTGGGGGGAAGACCAGAAGCTCGGTTTTGGAGAGATTCAGTTTAAGGAAGTGGAGTGACATCCAATCTGATATGTCGCTGAGTAGGTGTGTGATTCGGGCTGAGACCGAGGGGGTGAGGTGGGGGGTTGAGAGATAGATTTGTGTGTCGTCGGCATAGAGGTGGTAGTTGAAGCCGTGAGAGTGTATGAGTTGGCCAAGGGAGGAGGTGTAGATGGAGAAGAGAAGGGGCCCAAGGACAGAGCCTTGAGGGACCCCAACAGAGAGGGGGAGTGAGGGGGAGGTGGTAGCATTATAGGTAACGCTGAAAGAGCGTTGTGACAGGTAGGATGAGAGCCAGGAGAGAGCAGAATCTCTGAGGCCGAGGGAGTGTAGTATTTTGAGGAGGAGGGGGTGGTCAACTGTGTCGAAGGCCGCAGAGAGGTCAAGGAGTAGGAGCACTGAATAGTGGCCATTAGCTTTGGTGGTTAGCAGGTCGTTGGAGAGTGTGAGTAAGGCGGTTTCGGTGGAGTGTAGGGGATGGAAGCCGGACTGTAGGGGATCGAGGAGGTTGTTGTCGTTGAGGTGAGAGCATAGGCGGGTGTAGACGAGGCGCTCGAGGAGTTTAGATGTAAGTGGGAGCAGGGAGATGGGTCTGAGGTTGTTCGGGTCATTGGTGTCCAGGGAGGGCTTTTTAAGTATAGGGGTGATGTGTGCATGCTTCAGTGGGGAGAGGAAAGTGCCGGAGGAGAGGGAGAGATTAAAGATGTGGGTGAGGGAGCGTAGGATGGAGGAGGAGGGAGGTCGTAGGAATTGTGAGGGGATAGGGTCGAGGGAGCAGGTGGTGAGGCGGGCATCAGAGAGGATCTTGGAGACTTCCTCGATGGTAGTAAGGTCAAAGGTGTGGAGTGTTGGGGGGCTTCAGTATGAGGAATGTAGGGTGGGGTGGAAGTGGAGGTCAGAGCAGTGGTGGGGCCGTGGGAGAGGGGTGATGAGGGGGTAGCTGAGTGAGGGGGAACGGGGTTAGAGGGAGTTTGAGGAGTGACGAAGTCCCTGCGGGTAATGTCGAGGGGGAGGGGGGATGAGGGGGTAGCTGTGTGAGAGGGGACGGGTTGAGAGGGCGTGTGAGTTGCGGCGATGTCCTTGCGAATTGTGTCAATCTTGTTTTTGAAGTGATTGGCAATCTCAAGGGTGGTGAGTGAGGTGCTGGGTGGAGGTGGGGGTGGAGAGAGTAGAGAGTTGAAGGTGGAGAAGAGTCGGCGAGGATTGGAGGAGAGGGCCTTGATGAGGGTCAGGAAGTAGGCTTGTTTGGCTGCGTGGAGGGAGGAGGTGTAGGTGTGGAAGGCAGATTTGTAGCGGGTAAAGGCTTGTTGGGATTTTGTTTTGCGCCATAGTCGCTCCAGGGCACGACTGTGTCGTTTGAGGGTTTTGGTGTGATCAGTCTGCCAGGGCTGGAGCGGTCGGGGTCTGATGTTGCGTGTGGTTAAAGGCGCTAGTGAGTCAAGGGCTGCTGACAGCGCGTTGTTGTAGGCAGTCATAGCCAAGTCGGGGCAGGACAGGGGGAGGATGCTGTCATGGAGTTGATCAGCTGCGGAGTGGAGGGGGGCAGGGTTAAGGTTGCGGAGGTTACGGCTGGTAGTAGTGTGACATTTGGAGGGGTAGGCGTTGGAGGACGAGGAGATAGAGAAGGTAATCAGGTTGTGGTCAGAGAGAGGGAAGGGGGTGTTAGTGAGGTTGTGGGGAGCGCAGCGGTTGGAGAAGACAAGGTCCAGGATATTTCCGTCGGAGTGGGTGGTGGATTGTATGCACTGTGCAAGTGTAAAGGAGGAAGTTAAGTGGAGGAGACGGGCTGTGTCCGGGTTGTCGAGGTTGACAGGGATGTTGAAATCCCCAAGAATGATGGTGGGTAGCTCAGAGGAGAGGAAGAAGGGTAGCCAGGAGGAAAAGTCATCCAGGAAGCGGGGTATGGATCCAGGAGGCCGGTATATCACAGCAATCTTCAGGGGGGTTGGGGAGAATAGTCGGACGCAGTGGGCCTTGAAGGAGGAGAAGGATAGGGAGGGGGGGTTTGGGAGGACTCAGAAGGTGCTCTGCGGTGACAGGAGCAGACCAACCCCACCACCTTTACGACCGTTGGGCCTGGGTGAGTGGGTCCAGGTGAGACCTCCGTAGGAGAGTGCAGCAGGGGAGGTAGAGTCAGTGGGCTGGATCCAGGTTTCCGTGATCGCTAGGAGGTTGAGGGAGCGGGAAACAAAGAGGTCGTGGATGGCGGTAAGCTTGTTGCACACCGATCGGGCGTTCAGGAGTGCGCATGAAAACGGGGGGGAGATTTTAGGGAGCAGGGGGACAGATACTAGGTTGCGGGGGTTGCGGTAGGACGTGGAGGCGGGAGGGTGTTGTGTGGGTGAGGGAGGTGGTGGAGGGCCAGGATTTGGGGAGATGTCCCCCGCGGCTAGGAGGAGGAGAAGGGTGAGAAAGGTGGCATGGGAGCGGCATGTGCAGGAGCGTGAGAAACTACTAGTGGAGGTGTTCGGGTCAGTGGGAGAGCGGAGTAATAGGAGGAGGTGGTGGGTGCCATAGAGGGGCGAAGGAAGCAGTGAGGACACAATATACAAATGTTTAGGAGGAGCAGAGGGATATAGTGAATGGATTTTGAGAATGGAGGAGAGGAAAATGAGAAGGAGGAGTGGAAGAGGCATTTTGGGGGGGTGATGAGAGCAGCAGTAGGGAGATGATAGCAATAAGGGGGGAGATGTACAAGTTTTGGGGTGGAGCAGAGGGGTAAAGAAATGAGATTTGGGAACAGAGGATAGTAATATGAAGAGGAGAAGAGGGGTGTATTATATAAAGGTACACGTAAACCGAGTGGGACTCAGGCATGTAAGAGAGGTTTCCCGGGGTGTTTGCTTGCAGTCTGTCCAGCGTGCAGTAGAGTTTCTTGTTGGTGTCTTCCTGCTGCTTAAGTTCAACTGCTGTGTTTAACTGCTTCGCACTCTTTCGAAGCCGCACTCAATCTGAAGCAGCACCCTCATCAGAGACTGTGCCCCCCATCAGAGATCTCCCCCCATGAGCTGATCTAAATTTATAGGGAGATGCTCAAATGAGCATTCAACTCCACCCCAATTAGAAGCTGATAAGGCTCACATGAATAGTGGGGGATGTTTCTTAGGAACCAGGCCACAGTCATAAACTGGGTGCAACTGGAGGTGAGGACTGGTCAACATACACAGATATAAATACACCATTTGTTCTGAATATAACAGGAGTGAATGTGATTTTGAGTTAGGAGTGGAGGTAGGAGAGATGCATTACCCAGAATGATAAATCTGATCCTTCCTATGACTAGTTTGCTCTGAGGCAGTGCTGTGAGGTCAATGTCGGCTCATCATGCAGGGATGGTCACTTTACATCACCCGACGCCCGGGACATGTAGTTCTGGGGGCCGGGCAAGTATTGTTTTTAATCTTTATCCCTGCTGAGGGCAAGCCGCAGGGCTCTCCTTTCAGGTGCCAGCCTGTGTGTGTGATCCTCTCCTGTACCTACTATGCTTCCCCGGCTCTGCTTGCCCATCTGTGGGCCCGGGTCAGCGGGTGTCGGAGGGTAGAGGGGCAGAGGAGAGCGGACACGTTCACTCCCTTCTTGTCCTGACCCAGAAGTGACATTATGACTGATTTCCCAACCATCGAGGCCGGCAAAGAATGTAATGCGGTGCGATGTGCTCTACATTACATCCAATGGAGTACAGAGGAGACATTGGGGGTCTTTTAGACCTTGGATGTCTCAATAAAGAGAACCTGTCATCAAAAGTCATCTCATAGAGGACTTTGTCCCCTCAAGTAAAAATGTTTTTTTAATTGTAAACAATTAAAGTTACACCCAAGTATATAACTCCTCCCCTTAAAAAATGTTGAGGCTCCCCACCCCCACATATATGGACACCCAAACATAAGAGCACACGCTGGAGGGCCTACACGTGATAACATTGATTGTGATACACGTTACATATCGCCGGTCACACCAGAATGAGAGGATAATTCTAGGAGCAGACCTCCTCCGTACTCTATACTGATGACCTAGAAGGGGCTATAAATGTGTCACCTATAGATAATACCGGGGACTAAAGGTTGTCACCATTTCAGCACACACAACTTAAGGTTTGACATGTTGGATATCTATTTACTCGCTGCAACCTCGGCTTTTATATTTTTGCAAATAAATGGGTCATTTATTGCTTTTTTGATCCCTTTGGCATTTCCTAGACTTTGTGATATTTTGTGACATAAAAAATTAGACCTGCCACTTTTTTCTCTAAAGTCTCTACTTTCAGAAAAACAATGTGTACAGTATTAACAAGGCACACTTGAATCGTACAATTCAGAAAGGCACCATCATATAGAAAGGGTAAAAAAGAAGAGAAAGGAAAGGAGAATAGATCCTAAGTACATGAGAAATATAAAGGAAAAGTAGACTGAATGATATATGTGTGAACAGGACACGTCAATCAACCTTCACATGGAATGCCACTATTCATGTAGTAAATGTCTCTGAACCTTCCATGATTCCCATTTTCTATCAGACAAGTGCATCTTGTCCAGTAAGTTATAATGAATTCTCTCCATGAGCATCACAGCATCTACTCTATGTAATACAGAGGCCAATGGTACCGTGATAGATTCCCAATGTAGGGCGATAGCCCACAAAGTAGAAATACAAATAGTATGTATCAATGTCATAACATTATCAGGAACCCCCGGGATACGAGCTCCCAATAGGAAGACTGTATAGTCAGACGTACCGGAACACCCACCAGTGAAGTCACCAACTCAGATATCCTGCGCCACACCAAGGATAAAGTTGGGCAAGCCCACAACGTATGTACCAAAGTACCGGTGAGGCCGCAGCCCCGGAAACATAACGGGGACGTTTGTGGGTACAAAACGTGTAGCCTTGATGGGGTATAATACCATCTGGTTAATACCTTGAGGGCCGTCTCATGGACAGAAACAGATGGAGAGCTCTTACATATGTTATCCACCATGGAATCCCAATCCTCTTCCGAAAAGGTGATACCACTATCCTCCTCCCATTTTTGTCTCTATAAAGGAGGTGTGGGAGAGAGACTGACCAGGAATTGGTGATACAGATCAGACATAAGACCTTTGCCCCTGGGATAGTCACGGCTGATACGTTCAGAAATCGGAGATGAAGGTGTAAGGCCAAAATGCGAGTTAAAAAATGTCTAATCTGCGATAACGATGATATTCACGAAGCGGAACATCACAAAGTCCGCACATCATATCAAAGGGAATATAAGATCCTCCACTTTGACAGTCAGACAACCTAATAAAGGATCTATTGTACCACCAATGAAACGCCCGAGGAGAAGAAAATGCTGTACTAAAGTTAGGGTCACCAAAAAACGATACACCCGGGGAAACAGAAGAGACCAGATTTCATTGAAGTTTCCATCGAGACCAAAGTGTCAATGAATGGTCACAACAGAGTCAGAAAAAGTTAACGATCGAGGGAGGATTTTGGACCATAAAATACCCGGTAAATAAAATGGGCGTATAGATTGAGATTCAAATCTAACCCCCGGGATCTGGGAGTTAACAGTCGCCCATTGTGATAATTGTGCAAAACACGCTGAAAGGTAATAGAGCCAAAAATTGGGAAGACCGAGGCCCCCCGTCCGTTGTGACCGGTACAAAACCGATGAGGTAAAACGTGGACGTTTATTACACCAAATAAATTGTTAATCAGCCGCTGAAAGCGATCCAGAAACATTTTGGAGACGGAGACTGGAAGTGATGTAAATAGATAAAGTACCGTATTTTTCGCCGTATAAGACGCACTTTTTCTTCCCCAAAACTGGGGGGGAAAAGTTGGTGCGTCTTATACGACGAATAGAGAGAGAATCCGTGAGGCGCGGCCACGGCTGTAGGAAAGGCCGTGGCTTTGGCCTATCTCTGGAGCGGTCAGCCATCTTAGTACACCCAGCGGTGCGCGCTGACATCATCACCCCCTCTGCTCGTGGATCCTACCATAGCGCGGATCTACAACAACAGGTGAGGAGCGGGGCAATGCTATGTTACTGGCTATTATTACTAATGTGGGGGCAATGTTACTGGCTATTATTACTAATGTGGGGGCAATGTTACTGGCTATTATTACTAATGTGGGGGCAATGCAATGTTACTGGCTATTATTACTATGTTGGGGGCAATGTTACTGGCTATTATTACTAATGTGGGGGCAATGTTACTGGCTATTATTACTATGTTGGGGGCAATGTTACTGGCTATTATTACTAATGTGGGGGCAATGTTACTGGCTATTATTACTAATGTGGGGGCAATGTTACTGGCTATTATTACTAATGTGGGGGCAATGTTACTGGCTATTATTACTAATGTGGGGGCAATGTTACTGGCTATTATTACTAATGTGGGGGCAATGTTACTGGCTAATATTACTATGTTGGGGGCAATGTTACTGGCTATTATTACTAATGTGGGGGCAATGTTACTGGCTATTATTACTAATGTGGGGGCAATGTTACTGGCTATTATTACTAATGTGGGGGCAATGTTACTGGCTATTATTACTAATGTGGGGGCAATGTTACTGGCTATTATTACTAATGTGGGGGCAATGTTACTGGCTATTATTACTATGTTGGGGGCAATGTTACTGGCTATTATTACTAATGTGGGGGCAATGTTACTGGCTATTATTACTAATGTGGGGGCAATGTTACTGGCTATTATTACTAATGTGGGGGCAATGTTACTGGCTATTATTACTATGTTGGGGGCAATGTTACTGGCTATTATTACTATGTTGGGGGCAATGTTACTGGCTATTATTACTATGTTGGGGGCAATGTTACTGGCTATTATTACTAATGTGGGGGCAATGTTACTGGCTATTATTACTAATGTGGGGGCAATGTTACTGGCTATTATTACTAATGTGGGGGCAATGTTACTGGCTATTATTACTAATGTGGGGGCAATGTTACTGGCTATTATTACTAATGTGGGGGCAATGTTACTGGCTATTATTACTATGTTGGGGGCAATGTTACTGGCTATTATTACGAATGTGGGGGCAATGTTACTAGCTATTATTACTATGTTGGGGGCAATGTTACTGGCTATTATTACTATGTTGGGGGCAATGTTACTGGCTATTATTACTATGTTGGGGGCAATGTTACTGGCTATTATTACTAATGTGGGGGCAATGTTACTGGCTATTATTACTAATGTGGGGGCAATGTTACTGGCTATTATTACTAATGTGGGGGCAATGTTACTGGCTATTATTACTAAAGTGGGGGCAATGTTACTGGCTATTATTACTAATGTGGGGGCAATGTTACTGGCTATTATTACTATGTTGGGGGCAATGTTACTGGCTATTATTACTAATGTGGGGGCAATGTTACTGGCTATTATTACTAATGTGGGGGCAATGTTACTGGCTATTATTACTATGTTGGGGGCAATGTTACTGGCTATTATTACTAATGTGGGGGCAATGTTACTGGCTATTATTACTAATGTGGGGGCAATGTTACTGGCTATTATTACTATGTTGGGGGCAATGTTACTGGCTATTATTACTAATGTGGGGGCAATGTTACTGGCTATTATTACTAATGTGGGGGCAATGTTACTGGCTATTATTACTAATGTGGGGGCAATGTTACTGGCTATTATTACTATGTTGGGGGCAATGTTACTGGCTATTATTACTATGTTGGGGGCAATGTTACTGGCTATTATTACTATGTTGGGGGCAATGTTACTGGCTATTATTACTAATGTGGGGGCAATGTTACTGGCTATTATTACTATGTTGGGGGCAATGTTACTGGCTATTATTACTAATGTGGGGGCAATGTTACTGGCTATTATTACTAATGTGGGGGCAATGTTACTGGCTATTATTACTAATGTGGGGGCAATGTTACTGGCTATTATTACTAATGTGGGGGCAATGTTACTGGCTATTATTACTAATGTGGGGGCAATGTTACTGGCTATTATTACTAATGTGGGGGCAATGTTACTGGCTATTATTACTATGTTGGGGGCAATGTTACTGGCTATTATTACTAATGTGGGGGCAATGTTACTGGCTATTATTACTAATGTGGGGGCAATGTTACTGGCTATTATTACTAATGTGGGGGCAATGTTACTGGCTATTATTACTAATGTGGGGGCAATGTTACTGGCTATTATTACTAATGTGGGGGCAATGTTACTGGCTATTATTACTATGTTGGGGGCAATGTTACTGGCTATTATTACTAATGTGGGGGCAATGTTACTGGCTATTATTACTAATGTGGGGGCAATGTTACTGGCTATTATTACTATGTTGGGGGCAATGTTACTGGCTATTATTACTAATGTGGGGGCAATGTTACTGGCTATTATTACTATGTTGGGGGCAATGTTACTGGCTATTATTACTATGTTGGGGGCAATGTTACTGGCTATTATTACTAATGTGGGGGCAATGTTACTGGCTATTATTACTAATGTGGGGGCAATGTTACTGGCTATTATTACTAATGTGGGGGCAATGTTACTGGCTATTATTACTAATGTGGGGGCAATGTTACTGGCTATTATTACTAATGTGGGGGCAATGTTACTGGCTATTATTACTATGTTGGGGGCAATGTTACTGGCTATTATTACGAATGTGGGGGCAATGTTACTAGCTATTATTACTATGTTGGGGGCAATGTTACTGGCTATTATTACTATGTTGGGGGCAATGTTACTGGCTATTATTACTATGTTGGGGGCAATGTTACTGGCTATTATTACTAATGTGGGGGCAATGTTACTGGCTATTATTACTAATGTGGGGGCAATGTTACTGGCTATTATTACTAATGTGGGGGCAATGTTACTGGCTATTATTACTAATGTGGGGGCAATGTTACTGGCTATTATTACTAATGTGGGGGCAATGTTACTGGCTATTATTACTATGTTGGGGGCAATGTTACTGGCTATTATTACTAATGTGGGGGCAATGTTACTGGCTATTATTACTAATGTGGGGGCAATGTTACTGGCTATTATTACTATGTTGGGGGCAATGTTACTGGCTATTATTACTAATGTGGGGGCAATGTTACTGGCTATTATTACTAATGTGGGGGCAATGTTACTGGCTATTATTACTATGTTGGGGGCAATGTTACTGGCTATTATTACTAATGTGGGGGCAATGTTACTGGCTATTATTACTAATGTGGGGGCAATGTTACTGGCTATTATTACTAATGTGGGGGCAATGTTACTGGCTATTATTACTATGTTGGGGGCAATGTTACTGGCTATTATTACTATGTTGGGGGCAATGTTACTGGCTATTATTACTAATGTGGGGGCAATGTTACTGGCTATTATTACTAATGTGGGGGCAATGTTACTGGCTATTATTACTATGTTGGGGGCAATGTTACTGGCTATTATTACTAATGTGGGGGCAATGTTACTGGCTATTATTACTAATGTGGGGGCAATGTTACTGGCTATTATTACTAATGTGGGGGCAATGTTACTGGCTATTATTACTATGTTGGGGGCAATGTTACTGGCTATTATTACTATGTTGGGGGCAATGTTACTGGCTATTATTACTATGTTGGGGGCAATGTTACTGGCTATTATTACTAATGTGGGGGCAATGTTACTGGCTATTATTACTAATGTGGGGGCAATGTTACTGGCTATTATTACTAATGTGGGGGCAATGTTACTGGCTATTATTACTAATGTGGGGGCAATGTTACTGGCTATTATTACTAATGTGGGGGCAATGTTACTGGCTATTATTACTAATGTGGGGGCAATGTTACTGGCTATTATTACTAATGTGGGGGCAATGTTACTGGCTATTATTACTAATGTGGGGGCAATGTTACTGGCTATTATTACTATGTTGGGGGCAATGTTACTGGCTATTATTACTAATGTGGGGGCAATGTTACTGGCTATTATTACTAATGTGGGGGCAATGTTACTGGCTATTATTACTATGTTGGGGGCAATGTTACTGGCTATTATTACTAATGTGGGGGCAATGTTACTGGCTATTATTACTAATGTGGGGGCAATGTTACTGGCTATTATTACTATGTTGGGGGCAATGTTACTGGCTATTATTACTAATGTGGGGGCAATGTTACTGGCTATTATTACTAATGTGGGGGCAATGTTACTGGCTATTATTACTAATGTGGGGGCAATGTTACTGGCTATTATTACTATGTTGGGGGCAATGTTACTGGCTATTATTACGAATGTGGGGGCAATGTTACTGGCTATTATTACTATGTTGGGGGCAATGTTACTGGCTATTATTACTATGTTGGGGGCAATGTTACTGGCTATTATTACTAATGTGGGGGCAATGTTACTGGCTATTATTACTATGTTGGGGGCAATGTTACTGGCTATTATTACTAATGTGGGGGCAATGTTACTGGCTATTATTACTATGTTGGGGGCAATGTTACTGGCTATTATTACTATGTTGGGGGCAATGTTACTGGCTATTATTACTATGTTGGGGGCAATGTTACTGGCTATTATTACTAATGTGGGGGCAATGTTACTGGCTATTATTACTAATGTGGGGGCAATGTTACTGGCTATTATTACTAATGTGGGGGCAATGTTACTGGCTATTATTACTAATGTGGGGGCAATGTTACTGGCTATTATTACTAATGTGGGGGCAATGTTACTGGCTATTATTACTAATGTGGGGGCAATGTTACTGGCTATTATTACTAATGTGGGGGCAATGTTACTGGCTATTATTACTATGTTGGGGGCAATGTTACTGGCTATTATTACTAATGTGGGGGCAATGTTACTGGCTATTATTACTAATGTGGGGGCAATGTTACTGGCTATTATTACTATGTTGGGGGCAATGTTACTGGCTATTATTACTAATGTGGGGGCAATGTTACTGGCTATTATTACTAATGTGGGGGCAATGTTACTGGCTATTATTACTATGTTGGGGGCAATGTTACTGGCTATTATTACTAATGTGGGGGCAATGTTACTGGCTATTATTACTAATGTGGGGGCAATGTTACTGGCTATTATTACTAATGTGGGGGCAATGTTGCACTGGAACAGTGATGGTGATGACGAGTGGGGGGCAATGGTGGACTTTACAGTGATGAGTGGGGGCAATGGTGGATGATAAGAATAAGTATAAATCAGCACACATATATATATAAAATCCTCAGAAATCCCTTAAAGTCATATCAATATCCTTCCCCTGAAGTACTAATAAAACATACATTCATTGACTTAAACCCAAAAACCCACAATTATATTGAAAAAATCAAGACCCAAAGAGATTACCCAGATTATTTTTATTTTTGGGTAATCTCTTTGGGTCTTGATTTTTTCACTATAATTGTGGGTTTTTGGGTTTAAGTCAATGAATATATGTTTCAATGGTGGATGATGTATTAAACAAAAAGACAAAACGTACCGGTATGTTTGTCTTGTTGTTTTTTTTTTACTGATCCGAAAAAGATCCGATCCGTGACTCCTGATCCGTGGAACGATCCGAACCGTGAGTTCTTTCATTTCTGGATTTGTTACATGGTTGGCATAAAATTGTTCATAAACTGCTGTTAACTTTACACAGTTGATATAAAATATTTTACTACAGTATTGGGTTCAGAATCTTTTTTTTCTAGATTTTCCTCCTTTAAAATTGGGTGCGTCTTATATGCCAGAGCGTCTTATATGGCGAAAAATACGGTAGTTTAGGCAGAATATTCATTGTGACTGCCGTGACTCTACCCAGGAAGGAGATGGGGTACCCATGGCAAATCTTCAGTAGAGTAGAGGGGCGACACACATGGGGGGTAATTAGCAGCAAACATATCTGAGTATCTGGGAGTGAGGTTGATACCTAAATAGAAAATCCGATCCGTGGCCCAACGAAATGGAAAAGAGCTACAGAGAGAGGCACTCAGGGAATCAGGAACATTGATGGCATAACCACTGATTTAATGACATGAACAGACCTGACACTAGAGCAAAGTCGTTCAATACCGCCATAGATTAGGCAATGATACTAACGGGATGGTGAGGAAAAGCATTACATCATCAGCATACATACAGATTCTGAAAGGTGAAACCAATAAAGGGTAACCAGAGATGTCCGAATGTGATCTGATTGCAATCACCAAAGGTCCCAACACCAGTGCAAACAATAGGGATGACAGAGGACAACCATGACGGGTACCTCTACCCAATGTAACAAAGTCAGAGTTACAGCCGGGAAGTCTGATCCTTGTTATGGGAGAGTCATAGAGGGCGAGTATACCAGATAAACACTCATCACTGACACCCATTCTCTGCACCCAGGAAAACAAGGCCAAAGGACACCATTGAAGGCCTTATTAGTGTCCAAACTCAGTAACAAAACTTCTCTGGAGTGCAAATTGGCTCCTGACTAATGTGTAATGTAAGGAGAATGTTGTCACTGATAAATCTGTCCGGGATAAAACCTGATTGGTCTGGAGACACCAAAGCCCCTTTCATTCTTTAACCCCCCCGGACATTCCTAAAAACACCTCAGATTTATATACATTTTCTGTTACAAAGGAATGTTTCCTTCCTCCTGAGCAGCAATGTAAGGGGCTCTATGCTCCATACTCCTGACCCCGGCACTCCATCATTGTGTTAACTGCATAGTGTAATGATTGCCCATTGGCTGCCTGTGTAGTGTCATCATTGCCCTTTGTAGGCCATGTATGGTCAGGATGGTCCTTGTCTTGTCTATTTATTGTCAGTGCTGTTTGTTTAGAGGACCATATTACTAGAATTTATCTCCACAATGAGGAGAATGTTCCGGCCCCGGAAGTGGGGGAATGTTCTGCCCCTGAAGGGGTTCATCTGGGTTCCCACACTATATATGTGTGTATCATCATCTGCTGGAGATGGAAGAGGACGGACATGACTATGGAGGAAGAGGACGGACATGACTGTGGAGGAAGAGGACAGATGTGACTGTGGAGGAAGAGGACCGACATGACTGTAGAGGGAGAGGACGGACGTGACTGTGGAGGAAGAGGACCGACATGACGGGGGTTAAATAGGAAAAAACATCTTATTACCTCCTCTGCTGTCACGTCCAGCAACGTCTCTGATATGATTCCCCTCCGTCCCTGACATCACTTCCTGTCTGTGCCTGACATCACTTCCTGTCTGTGCCTGACATCACTTCCTGTCTGTGCCTGACATCACTTACTGTCTGTGCCTGACATCACTTACTGTCTGTGCCTGACATCACTTACTGTCTGTGTCTGACATCACTTCCTGTCTGTACCTGACATCACTTCCTGTCTGCATTCCATAGAGACTTCCTGTGTGAGTATAGGTGAGATCAGCACCTTGTGGAGCTCAGAGGAACTGCAGCCCCGAGATCCATCCCATAATCCCCCTTCCTGTATAATATGTACCTTACAGGGATACTACGGGAGATGAAACATTACTGAATAAAGGAAGAAGAAATAAATGTAACTCTTATGTAACCAACTGTTCAACAAACATCTCTTATTACATATAGAAAAGTCTTACAAACACAGAACACAAAATACAAATGTATAGCTAATGAGAGCGATCCCGCCAAACCTGATCCTTCTGGGGGGGACAATGCAAAATATATATCAATCCACTCATAATGACATCATCTTCTGGGAGTGTCTGCACATCCATCCATTTAATACACATTTCATTGTCTCAGCAGATCTCCTGCAGCCTATTAGCACCCATTTCCCTCTCTATGTCTCAGCAGATCTCCTGCAGCCTATTAGCTCCCATTTCCCTCTCTGTGTCTCAGCGGGTCTCCTGCAGCCTATTAGCTCCCATTTTCCTCTCTATGTCTCAGCGGATCTCCTGCAGCCTATTAGCACCCATTTCCCTTTCTATGTCTTAGCGGATCTCATGCAGCCTATTAGCACCCATTTCCCTCTCTATGTCTAAGCAGATCTCCTGCAGCCTATTAGCGCCCATTTCCTTCTCTATGTCTCAGCAGATCTCCTGCAGCCTATTAGCTCCCATTTCCCTTTCTATGTCTCGGCAGATCTCCTGCAGCCTATTAGCACCCATTTCCCTTTCTATGTGTTGGATTTTAGACACATACAATACTTCTTTAGTGTCTTGAGACGATTATGAATGAAGAGCTGTTGAAATAAAAAATGAAGTGTGATTTTATTCTATCACACAATGGTGTAAGATAACAATGTAAGCGTATCATGAACAGTTCCATGGAGATACAACTACTGTAGAAATAACAATGTAAGGTGTATCATGAACAGTTCCATGGAGATACAACTACTGTAGAAATAACAATGTACAGTCATGGCCGAAATTGTTGGCACCCTTGATATTTTTCCTGAAAATCAAGTATTTCACACAAAAAAGGTATTGCATTAACACATGTTTTGCTATACACATGTTTATTCCCTTTGTATGTATTGGAACAAATATAAAACAGAGGCAGAAAAGCAAATATGACATAATGTCACACAAAACCCCAAAAATGGGCTGGACAAAAGTATTGGCACCCTTAACTTAATATTTGGTTGCACACCCTTTGGAAAACATAACTGAAATCAGTCGCTTCCTATAACCATCAATAAGCTTCTGACACCTCTCACCCGGAATTTTGGACCACTCTTCCTTTGCAAACAGCTCCAGGTCTCTCTTATTGGAAGGACACCTTTTCCCAACAGCAATTTTAAGATCTCTCCACAGGTGTTCAATGGGATTTAGATCTGGGCTCATTGCTGGCCACTTCAGAACTCTCCAGCGCTTCTTTGCCATCCATTTCTGAGTGCTTTTTGACGTATGTTTGGGGTCATTGTCCTGCTGGAAGACCCAGGATCTTGGACGCAAACCCAGCTTTCTGACACTGGGCCCTACAGTGCGACCCAAAATCCTTTGGTAATCCTCAGATTTCATGATGCCTTGCACACAGTCAAGGCACCCAGTGCCAGAGGCAGCAAAACAACCCCAAAACATCATTGAACCTCCACCATATTTTACCGTAGGTACTGTGTTTTGTTCTTTGTAGGCCTCATTCCGTTTTCGGTAAACAGTAGAATGATGTGCTTTACCGAAAAGCTCTATCTTGGTCTCATCTGTCCACAAGACGTTTTCCCAGAAGGCTTTTGGCTTACTCAAGTACATTTTGGCAAACTGTAGTCTTGCTTTTTTATGTCTCTGTGTCAGCAGTGGGGTCCTCCTGGGTCTCCTGCCATAGCGTTTCATTTCATTTAAATGTCGACGGATAGTTCGCGCTGACACTGATGCTCCCTGAGCCTGCAGGACAGCTTGAATGTCTTTGGAACATGTTTGGGGCTGCTTATCCACCATCCGGACTATTCTGCGTTGCAATCTTTCATCAATTTTCCTCATCCGTCCACGACCAGGGAGATTAGCTACAGTGCCATGGGTTGCAAACTTCTTGATAATGTTGCGCACTGTGGACAAAGGCAAATCTAGTTCTCTGGAGATGGACTTGTAACCTTGAGATTGTTGATATTTTGCCACAATTTTGGTTCTCAGGTCCTCAGACAGTTCTCGTCTCCTCTTTCTGTTGTCCATGCTTAGTGTGGCACAGACAGACACACAATGCAAAAGTTAAGTGAACGTCTCTCCTTTTTATCTGCTTTCAGGTGTGATTTCTATATTGCCCACACCTGTTACTTGCCCCAGGTGAGTTTACAGGAGCATCACATGCTTGTAACATTCTTATTTATCCGCAGTTGTGAAAGGGTGCCAATACTTTTGTCCAGCCCATTTTTGGAGGTTTGTGTGACATTATGTCGAATTTGCTTTCTTTCCTCCCTTTTTTTGTTTTGTCCCAATACACACAAAGGGAATAAACATGTGTATAGCAAAACATGTGTTAATGCAATACGTTTCGTGAGAAATACATGATTTCCTGGAGAAATATCAAGGGTGCCAACAATTTCGGCCATGACTGTAAGTGTATCATGAACAGTTCCATGGAGATACAACTACTGTAGAAATAACAATGTAAAGCGTATCATGAACAGTTCCATGGAGATACAACTACTGTAGAAATAACAATGTAAAGCGTATCATGAACAGTTCCATGGAGATACAACTACTGTAGAAATAACAATGTAAGTGTATCATGAACAGTTCCATGGAGATACAACTACTGTAGAAATAACAATGTAAGTGTATCATGAACAGTTCCATGGAGATACAACTACTGTAGAAATAACAATGTAAAGCGTATCATGAACAGTTCCATGGAGATACAACTACTGTAGAGATAACAATGTAAAGCGTATCATGAACAGTTCCATGGAGATACAACTACTGTAGAAATAACAATGTAAAGCGTATCATGAACAGTTCCATGGAGATACAACTACTGTAGAAATAACAATGTAAAGCGTATCATGAACAGTTCCATGTAGATACAACTACTGTAGAAATAACAATGTAAAGCGTATCATGAACAGTTCCATGGAGATACAACTACTGTAGAGATAACAATGTAAAGTGTATCATGAACAGTTCCATGGAGATACAACTACTGTAGAAATAACAATGTAAGTGTATCATGAACAGTTCCATGGAGATACAACTACTGTAGAAATAACAATGTAAAGCGTATCATGAACAGTTCCATGGAGATACAACTACTGTAGAAATAACAATGTAAGTGTATCATGAACAGTTCCATGGAGATACAACTACTGTAGAAATAACAATGTAAAGCGTATCATGAACAGTTCCATGGAGATACAACTACTGTAGAAATAACAATGTAAAGCGTATCATGAACAGTTCCATGGAGATACAACTACTGTAGAGATAACAATGTAAGTGTATCATGAACAGTTCCATGGAGATACAACTACTGTAGAGATAACAATGTAAAGCGTATCATGAACAGTTCCATGGAGATACAACTACTGTAGAAATAACAATGTAAAGCGTATCATGAACAGTTCCATGGAGATACAACTACTGTAGAAATAACAATGTAAAGCGTATCATGAACAGTTCCATGGAGATACAACTACTGTAGAGATAACAATGTAAGTGTATCATGAACAGTTCCATGGAGATACAACTACTGTAGAAATAACAATGTAAGTGTATCATGAACAGTTCCATGGAGATACAACTACTGTAGAAATAACAATGTAAGTGTATCATGAACAGTTCCATGGAGATACAACTACTGTAGAAATAACAATGTAAGTGTATCATGAACAGTTCCATGGAGATACAACTACTGTAGAAATAACAATGTAAGCGTATCATGAACAGTTCCATGGAGATACAACTACTGTAGAAATATCAAGCAGAAGTGTAAAGATAAGTCACCATTTTTGTTATAGATGTCCGGCCATGTGCTGTCCTGTCCTTCATGGACATCTGTCCTTCTCATGCTCTCCTTGTCCTTCTCGAGACTTCGTGAAGAAGCCAGAAATAGAGGGAAGTGATGATCTTGCAGCACGCACCTGTTGCAGCTTCTCAGAATGTCCTAGACATGTATGTGTGTCAGAGTGTCGTGTAGCGTGTGAGAGTACCACCTCTGTCCCTCCAGACCCCTTTATGCAGCATGAGTGTCATAACGAGAGATTCTTCATACCTTGTATGGCATAGAAGGGGGGGGGGGGACACTCACATGATGTCTTTGATGGACAGGAACATATGTATGCTGATGTACATAATACTGTAACCTGATGATGTAACCTCAGCTTGTTATATATAAATGATAATATAACTTCAATGTATAATCACTAATCTATATATACATCAATATTAGAAACGTAACTAAATACACAGATACTATACAGACACATAATGTAATAGTAAGTCTATAATGAGTCCTCCTAATACCTTTCACATGTTACTACCAGAGACGTCTAACCAGCTATACCTAAATATGGTCTTCAGCTGGTCTAGGTGGTCTCAGCCAACTCATTCATATTCACTGTCTCAGCCAACTCATTCCTATTCACTGTCTCAGCCAACTCATTCCTATTCACTGTCTCAGCCAACTCATTCCTATTCACTGTCTCGGCCGACTCATTCCTATTCACTGTCTCAGCCAACTCATTAATATTTACTGTCTCAGCCGACTCATTCCTATTCACTGTCTCGGCCGACTCATTCCTATTTACTGTCTCAGCCAACTCATTCCTATTTACTGTCTCAGCCAACTCATTAATATTTACTGTCTCAGCCGACTCATTCCTATTCACTGTCTCGGCCGACTCATTCCTATTTACTGTCTCAGCCAACTCATTCCTATTTACTGTCTCAGCCGACTCATTCCTATTCACTGTCTCAGCCAACTCATTAATATTTACTGTCTCAGCCAACTCATTCCTATTCACTGTCTCGGCCGACTCATTCCTGTTTACTGTCTCAGCCAACTCATTCCTATTCACTGTCTCAGCCGACTCATTCCTATTTACTGTCTCAGCCGACTCATTCCTATTCACTGTCTCAGCCGACTCATTCCTATTCACTGTCTCAGCCGACTCATTCCTATTCACTGTCTCGGCCAACTCATTCCTGTTTACTGTCTCGGCCAACTCATTCCTATTTACTGTCTCAGCGAACTCATTCCTATTTACTGTCTCAGCCGACTCATTCCTATTCACTGTCTCAGCCAACTCATTCCCATTCACTGTCTCAGCCAACTCATTCCTATTCACTGTCTCAGCCAACTCATTCCCATTCACTGTCTCAGCCAACTCATTCCTATTCACTGTCTCAGCCAACTCATTCCTATTCACTGTCTCAGCCGACTCATTCCTATTTACTGTCTCAGCCAACTCATTCCTATTCACTGTCTCAGCCGACTCATTCCTATTTACTGTCTCAGCCAACTCATTCCTATTTACTGTCTCAGCCAACTCATTCCTATTCACTGTCTCGGCCAACTCATTCCTATTTACTGTCTCGGCGAACTCATTCCTATTCACTGTCTCAGCCAACTCATTCCTATTCACTGTCTCGGCCAACTCATTCCTATTTACTGTCTCGGCGAACTCATTCCTATTCACTGTCTCAGCCAACTCATTCCTATTCACTGTCTCAGCCAACTCATTCCTATTCACTGTCTCAGCCAACTCATTCCTATTCACTGTCTCAGCCAACTCATTCCTATTCACTGTCTCAGCCAACTCATTCCTATTCACTGTCTCGGCTTAACTTCTATATCTTTTGGTCTCGGCTATTTTACTGAAGAATTAAATATCATCGGTTTAAGGCGACAATTCACACATATTAATATTAATTATGATTAATCATAAAAAACAAATATTTTGCAAGCTTGCCATCAGTATAAGTGCCGAATCATAATTTTGATTTCTAACACTATGTCTCAGCGGATCTCCTGCAGCCTATTAGCACCCATTTCCCTTTCCATGTCTCAGCGGATCTCCTGTAGCCTATTAGCGCCCATTTCCCTTTCTATGTCTCAGCGGATCTCCTGCAGCCTATTAGTGCCCATTTCCCTTTCTATGTCTCAGCGGATCTCCTGCAGCCTATTAGCGCCCATTTCCCTTTCCATGTCTCAGCGGATCTCCTGTAGCCTATTAGCGCCCATTTCCCTCTCTATGTCTCAGCGGATCTCCCGCAGCCTATTAGCGCCCATTTCCCTCTCTATGTCTCAGCGGATCTCCCGCAGCCTATTAGCACCCATTTCCCTCTCTATGTCTCAGCGGATCTCCCGCAGCCTATTAGCGCCCATTTCCCTCTCTATGTCTCAGCGGATTTCCCGCAGCCTATTAGCGCCCATTTCCCTCTCTATGTCTCAGCGGATCTCCCGCAGCCTATTAGCGCCCATTTCCCTTTCCATGTCTCAGCGGATCTCCTGTAGCCTATTAGCGCCCATTTCCCTCTCTATGTCTCAGCGGATCTCCTGCAGCCTATTAGCGCCCATTTCCCTCTCTATGTCTCAGCGGATCTCCCGCAGCCTATTAGCGCCCATTTCCCTCTCTATGTCTCAGCGGATCTCCTGCATCCTATTAGCACCCATTTCCCTCTCTATGTCTCAGCGGATCTCCCGCAGCCTATTAGCACCCATTTCCCTCTCTATGTCTCAGCGGATCTCCCGCAGCTCCTATTTCCCTCTCTATGTCTCAGCGGATCTCCCGCAGCCTATTAACGCCCATTTCCCTCTCTGTCTCAGCGGATCTCCCGCAGCCTATTAACGCCCATTTCCCTCTCTGTCTCAGCGGATCTCCTGCAGCCTATTAGCGCCCATTTCCCTCTCTATGTCTCAGATCTCCTGCAGCCTATTAGCTCCTATTTCCCTCTCTATGTCTCAGCGGATCTCCTGCAGCCTATTAGCGCCCATTTCCCTCTCTATGTCTCAGCAGATCTCCTGCAGCCTATTAGCTCCCATTTCCCTCTCTATGTCTCAGCAGATCTCCCGCAGCCTATTAGCGCCCATTTCCCTCTCTATGTCTCAGCAGATCTCCCGCAGCCTATTAGCACGCATTTCCCTCTCTATGTCTCAGCGGATCTCCTGCAGCCTATTAGCACCCATTCCCTCTCCATGTCTCAGCGGATCTCCTGTAGCCTATTAGCGCCCATTTCCCTCTCTATGTCTCAGCGGATCTCCTGCAGCCTATTAGCGCCCATTTCCCTCTCTATGTCTCAGATCTCCTGCAGCCTATTAGCTCCCATTTCCCTCTCTATGTCTCAGATCTCCTGCAGCCTATTAGTGCCCATTTCCCTCTCTATGTCTCAGCATCTGGCACAAACCATCTCAGATGGACACAATGGGGATGATTTACTAAAACTAGAGTGTGCAAAATCTGGGGCAGCTGTGCATGGGAGCCAATCAGGTTCTGACTTCAGCTTGTTCAATTAAGCTTTGCCAAAAAACCTGGAAGCTGATTGGTTCCTATGCAGAGCTGCATCAGATTTTGCACTCTCCAGTGTCTCATTGTCATCGCAGGCTGTGTCCATAATGACCACCCATCCCCCCTTATCAGCTGGCTTCTGTTGGGATGGTTGGATGAGTGGGAGATCCCTTGTTGCAGTATTGATGTTTCCTACCTCCCCTGTGGCCGGATCTCTGCTGTTTCCTTGATTCTGATGTACAATACGAGGTCGGTGTTGTCCCTCTATAGATCCTAATAAAGTGCCTCCAGCAGAGGAGGGAAGTGATGGGTCAGAGGCTGTAGAAGAAGCTCTAGTGAGCAGTCTAGATGGACGAGGTGAGTCTTGTGTAGGTGGTGCTCCAAGAGTACGCCTGATTAGTAGACGGTTAGATGTTGGACTCCTTCAGCTGCTCGGCTGACAATGCAGACTGCAGTGTAGACTCCACAGTGTAGACTGCTTAAACCTAACAGCCCTGGGCGCTGAGGACTAAAGAACTGTTTAATCGGTCAGCTGGCCGCCTTCTCCACCGCTCTTCCTTTGACAGAATGAAGCCTCAGAAACACGTTGTCCAGGAAATGGTAACCTCCCAGTGTCTGGAAAGGTGTTACACAATTTCAAGGCATCCTCAGGATGTTTCATCCTCTGCTCCCTCTGGGAAGACTGGATGAGCTCTGCACCTTGACCCTTGTAACGTGGATCAAGAAGGGTTGCCAACCAGTATTGATCCCTCTTCTTGATAACACATCCTCAGGTCCTTACACAGACTTTGCAGAATCAGGGAGCCCATGCAGTGTAAGTTTGAGGAGGCAGGAGATTCTGAGACCTCTGGGTCACTGAGGATGACATTGTCAGGAACTACCTCCTCCCAGACATGTACTACTCCTGGCTGGGTTCTGGGGACTGAAAAGTGTCCCTTGAAGACTGCTCTATGTGATCCTCTACTTCCATGCTGCTGCAATCCTCCTCCTCCTCCACTTCCTCCTTCTGTGTGTTCTGCAGCCCCACAGGAATGGTTTCTGCATAAAGGGGGCCTTGAGAGTACAGGAAATCCTCCTCTTCCTCCCAATGTTCTGCCTCCAGTGCCCTGTCCATGATTCCATGCAGCGTGTGCTCCAGCAGGAAGACTACAGGGATAGTGTCACTGATGCATGCAGTGTCACAGCTCATCATCCTTGTGGCCTCCTCAGATGGTGACAGGACAGCGCATGCATCCATTGTCAGCAGCCACTGGCGAGGTGAGAAGAAGCCAAGTTCCCCTGAGCCTGTCCTTGTGCCATTTTCACACAGGTACTCATTGATGGTCCTCTGCTGTGTGTGCAGCCACTGCAGCATCACCAAAGTGGAGTTCCACCGAGTAGACATGTCACAAATGAGTTGGTTGGTGGACAGATTGAATTCCCGTTGAATTTCAGCCAGCTGGAAACAGGCCATTTATGACTGCTGGACATGGCCACAGACTTTTCCAGCCTGCCTCAGAAGATCTTGAAAGCCTGGGTACCTGTTCAAGAAGCGCTGCACCACCAAATTCAGGACGTGTGCCAAGCATGGAACATGTGCCAAGTGTCCCTGTAAGAAGGCGGAGAGAAGGTTGGTGCCATTGTCACATACAACCATTCCTGGCTCAAGCTGCCGTGGCATCAACCACCTCTGAGCATGCCCCTGCAGAGCTGACAGAATCTCTGACCCAGTGTGGCTCCTGTCCCTTAGACAGACCAGCTGAAGCACCACGTGGCATCTTTTATCCTGACTGATCACATAGCCCCATGAACGCTTATGGAGCACTGCTGGTTCAGATGACAATTCAGCAGAAGAGGCCATAGAGGAAGAGGAAGGGGAGGGGGTGGAGCAGACAGATGTGGCAGAATCACCACCAGGTTTTTGGAGGCATGGTGGTGGAACAAGCTCCAGAACTGAACCCTGTCCTGCATCCTTCCCAGCTGCTAGCAGAGTCACCCAGTGTGCCGTGACGGATATGTAACATCCCTGACTGTGCCTGCTGGACCACGTGTCAGTAATGTGGACCTTGCTGCTGACCGCCTTGTCCAACAAGGCCAAAACATGACCTTCCACATGATGGTACAGAGCTGGAATGGCCTTGCATGAAACAAATTGTCTTTTCGGAACCTGTCACTGTGATACAGAACATTCTGCAAATTCCCGGAAGGGGGAAGAGTCCACCAGATGGAAAGGCAGCAGTTGTAAGGCAGCAATTTGGCCAGGATAGAATGTGGATGGCTGGGACAGTCTTTTTTTCATGGTTCAGCAAATGGGGTAGTGAAATGTTCCTGCTGAAATGAACAGGTGGTGTCCTGCTGTCAGATGGGCCACCCACTGCTGTACCATCACTCCTCTCAGTGGAGGCTGTTGAGAAGACCTGACGTTTTACAGTAGAGATCCCAGATGAGGAGCAAGGAGAAGTCTGCACTTTTTCTGGGTCTTTCAGGTGCTGTTACCAGCGGGCTGCATGGCAGCTCATCATACGTCTTGTCAATCATGTGGTGCCCAAGTGGCTGGTGTTTTGGCCACGCTTGGTCTGCTTCAGTCAAAGACTGCAAACAGCAATGCTGCACATGTGTTGAAGAAAGCCCACACCAGAGAACTTGTGGAAGTCTGCCTGGAGTCAGCAGCGCCCCCCACCTGTGGAGCTCTGTCGTGTGATGCCATTGGTTGGCTGCCCTTATGCCTGTCCCTGGAGGACATCCTGCCTTGTTGGAGTTCTGCCTCCTCCTCACTGTCCTCTGTTCTCTCAGGCACCCAAGTATGGTCAGTGACCTCATCATCCCCATCCTCCTCATCAATGGAGCCAACTTGGCAGTGTGCTGTGGCTGGGGGAACAAGACTGACAATTTCTTTTCCCTCACTGGCGCCCCCTCTCTCTAGGCTCACGTCACTCCTTTCCTCATCCTGGGACCCAACATCACAGCATTCAGATTGCTGCACATCCTCCAGCAGCATGGAACTGACACTATGATCCAATCATTCTGGTGACTCCTCCATGCATGATGGTGGGGCTACGGAAGGAGCAGCTGTGGTGGACAAGGAGCCGGAGGAACAGGACACTTTGGCAGCTGTGGTGGAAGGCAAAATAGTATGAGCCTGGATGACAGAGGATGAGGATGACTGACTTATCCACTCCACCACCTCTTCTGCATGTTGTGGTTCAATAATACGGCCAGCACTTTGGCCAATCATGGCTCTTCCTGAGAACTCAGCTGTTATTGGCCAAAGCATGTTTTACATTGGGCACACAGGCAAACTTCCTGCATAATGGTGAACACTCAAACGGCTAATGTTCAAGTTGGTCTTATGTTTGACTCAAACCGTCATCCCATCCCTACTCAAAATATTATTCTCTGCGGATCTACTGCTTCCACTTTACACCTACTTCATTGACCTTGTGGTGTTTGACAGTAAATTAAGAATACTGAACCATCTGCAAATCCATATACAACAAAGTGCTTTGTGCGCAAGATGCAGTTCCCTGCAGATCTACTGCTTCCACTTTACACCGACTTCATGTAGCACTACCTCAGAAGGAGCTGAATGTTGCCCCTGGTTTCCCTTTGCTTTGCCCCACAGCAAGGCAAACACACACACTTCTGCTCGTTGTCTCCAATGACCAGTCTAGGGGATGTTTTGTGTTTGGAGTTTATTGTAGAACTGGGGATAGGGATGGGGAATGTAGTCGGATCCTCCAGAATCAGAACTCTTCACACTGAGGACATCTAGCTGATCTCTTAGTAGAACACTTGTGAAGTCTCGGCTGACAGTAGATAGCAGACTTCTCAGTAACAAATAGCAGCAAGTAGTTGTAGGAGAGCGAAGTCCCATTAGCAGTAGCAATACTTGGACAAGCTCTGCAGAACACTAGGCAGGGCTCCCTTTCTCAGACCCAGGCTGACTATCAAGCACCAGAGGGGTAACAAGCACACAGAGCCCCCCAGATCTCTCAGAGTTTGCACTCACAGGTCCAAGGACAGAATGGTTGCCTCCTTCCAATCTTCCAAGCCACTCTCTCCAGTGACACCAGACAGAGCTTTGGCAGACAGCTCCCCTCAGTCAGCTTACTGTAGAATCAGGGTCACTCTCTCTAACTTCAGGCCCTCAGGTCACCCACCCGAGGCCACATAACAGCAAGTGCCAGGCGAGGCAGCCTGCCTCCAGCCTGGCTGGTGCAATCCTCTCTGAGGAAAGACACTGAACCCATGTGCTCTCAGAGTATAAATACCACTCCCAGCATGCAATGGGGCCACCCTCCCCTGCAATTGGTCAGGACTGTATCCATATTCATGCCGGTCATTTGTCTAGCCAATTCCCATCTTCTGGAAGACTCTCATAGCTTCCTGAAGGCAGGCAGAACTCAGACAAACTCCAACAGAACCAGAGCAGCATGAGCAGACCTGACTAATCAATCACAGCTCTCTGTAAAGCAGAATACCCGACTGCATTTACCTGACAGCCTCTCTGGTGAGCAGAGAAACACAGCTATGCTTTACCTAACTCTACACATCCTAGACCTGACCAGGAGGGGGCGCTACATTCATGAAGTGGGTGTAAAGTGGAAGCAGTGGACTTGCAGAGAACACTATACTGAGCACACAATATTGTCGGTCTCCATGGATTTGCAGAGGATTTGAGATGATTTCCTATAGCAGCAAATCTGATGAGATGAATGAAGTGGGTGTAAAGTTGAAGCAGTGGATGTGCAGGGAGCAGCATCTTGAGCACAAAGCACTTTATGTTGTGGATGGATTTGCACATGGTTCAGTTTCCTTCATTTATTGATAAACCCCATAAGACCAATGAAGTGGGTGTAAAGTGGAAGCAGTGGATGTGCAGAGAATAGGATTTGGAGCCCCGAGCTCTTTATCTCTGAATGTCTCCACATATTTGTAGTGTATTTGTGATGATTTCTGTGCACACACAATAGGACAGCGCTGTGACACATAATGCTCTTCTAGATGACAGGGAATCCTTCCCTTTGTTACAGCAGCAGTCCGCTAGAAGGTTTTTGTAGGTTTGGAGTTGTTACACATAGCGCGGGTTTTATCCATTTATAGTGATGACATCATTGCCCAAATCTGGGGGTCACCAGCCATTTCCACCCTTTACTCCCAGCTGGGGGGCTTTGTATCCATATACCAGATGTTCTACAGGACTAAATCTGCAATCAATGTTACTGCAAAATCAAAGGGGCCAAAACCCCTCCCCCGAGCAGTCATATATTTCTGTCCCCCTTGGTGGGAGTGGAGGTGACCCCTCTATAAGGATCTACAGTCCATGCACACCCAGCACAAGGCCGGGGTCACACTACCAGACGCTTCTCGGGGCTGCAGTTCCTCTGAGCTCCACAAGGTGGGGATCTCACTTCCACCCAGACAGGAAGTCTCTATGGAAGATGGACAGGAAGTGATGTCAGGTACAGACAGGAAGTGATGTCAGGTACAGGCAGGAAGTGATGGCAGGTACAGACAGGAAGTGATGGCAGGTACAGACAGGAAGTTCCATGAATGAGGAAGTAAAGAGGAGACATTCCTGGATCTGGCGGCAGAGGAGGTAATATGTAGATGAACCCCTTCAGGGGGAGGAGTTGATGATAATATATGTGCTCCCAAAGCTGGCCTACATGGTTCAGTTTTATCGTTCAGCCAGAGGGATGACCATAAAAACTGAAGCGATTCCCCCATCCACACATTGGAGGTGGATGGGGAATCCTCCCCGCTGCACTCTTGTATTCTGACAATGGGGGGACTCCTCCGCTCTCAGAATACACGGATCAGCACTGAAGCTATTGGCTGCAGCCGCTGGGGGAGTGGCTTTTATCCGGCAGTGGCCACACATGGATGGAAATGTGAGCGATCCCTGCTGAACCAGCTGAATTTCCATGGATCTATGGTCACCTTCATTGACTTCCTCCCCTCCCCCTCATCTCCTTCATGATGGAAGTCATGCTGAGATCATCTCCCATTGGCTGAGCAATATTCTCATTTGTCTCTCAGCTCCTTCTTGCTATTCCTCGTCCTGCCTGTTGTTTCCTTGGATTGATTTTCTGTGTAGTGACCCCGGCTTGGTCTCTTGGATGCGCTCGTCTGTTGCTTGCCCTGACCTTTCTCCTGATTCCTGGATCTCCTCCTCATCTCTCCTCCATATCCTCTTACACAGCTTTTCTCCACACCTGCAGTGACCCTGGGGGGTGGAAACATCACACTGACCTCACAGCTCCTCCCCCCAATGTCCCTCCATCCAGAGTCAGAGAATCCTATGACATCACACTGACCTCACAGCTCCTCCTCCCAATGTCCCTCCATCCGGAATCAGAGAATCCAATGACATCACACTGACCTCACAGCATCTCCTCCCAATGTCCCTCCATCCAGAGTCAGAGAATCCTATGACATCACACTGACCTCACAGCTCCTCCTCCCAATGTCCCTCCATCTGGAATCAGAGAATCCAATGACATCACACTGACCTCACAGCTCCTCCTCCCAATGTCCCCTATCCAGAGTCAGAGAATCCTATGACATCACACTGACCTCACAGCTCCTCCCCCCAATGTCCCTCCATCCAGAGTCAGAGAATCCTATGACATCACACTGACCTCACAGCTCCTTCTCCCAATATCCCTCCATCCAGAGTCAGAGAATCCTATGACATCACACTGACCTCACAGCTCCTCCTCCCAATGTCCCTCCATCCAGAGTCAGAGAATCCTATGACATCACATTGACCTTGCAGCTCCTCCCCCAATGTCCCTCCATCTGACTTTTTTCTGATGCTCTTAGGATGTGGGGTCCCTTGGTATCCTCACATGTAAAGTGGGACTGTTGGTCCTGCGTTGTATGTAATGACATCAGAATGCTGCAACAAGAATCAGAATGCTGCAACAAGCCTATACCCTGCGTAGTGTGGGGGTCCTGTGGGGGGAAATTATACCTCAGCCTGAAGTGGGGCTTTAATAAAATGGAGACCTGAATGGAGAGGTGAGGAGGATTCTGGGAATATCATTTGATGTGACTATTTGTGTTCAGATGTAGAGTTTTCCTCCTGTGAAGTCTGGAGATCATATGACATCACATTGCCTCCACCTCCCTCCCTGATAGAAGAGAGAAAGAAGAAGAAGATTCTAGAAGTCACCAGAGAGATCACTGAGCTGCTGACAGGAGAGGTGAGCGGTGCCGGGAATTCTGGGACATTCTCCAGTAACAGACAAGGGATGTGTCTGGATGGTGACTGTATCATTGTGTGTGTCAGGTTCCTATAAGGTGTCAGGGTGTCACTGTCTATTTCTCCATGGAGGAGTGGGAGTATTTAGAAGGACACAAGGATCTCTACAAGGACGTCATGATGGACAATCAGCCGCCCCTCACATCACCGGGTAAGAGGAGACTTTATTGTAAAGGAGAGAGCAGTACGGAGGATCCACCTAGATCCCCCATCATCTGATAAACACATAGAAACAATGGATTCAGTCAGTGTGTGTGTTTCCTACAGATGGATCCAGTCATGGGAACCCACCAGAGAGATGTCCCCGTCCTCTGGATTCCCGGGATTCCACACAGGAAGGTCACACCATCCCTCACCATCATCAGGTAGATGATGACAATTATTGGTAGTTGTGATTTATACACAGCATGTTTGTTACAATGAATGTTTTATTATATCTTTCAGAGTGGAATCCTCGGGGATGATAATATTGATGTTAAAGAAGAGTATAAAGAGGAGGATGAGGAGTATGGAGTGATGGAGGAGTTTTCAGAAGGACACAAGGATATGATGGAGCCACCTAATACCAGGAACCCACCAGAGAGATGTCCCCGTCCTCTGTATTTCTGGGATTCCACACAGGAAGGTCACACCATCCCTCACTATTACAAGGTTGGTGGGATGGAGCATCTAGAACATGGACTTGTAGAGACAATGTGTGGGGTATTTTATGTGACCTTATATTTTACAGATGATATTTTCTCTCATTTCCTTGATTTAGAGTGGAGATCCAATCGATATAGAATTTGAGGTGAAAGCAGAAGAAGAAGAGGCGTATGTGAGGGATGATCAGCAGTCTATGGAGGAGGATGGAATAACGGGGACATTTATAGAGGAGGACACTCCTACAGAGATCAGCACAGGTGGGTCATGAACACTAAATCCATTCCTCCACCCATACTGCTCACTGATTGGTCCAGAGTAGGGCGGGGACTGGGTGATATCAGCCTGTAATCCCCTGGTCACTTTCCTGAGCTGTGTTCCCCGTCCTGTATTCCTGGATTTCTCTCGGATAATCTTCCTTCTCTGTGCTGCAGACACAATTTATGTCTCTAGACTGGATTTATGGAGATTCTGGGGTTCAGCTGGCAGTGTCATGTGACCTAGGCCCATGGGACATGTGATTTGGATCTCCCTCCCCATGCCCTGGTCTAGTAAGATCTCTGACAGAACAATTCTCCCAGGGTTCCTTGCTCTGTGGTCTGCTGGCTGTGCCGGGTGGAGGGATATATCTGTAGTGTCTCAGACCCAAGTCACTGAGTGCAGTCTCAGGAGATGGGAGGCAGCGGTGTGGGATCTCTGCAACTTGTCTACAGTAAACATTTAAAGTCATTGTAATCCCTCCATATACCCAGTGCAGTGACTGGCCTCAGGTGATACACAGAGATGAAACAAATCCTCCTACATATGTTGTACCTTTTTTATCTGCAGCACTCTTCACTATATCTGTTCAAAGTCCAGAATTTATACAGCTTGTTTGAGAAGTCAGAAAAAGGGTGCAGAAAGCTGAACTCACTCTCTTCAGAGCTCAGTGAAGTGAGCTGTGAGAGATGATTGGAGGGAAGGGATACACCCCCTTCACACAAGAACAGAGCTGAGGCTGTCAATCACAGGCTGTGTGCTGGAGCTCCCTCCCCTATCTTTTTTTTTTCTCTTGGTGTCAGGAAGACTTGTCAGAAGTGATTCATGCTGATCGCAGAGGAAGGAGACAGCAGACAGAAATGGCTCTTATTGCTCTGGAGTGAGACAAGTACACACTGTAGAGGGATATGCTTTGTTCATATTCCATGTCTGAGGGTTACAACCCCTGTAAGTGATCTCTGATTACTAAACACCAATTTGATGTGATCCTTACACTATTTATTAGTGTGGCCCCTTGTCCTGAATAGAGGTACTATGTGGGTTTAGTTTGTGGCTGGGCTGTACTTGGCTCAGGCTGATTGTATAGTTCTTCACTTGGTTTCTCCCTAAGTTTAGGTTGTCTTGTGATGTCTCACTGTGGCCAGTAGATGTCACTGCTATCACTGGACATAGTATGAGGTGGCGGCTGCATTCCTTTTCTTTGGCTTTTTTCCCTGTTTTCTCCTGGTGATCTGGCCAGTAACATGCCTTCTGTATTAGAGCGCCCCCGCTGTGGAGACAGCAGCATGGTCAGTCTGGGGGGAGGGGAGTGTTAGATGTATTAGCAGATTTAAAAACAGTAACTAATTGAAGCCAAACTCCAGCTCACACTTCATAATCAGTTTCATCAAACAGGTTTTTCCTTTTGGGATAAAAGTTTTACATGAATAAATAAAAGCTGATCATTGTAAGCCCCCTGTCAGTGGTAAATGGTCTGCCTCATCCCTGGAACTGATACATTCTGCTGCAGAGTTTTTATAAAACAGATTTACTGGCTAGATCACCAGATGAATATAGAAGAAAACTAATACTGTTTAGTCCTAACTTTTGTATCCTTTATGATAGGTTGTACCTTACATACAGTGAAGGAAATGCGTATTTGCTCCCCGACTGATGGTGAATGTTCGCCCTTCACACAGAAATGATCGGTCTAACAATGGAATGTTCGCCCCTCACAAAGAAATGATCGGTCTAACAATGGAATGTTCGGTGTAACACTGAGAGACAGAATACAACAACAAATTCAGCAGAAATGCGTCTAACAAATGATGACTGATCTGCATGTTCATGAGGGAAAGAAGGATTTGATCCCCTATCATTCAGCAGGATTTCTGGCTCCCAGGTGTCTCTCATACAGGTAACAAGCTGAGATTAGAAGCAGTCTCTTAAAGGGAGTGCTGCTAATCTCATTGTGTTACCTGTATAGAAGACACCTGTCCACAGGAGCAATCAAACCATCAGATTCCAAACTCTCCACCATGGCAAAGACCAAAGAGCTGTCCAAGGATGTCAGGGACAAGATGGTAGACCTACACAAGGCTGGACTGGGCTACCAAACTATGGCCAAGCAGCTTGGTGAGAAGGTGACAACAGTTGGTGCAATCATTCACAAATGGAAGAAACACAAAACAAGTGTCAGTCTCCCTAGGTCTGGTGCACCGTGCAAGATCTGACCTCGTGGAGTGTCAATGATCATGAGAACAGTGAGGAATCATCCCAGAACTACACGTGAGGATCTTGTCAATGATCTCCAGGCAGCTGGGACCACAGTCACCAAGAAAACAATTGGTAACACACTACGCCGACAAGGACTGAAATCCTGCAGTGCCCGCAAGGTCCCTCTGCTCAAGAAAGCACATGTCCAGGCCCATCTGAAGTCTGCCACTGAACATCTGAATGATGCAGAGGAGGACTGGTGGAAAGTGTTGTGGTCAGAGGAGACCAAAATCCAGCTCCTTGGCATCAACTCAACTCGCCATGTTTGGAGGAGGAGGAATGCTGCCTATGACCCCAAGAACACCATCCCAACTGTGAAACATGGTGGTGGAAACATTCTGCTTTGGGGGTGTTTATCTGCTAAGGGGACAAGACAACTGCACCGCATCAAAGGGACGATGGACGGGGCAATGTACCATCAAATCTTGGGTGAGAACCTTCTTCCCTCAGCCAGTGCATTGAGAATGGGTGGTGGATGGGTGTTCCAGCATGACAATGACCCAAAACACACGGCCAAGGCAACAAAGGAGCGGCTCAAGAAGAAGCACATTAAGGTCCTGGAGTGGCCTAGCCAGTCTCCACACCTTCATCCGATTGAAAATCTGCGGAGGGAGCTGAAAGTTCGAGTTGTCAAACGTCAGCCACCAAACCTTAATGACTTGGAGAGGATCTGCCAAGAGGAGTAGCCAAAATCCCTCCTGAGATGTGTGCAAACCTGGGGGCCAACTCCAGGAAACGTCTGACCTCTGTGATTGCCAACAAGGGATTTGCCACCAAGTACTGAGTCATGTTTTGTGAAGGGGATCAAATCCTTCTTTCCCTCATGAACATGCAGATCAGTCATCATTTGTTAGACGCATTTCTGCTGAATTTGTTGTTGTATTCTGTCTCTCAGTGTTACACCAAACATTCCATTGTTAGACCGATCATTTCTGTGTGAGGGGCAAACATTCCATTGTTAGACCGATCATTTCTGTGTGAAGGGCGAACATTCAGCATCAGCCGGGGAGCAAATACACATTTCCTTCACTTTAGGCCTTAATTATTTTCCACCCATTTCCTCCCAGCTGGACATTTTATATCGGATGATGTGATTGGAGCACAGACTTTTACATGGTGATAATAATGTGATAACAACCTCCAACTTTGGGCCCTTAAACAGAAAGTGATAATGAGGGAGGAGTCAATACCCCAATGATGGTGGTCTTCAGGATCAGTCCAGTCTTCATCTTGGTTGTTCTCCCCCCATCCTCACTCTCTGACCTCTGGTGGGGCTCAGCCCTGCTGTTCTTCATGACTAAATCATGGACTAAATAAGGAAGTGCAGTACTTCTTGTGTTGGGAAGATGGCGATGAGTGATAGAGGGGGTGGGGACCCTCGTCCTATAATCCCCTCATCACTGTCCCTCCTATAAAAGACAGTTCTGGTTGTTTCCTCACTCTCTGACTAAGGTCCATGAATAAAGAAATGACCTGGTAGGAGATCAGAGGAGCCATTTCCTAGTTCTCTTGAGGGTGGAATTGTAAGCTCCTCAGAGACCAAGCTGCCTGATGTGGGCGGAGTCCTGGTTTGTGGGAACCAATCAGCTCCTGTCTAGTAATCCTCTTTGTCTTTGTATTTTAGTCCATGGCCGGGAGATGAGGAAAACCTCCGAGGATTGTCTCACTTTGTCTCCAGACTGGAAAGTAGAAGATGAGGACATCACACAGTATAGTCCAGGAGAAAACCCGGCTCCCTCCAATGTCCATCCGGCACCACCCAGTGTAGATGGACCATCGGATTCCTCGTATCCTGAGGAACCTCAGACTGTGCGGGACCGGGCCGGCCTTCCAACAGGGAAGAGCTTCTCCTGTACTGAGTGTGGGAAGGGTTTCCATTATAAATCCTATCTTAATAGGCATCAAAGATCTCACACGGGAAATAAGCCGTATTCCTGTCCTCAGTGCGGGAAATGTTTCCGTTTTAAATGTCGTCTTAATGAGCATAAAACATCTCACACAGGAGAGAAGCCACATTCCTGTCCTGAGTGCGGGAAATGTTTTTCACAGAAGTACAATCTTTCCAGACATCAGAGATCTCACAAGGGGGAGAAGCCATTTTCTTGTCCTGAGTGTGGGAAATGTTTTGTAGCAAAATCAGATCTTGTTAAGCATCAAAGATCTCACACAGGGAAAAGACCTTATATCTGTCCTAAGTGTAGAAAATGTTTCTCAGAGAAGTCTGGTCTTAACAGACATCAGAGATCTCACACAGGGGAAAAGCCATATTCCTGTGCAGAGTGTGGGAAATGTTTTTCAGACAAGTCCAGTCTTTACAGACATCAGAGATTTCACACGGGGGAGAAGCCATATGCCTGTCCTGAGTGCGGGAAATGTTTTTCAATGAGGTTCCATGTTTACACACATCAGAGATCTCACACAGGGGAGAAGCCACTTTCCTGTTCTGAGTGCGGGAAATGTTTTTCTGATCAGTCCAGTCTTCGTATTCATCAGAGATTGCACACAGGGGAGAAACCATATTCCTGTCCTGAGTGTGGGAAATGTTTTTCAGAGAAGTCTAATCTTCACGCACATCAAAGGTCTCACACGGGGGAGAAGCCATATGCCTGTCCTGAGTGTGGGAAATGTTTTTCACAGAAATCCAATCTTTACACACATCAGAGATCTCACACGGGGGAGAAGCCGTATGCCTGTCCTGAGTGTGGGAAATGTTTTTCAGTGAAGTCCCATCTTTACAAACATCAGAGATCTCACAAGGGGGAGAAGCCATTTTCTTGTCCTGAGTGTGGGAAATGTTTTGTAGCAAAATCAGATCTTGTTAAGCATCAAAGATCTCACACAGGGAAAAGACCTTATATCTGTCCTAAGTGTAGAAAATGTTTCTCAGAGAAGTCTGGTCTTAACAGACATCAGAGATCTCACACAGGGGAAAAGCCATATTCCTGTGCAGAGTGTGGGAAATGTTTTTCAGACAAGTCCAGTCTTTACAGACATCAGAGATTTCACACGGGGGAGAAGCCATATGCCTGTCCTGAGTGCGGGAAATGTTTTTCAATGAGGTTCCTTGTTTACAGGCATCAGAGATCTCACACAGGGGAGAAGCCACTTTCCTGTTCTGAGTGCGGGAAATGTTTTTCTGATAAGTCCAGTCTTCGTATTCATCAGAGATTGCACACAGGGGAGAAACCATATTCCTGTCCTGAGTGTGGGAAATGTTTTTCAGAGAAGTCTAATCTTCACGCACATCAAAGGTCTCACACGGGGGAGAAGCCATATGCCTGTCCTGAGTGTGGGAAATGTTTTTCACAGAAATCCAATCTTTACACACATCAGAGATCTCACACGGGGGAGAAGCCGTATGCCTGTCCTGAGTGTGGGAAATGTTTTTCAGTGAAGTCCCATCTTTACAAACATAAGAGATGTCACACAGGAGGGAAGCCACTTTCCTGTCCTGAGTGAGGGAAATGTTCCTCACTGAAGTCCCGTCTTCCTGTACATCAGGGGGTCCCACACAACCCTGGAGGTGTATTAGTGCCTTGAGTGCGGGAAATGTCTTTTAGATGAATGTTGCTGGACATCCTAGCTCTCATGTGGGGAAGAAGCACACCCTGATATACACCTCAGATATACTCCATGGCTGATCTTCTGCCTGGCAGTACTAGGGTCATTGGTTTGAATCCCAACCATGGCACCACCTGCCTGGAGTTTGCATGTTCTCCCTGTGCCTGTGTGGGTCTCCTCCAGGTACTCTGGTTTCTTCCCACATGCCAAAGACATGCTGGTAGGTTTGTTGTCTCCTGTCTATATTGTCCCCTAGTATGTGTATGTATGAATGTGAGTTAGGGACCTTAGATTGTATGCTCCTCGGGGGCGGGGACTGATGGGAATGAACAATTTATGTATAAATGGACAGTGCTATAGAAGTACCTGTAATAAATATGGAGTCATCACCTCTCATTGGCTGAGTATATTTATGGTGGAAGCTTTCACAAACACTTAGAGGTTTAGTTAAAAAAAAAAAAGTTAGAAGGAATGTGAGTGACATTCGCCCGGCCGTGACGAATATTGGGCATACTTTATTTCATACTCTGATTCCTTTGGCTCCATCTAGTTGCCATAATGTGGTATTGTGCTGCTGTTATTGATTGCTGTATTTCAGGAAAAATCCCCCATTATGTCCAATGGATGGAGGGAAATGTTATTACCAGGCTGCAGCTAGGGGGAGCTCTAATGTCACCCCAGCAGAGGGATCCCATCTAGCCCACATTAACCCTCTCACTGCCAGAGCTGTTTCTGCATGATTTTGCACACATGGGAAAATGCAGATTTTGGTCCTGAAGATGAGATAAACCCCCAAACATCTATTGTGTGACATCAGAGGCCCTGGAGAATAAAATGGTGGTGATTGTTAAGGTGTTCCCCGTACACAGATTCCCCTTCATATCCGCCTTTATTTCCTCCTTTCCCCCATTTTCTATGTTGGGATCTTTTCTACAATACTTTGTTATAATAATGGAACACGTTGTGTATTGTATTGTACACCAATAATAATGACTCCGCCCCCACATTCCAGACAAGGGATCTTCCTGACCAATCGGATTTCTTCCTTTACTATTTCCTGAATGTTTTTTTTCTGCAATCTTGTTAAAAGTGAAATTATAATAAAAATTGTATTGAACAAAAACAAAATGGTGTGTGTGCAATGATGACAAAGCTGTGTATCCAGAAACGGCTGGTCGGTGACACTTCCATATACAGCCCAATGAAGTGACAAGGAAGCCCTAGAACCCTTTGGAGGAACCCTGGCTGAGAAAGGCTGGACTAGGCAGTCGCATATCTCTGCCCCCCTTGCAGGGTTCCCAACCCTCTGTGACTTGCAGAGCTCCAACCCTAAGAAATAAAGTTGTGAATAATGTGTTGGATCCACCCAATGGCAATAAGAAAAATACTCTTTTTGATTTTAAAGGTTTTTATCCATGTAGGAAATGTTCGGTGTGTAAAGTCACGAAAGGACATCATTTTAAAAAACATTCTTTTGTGTCCACAAGCAATGGGAAATCATTTGATGTTTTAGATTTTATTACCTGTAAAACAGAAGGCGTGGTTTATGTTTTAGAATGTAATTGTGGTTTGCAGTACGTGGGGCGTACTAACAGACCCCTCTGGGTTAGAATGCGGGAACATGTTAAGAACATTAAAAAAGGTAATCCTAAACACAATGTATCTAAGCATTTCGCTAGTCATCATAACAAAGACCCCTCTTGTCTGAAATTCTGGGGAATAGAACGATACAAAAAACCATTGGAGAGGGAGCCATAAGGTCAGAACCATTAGTCAGGCAGAGTCTGCTGATGTAATAACATAAATATATTTTTTAGGTTCATTTTCATTTATTTATATTTTTATATTTTATACATATATAATTTTATATATATATTATTATTATTATTATACAGTATTATTATTATTATTATACAGTATTTATAAAGCTCCAATAGTTCGCTCAGCGCTGTACATTACAAAGGGGGACAGAACATGTGACAGAACAACAACAATACAATGCAAAAAATGAGGGGATTGAGGGCCCTGCTCTTTGGAGCTTACAATCTAGGAGGGAGGGGATGGTGGCACAGGAGGAGATAGCCGTGGGGGATGGGGAGGCAGGAATAGTGGAGGAGGTTGGTAAGTTAGTAGGGGGTGGGGTAGGATTCCCTGAAGAGATGGGTTTTCAGGCTGCGCCTAAAGGAGAGGAGAGTAGGTGATAATCTGATGGGTTGGGGCAGGGAGTTCCAGAGGATGGGTGACACCCTGGAGATATATATATATATTTATATTTTATTTATTGGTATTAATTTTTTTGGGGGACATATAGGTGCATTTCATAGTTTGCTTTAGGTATTTATATATAAAAAGTTATATTTTTAAAATGATTACATACAAATAATATTATGAATAAAGGTAATTTTATATATATCTCACTCAGGTGGGAGTCTATGCAGCTCTTAATATATTTAATAAATTGATACATTTAGTTTTTTTTATGTTAGACTGTATAGTCTCACTTATATATTTATTAGGAATGGGATTATATGTTTTTTGTTTTGTTTATATGGCCGGTATATAGAGTATATATAAGCATCCACATGTATTGTGATTGGAGGAGTAGGACACTCCTCCTGAGCAATCACCTAGTTAGCACGTGTCCGTGGTGTAACGAGTAGAGCGCAGTGACGTCATTTCCAGGTGGAGCTCGGTGACGCAGTTCCGGTGACGGACTTCCGTTTTTTTGCCATCTTGATTCCTTTAGTACACCCATAACATATGGGAAACCGTGGGCTTTGTACTTGGATCATGTGAGTTCCTTATTTGGTTTTTTTATTTGAATAAACTGACATATTACACTGTGGACGTTTCTCTCTGCTTATCCTTCCATGGCCCTGATGTATATTGCCGAGCCTGTCCACGCCTAATTAATATTGAGTGGATATCGGTGTGATAGAGGAGGTGGTGTGGAGCCATTGGGACCACTATTACCAGATGGTACAGAATAGAATCGGTGTGGAACATCATATCAATATATGATTTGTGGCCCTCAGGGGTCGAGTGAATGAGGTGAGGAGGAGCTCTAGAGGCCACTGGAGGATACAAGCACTAGAGTGACCACTTTTTTGAGCACATTTTGAAAGTGGAGGAAGATAAAGCATTTTACACTTTTAAAGAGTGTTTTAGCACAAATGTTTGCACTTTATTTTGGACTGATGAATTGATTGTTTGCCCTAACACTTGTCACTTTGTTCAGTGATTGGTCACTGTGTATGAATTCACATATATTCATCTATTTATGGAATGTATTTCTATAGTTTATATAGCACCTGTCACTTTCTATACACATGGTGTGTACACCAGTCACCAGTTTTAGCCACTGGGTGGCAGACTGATAGTTTGCTTGGTGTGAACACGATGTTATACATTTGAGCACCAGTCACTTTTATAAAAAGTTATACATTTTGTAATTATATTTATTTAGTATTAACATGTTTAGTACCCTCATTGCTGAGCGCGTCATCCATTTTTAGATATTATTTTGTCCCGTGGTATAGGGTTTAGATGATAGCAGCTGGCTTTGTGTAGTTACTCTGTGGAGCTCAGAAGGACATCCTTTTTACATGATCTCAGCATGACTTCCATCATGAAGGAGATGAGGGGGAGGGGAGGAAGTCACTGAAGGTGACCATAGATCCATGGAAATTCAGCTGGTTCAGCAGGGATCGCTCACATTTCCATCCATGTGTGGCCACTGCCGGATACAAGCCACTCCCCCAGCGACTGCAGCCAATAGCTTCAGTGCTGATCCGTGTATTCTGAGAGCGGAGGAGTCCCCCCATTGTCAGAATACAAGAATGGAGAGGGGAGGATTCCCCCATCCACCTCCAATGTGTGGATGGGGGAATCGCTTCAGTTTTTATGGTCATCCCGCTGGCTGAATGATAAAACTGAACCATAGAGACATAGACAGGGAAATGGGTGCTAATAGGTTGCGGGAGATCCGCTGAGACATAGAAAGGGAAATGGGTGCTAATAGGTTGCAGGAGATCTGCTGAGACATAGAAAGGGAAATGGGTGCTAATAGGCTGCAGGAGATCCGCTGAGACATAGAGAGGGAAATGAGTGCTAATAGGCTGCAGGAGATCTGCTGAGACATAGAAAGGGAAATGGGAGCTAATAGGCTGCAGGAGATCCGCTGAGACATAGAGAGGGAAATGGGAGCTAATAGGCTGCAGGAGATCCGCTGAGACATAGAAAGGGAAATGGGAGCTAATAGGCTGCAGGAGATCCGCTGAAACATAGAAAGGGAAATGGGTGCTAATAGGCTGCAGGAGATCCGCTGAGACATAGAGAGGGAAATGAGTGCTAATAGGCTGCAGGAGATCCGCTGAGACATAGAAAGGGAAATGGGAGCTAATAGGCTGCAGGAGATCTGCTGAAACATAGAAAGGGAAATGGGTGCTAATAGGCTGCAGGAGATCTGCTGAGACGTAGAGAGGGAAATGGGAGCTAATAGGCTGCGGGAGATCCGCTGAGACAATGAAATGTGTGTGAAATGGATGGATATGCAGACACTCCCAGAAGATGATGTCATTATGAGTGGATTGATATATATTTTTGCATTGTCCCCCCCAGAAGGATCAGGTTTGGCGGGATCGCTCTCATTAGCTATACATTTGTATTTTGTGTTCTGTGTTTGTAAGACTTTTCTATATGTAATAAGAGATGTTTGTTGAACAGTTGGTTACATAAGAGTTACATTTATTTCTTCTTCCTTTATTCAGTAATGTTTCATCTCCCGTAGTATCCCTGTAAGGTACATATTATACAGGAAGGGGGATTATGGGATGGATCTCGGGGCTGCAGTTCCTCTGAACTCCACAAGGTGGGGATCTCACCTATACTCACACAGGAAGTCTCTATGGAATGCAGACAGGAAGGGATGTCAGGGACAGACAGGAAGGGATGTCAGGGACAGACAGGAAGTGATGTCAGGGACAGACAGGAAGTGATGTCAGGTACAGACAGGAAGCAGAGAGGAGACGTTGGTGGAAGTGGCAGCATTGGAGGTAATAAGATGTTATTTCCTATTTACACCCAGTAACCCCGTCATGTCCGTCCTCTTCCTCCATAGTCACGTCCGTCCTCTTCCTCCATAGTCACGTCCGCCCTCTTCCTCCATAGTCACGTCCGTCCTCTTCCTCCATTGTCATGTCCGTCCTCTCCCTCCATAGTCATGTCCGTCCTCTTCCTCCATGGTCACATCCGTCCTCTTCCTCTATAGTCACGTCCGTCCTCTTTCTCCATAGTCACGTCCGTCCTCTTCCTCCATAGTCATGTCCGTCCTCTTCCTCCATAGTCACTGTGATGTCTTTTATCTCCAGCAGATGATGATACACACATATATAGTGTGGGAACCCAGATGAACCCCTTCAGGGGCAGAACATTCCCCCACTTCCGGGGCCGGAACATTCTCCTCATTGTGGAGATAAATTCTAGTAATATGGTCCTCTAAACAAACAGCACTGACAATAAATAGACAAGACAAGGACCATCCTGACCATACATGGCCTACAAAGGGCAATGATGACACTACACAGGCAGCCAATGGGCAATCATTACACTATGCAGCCAACACAATGATGGAGTGCCGGGGTCAGGAGTATGGAGCATAGAGCCCCTTACATTGCTGCTCAGGAGGAAGGAAACATTCCTTTGTAACAGAAAATGTATATAAATCTGAGGCTCTTTTAGGAATGTCCGGGGGGGTTAAAGAATGAAAGGGGCTTTATAGCGACTAAAACATTTGATATGTGTAACATTGCGCTGTTTATCTCCTCCTCCCCTCCCCCGCCTGTCTCCAGCACCGCACCCGGGGACTAGCAGGGAGGGAAGGGACCTTGCAGTGTAATGAGAACTGATTGGCTGCTCCTCAGGAAAGCGGAGTGTCCTGTTTATCCTTTCTTCCTTTCACTCCCAGAGCCGTTTTTGCATTTTTTGCACATGTTTAAAAAATCATTTTATCCTGAAGATGACACAAAACCCCCAAAATATCGATTTTCTGAAAGTAGAGACTTTAGAGAATAAAATAGTGGCAGTTCTAATTTTTTATGTCACAAAATATTATCACAAAGTCTAGGAAATGCAAAATTTCAGTAAAAAATACACTTAAGCTGATTTCAGGGCACATAAAAAAGCAATAAATGACCCATTTATGTGTAATAATATAAAAGCCGAGGTTGCAGCGAGTAAATAGATATCCAACATGTCAAACCTTAAGTTGTGTGTGCTGAAATGGTGACAACCTTTAGTCCCGGTATTATCTATAGGGGACACATTTATAGCCCCTTCTAGGTCATCAGTATAGAGTATGGAGGAGGTCTGCTCCTAGAATTATCCTCTCATTCTGGTGTGACCGGCGATATGTAACGTGTATCACAATCAATGTTATCACGTGTAGGAGCTCCAGCGTGTGCTCTTACATTTGGGGGTGCATATATGTGGGGGAGCCTCAAAAATTTTTAAGGGGAGGAGTTATGTACTTGGGTGTAACTTTCTTTACAATTAAAAAAAAACACATTTTACTTAAGGGGACAAAGTCCTCTATGAGATGACTTTTGATGACAGGTTCTCTTTATTGGGACATCCAGGGTCTAAAAGACCCCCAATGTCTCCCCTGTACTCCATTGGATGTAATGTAGTGCACATCGCACCGCATTACATTCTTTGCCGGCCTCGATGGTCGGGAAATGTGTCATAACGTCACTTCTGGGTCAGGACAAGAAGGGAGTGAACGTGTCCGCTCTCCTCCATTGTCACTTACCTGGTGTGAGAGGCCAATGGAGAGAGGGCTTCCCTTGCAGCTAAGTTCCAGACTCCCCTGAGAGTGGGACAGCAGGAGTCAGGCCCAAAGTGGCACAGGTCACCTGTAGGAGTGCTTGTTGGTGGTCCACCCAGGAGCACAGCTGATGCATTGAGATGCAGACAGGTGGCACCTGTGTGAGGTATGGAAGCCCTTCTGGGGAACAGAGGATTACTGGATAGCCGGTTCAAAGCCAAGGTCCGGTATTGGGTGGAGATCAGAACAGACATAGTCAGATGGGATAGCCAAGGTCATACACAGAGGAGCAAAAGAGAATATCCATTAGCCAAGCTGAGGTCAGGTCAGGGTTTAAGCAGAGAAGACAGGTCTAGGAGCAAGCCGAGTCAGTAACAGGAAATCACAGATCACAGTAGTACAGGAACAAGGTACTGGGGAGCAAGAGAGTAGTGCAGGGCTTCCTTATAAAGTCTGTTTGCTGCCAAATTTGAGCTGATGTGAACTTCTGCGGCCATGCAAGGTACTGGCAGGGGTGTCAGGTCGCCTAACACCTCTGCCAAGGACAGAGCCCTGACAGTGCCCCCCTAAAGGGCAGCCTCCGGATGCCTACTTGAGCCATCTTGTCTGGATATTTGGAGTAGAACTCCTGGAGAAGTCTGGGGGCATGTACTGTATGTTGTCTTTTGGTTCCCAGGAGCTTTCTTCAGGAGAGTACCCCTTCCATTTGATCAAGTACTGGATCTGCCTTCCTCACTTCTTGCAGTCCAGGAATGATTCTATCTCGTATTCTGCATCCTCCCCAACTGTTATTGGTGGCGGAAGAGGTTCCACTCTTCCCGGAAATGGATCATGAACTTCTGGCTTGAGCAGAAAAATATGGAAGACTGGGTGAATCCCATATGATTCGGGAAGAGATAGCTCATATGCCACTGGATTGATTACTCGTTTGATCCGAAAGGGCCCAATGTATCTTGGTCTTAACTTCCACGATGGGCAAGGAAGGCTGTTGATAACCAAGTCTGGTCTCCAACCTGCAGAGAAGGATTTCCCCTCCATTTCTTGTCATAGTATCTTTTGTAGTCAATTTGCAATCTTTGTACGGATTCCTGGAGAGCTCAATAGTTGTCCTGTATCCTGCTGATTCTGTCATGAACTGCAGGTACCGAGGTTTCGAGTATGGTATCCAGCAGGCAAGAAGGCTGGAACCCGTAATTGGCCCAAAATTGTGACTGATTCGTAGTGAAATGGACGGAATTATTGTATGCAAATTCTGCTAATGGGAGTAGAGATATCCAGTCATCCTGGGAAAAGGCGGAGATATTGTTCCAACCTTGGTTAGTTTGTTCAGTTTGTCCATTACTTTGAGGGTGGTAGGCCGATGATAGGCAGAGTTCCACTTTCAGAGTTTTACATAAGGCTCTCCAGAACCTGGAGGTAAAATGAACCCCTCGGTCTGACACGATATTGCTGGGCAGTTTGTGTAGCCTAACGATTTCCTTAATAAAGATATGTGCCGTCTCAGGTGCCAACGGAGTTCCTATCATTGGCAGAAAATGGGTCATCTTGGATAGCCAATATATCACTACTAGGATGGTAGTAAACCCCTCAGAAGATGGCAAGTCTACAATAAAGTCCATTGCGATCATTTCCCAGGGACGATTAGGAATGGATAGGGGCCTCAGCAACCCCCATGCCTTGGCTTTGTCTCCCTTGCTACGTAGACATACTGTGCAGGATTTTACATAAGTTCTGCAGTCCTGACTTAAGTTGGGCCAGCAAAACGATTGCTGTATCAGATCCATTTTTTTTTGGACTCCAAAGTGACCAGCCAGTTGATGGTCATGGAATGTCTTGAAAACTTGGGATCTTACCTCATGGGGTACAAAGATCTTATCCTGGTACCACAGAAAGCCATCCTGCCTTCTTAACAAGTTCTGCTCAGGTTCGGCGCACCGTGCAGATGCCTGTTCAATCAAAAGTTTCAGACTGGACTGGATCAACAAAAAATTTTTGGCTGACAGGATGGTATCAGGAGGCAAATTTTCAACTGAATCCAGGAACATACGTGATAGAGCATCTGCCTTCCCGTTCTTGGATCCTGGGCAGTAGGTGATGTGAAAATTGAACATGGAGAAATATAGGGTCCATCTAGCTTGCCGTAATCTTAGGCGCTTGGCAGTTCTTAAATATTCTAGATAATTATGATTTGTGAAGATCATGATTGGGTAACTAGCTCCTTCCAAAAGGTACCTCCATTCTTTGAATGCCATTTTGATCGCCAAACGTTCCCTGTTGCCTATGTCGTAGTGCCTTTCAGCTTGGCTTAGTTTCTTAGAGCAAAAAGCTACCGGATGGAGCAGAGCTTTTGGGCCTTGGCTCCTGTAGCCACCTCTGATGTGTCCACCTCCAGGATGAAGGGAAGTGTTGGCTCTGGGTGTTGTAATACAGGAACAGAAGTGAACTGCTTTTTTAACTGCTCAAAGGCTGTCTGTGCTTCCTGGCTCCAGAGAAAACTTGCATGCTGGTGAGCGAGTTGGGTAATGGGGGCTATATTGGTTGAGAAGCCCTTGATGAACTTCCGATAAATGTTGGCAAAGCCCATAAATCTTTGGACCACTTTTTTGTCACTAGGTGTAAGCCAATCCAATATGGCTTAGATTTTCTGAGGATCCATAGAGATTCCTTCAGTAGAGATTATGAGCCCAAGGACCTGGATGGACTGCTTCTCGAATTCGCTCTTTCCCGCTTTAGCATACAGACCATGCATCCTCAGTGTAGTCAGTAACGTTTTTACATGGTCTCAGTGGAGTTCCAATGAGTTGGAGAAAATCAGGATATCGTCCAGGTAGACGATCAAGAAGAGATTGAGGTATTCCCTGAAGATATCATCCACAAAGTGTTGGAATGTTGCAGGGGCGTTGCACAATCCAAACGGCATCACTAGGTACTCAAAGTGCCCAAAGCGTGTTCTGAAACTGGTCTTCCACCCATCGCCCTCCCTAATCTCAACTAAATTGTAGGCTCCTCATAAATCTAGCTTGGTGAACACTCGGGCTGTCCAAAACCTCTGAAATGACTCAGGAACAAGAGGGAGTGGGCACCAATTTTTAATGGTGGTCTTGTTGAGTTTCTAATCGATGCAGGGACGGAGAGACTGGTCCTTTTTTTCAATGAAAAAAATACCTGCCCTGGCAGGTGAGGAAGAGGGACGGATGAATCCTTTGGCAAGTTTCTCGTTAATATATTGCTGGAGAGCTTCCAGTTATATTTCGGATAGTGGGAAGCTTTGCCCAAATGGTATTTCTGCCCCTGGAAGCAGCTCAATAGGGCAATCATGTGATCGATGAGATGGTAAAGTGTCAGCTTTCCCTTTATCAAATACATCAAGGAAATGGTGGTAGGCAGGGGGAACAGATTGACTGGCATCTGATGTAGGCTGAACTGAGAGGCACACAGGGAAATTGGTGGGTGTGCAAGTGCCGCAGTGCTGAAGGCAGTAATTTGATGGGATGGTGACTTCTTTCTTGAGCCAGTTGATTTAAGGATTGTGAGCTTGCAACCAAGGTATTTCTAGGATGGCTGGAAACATGGGAGATCTCAGGACGTTGAAGCAAATGAATTCCTGATGGACAGAATCAGTTGTGGCTAGGATGGGAATGGTTTCTTGGGTAATGGGTCCTGAGCTAGGAGCGGTGCCATCTGCTAGGAGTACATCAAGCCTTTGTGTTTTAGGACAAAGAGGAATACCTAGGTTCTGGGCAAGGTGGATGTCCGAGAAACAACTACAGGCTCCCGAATCAATGATTGCCCGCAACTTGACTTCCTTTCCAGCCACCTGTAATGACATGGGTAGAATGACATGGGTGGTCAAGGTTCCGGATAACTGGATATATGAAGGATGAGGCTAGCTGGACTTACTTGGTCGCACTGGGCAGTTGTGTAAGAAATGGCCCATGGCCCCATGACATAAATGTAAGATTCAAGTAGTTGAGATGTGATCAGTAGAAATATGTCATTGTAAATTTAGTTTCAGTCCATGTTATTAAAGATAAGTGTTCAGTATTCAGTCAGAGACATATGTTCACCAATTAGCATCTAAAAGGACAGAGCAGCTCAAAGGCTAGAGGTGACACCTAGATGTCAATAAAATTTTGTCACCTATGTAGCCAGAGATTGCCACCTTCTTGAAATCTAAAAGAAGAGTTCCAGCCATTTTGGCTTTGGGAAAAAGCAGGAGACCAGGAGAGGGCTCCGCTTTGTCTGCTAGCTGTGATTTATATCCACAGATCAGAGGAATATATTTCATCTCTCATAAAAGATTCAATATTAGTTGCAGAGAGATAAAAATACTTTCTTCTGATTGGACACACTGTAAGCAAAATCTGCATGTAAAACTGTATTTGTAGCCTCTGTAGAATCCCAGAGAAACACAGAAAACAGTTATATGGTGCCTGATTGCAAAAGCTGAACAGATTGGTACTGTCACGATCGGATTGATGCGCTGGTGTTGGAAATTCTATCCCTGACTTGTTGATTCAAACCATTCCTGGTCCAATCGACTTTAGGCACTTCAGTACCCCGAATGTCCTGTGGGCTGGTACAGGAACACCCCCCAAGGGTGATTGGCCAAGGGCTAATGTCTAGCCTACGTCCATATTTCAATAAATTGAGGACCTTGAGATATGGACGGTGTGATTCGTATGGAGCCGGTTCTATTTGACTGGTGAATTGCAGACTTTCTCTGACTTGCTCCAGTCACAGGATAACTCTTGGTAAAAGTTTTATTTCTGTTTTTATTCCCTTTAATGTTATAGTGAATAGCCAATTGTGTGTCTTTTTGTATGTTCTGTATTATCTGAAACATTTTATACTTTGTACATATTTTATTCACTGCCCACTTTTGGGATATTAAATCATAAAATTAATAAGTGACTTCTGGGTACTTAAGCTCCGGCTCATATCTCCAGAGAGATTATTGTATTACAGTGTCTATATATGCTCGGTTTAAGTTCATTGCCAATCTATGCAATTGCACTGTGTGTGGGCATGTGCGTGCAGTGTGGATCCATGACAGCCCCGCAGTAAAGGCATAGGTTGCCTTGCCGTCTGCGTAATCTTTCCTCTGGAGTTAAGGCAGGTCGGAGAAGGCCAATTAGCATGGGTTCTACTTCAGGAGTGCCGATAGGCAGAGAAATAGAGACAGAATCCACTGGTCTTGGAACCCTTGGCAGAACCCTTGGCAAAACGTCTGGGTACGTTTAGAACATCTCTCCCGTAGCCGTCAATCCAATTGGGTAGCGAGTTGAATAAGGTTCTCCAAGGAGGAGGGAGCTTCCACCCTAGCTAATTCGTCCTTGAGGGACTCAGACAGACCTAGATGGAACTGGTATTTCAGGGCTGCGTCATTCCACCCGGTATTGGTGGACCATTTGCGGAATTTCACAATGTAGTCCTCCACAGCCCGTCGGCCTTGTTGTAGAGCATGAAGGGTGGATTCAGCAGTGGAGGTCCTCTGGGGGTCATCATAAAGAGCTGCCATGGTTTCAAAGAATGTGATCACTGAGTTCAGCGCTGGGTCTTTTTGTTCCAGTAAGCTGTGTGCCCTTGAGGTTTGTCAGATAGGAGAGAAATGATGAACCCCACTTTAACTGCCTCAAGTGAGAAGGTCCTGGGTTGCAGTGCGAAATACAACTCACAAGCATTCTTGAAGGCTCAGAATTTACATTGGTCCCCAGCAAGCATTCCGGAATGGTAACTCTGGGTAGTACCAAAGTGGGTGTAACAGTGGAAGGCGAACTGGCTGGTGCCACTGTAGAGATAGGACTAGGCAATGGATTCTGGTCTGCAGAAGGTGCAGTGGTAGTGAGCGAATGAAGACGTCCCTCCAGCTGAAAATATCCCTCCTGCAGATCCTTGACCACTTCTGTAAGTGCCGTCATCTGTTGGCACAGGGCCTCTAATGTGGAAGCACCTCTCTCGGCCTCAGACATAATGGCTGGTTGATACTATCATGTATCTGGTGAGAGACGCCAATGGAGAGAGGGCTTCGCTTGTGACTAAGTCCGAGACTCCCCTGAGAGTGGGACAGCAGGAGTCAGGACCAAAGTGGCACAGGTCACCTGTAGGAGTGCTTATTGGTGGTCCACCCAGGAGCACAGCTGATGCACTGAGATGAGGTCTGCAGACAGGTGGCGCCTGTGCGAGGTATGCAAGACCTTCCGGGGAACAGGATTACTGGATAGCCGGTTCAAAGCCAAGATCCAGTACCGGGTGGAGATCAGAAGAGACGTAGTCAGATGGGATAGCTGAGGTTATACACAGAGGAGCAAGAGAGAATATCCGTTAGCCAAGCTGAGGTCATACACAAAAGAGAAAGAGAAAATATCCGTTAGCCAGCCGAGGTCAGGTCAGGGTTTAAGCAGAGAAGGCAGGTCAAGGAGCAAGCCGAGTCAGTAACAGGAAATCACAGATCACAGTAGCACAGGAACAGGAAATCACAGTTCACAGTGGAACAGGAACAAGGTACTGGGGAGCCAGAGATCAACCAGCACCTGAGAGTAGTGCAGGGCTTCCTTATAAAGGCCGTTTGCCACCAAATTTGAGCCAATGTGAACTTCTGCGGCCATGCAAGGTATTGGCAGGGGTGCCAGGTCTCTTAACACCTCTGCTGAGGACAGAGCCCTGACATCTGTCCCCTCTACCCTCTGGCACCCGCTGAACTGCACCCACAAATGGGCAAGAAGAGCCGGGGAAGCATAGTAGGTACAGGAGAGGTTCACACACACGGGGTGGCAGAGGCTGGCACCTGAAAGGAGAGCCCTGCGGCTTGCCCTCAGCAGGGATAAAGATTAAACACAATACTTGCCCGGCATGATCCCTGCATGATGAGCCGACATTGACCTCACAGCACTGCCTCAGAGCAAACTAGTCATAGGAAGGATCAGATTTATCATTCCTTGTCTGCAGATCTAATACTCATCAAAACCAGTTCAGAGACCAAACAAACCCAACAGAGAAAAGGGTCCCCGGACCCCAAAATTGTAGTAAACACTAAACAGTCCAAACAAAATGTCTTCCCATGGGGGGAGTAGTTCTTCAATGTCCAGCAACCCTCCTATTCCCCCCTCACATCCACATCCTATTATTGTGTGACCAATACCATCCAAATCATTCTTACTTTCATTTCCCAAAGTTATCCGTCTACAAGGAGACCTGTATAGATCACATGATGGCACCAATGAGGATGGAGGAGGACCGGAGTCACATGACTGAGAAGATACTAAACCTCACCCTGGAGATCATCTACCTGCTGACCGGAGAGGTGAGGAGGATTCTGGGAGGTCACATGACATCACTCTCATCTCTATTAATAAAACACAGACCTGACCGGAGAGGTGAGGAGGATTCTGGGAGGTCACATGACATCACTCTTATCTCTATTAATAAGACACAGACCTGACCGGAGAGGTGAGGAGGATTCTGGGAGGTCACATGACATTAATCTTGTCTCTATTAATAAAACACAGACCTGACCGCAGAGGTGAGGAGGATTCTGGGAGGTCACATGACATCACTCTTATCTCTATTAATAAAACACAGACCTGACCGGAGAGGTGAGGAGGATTCTGGGAGGTCACCTGACATCACTCTTATCTCTATTAATAAAACACAGACCTGACCGGAGAGGTGAGGAGGATTCTGGGAGGTCACATGACATCACTCTCATCTCTATTAATAAAACACAGACCTGACCGGAGAAGTGAGGAGGATTCTGGGAGGTCACATGACATCACTCTCATCTCTATTAATAAAACACAGACCTGACCGGAGAGGTGAGGAGGATTCTGGGAGTCTAACATGATATTCCTATTGGTTCCTCAATACAGAGATTTCCTCTTCTGAAGTCAGGTGATCATATGACCATCACAGTGCCTCCATGTGACTCCCTAAACCCTGAGAGACACAACATGCAGAAGATTCTAGAAGTCACCAAGAAGATGATGGAGCTGCTGACAGGAGAGGTGAGCGGTGCCGGGAATTCTGGGACATTCTCCAATCACTGATAGTATAATTAGAATCTGTACATTATCTGCATTGATGTCATTTGTATTATATATTCAGAGTGGAAACCTGAGAGATTCTAAAGTTGAGGTTAAAGAAATAGTAAAAGAGGAGGAGGATGGGGGGATGGAGGAGTCAGAGCTTCTAAGAGAATGCAAAGATCTGTACCAGGACACCATGGTGGAGTCATCCAGCTACAGGAACCCACCAGAGAGATGTCCCCGTCCTCTGTATTCCTGGTATTCCACACAGGAAGATCACACCATCCCTCCCCATTACAAAGTTGGTTGTACGGAGCATCTAGAACATGGATTTGAGGAGATAATATGTGGATTTTTCATGTTAGCTTATATTTATATATTATGTGAATTTTCTAATTTTCATGATTTAGGGTGAAGATCTGATAGATATAAAAGTTGAGATTAAAGCAGAAGAAGAGGCGTATGTGAGGGATGATCAGCAGTCTATGGAGGAGGATGGAATAACGGGGACATTTATAGAGGAGGACACTCCTACAGAGATCAGCACAGGTGGGTCATGAACACTAAATCCATTCCTCCACCCATACTGCTCACTGATTGGTCCAGAGTAGGGCGGGGACTGGGTGATATCAGCCTGTAATCCCCTGGTCACTTTCCTGAGCTGTGTTCCCCGTCCTGTATTCCTGGATTTCTCTCGGATAATCTTCCTTCTCTGTGCTGCAGACACAATTTATGTCTCTAGACTGGATTTATGGAGGTTCTGGGGTTCAGCTGGCAGCAAAATGTTCATTTTTACTCTAAGCATTGCATAATGTAGGCACCCAGGACATGTGACTGGGGTCTCCTGCCTTGTGCCTGACTCCTCCAGGGGACCTTCTCTGTTATCTGCTGGCTGTGCCGGGTGGAGGGATATGTCTGTAGTGTCTCAGACCCAAGTCACTGAGTGCAGTCTCAGGAGATGGGAGGCAGCGGTGTCGGATCTCTGCAACTTGTCTACAGTAAACATTTAATCTTCCACTGATTACTGAATACCAATATTATGAGTCCTGACCCTTATACTATATAATTTACATTGCACATAACATACTCCTGACCCCTGCACTGTATACTTTATGGTGTACATTCTATACTCCTGACCCCTGCACTATATACTCTATGTTGTACATTACATACCCCTGACCCCTGCACTATATATTCTATGTTGTACATTACATACTCCTGACCCCTGCACTATATACTCTATGTTGTACATTACATACTCCTGACCCCTGCACTATATACTCTATGTTGTACATTACATACTCCTGTCCCCTGCAGTATATATTTTATGTTGTACATTACATACTCTTGACCCCTGCACTATATACTCTGTTGTACATTACATACTCCTGACCCCTGCACTATATACTCTGTGTTGTACATTACATACTCCTGACCCCTGCACTATATACTCTGTGTTGTACATTACATACTCCTGACCCCTGCAGTATATACTCTATGTTGTACATTACATACTCCTGACCCCTGCACTATATACTCTGTTGTACATTACATACTCCTGACCCTGCACTATATACTCTATGTTGTACATTACATGCTCCTGACCCCTGCACTATATACTCTATGTTGTACATTACATACTCCTGACCCCTGCACTATATACTCTATGTTGTACATTACATACTCCTGACCCCTGCATTATATACTCTATTTTGTACATTACATACTCCTGACCCCTGCACTATATACTCTATGTTGTACATTACATACTCCTGACCCCTGCACTATATACTCTATGTTGTATATTACATACTCCTGACCCCTGCACTATATACTTTATGTTGTACATTACATACCCCTGACCCCTGCACTATATACTCTGTTGTACATTACATACTCCTGACCCCTGCACTATATACTCTATGTTGTACATTACATACTCCTGACCCCTGCACTATATACTCTATGTTGTACATTACATACTCCTGACCCCTGCACTATATACTCTATGTTGTACATTACATACTCCTGTCCCCTGCAGTATATATTTTATGTTGTACATTACATACTCCTGACCCCTGCACTATATACTCTGTGTTGTACATTACATACTCCTGACCCCTGCACTATATACTCTGTGTTGTACATTACATACTCCTGACCCCTGCACTATATACTCTATGTTGTACATTACATACTCCTGACCCCTGCACTATATACTTTATGTTGTACATTACATACCCCTGACCCCTGCACTATATACTCTATGTTGTACATTACATACTCCTGACCCCTGCACTATATACTCTATGTTGTACATTACATCCTCCTGACCCCTGCACTATATACTCTATGTTGTACATTACATACTCCTGACCCCTGCACTATATACTCTATGTTGTACATTACATACTCCTGACCCCTGCACTATATACTCTATGTTGTACATTTCATACTCCTGACCCCTGCATTATATACTCTATTTTGTACATTACATACTCCTGACCCCTGCACTATATACTCTATGTTGTACATTACATACTCCTGACCCCTGCACTATATACTCTATGTTGTACATTACATACTCCTGACCCCTGCACTATATACTTTATGTTGTATATTACATACCCCTGACCCCTGCACTATATACTCTATGTTGTACATTACATACTCCGGACCCCTGCATTATATACTCTATTTTGTACATTACATACTCCTGACCCCTGCACTATATACTCTATGTTGTACATTACATACTCCTGACCCCTGCACTATATACTCTATGTTGTATATTACATACTCCTGACCCCTGCACTATATACTTTATGTTGTACATTGCATACCCCTGACCCCTGCACTATATACTCTATGTTGTACATTACATACTCCTGACCCCTGCACTATATACTCTATGTTGTACATTACATACTCCTGACCCCTGCATTATATACTCTATGTTGTACATTACATACTCCTGACTCCTGCACTATATACTCTATGTTGTACATTACATCCTCCTGACCCCTGCACTATATACTCTATGTTGTACATTACATACTCCTGACCCCTGCACTATATACTCTATGTTGTATATTCCATTTTCCTGACTTCTGCTCTCCCCCTCCCCCCACTGCTATATATACACATAATATGGATTCACTTTTGTTACACCCATTTCCTCCCAGCTGGACATTTTATATCGGATGATGTGATTGGAGCACAGACTTTTACATGGTGATAATAATGTGATAACATCCTCCAACTTTGGACCCTTAAACAGAAATTGATAGGGTGGAATTGTAAGCTCCTCAGAGACCAAGCTGCCTGATGTGGGTGGAGTCCTGGTTTGGGGGAACCAATCAGCTCCTGTCTAGTAATCCTCTTTGTCTTTGTATTTTAGTCCATGGCCGGGAGATGAGGAAAACCTCCGAGGATTGTCTCACTTTGTCTCCAGACTGGAAAGTAGAAGATGAGGACATCACACAGTATAGTCCAGGAGAAAACCCGGCTCCCTCCAATGTGCATCCGGCACCACCCAGTGTAGATGGACCATCGGATTCCTCATATCCTCGGAACCTCAGACTGTGCAGGACCGGGCTGGCCTTCCAACAGAGAAGAACTTCTCCTGTACTAAGTGCGGGAAGAGGTTCCATTCTAAATTTAATGTTAATGCGCATGAAAGATGTCACACGGGGGAGAAACCGTATTCCTGTCCTGAGTGCGGGAAATGTTTTTCAAGGAAGTCCCATCTTTACACACATCAGAGATCTCACACGGGGGAGAAGCCGTATTCCTGTCTTGAGTGCGGGAAATGTTTTTCACAGAAGTCCAATCTTTATAGACATCAGCGATTTCATAGAGGTGAGAAGCCATATTCCTGTCCTGAGTGTGGGAAGGATTTCTGTTCTAAATTCAATCTTAATGTGCATAAAAGATCTCACACGGGGGAGAAGCCATATTCTTGTACTGAGTGCAGTAAATGTTTTTCCCGGATGTACCAACTTTATAAACATCAGAGATCTCACATGGGGGAGAAGCTATATTCCTGTCCAGAGTGTGGGAAATGTTTTTCAGACAAGTCCAGTCTTCACACACATCAGAGATGTCACACAAAGGAGAAGTCATATTCCTGTCCTGAGTGTGGGAAATGTTTTTCACAGATGTCCAGTCTGCACACACATCAGAGATCTCACACAGGGGAGAAGCCATATTCCTGTCCAGAATGTGGGAAATGTTTTTCAATGAAGTTCAGTCTTCACATACATCAGAGATCTCACACAGGGGAGAGGCCATATTCCTGTTCTGAGTGTGGAAAATGTTTTTCAGAGAAGTCTAGTCTGCACAAACATCAGAGATCTCACACAGGAGAGAAGCCATATTCCTGTTCTGAGTGCGGGAAATGTTTTTCACAGAAGTTCAGTCTTCACGTACATCAGAGATCTCACACAGGAGAGAGGCCATATTCCTGTTCTGAGTGCGGGAAATGTTTTTCACAGAAGTTCAGTCTTCACATACATCAGAGATCTCACACAGGAGAGAAGCCATATTCCTGTCCTGAGTGTGAGAAATGTTTTTCAGAGAAGTCCAGTCTGCTTAAACATCGAAGATCTCACACAGGGGAGAAGCCATATTCCTGTCCTGAGTGCAGGAAATGTTTTTCATGGAGGTCCAATCTCTCCAAACATCAGAGATCTCACACAGGGGAGTAGTCACTTTCCTGTCCTGAATGAGGGAAATGTTCCTCACTGAAGTCCTGTCTTCCTGTACATCAGGGGTCCCACACAACCCTGGAGGTGTATTAGAGCCTTGAGTGCGGGAAATGTCTTCTAGATGAATGTTGCTGGACATCCCAGCTCTCATGTGGGGAAGAAGCACACCCTGATATACACCTCAGATACAGGTAAAACTCGAAAAATTAGAATATCATGCAAAAGTTCATTTATTTCAGTGCAGCAACTTAAAAAGTGAAACTAATATATGAGATAGACTCATTACATGCAAAGCAAGATAGTTCCAGCCGTGATTTGTCATCATTGTGATGATTATGGCTTACAGCTCATGAAAACCCCAAATCCCCAATCTCAGAAAATGAGAATATTGTGAAAAGGTGGAATATTCTCGGCTCAAAGTGTCCCACTCTAATCAGCTCATTCAGCCATAACACCTGCAAAGGGTTCCTGAGCATTTAAATGGTCTCTCAGTCTGGTTCAGTAGGAATCACAATCATGGGAAGGACTGCTGACCTGACACCATCACTGACACCCTCCATAAGGAGGGAAAGCCTCAAAAGGTAATTGCAGAAGAAGTTGGATGTTCCCAAAGTGCTGCATCAAAGCACATTAATAGAAAGTTATGTGGAAGGGAAAAGTGTGGAAGAAAAAGGTGCACAAGCAGCAGGGATGACCGCAGCCTGGAGAGGATTGTCAGGAAAAGGCCATTCAAAAGTATTGGGGGCTTTCACAAGGAGTGGACCGAGGCTGGAGTCAGTGCATCAAGAGCCACCACACACAGACGGATCCTGGACATGGGCTTCAAATGTCGTATTCCTCTTGTCAAGCCGCTCCTGAACAACAAACAACATCAGAAGCGTCTTACCTGGGCTAAAGAAAAACAGGCCTGGTCTGCTGCTCAGTGGTCCAAAGTCCTCTTTTCTGATGAGAGCAACTTTTGCATGTCATTTGGAAACCAAGGACCCCGAGTATGGAGGAAGAATGGAGAGGCCCAAGGACCCCGAGTATGGAGGAAGAATGGAGAGGCCCGAGGACCCCGAGTATGGAGGAAGAATGGAGAAGCCCAAGGACCCCGAGTATGGAGGAAGAATGGAGAAGCCCGAGGACCCCGAGTATGGAGGAAGAATGGAGAGGCCCGAGGAGCCCGAGTATGGAGGAAGAATAGAGAGGCCCGAGGAGCCCGAGTATGGAGGAAGAATGGAGAGGCCCGAGGACCCCGAGTATGGAGGAAGAATGGAGAGGCCCGAGGACCCCGAGTATGGAAGAAGAATGGAGAGGCACAAGGACCCCGAGAATCAAGGAAGAATGGAGAGGCACAAGGACCCCGAGTATGGAGGAAGAATGGAGAGGCACAAGGACCCCGAGAATCAAGGAAGAATGGAGAGGCACAAGGACCCCGAGTATGGAGGAAGAATGGAGAGGCACAAGGACCCCGAGTATGGAGGAAGAATGGAGAGGCACACACTGCAAGATGCTTGAAGTCCAGTGTGAAGTTTCCACAGTCTGTGTTGATTTGGGGAGCCATGTCATCTGCTGGTGTTGGTCCACTGTGCTTCATTAAGTCCAGGGTCAACACAGCCGTCTACCAGGAGATTTTGGAGCACTTCATGCTTCCTTCCACAGACGAGCTTTATGGGGAGGCTGACTTCATTTTCCAGCAGGACTTGGCACCTCCCACACTGCCAAAAGCACCAAAACCTGGTTCAATGACCGTGGGATTACTGTGCTTGATTGGCCAGCAAACTCGCCTGACCTGAACCCCATAGAGAATCTATGGGGCATTGCCAAGAGAAAGATGAGAGACATGAGACCGAACAATGCAGAAGAGCTGAAGGCCGCTATTGAAGCATCCTGGTCTTCCATAACACCTCAGCAGTGCCACAGGCTGATAGCTTCCATGCCACGCCGCATTGAGGCAGTAATTGCTGCAAAAGGGGCCCAAACCAAGTACTGAGTACATATGCAGCTTCTACTTTTCAGAGGTGCGATATTGTTCTATGTACAATCCGTGTTTTATTGATTGCATGGAATATTCTCATTTTCTGAGATTGTGGATTTGGGGTTTTCATGAGCTGTAAGCCATAATCATCACAATGATGACAAATCACGGCTTGAACTATCTTGCTTTGCATGGAATGAGTCTCATATATTAGTTTCACCTTTTAAGTTGCTGCACTGAAATAAATGAACTTCTGCACCATATTCTCATTGTTCGAGTTTCACCTGTATACCTCATGGCTGATCTTCATCTTGGAAGAAACAGTTCATAAGGAGATCAGAGGTTCCAAAAGACATGGATGAAGTGTGGGACCGGGTTGGCCATTGATGGCAGGAGAAGAATAAAAATGGAGTCCTGCCCTGTGATTGGCTGAGTACATTTTGTGGTGGGAGATTTCACAAACACTTGGAGGTCTATGGAGAACAATGTTGAATGGATGTGACCAGCATTCTCCAGCTGGGAGGAGTTTTTGCCATATTTTATTTCTTATGATCATTGGCTCCATCTAGTGGCCATAATATCATATTGGGCTAGTTTTACTGATGGAGGGATTTCAGAAAAATCACCTCATTGTGGCCACTAGATGGAGCCGGCGATCATAGGAAATCACTGTGTTACTTAACATAGGGCCGGATGTTGTCACAGCTGGAGGAATGATTGTCTCATTGGTCCAATGAATGTTCTATAAATAGAGCCCTTGGTCTCCTTCATCAGACAAGGCTCCATACTAATCGCTGAGGTCACACTCCTGCACCCTGAGGTCACACTTCCGCACCCTGAGGTCACACTCCCTCACTCTGAGGTCACACTCCCGCACTCTGAGCTCACACTCCCGCACTCTGAGGTCACACTCCCTCACTCTGAGGTCACACTCTTGCACTCTGAGGTCACACTCCCGCACTCTGAGGTCACACTCCCGCGCCCTGAGGTCATACTCCCGCACTCTGACCCCAGCAGAGTGATCCCATCTAGATCACATTGACCTTTTCACTGAATTAGGTAGTTTTTGCACTAAAAATGCAAAATGCACTAAATGTAATTTTTGAGAACCCAAATACTTTATTTTACCAATTGTTTAGATATAAATATAAAAGATTAGGTTGTGCCAAGTCAATAGATACCCAACATGTCCAGCCCTAAAATGAGGTATGCCATTGAGATGATGAAAAACGTTGTTACTGAACAATGGCCCCTAGGTGGCACTTGAACCCTTTCCCTGCCATGGATGTACTGATGTTGTACTGACCTACAGAACTGCCTCCAGCTGGTCAGGTGACTACAACATACTGTCATGGCTTACCCCCTTCTGCTATGAGCGCCTGGTCTGCTGAGCTTCCCTCCACTCCACAGCTCCTCTGCCTGTCCTCTAAGATGGCTCCCCGCAGCTCTAACATCCCCCCACAGTACTGATCCCTCCACAGCACTGATCCTCCCTCCGCAGCACTGATCCCCCCACAGTACCCATCCCCCCACAACACTGATCCCCACAGCACTGATCCCCCCTCCCCCTGCAGCACTGATCCCCCCACAGAACCCATCCCCCAACAGCACTGATTCCCCCCACAGCACCCATCCCGTCACAGCACTGATCCCCCCACAGAACTGATCCCCTCACAGCACTGATCCCCCCGCAGCACCAATCCATCTGGCTCCCCTGCATCTGGCTTCTCCTTTCCCCTCCCATTGGCTTCAGCTGCTGCAGGGGAGCTACAAGGAGATCAAAATGTCCAAATACTTCCCCATCACTAAAACTCCCTCCCTGTGCTGGGACCTCCTACCGATGCCCCACCCCCCTCTGTTCAGTGCTGCTGCCTGACTTCCCCTCCTGCCCCCCACACTGGCTGCAGCTGCTGGATGGAGAGCGGGGGGGTTGTCATGTCATGTTTACCAGCCCCTTCCTAAATTGATTTGGTGAATGATTGATACCAATCACTCTTGTGTTCATTCACTGAAGTATAGTAAAGGGTATTTCCTGGGCTTCAGTTTTGTGAATGAATAGGAGCCTCTGTACAGAATCTTCCTACAAATCCCACCCATAGAACAATATTGGAGATAACAGCAGTATTGTCCTCACCAATCACAGCCCGGATATTTCCCAGTATAGGTCAGGAGGGGTTATAGTACAATAAGGGGCCCATAGACATGACATGACAGAAACCCTCATAGATATGACTTTGTCATCTGATCTATCAGGAAATGACCAGATTGTAGGACAGTCTCATGTCTGGGGGGTACCTGCACACAGTGGGGGCTCCTCAGGGGATATTGTGATTGGACAGGGCAGAATACCCTATACGTCCCCCTCATAAACCAACACTGGGAGGAGTCTGTGTACTCCTCCCCCTCCCCTCTGCATACAAATGAAGTAGACCTGTCATGAGAGCAATATGTAGAAATCCTCCAAACCATCAGGAGACAGGAAAAGAGGATAAAAGACCATGGGAGAGATGGGACTGAGTGTAGTGATGGATACCAGAAGGTGGGAGATGGTTCTAGAAGATGGGGAGAAGTACGGTGCATGGACTCACATCTGGGAGGTTGTGGGGAACCCATCCAGGGATCAGACAACCTATCTGAGGACTTGTGGAGAATATGTCTGTCTCCTCACTGAAGTCAATGGGTGGTCACCCTCCATGGTCATCGGGGAATTCTGGATCATCATATACTAAGCAGGATTTGGATCCCGGTGGAGAACTTTCACCCCAAGAAAAAATGAGGGTGAGGTCAGCAGAGGAGCCCATAGTAAAGGAGGAAACTCTGAAATGTTTTCTTCAGAAGGTCGGAGTTTACTGGACAAGTGAATGTAAAATACACCATCAACGCGTTTCATGGCTTCAAAGTGTCACTTCATCAGGACAGGTGTAAGAAGACGATATAAAAATAGGGAATGAAGTAACAGTCCAGTATATGGTATTATAAAGACCCGAGTCACATACAATTCATGGACAGGACTGAGATTTATAGCATTCAGGATTTGTATGATGTTAGACAAGGTGAAGAGATATATGGAGAGGATGATCAATACATGGAGAAATCAATCTATTCTATCATAGAAGGGAATCAATAGATCAATAAATGACATCAACCAATCAATAAGATCCATTTCATGGGATAGATTTATCATTCTGTGCACTGGTTATGTTGGAGGATCAAACCGTGATCACTGGATATTGGAAACATTCCTATTGATCTGATGATTGCTGGCATGGATTCCTGATTGATTATTGCTGGGAATAAAGTCCAATAAACACGCAGATTTGATGGGATTATTGATAGAAAAATCTCTTCATATTCCATGGAATAAATATGTGTAGAATAGTTTGGATTTGATGGAATAAATCTCTATAAAAAGACTTTGTGGGGTTTGTTGGATCTTTTCTATTCCTCTCTAGGTCTGGATTTCAGGAAGAAGAAACAATTCCTCCAATTTCTAGTGGATGGTGAGGAGGGGAGAGATTTGGGGGAGTTTTGTACCTACAGGAGGTAATAGAGAGAATCCGGCTAGTAATTGATGAGAGGAGATTTCATTGGAGAGTTCCATTGGAGAGAATTCAGGGCTGGGGGCACTGCTGGGGCCTGGAGGGTTCTGATTGGACCACCAGTACATGTGTCATTAATCTGGGGGTGTGCACTGCTGGGCCTGGAGGGTTTTGATTGGATCAGCAGTACACGTGTCATATTAATCTGGTGATGTTCACTGCTGGGGCCTGGAGGGTTCTGATTGGACCACCAGTACATGTGTCATATTAATCTGGGGGTGTGCACTGCTGGGGCCTGGAGGGTTCTGATTGGACCACCAGTACATGTGTTGTATTAATCTGGGGGTGTGCACTGCTGGGGCCTGGAGGGTTCTGATTGGACCACCAGTACATGTGCCATATAAATCTGGGGGTGTGCAATAAATCTCCCACTTTCAGTCTAAATTCATTGCCAATGTGTATGTGATTGCACTGTGTGTAGGCAGATTGCATGCAGATTGTAAAGTAGCAGATCTGCCAGACGGAGATCTATGTGTGTGTGGAGGCCCAGCAGACCAGTCTGCAGACAAACTGTTGGCTGGTGGCAAGCTACCATTTGTTGTGTGTCTGCTGTGGGGTGTGTGGACAGTGGAAGAGTGATTAACATCGGGGTTCTGGCATGTAGGATAGCTGGAGGAATCCTGGAAGGGTGTGCCGATTGCTAGACCGCTCCCCAACCCTTAGAGTGCACCAGATTGTATATAAGATTTGTATCTGCCTGTGTGTGGTCAGCCAGCTGGATTGGAGAGTCTCCCTCTAGTGGTGACCAGAGGTAGTGCGGGCTGTGAATGTGTATCACGGCCAGTCTTATATGCTCAGAGTCCCCCTCACTCCCTCTGTACCCCAGTCACACATGTGCACGCCTCGGTTATCTAGTCACTGTAGTCGTGTGTTTTTATCCCTGACATACCCTCATACTGATGGCATGGTGGAGCTTCCCCAGTCCTCTATGGGCCACTCTCCATTTGAGTTACTCTATGGGAATCATCCTCGGGAGCTCCTAGACATAGCCAAGGAAACCTGGGAGGGGGAGCAGACACCCCACAAAGGTGTCATTGAGCATATCTCTCATATGCAGGACAGGATTACAGCGATCACGTCTATTGTAGAAGAACACGAAGTTCACACCCAGGAAGCCCAACAAAGAATATACAATGGGGTTTTCTCATCTGGTGACCGGGTCCTGGTGTTGGTTCCCACTGTTGAAAGCAAGTTCCTGGCTAAGTAAAAGGGTCCTTTGAAGTGGTTAAAAGAGTTGGGGAATTACAAAGTATATCAACTGGATAATAGAAATCCTGAGCAGATATACCATGTACACCTGTAAGCCCCTGGAAGGGTAGGGTGGCACTGACTGTGGGGTCTGCCCCTGTAACTCCTGGGAGTACTGAGTCCCCTCTAGTCCCTGAAGTCACAATTCCAGACAGACTGTCTCATTCCCAAAAGCAGGGAGCTAGAGAGTTCCTGATAAGGAACAGAAACATTTTCAGAGTTACCTGGTATGACTTCAGTGGTTTAGGATGATATTATTACTGAACCTGGGGTCCGTGACAAACTCAAACCATACCGATTCCTGAAGCCAGGAGAAAGGACATCAATGACAAAGTCAAGAGGATGCTGGAGCTAGACATCATTGAGGGGTCTAATAGTGACTGGTCTAGTCCTATCATTTTAGTCCCAAAACCAGACGGTACTTTGAGGTTCTGTAATGACTTCAGAAAGATTAATTCAGTGACAGTCTATCTGGATGACATAGTGATACATAGCACTGAATGGGAATCTCACTTGCCCCATTTCCAGGTGGTCTTGGATTCTCTCTTCAAGGAAGGTTTTATGGCAAAACTTGGTCAGTGGCCATTTTTTGTTCTGTTGAATTGTTGGGGAGGAGACACACTGGACACCTTGGCTGCCATTTTTTGTTCTGTTGAATTTTTGGGGAGGAGACACACTGGACACCTTGGCTGCCATTGTTTGTTCTGTTGAATTGTTGGGGAGGAGACACACTGGACACCTTGGCTGCCATTGTGCTATACGCTGGGTGTCCGGTGCACTCCTGTACCTTTAACCACTTCCAGTCCGGACACTTTTACCCCCTTCCTGTCCAGGGCAATTTTCAGCTTTCAGCGCTATCACACTTTGAATGACAATTGCGCAGTCATGCAACACTGTACCCAAATTAATTTTTTACCATTTTTTTGAGACAGATAAAGCTTTATTTTGGTGGTATTTATTCACCACTGGGATTTTAATTTTTTTTGCTATGTAATGAAAAAGTCCAAATATTTTGAACAAAAGTGTTTTTTTTATAAAATTTTGCAAATAAATAATATTTCATCATACATCTTTGCCAAAATGTATTCCGTTATCTTTTTAGCAAAAAAACAAAAAAAAAATAAGTTTATAACCAAAAATGATAATTTTTAAACTTTTTTTTTTACATTTTTATTTTATTTTTTTATATTATTATTTTTTATTTATTTATTTTTACATACTGTCACCCTAGCAGTACAGTGTCACCATTTTTTTTCTTTACTGATTGCTTTTATACCCATATAGGATGTAAAAGCAATCATTTCTCTTTCTCTCTGTGTGCATTCTTGCAGCCATTGAGAAGTACTGAGTGAGCTGTGATTGGTCACAGCTTGTCACATGGTACAAGGCTGTTGTGAATAGCCTTGTACCATGTGACCTCAGTGATCATTCACAGATTTCACACATAGTAAGCAATGATGTCACAAGTGACATCTTGCTTACTACTTTGCATGTGATCACTGATTGGCCAATCAGTGATCGCATGATCGGGACCTCGTACAGAGGTCCCGTCCGACGATCGGTGTTTCACTGTGTCCGGAGGACACAGCGGGCACCGGATCGTGGTGCTGCGCGCTCCCAGGGAGCGCGCACAAGCAGGGTGCGGGGAGGCCGTTCATAAACGGCCACCCGACCCTGTACTGCCACCGTCCGGCCGTTTATATACAACGGCGGACGGGAAGTGGTTAAAGAGGGGTGGGCTCCCTCAGGTCCCCCTGCCCTTGGTCTATACATTAAACCCGTTTTTAACGCATACTGTTAGACGGGGTAATTTGGTTTGTTTGCAGGCTGGCTGGCAAGTTGAGCCGGGAACGTTTCTCTTTTGTTGTGTGACATGCGTTGCCCGTTCAAGTGCTCCTTGCTGTGAAGGTCAGTTATAGACTGGGGCAGCGGCCATTTCTTGTACTATCAGGGTGAGCAAGCCTAGTGCTTGTCAGTCTCCAAAGATGCAGTTTTACAGCTTCCACCAACCTTCCATCTCTCCCAGACATGACTTGTCTGTTCCCAGGTATGAGAGCTCTGACTGCATGTTTCTGGTGAGTATAAATTACACCCAGGGAGAGGCATGAAACCTGAGCTGGACCAAGGATCAGAGATCCCTATAAGTGTATGAGAGGAGCCTGGGAGATGTGTGAACCCAGAAGAGGATTTTCCCAGCTCCCTCTGAGACACTCTGCTACATATCCCCCCTTGTTTCATCCCCAGGGTTGGCACAGCTGTGACCCAACAGGAGTGAACCCGGGACCGGGCATCTACATTTCCCATCTTAGCCCCTGGTCTGTGTTTTACCATGAAGGGATAATCTTGAGGAGCCAAAAACCACCAGTTCACCCGTCTATTTGTCTCCTTCTTTTGGGCCATCCATTGAGGGGATCATGGTCAGCTATCAGGTCAAACTCACCCTAACAAATAGTATCTTAGAGCATCCAAGGCCCACTTTATGGCTAAACATTTCTTTACAATTACTGCACATTTCTTTCCATGTTCATTACGTTTGTTTTCTGCTCAGGTAGACTACAGGGTGTTCTTCCCCATTGTGTACCTGTGACAACACTGCCCCAATACCAACATCATATGCATCTGTTTGAACCACATAAATCCTTGGAAAAATCAGGGATGTACAGTACTGGGTGTGCACAAGGGGGCCCTCTTCAGGACTTGGGAAGACTCTTCTGCCACTGGGTACCATCTTACCATTACCAAGTCTTTCCCTTTTGTAAGATCAGCCAGTAGAGATGTTAGAGTTGACCAATTTTGGATAGACCTTCTATAGTGCCAAGGAAGGTTCTGCTTTTTGTTTGCAGGATATGGCCATTATTAGATGGCTTCTATTTTGTTTTATGACGCCTTGTCCAATAGTGTTGCCCAATTACTTGGTTTTTGCCGTTACTTTGTGGAACATTGTACAGCACCTGTAAATAGCACCAATAAACACTGCACTGTGTGACACTACATCACTGGACTGGTATCTGTCCCTGAAAGTGTGCCCATCCCAGGGAGCTTTGTACCCGCTACCCATCCCCAGCCCACGATTCAGAAACATTGAATTGCAATTTCCACTGATCTGACCAGTCTTCCAGCAACAGCAAATCCTGTTCCATGTTACAGGTACCTCCAAGTTCTATACGTAGTCTGGGGATCCCTGTGGAAGTCCATGTGTGGACATTCCTACCTATGATAAATGACAGGCTAAACCCACCTGGAGACTTTCTCCACACCTGGAGTGTGCTGAGTTCTTGGAGAACGTCTACACAGTGTTTCCAGATTGGCTTTATCACCCCAACGAGCTCGCTCCAGTTCATGGATGTCATCATTATGTTTGGAGGATCTCACCAGTCAGGAGCCTTTCCTGTCATCCTACATGTTCCCTTCTGAGGATTGTTCTATCCTTCCAAACAAATGTATGAAATCATGGATGAGTCCTCCTTCTATGTGATCTAGAAGATCTTCAATCACAATGTCTTTATGGATGAAGTGGATGGCCCAGTTTATATATTATTTATTGCTTTACAGCTTTATTCCCTCCAGGATTCATTCTTTATTTATAGAACCATTCAAGGAAGTGTTCTTACTTTGAGAGATCTCCACCACCATTCCTCTGTGACCATTACATCCTTGTCATTTATTTATTTCAGGTACTTATATAGTGCCATCAATTTACGCAGCACTTTACATATATATTGTACATTCACATCAGTCCCTAACCTTCAAAGGATGTACAATCTAAGGTCCCTAACTTACATTCATACATACACATACTAGGGGCAATTTAGACTGGAGCCAATTCACCTACCAGCATGTCTTTGGAGGGTGTGAGGAAACCGGAGTACCCGGAGGAAACCCACGCAGACACAGGGAGAACATGCAAACTCCAGGCAGGTGGTGCCGTGGTTGGGTTTTGAATCGGCGACCATAGTACTGCCAGGCAGAAGTGCTAACCACCTTCAAAATAACCACACTGTCTTTTTCCAGAGCAGCCTGGATTTTTCTTGCAGTTACCTATGGGGTTTCCCTTTGTATCCTGAACAATTCTTCTGTCAGTTGTGGCTGCAATCTTTCTTGGTCTACCTGTACTTGGCTTGCTATCAAAAGGTCCCTGAATTTTCTACTTCTTAGTGGAAGTGATGACTGGCATATTCATGGCTTTGGACATCTTTTTATGTCCTTTTCCATCTTTATAAAGTTCCATTACCTTGTTACGCTGGAATTTTGATAGTTCTTTTCTGGTCCCCATGGCTCAGTATCTAGCCTAGTCAGTGCTTCCACGGAAGAGCTAACAAACTCATTGACTATTTATACACTGACACTAATTGCAATTTACAAAGCCACAGATGTGGGACATTAACCTCTAATTGGAATTTTAACCCGTGTGTGTCACCTTGTGTGTCTGTACCAAGGCCAAACATTCCAGGGGGCGGAGACTTCTGATCCGGGGGGCGGAGACTTTTGATCTGGGCCATTTCTGTTGTCATTATGATTTCTAAAAGAGCCAAACAACTATTGGATAATAAATGGCTTCATGTGATCATCATCCTTCAATAAAAGAGCAGATCAGTCGTATTTCAATATCAATGCCATAATTTCTGCCAGGGGATGCAAACTTTTGAGCACAACTGTATGTATATATATATATATTTAATGACATTTATTGCTTACTTATACGTACACAGCTGTATCTTTTTATCAAATTTTTTTATCTGCATTTGTGTTTTGACACGGTGGAGGACCCTGGGGAGGCTGCACTACCAATACCCCCCCAGGTGATCCAAGATATGGAGAGAATTGTCGTTGTTCACCTGGTGACGTCTGCTGGGGCTCATCCTGGGACTAAGGAAAATGGGTCTCCGAGTGTGTCCTCCTGAGAAGATGTCTGTGATGGAGGTGAGGGCTGCTGCAGTGATGGAGGTGAGGACTGCTGCAGTGGTGGGCTGCTGTGTGTTGTGGCTTTGTGCAGCGGTGCCATCTTGGCTGGAGGAGTTCACTGCAGAAGAGGGGACTGGCGGTCTGACCGAGGCTGCTGTGTGGGCTTCTTTTTCACCATTAGCACTGACTGTACATCTTGTGTTCCCCCATCTAGTGCTGCTGTTTCCGGGACCCCTCCTCTGCCCCACTTGCTTCATTTATCTCAGATGGTGGAGGACATGCAGAGTGCGGTCAGCACATAACCTGTCCCGGCCCAGCGCATGCGCACTGCGGGTTCAAAGACAATTTCTAGCAAAAATACTGATTGTTACATGGAAACAAAAAGTGTCAGAAATGGCTTGGGGGGGGGTCAATGTCCTATTCCTGATCTGTGCCGGCTGTCCCATGTCCTGGTATGAAGATGTCTCCTCTTCTCTCTGTATTGCTTCCTTTGTATGAGATCCCCGGTGATCCTGCCAGTCCCTCTGCTTCCCTGTCACTTTCATGGTCAGTTCTCCATCCATGCTGAAAACAAAGCCTGCTCTCCTTCAATGATAAGACTTGTCCTGACACCCCCCCTGCTCAGCCATGCACTGGGAAGACCAGTAAACAGAAGTCAATTGTGCTGTTGTTTCTCCTTCCCATATACAGCTGAGAACAGAGGGAATGTGATCACTTATAAAAAGGGGAACAATGTATTTCTAATGTTTTTCTATCTATACACAAACGCTTTTCTTTCATTTTTATGTTTACCTGAACTGGTTGTATTACAAGGTGAAGGCTTACATACAGATCACCTTCTATCCTTCCATGTCTAATGTACTAAGAAGTATATTAGTATGAATCCATACCTGAAGAAGGAGAGTAAGGGGTCTGCTGATAGAAATTAATTGGACGAATGTGACACAAATTCATGGAGTCCTTACAGATTCTGGCCGTAATTTAACACATTGATTTCCTATGACCGTCAGCTCCATCTAGTGACCATACTGAGGTATTATTCATGAAATACCTCAATCAGTAAAAGTAGTGCAATACTGCATTATGGCCACTAGATGGAGCCAAGAATATCAGAGTATGAAATAAAATATGGCCAATGTTCATCCCAGCTGGGCGAACGCCGGTCACATTCGTTCAACTCATTCTTTTATTTTTAAATAGATCTCCAAGTGTTTGTGAAATCTCCCACCACAAAATTTTCTCAGCCAATGACAGGTCAGGACATTTTTATTCTCCTCATATGTATGGGCAACCCGGTCCCACACTTCATCCATGTCTTTGGGGACCTCTCATCTCCTTATGAACTGTTTCTTCCAGGATGAAGATCAGCCATGGAGTATATCTGAGGTGTATATCAGGGTGTGCGTCTTCCCCACATGAGAGCTGGGATGTCCAGCAACATTCATCTAGAAGACATTTCCCGCACTCAAGGCACTAATACACCTCCAGGGTTGTGTGGGACCCGATGTACAGGAACACAGGACTTCAGTGAGGAACATTTCCCTCACTCAGGACAGGAAAGTGGCTTCTCCCTGTGTGACATCTCTGATGGATAGAAAGATTGGACTTCTGTGAAAAACACTTCCCGCACTCAGGACAAGGATACGGCTTCTCCCCTGTGTGAGATCTCTGATGTATGTAAAGATTAGACATATGTGAAAAACATTTCCCGCACTCAAGACAGGAATACGGCTTCTCTCCCGTGTGAGATCTCTGATGTTTGTAAAGGTTGTACTTCACTGAAAAACATTTCCCACACTCAGGACAGCAATATGGCTTCTCACCCGTGTGAGATCTCTGATGTATGCAAAGACTGGACTTCCATGAAAAATGTTTCCCGCACACAGGACAGGAATATGGCTTCTCCCCAGTGTGAGATCTCTGATGTGAAACAAGCTCTGATTTTTGAAAAAAACTTTTCCCACAATCAGAACAGGAAAATGGCTTCTCCCCTGTGTGCAGTCTTTGATGTGTGCTAAGGTGAACCTTCTGTGAAAATGTTTTCCCGCACTCAGGACAGGAATATGGTTTCTCAGCTGTGTGAAGCCTCTGATGTTTTTTAAGATTAGACTTTTTTGAAAAACATTTCCCGCACTCAGGACAGGAATACGGCTTCTCCCCTGTGTGAGATCTCTGATGTTCATCAAGATAGCATTTAAAATGGAAACCCTTCCCGCACTCAGGACAGGAAAAGCTTTTCCCTGTTGGAAGAACAGCCCGGTCCCGCACAGTCTGAGGTTCTTCAGGATACAAGGAATCCGATGGTCCATCTACACTGGGTGGTGCCGGATGGACATTGGAGGGAGCCGGGTTTTCTCCTGGACTATACTGTGTGATGTCCTCATCTTCTACTTTCCAGTCTGGAGACAAAGTGAGACAATCCTCGGAGGTTTTCCTCATCTCCCGGCCATGGACTAAAATACAAAGACAAAGAGGATTACTAGACAGGAGCTGATTGGTTCCCCCAAACAGGACTCCGCCCACATCAGGCAAGATGGGGAACACAGCTCAGGAAAGTGACCAGGGGATTACAGGCTGATATCACCCAGTCCCCGCCCTACTCTGGACCAATCAGTGAGCAGTATGGGTGGAGGAATGGATTTAGTGTTCATGACCCACCTGTGCTGATCTCTGTAGGAGTGTCCTCCTCTATAAATGTCCCCGTTATTCCATCCTCCTCCATAGACTGCTGATCATCCCTCACATACGCCTCTTCTTCTTCTGCTTTCACCTCAAATTCTATATCGATTGGATCTCCACTCTAAATCAAGGAAATGAGAGAAAATATCATCTGTAAAATGTAAGGTCACATAAAATATCCACACATCATCTCCACAAGTTCATGTTCTAGATGCTCCGTCCCACCAACCTTGTAATAGTGAGGGATGGTGTGACCTTCCTGTGTGGAATCCCGGGAATACAGAGGACGGGGACATCTCTCTGGTGGGTTCCTGGTATTAGGTGGCTCCATCATATCCTTGTGTCCTTCTGAAAACTCCTCCATCACTCCATACTCCTCATCCTCCTCTTTATACTCTTCTTTAACAACAATAATATAATCATCGTGGATTCCACTCTGAATATATAATAAAAATGACATCAATGGTAACAATGCAGATAATGTACAGATCCTAATGATACTATCAGTGATTGTTCCTCATCTACCTGATGATGGTGAGGGATGGTGTGACCTTCCTGTGTGGAATCCCGGGAATACAGAGGACGGGGACATCTCTCTGGTGGGTTCCCATGACTGGATCCATCTGTAGGAAACACACACACTGACTGAATCCATTGTTTCTATGTGTTTATCAGATGATGGGGGATCTAGGTGGATCCTCCGTACTGCTCTCTCCTTTACAATAAAGTCTCCTCTTACCCGGTGATGTGAGGGGCGGCTGATTGTCCATCATGACGTCCTTGTAGAGATCCTTGTGTCCTTCTAAATACTCCCACTCCTCCATGGAGAAATAGACAGTGACACCCTGACACCTTATAGGAACCTGACACACACAATGATACAGTCACCATCCAGACACATCCCTTGTCTGTTACTGGAGAATGTCCCAGAATTCCCGGCACCGCTCACCTCTCCTGTCAGCAGCTCCATCATCTTCTTGGTGACTTCTAGAATCTTCTGCATGTTGTGTCTCTCAGGGTTTAGGGAGTCACATGGAGGCACTGTGATGGTCATATGATCACCTGACTTCAGAAGAGGAAATCTCTGTATTGAGGAACCAATAGGAATATCATGTTAGACTCCCAGAATCCTCCTCACCTCTCCAGTCAGGTCTGTGTTTTATTAATAGAGATAAGAGTGATGTCATGTGACCTCCCAGAATCCTCCTCACCTCTCCTGTCAGGTCTGTGTTTTATTAATAGAGATCAGAGTGATGTCATGTGACCTCCCAGAATCCTCCTCACCTCTCTGGTCAGGTCTGTGTGATGTCATGTGACCTCCCAGAATCCTCCTCACCTCTCCGGTCAGGTCTGTGTGATGTCATGTGACCTCCCAGAATCCTCCTCACCTCTCCGGTCAGGTCTGTGTGATGTCATGTGACCTCCCAGAATCCTCCTCACCTCTCTGGTCAGGTCTGTGTGTTATTAATAGAGATAAGGGCAGCACAGTGGCTAAATGGTTAGCACTTCTGCCTGGCAGTACTAAGGTCGCTGGTTCGAATCCCAGCCATGGCACCATCTACCTGGAGTTTGCATATTCTCCCTGTGCCTGCGTGGGTTTCCTCTCACACTCCAAAGACATGCTGGTAGGTGAATTGGCTCCTGTCTAAATTGTCCCTAGTATATGTATGTATGAATGTGAGTTAGGGACCTTAGATTGTACACCCCTTGAGGGTTAGGGACTGATGTGAATGTACAATATATATGTAAAGCACTGTGCAAATTGACGGTGCTATATAAGTACCTGAAATAAATATATACAGTCATGGCCGAAATTGTTGGCACCCTTGATATTTTTCCTGAAAATCAAGTATTTCACACAAAAAAGGTATTGCATTAACACATGTTTTGCTATACACATGTTTATTCCCTTTGTATGTATTGGAACAAATATAAAACAGAGGCAGAAAAGCAAATATGACATAATGTCACACAAAACCCCAAAAATGGGCTGGACAAAAGTATTGGCACCCTTAACTTAATATTTGGTTGCACACCCTTTGGAAAACATAACTGAAATCAGTCGCTTCCTATAACCATCAATAAGCTTCTGACACCTCTCACCCGGAATTTTGGACCACTCTTCCTTTGCAAACAGCTCCAGGTCTCTCTTATTGGAAGGACACCTTTTCCCAACAGCAATTTTAAGATCTCTCCACAGGTGTTCAATGGGATTTAGATCTGGGCTCATTGCTGGCCACTTCAGAACTCTCCAGCGCTTCTTTGCCATCCATTTCTGAGTGCTTTTTGACGTATGTTTGGGGTCATTGTCCTGCTGGAAGACCCAGGATCTTGGACGCAAACCCAGCTTTCTGACACTGGGCCCTACAGTGCGACCCAAAATCCTTTGGTAATCCTCAGATTTCATGATGCCTTGCACACAGTCAAGGCACCCAGTGCCAGAGGCAGCAAAACAACCCCAAAACATCATTGAACCTCCACCATATTTTACCGTAGGTACTGTGTTTTGTTCTTTGTAGGCCTCATTCCGTTTTCGGTAAACAGTAGAATGATGTGCTTTACCGAAAAGCTCTATCTTGGTCTCATCTGTCCACAAGACGTTTTCCCAGAAGGCTTTTGGCTTACTCAAGTACATTTTGGCAAACTGTAGTCTTGCTTTTTTATGTCTCTGTGTCAGCAGTGGGGTCCTCCTGGGTCTCCTGCCATAGCGTTTCATTTCATTTAAATGTCGACGGATAGTTCGCGCTGACACTGATGCTCCCTGAGCCTGCAGGACAGCTTGAATGTCTTTGGAACATGTTTGGGGCTGCTTATCCACCATCCGGACTATTCTGCGTTGCAATCTTTCATCAATTTTCCTCATCCGTCCACGACCAGGGAGATTAGCTACAGTGCCATGGGTTGCAAACTTCTTGATAATGTTGCGCACTGTGGACAAAGGCAAATCTAGTTCTCTGGAGATGGACTTGTAACCTTGAGATTGTTGATATTTTGCCACAATTTTGGTTCTCAGGTCCTCAGACAGTTCTCGTCTCCTCTTTCTGTTGTCCATGCTTAGTGTGGCACAGACAGACACACAATGCAAAGGTTAAGTGAACGTCTCTCCTTTTTATCTGCTTTCAGGTGTGATTTCTATATTGCCCACACCTGTTACTTGCCCCAGGTGAGTTTACAGGAGCATCACATGCTTGTAACATTCTTATTTATCCGCAGTTGTGAAAGGGTGCCAATACTTTTGTCCAGCCCATTTTTGGAGGTTTGTGTGACATTATGTCGAATTTGCTTTCTTTCCTCCCTTTTTTTGTTTTGTCCCAATACACACAAAGGGAATAAACATGTGTATAGCAAAACATGTGTTAATGCAATACGTTTCGTGAGAAATACATGATTTCCTGGAGAAATATCAAGGGTGCCAACAATTTCGGCCATGACTGTAATAAAGAGTGATGTCATGTGACCTCCCAGAATCCTCCTCACCTCTCCGGTCAGGTCTGTGTTTTATTAGTAGAGATGAGAGCGATGTCATGTGACCTCCCAGAATCCTCCTCACCTCTCCGGTCAGGTCTGTGTCCATAAAGATCCCATAAACCCCCCGGGTCGCCCGATAGTAAGTGGAATAGGTTCACTCTGTTCCCGTGTTGGTGAATATCTAGATCTTTTTCTACAACCTTTAGTTTGGAAAACACCATCCTTCCTTAAAGATTCAAAACAGGTACTGATGGATATAAAAGACATCCACGTAAGCAGTCACACTCTACTAGTCACAGCGGATGTGTCAGCATTGTATAGTAACATAAAGCATGAGGATGGTTTAAATGCTGCTGAGTTTTATCTTAATGAAGCCACTGAGATCTCACATCCTCAAAAGAGTTACTTGCTAGAACTATTGGAATTTGCAATGCAACACAACTACTTCTGGTTTAATGCTAAATATTACCTACAGCGGACAGGAGTTGCCATGGGCGCGAAGTTTGCGCCGAGTCTGGCAAACCTCTTTATGTCAAGATGGGAAGAGGACATAATATATTCCAGAGACTGGCCGCATTTAATTTTTTATCGAAGGTTTATTGATGACATCCTACTTCTCTGGGAGGGTGACATATTTACGTTGAACAACTTTTTTTACCACCCTCAACCATAATAATAATAATATTAAACTCACTTTCCAGTATAGCAACAGTGAGATAAATTTTTTGGACCTAACTTTATGCAAGAATGGGACATGCATTTCCACTAAGACCTTCTTTAAAGTAACAGACAGGAATAGTTATATTCCTAAAGATAGTTGCCACCTCCCCAGATGGCTAGACAATATACCGAGGGGCCAATTTCTCCGTGTTCGGAGGAATTGTACGGAAGTAGATGACTATAGAAAGCAGGCTAACATACTCAAAGGGAGATTCATTGAGAAAGGCTATGACGAGAATATCTTAGAAAGGGAAATTACTGAAGTGGCTGATATTGATAGAACGAATCTCCTAACGTCCAGAAGTAAAGTTCAAACAGAGAGGAAATGTCCCTTTATCACCAACTTCTCAACACAACACAAGGAAGTGGCCAATATTATTAGAAAAAATTGGAACATTTTAAAAAATGACTCGGTTTTGGGTGAAACCCTTCCAGATCGACCGGAAATTACTTACCGGAGAGCCCCAACATTAAGAAACATGCTAGCTCCTAATATTGTCAACCCCCCTAAGCCTCTTACATTTGGTTTCCTCAACACCAAGGGATTTTTTCCCTGCAATAATTGTATGTTATGCACCTTTAATGGCATTCACAAAAGATCTGTGAAAACTTTTAGTTCGAACATAACTGGCCAATCCTATGACATACAATCAACTATTACTTGCTATAGTTCCCATGTAGTTTATCTCCTGAGTTGTACCTGTGGTAAGCAATATGTAGGACGAACGACAAGGAGATTGAGAGACAGGTTACGTGAGCACCTATCTAACATCAAAAAAGGTTTTAAGGATCACTCACTGTCCATGCACTTTCGTCAACATCACAACAGGAACCCACACGCACTAAAATTCATAGGCATTGACATGGTTAATAAGAATTGGAGAGGCACACATAAGAGAAGAGCCGTTTCAATGCTAGAAACGAAGTGGATTTTTTTGTTACACACCCAAGCACCACAAGGGCTAAACGTAGAGCTAGATGTAAACTGCTTCATCGATACCAGTTAATTTATTACTGTCAAGGTGTTCTTTACGGGTGGCTTTATTCATTTGATCACTATACCAGTCGATAGTTCACACGCGAACTATCGTAGTAGGGGACAGGCTTTTTGGATTGCTCCAGTCTTTGATACATTTTTCTTTCACGATTTTATGTTCATTTTTATATGTATTCTTACTTTTATTTATTCGATTTTTAATGAGGTTATTTCTTTCTACCTTTTTAGCTTTATATAAGGTTGTTTTATCATATGAATATATTTAACTATCTGCACCCATTCGTTTGGGGAGATGTGAAACGCTAATCTGATATGGTTCATAGTACTGTTTTTAACCTATTTATCTGCTATGGATTGTTCTGATTGGACATCCAATCCAATTTTGGATTTCATTATGAATAGATTTTCTGGCAATGGTGTGTAGACCATTTCATTACATGTATATTACACATTAATGCCAGCGGATTATTACTCCTATTTATCATGTAGTGATATAGGTTGAGTGGCATGTTGGAGTAAATACCCTAACCATCCACAAGATGTCACTACCCATAAAATCTCCATTAGACTATGTTTATAGTTTTTTATATACACTTTAATTTCCATATTTTTTGTTTCTAATGTCCTAAGCTCACCCTCAATAAAATGCATTGTGGGCTTATTGCAAAGGGAGTAGAGAGAATCCTCGGTGCTCCTGATGCGGGGCGTCTGCTTAGGAGGCTTTCTGGTATGTGTACACTGTGGCACCAACAAAATGGCAACCGCGAACGCTCATTGCGCATGCGCGAATGCCTTCCCTATTTATGAACTCTTGGAAAATGGCCGCGAGCGCTCACTGCGCATGCGCGAAAGTCCGATTTCCGTCTATGCGCTTAAATCACTGGGAAAATGGCCGCTAAGTCACTAGTGCGCATGCGCGAACCGGAATCGGCGACGCAGGAATGCACAATTGCGCGCCAATTACCTCTCTATATAAACACAATCATTTACCATGGGCACACTCCCTCTGAGGAAGTGTTATTCACACGAAACGCGTTAGGGAGGTGCCCCTGACCTGTGTATCCATACCACAAGGCTATCCTGACTGACACCCTGGTGGCCAGACTCTGTTTTGGATGTAAGTTTATCCTTAAACTGTACGTGCTGTAAGTTTTGCTTATTAAAGATATACTACACTATCAGAAGCTTCTCTGGGTCTCATCTATTGCATGGGAGCCCGCTTTTGAAGGTTCCGTTTATTTGGGAATGATGTGTGATCACCCCCTCCCCCGCTGATGATCTTTCTGGTGGATGACTTACCATTATACCTGGATTGATGACATCTGGTGGCCAACCTGCAGATGACATCCTCCTAATATTACAAGTCCAGAGCACCAGGAGCGGGTCTTAATTGCTCCATGCGCATCCCTTGCGCTATCTGGTTAGTGCATTATTTGTACAATCACGAGATCACAAGAGTCACGAATATCTTTGAACATGGATTATTTGGACAATTGCACCTATCACTTTATCTCACCATGTAATATGGACTGAGTTCTTTCATATAAGTTATTATGCTATTCATGTTCTGATTTTCCGCCTGTTCATACTAACTTTAATAGCGCTGCATATCTTATTTTACATGTTTTCATTTGGGTCCCAAGGTTACCTTTTATGCTAGCTGCTTTACTCCTACGTTCCCAGCGCTCTATTATCTTTTTATACAGGTCTGTGTTTTATTAATAGAGATAAGAGTGACGTCATGTGACCTCCCAGAATCCTCCTCACCTCTCCGGTCAGGTCTGTGTTTTATTAATAGAGAGAAGAGTGATGTCATGTGACCTCCCAGAATCCTCCTCACCTCTCCGGTCAGGTCTGTGTTTTATTAATAGAGATAAGAGTGATGTCATGTGACCTCCCAGAATCCCCCTCACCTCTCCGGTCAGCAGGTAGATGATCTCCAGGGTGAGGTTTAGTATCTTCTCAGTCATGTGACTCCGGTCCTCCTCCATCCTCATTGGTGCCATCATGTGATCTATACAGGTCTCCTTGTAGACGGATAACTTTGGGAAATGAAAGTAAGAATGATTTGGATGGTATTGGTCACACAATAATAGGATGTGGATGTGAGGGGGGAATAGGAGGGTTGCTGGACATTGAAGGACTACTCCCCCCATGGGAAGATATTTAGGTTGGACTGTTTAGTGTTTGTTACATCTTGAAGGACCTGGAACCCTCTTGGTTCGTCGGATCAGAAATTCCCTTTTCTCTGTTGGGATTGTTTTGTTTCTGAACTGGTTTGCAGCTGAATCAGGACTCCTCTAAGAACAAGTGCTCACTGAGTGAAGGAATGTCCTTCTCTATGTTACTTGAAATTCCAGAACATGTCACATGACCAGTGAGACAATAAGATTACATTACATTACATGGAGTTTATATAGCACCAAAGGGTTTGCTCAGCGCTGTACAATAGAGGGGGGGACAATACATGAAACATTACAGCAACTACAAACAGCCCATGAGGGGTTAGAGGGCCCTACTCTTTCGAGCTTACAATCTAGGAGGGAGGGGGTAGTGGTACAGGAGGAAGTGGCTGTGGGGGATGGAGTGGTAGGAGGAATGAAGGAGAGCAGCAGTTAGGTAAGGGTGGGGTAGGCTTCCCTGAAGAGGTGGGTTTTCAGGGAGCGCCTGAAGGTGAGGAGGGAAGGTGACAGTCTGATGGATTGGGGTAGTGAGTTCCAGAGGATGGGGGAGGACCTGGAGAAGTCCTGCAGTCGTGCATGGGAGGAGGAGACCAGGGAGCAAGATAGAAGGAGGTCCTGTGAGGAGTGAAGGGTATGGGTAGGGTGGTACTTGGGGATCAGGTTGGTGAGGTAGTCAGGGGCAGTGTTGTGAAGGGCTTTGTAGGTCAGAGTGAGTAGTTTGAATTTGATGCGTTGGGCGATAGGGAGCCAGTGGAGGGATAGGCAGAGGGGGGTGGCAGAGGTGGAGCGGTTGGTGAGGTGGATGAGTCTGGCCGCTGAGTTCAGGATGGTCTGAAGCGGGGAGAGCCTGCACTGGGGTAGGCCGGTGAGGAGGGAGTTGCAGTAGTCCAGACGTGAGATAATCAGGGAGTGTACGAGTAGTTTAGTGGTGTCTGGGGTAAGGAAGGTGCGTATTTTGGCGATATTGCCGAGGTGGAGCCTGCATGTGTTTGTAAGTGATTTGACATGCGGTTGGAAGGAGAGGTTAGAGTCTAGAATGACTCCAAGGACTTTGGCTTGGTTAAGATGGTTAAGATTGGCAGTTCTGTAAGGTCAGAAAAATAAGTACAGGTGGGGGGCCACCACAGACCCAGAGACCTCCCCTCCCTCTGAGTCCCCTGACACCTTCAGCCCCCTATTCCCCCAAAGCCCTGCAGCCTGAGTACCCCCTAAAAGGTCCCAGATTCCCCCTTCAGAGGCCCTAAAGTCTTTCAGCTTTACTAAACCATCACAGCTTCTCAGCTCCTCTACTTCCCTCAGACCCCTCAGTATTTCCCTCCCTCTGACACCAATGATGGAACATATTCTTCATGGCCGGCTGGGGAATGTTTCCTTCCTCCTGAGCAGCAATGTAAGGGGCTCTATGCTCCATACTCCTGACCCCGGCACTCCATCATTGTGTTGGCTGCATAGTGTAATGATTGCCCATTGGCTGCCTGTGTAGTGTCATCATTGTCCTTTGTAGGCCATGTATGGTCAGGATGGTCCTTGTCTTGTCTATTTATTGTCAGTGCTGTTTGTTTAGAGGACCATATTACTAGAATTTATCTCCACAATGAGGAGAATGTTCCGGCCCCGGAAGTGGGGGAATGTTCTGCCCCTGAAGGGGTTCATCTGGGTTCCCACACTATATATGTGTGTATCATCATCTGCTGGAGATAAAAGACGTCACAGTGACTATGGAGGAAGAGGACAGACATGACTATGGAGGAAGAGGACGGACGTGACTATGGAGGAAGAGGACGGACGTGACTATGGAGGAAGAGGACGGACGTGACTATGGAGGAAGAGGAAGGACGTGACTATGGAGGAAGAGGAAGGACGTGACTATGGAGGAAGAGGACGGACATGACGGGGGGGGTTACTGGGTGTAAATAGCAAATAACATCTTATTACCTCCTCTGCTGCCAGTACCACCAATGTCTCCTCTTCTTTGTGCCACATGGAACTTTCTGTCTGTACCTGACATCACTTCCTGTCTGTACCTGACATCACTTCCCTTCTGTATTCCATAGAGACTTCCTGTTTGGGTATAAGCGAGATCACCACCTTGTGGAGCTTAGAGGAACTGCAGCCCTGAGAAGAGAAATGTCTCATGGTGTGATCCCTTGTGCTGTGTTCAGCATTTTGAATGTTTTCTTGTCATATTTGCCCTTTAACCCCTTCCATATCGGGTACTTTTCCCCCCTTCCTGCCCAGGACAATTTTCAGGTTTCCCTATCCTTCATTCAGGAGGTCCAGTCCCCACCATCTGGGGATACAGTATGTATGGTAGGTATATGTGAGCGCACAAAAATGGATATCAGCCGCTATGCACAAGGTAACCAAGTAACACCTTACAATAAGCAATGTAAATAATAGTGTGCAGCACGAAAATGATTGTAAAAGGTCAAAAAGGTACATAAAAGTGACATAAATATTCACAAATTGATTCTGAAAAATAAACTTGTGATATAAATAACACCAGACATATAAAAGTTCATAAAGTGACTAAGTGCTCATATATCCTGTACAGTCCTGGAAACGGTGCTGTGCAATCAGTATGGAAGAAATGCGCACTCACCGGAACGCGTAAAATAATGTGGGTTTTGTAATAAATCCTGCTGTCATCTAATGGTCATCTCAGGGCAGGAATAGAGTAAACTCCCTCTTATGGGGGATGGGTCCTGGGACTTTAAGATGATGAATCCGGGTTTTCCAGAGTTCCCCTTAAGGGATGGATGGGTGCAGCTCACTGGGTGTAATAGAGGCTCCCTCTCTGGATGTCTGTAAATCAATACTCCCCGGGGGAGTCAAGGCAAACACATCCCATAGTGTAGTAGTATGAATATTTATTGAGATAATAATAGATATCCAGATAAAAACACATAGGGTGAGTAAGCAAAACCGCATGGACTAACCGGCCAGAGTTAAAGATGGCCGCCGGAGCTCCACGTTGCTTCGGCTGCATGAAATCATGGCGTTATTGGCTCTTTCTTACGCGTTTTGTGCACCCGCACGTCGTCTGAGGGGAACACCAATAACGCCAAGCCGTGCGCCATCAGTTTATATAGACAACGGTGCATGCGCATTATACATGCGCCATCTTTGAGAAGACGTAACTTAGTGCGCACGCACGGCTAAGCAGGCGCCATTTTTCCTTAGGTATATTGAAGGATACAAGCTGGAGTGACATATACAAGTGTCAGCAAATACACAGTAAATATTAGATAGTAGTGGGGTCCGGATAGGTCAGTAAGTAGTGATCAGTTGTTGGATCAAAACAAGGCGATATAAGAAAAGGGACAACAATTGAGTGTCCTAAATCCAGGCATATACCAAGGGAAGAATGGAAGCTGAGGTGTCATATATGTCAGGGGAAACATACCATATAAATCATTATAATTCCCAACAATATACTATATAGTCATCAACAATGATATACCACCAGATATAAATATATATATATACCAAGGGAAGAATGGAAGCTGAGGTGTCATATATGTCAGGGGAAACATACCATATAAATCATTATAATTCCCAACAATATACTATATAGTCATCAACAATGATATACCACCAGATATAAATATATATATATATAGTGTGTAAACGTGGGATTATATTATATATTATTATCTGGGAATACAAGTCATTCACACTCTACTGGTAGACAACAAGGTCCCCCAATCAGTCCGTCACCTTCCAGTCTCTGCAGCAGAATACCAGGATGGAGTCTAGCTGCTTGCCCTCCTGAGGATTTCCACCCCTTAATGACCACGCCTCTTTTTAATACTCAGCACTGCACTAATTCAACTGATAATTGTGCGGTCATGCAATGCTGCACCCAAACTAAATTTACGTCCTTTTTTCACACAAATAGAGCTTTCTTTCGGAGGTATTTGATCACCTGTGCACTTTTTATTTTTCACGCTATAAACATATAAAGACCAAAAATTTTGAAGAAAAACAATATTTTTTACTTTCAGCTATAAAAAATATATAGCAAACTCAAAGTTAGTTATAAATTTAGGCCAAAATGTATTCTGCTCCATGTTTTTGGTAAAAAAATTCCCAATAAGTGTATATTGATTGCTTTGTGTGATAGTTATAGCGTCTACAAACTATGGGAGAGATAATGGAATTTACACCATTTTTTGCTTTACATCACTGCACTAGTTTAACGGACAATTGCGCGGTCATGCAATATGGTACATAAATTAAATTTATGTCCTTTTTTTCACACAAATATAGCTTTCTTTTGGTGGTATTTGATCACCTGTGCAGTTTTTATTTTTGGCGCTATAACCAGAAAATTTTGAAGAAAAATTAAAAAAATATATATATATTTTCTCATTTCGGTCATAAAAAATATCCAAAAAAACTAAAATTTCATCATAAATTTAGGCCAAAATGTATTCTGCTACAGGTTTTTGGTTAAAAAAATCCCAATAAGTGTATATTGATTGCTTTGTGTGATAGTTATAGCGTCTACAAACTATGGGATAGATAATGGAATTTACACAGCTTTTACTTTCTGACTGCCCATCATATTTCCTGAGGTGCTAAAATACCAGGATAGCGCAAACACCCCCAAATGACCCCTTTTTGGAAAGTAGACACCCTAAGCTATCTGCTGAGAGGCATATTGAGTCCATGGAAGATTTATTTTCCACAAGTTTCTGGAAAATGACAAAAACCTTTTTTTTTTTACACAAAGTTGTCATTTAAATGATATATTTCTCGCACAAGCCATGGGTATATGTGGAATTACACCCCAAAATACATTCTGCTGCTTCTACCGAGTATGGGGGTACCACATGTGTGAGACTTTTTGGGAGCCTAGCCACATGCAGGAGCCTGAAATCCAATGACCACTTTGAAAGCCTGAAGGTGCGTAACTTCCTCATTACACTTCCTCACTACCTATCACAGTTTCGGAGGCCCTGACATGCCAGGATAGCACCATCCCCCCAAATGACCCCTTTCTGGAAGTAGACACCCCAAGGAAATTAAAAAGAGGCATGGTGAGTATTTTGCATATCTAATTTTTTCTCACAAGGTTTTGAAATATAAAAAAAGAATAGAAAAAATATGTTTTTGTTTTTTTTCTTCATTTTCCAAAAACTTGTGGCAACAAATGAGATCTGCAAAATACTCACCATGCTTCTTATCAAATTCCTTGGGGCGTCTACTTTCCAAAAAGGGGTCATTTGGGGGGGTTAGGTGCTATCCTGGCATTCCAGGGCCTCCGAAACTGTGATAGGTAGTCAGGAAGTGTAATGAGGAAATAAAGCCCTTTAAAACCTTGAAGGTGATTATTGGATTTTGGGGTCCTGTACTTGGCTAGACTGCCAAAGCGTCTCTCACATGTGGTACCCCCAAACTAGGGAGAAGTAGTAGAATGTATGTTGGGGTGTAATTCCACATATATCCATGACATGTGTGAGCAATAAATCATTTAAGTGACAATTTTGTATAAAAAATTTTTTTTTTTTTTGTCATTTTCCAAAAACTTGTGGTAAAAAAATAAATTCTTCTATTGATTCAACATGCCTCTCAGCAAATAGTTTGGGGTGTCTACTTTCCAAAAAGGGGTCATTTTGGGGAGTGGGGGCGTTTTATGCCCAGCATTAGAAGTTTATGCCACACATCACTCACTCTTCTAACCACCTGAAGACCAAGCCTTTTCTGACACTTTTTGTTCACATGAAAAAAAATCAGTATTTTTTGCTAGGAAATTAATTTAAACCCCCAAACATTATATATTTTTTTAAAGCAAACACAATAGTTAATAAAATGGTGGGTACTACAATTTTTTATGGCACATAGTACTCGTGCAGCGATTTTTCAAAAGCAAATTTAAAAAAAAATTAACTTTTTTAACTTTTAATGCACAAAAATACAATATATTGGCCAAATTTTTGGTAAAATCTAAAAGATGATGGTATGCCGAGTAAATAGATACCAAACATGACATGCTTTAAAACTGCACATGTCCCGTTCAATGACGACAAACTGCAAACATTTTTAATATCCATAGGCAACGCTTTAAAGCCTTTAAAATGTACCATTTTAGATTTACAGAGGAGGTCTAGTGTTAGAATTACTGCCCTTCATCTGACGTTCAAGGCAATACCTCACATGTATGGTGCAACCGCTGTTTACATACCGGCACAGGGTCAAGGCTTGTGCACACAGTTGTGCGCGCATGGGAGGGGCAATTTTGTTTTTTAATTATTTAGATTTTTTTAATTATTTTTACACTGTCCCTTTAATTTTTTTTTGTATTTTATCACTTTTAATGCTATAACAGGGAATGCAAATATCCCCAATAACTTCAGTGGGCATTGTCATATATTATTTTTTGAGAAATCTGGGGTCTATCAGACTCTGGATCTCTCCTCTGCCCTTACATTATCTAATCAAACCAAGATCAGTGATCAGATGCTTTCCCAATTTACAAATGGCGCTTTTTATATCCTGAGAAACTGAAATGATGAAATGCTCGTAGCTTCCGAATTCTTAGACTATAGAGATGATTGGCACCATTCTGGTCTCCAATCAGTTCCGTAGTCAGCTGTTAGAAACACCGTCTACATTCTCAGGTTTCCCTGATGGCACGGGACTGCCCGAGAAAACCTTGGAAGGCAGTGGGGGAGGGGGCATCATCTCCCGCTGCTTGTAAAAGCAATCCTGCAGCTAATTATCTACTAGGATTGCTTTTACATGAAAGCCGATCGCCGGCTGAAAAAAACAATACCAGGATGATGCCTGCAGCTGTAGGCATCATCCTGGTATAACCATTCAAAGTCCAGGGATGTACCAGTATGTCGCTGGTCCTTGTTGGGTATATATACTACAGTCAGGTCCATAAATATTGGGACATCGACACAATTCTAACATTTTTGGCTCTATACACCACCACAATGGATTTGAAATGAAACAAACAAGATGTGCTTTAACTGCAGACTGTCAGCTTTAATTTGAGGTTATTTACATCCAAATCAGGTGAACGGTGTAGGAATTACAACAGTTTGCATATGTGCCTCCCACTTGTTTAGGGACCAAAAGTAATGGGACAATTGGCTTCTCAGCTGTTCCATGGCCGGTGTGTGTTATTCCCTCATTATCCCAATTACAATGAGCAGATAAAAAGGTCCAGAGTTCATTTCAAGTGTGCTATTTGCATTTGGAATCTGTTGCTGTCAACTCTCAAGATGAGATCCAAAGAGCTGTCACTAGAGATGAGCGAATCGAACCAGGCGAACCGGAATTCGAGTCGAATTTCAGGAAATATTCGATTCGCGGCGAAACCGAAATTTTGCCTACTTCGGGTGCGCGAATCGAACATTTCCCGATCAGCTGGCAAAAGTGTCCCTGCAGTGAGCTCCGCTATTTCTGACAGTTCTCTGACAGAAGGAACACATGTTTAGCGGTTGAAACATTGTATCTATTAGTTTACATTTAGGATACAGATGTTTCAACCGCTGTACATGTGAAGAAGCTGTGAGAGAACTGTCAGAAATAGAGGAACTCTGCACATACACTTTTTGCCGGCTTGGAATTATTCTTCTTTTCATCCTACTTCTTCTTCTTCTTCTTCTTCTTCTTCTTCATCCTCATCCTCATCCTCTTCTTCTGAGGATGAGGATGAAGAAGAAGAAGAAGCAGTAGGATGAAAATAAGAATAATTCCAAGCCGGCAAAAAGTGTATGTGCAGAGTTCCTCTATTCTGCAGATACACTTAGAGGAGCTCTGCACATACACTTTTTGCCTGTTTGGAATTAATCTTATTTTCATCCTACTTCTTCTTCTTCTTCTTTATCCTCATCCTCAGAAGAAGAGGATGAAGAAGAAGAAGAAGAAGAAGAAGAAGAAGTAGGATGAAAATAAGAATAATTGCAAGCCGGCAAAAAGTGTATGTGCAGAGTTCCTCTATTCTGCAGATACACTTAGAGGAGCTCTGCAGATACACTTAGAGGAGCTCTGCACATACACTTTTTGCCGGCTTGGAATTAATCTTATTTTCATCCTACTTCTTCTTCTTCTTCTTCTTCTTCATCCTCATCCTCATCCTCAGAAGAAGAAGAAGAGGATGAGGATGAGGATGAAGAAGAAGAAGAAGAAGAAGAAGAAGTAGGATGAAAATAAGAATAATTCCAAGCCGGCAAAAAGTGTATGTGCAGAGCTCCTCTAAGTGTATCTGCAGAGCTCCTCTAAGTGTATCTGCAGAATAGAGGAACTCTGCACATACACTTTTTGCCGGAAACCGCTGTATGGAGGGAATGTCCCAGAACTGTCATAAATAGTCTATTTCTGACAGTTCTGGGACATTCACTCCATACAGCTGTTTCAACCGCTGTATGGAGGGAATGTCATAGAACTGTCAGAAATAGACTATTTATGGCAGTTCTGGGACATTCACTCCATACAGCGGTTGAAACATTGTATCTATTTTTTTCCATAAATGACATTCTGCAAATACACTTAGAGGAGCGCTGCAGATACACTTTTTGCCGGCTTGGAATTAATCTTATTTTCATCCTACTTCTTCTTCTTCATCCTCATCCTCATCCTCATAAGAAGAAAAAGAAGAAGTAGGATGAAAATAAGATTAATTCCAAGCCGGCAAAAAGTGTATCTGCAGCGCTCCTCTAAGTGTATCTGCAGAATGTCATTTATGGAAAAAAATAGATACAATGTTTCAACCGCTGTATGGAGTGAATGTCCCAGAACTGTCATAAATAGTCTATTTCTGACAGTTCTGGGACATTCACTCCATACAGCTGTTTCAACCGCTGTATGGAGGGAATGTCATGGAACTGTCAGAAATAGACTATTAATGACAGTTCTGGGACTCTGACAGTTCCATGACATTCCCTCCATACAGCGGTTGAAACAGCTGTATGGAGTGAATGTCCCAGAACTGTCAGAAATAGACTATTTCTGACAGTTCTGGGACAATCACTCCATACAGCTGTTTCAACCGCTGTATGGAGGGAATGTCATGGAACTGTCAGAAATAGACTATTAATGACAGTTCTGGGACTGTCCTTCCATACAGCGGTTGAAACATTGTATGTATTTGTTTCCATAAATGGATCCATTTATGGAAACAAATACATACAATGTTTCAACCGCTGCATGGAAGGACAGTCCCAGAACTGTCATTAATAGTCTATTTCTGACAGTTCCATGACATTCCCTCCATACAGCGGTTGAAACAGCTGTATGGAGTGAATGTCCCAGAACTGTCAGAAATAGACAGAAACTGTCACAGAACTGTCCTTCTTCTCATCCTTCTCCTTCTTCTCATCCTTCTTCTCATCCTTCTTCTCATCCTTCTTCTCATCCTTCTCCTTCTTCTCATCCTTCTCCTTCTTCTCATCCTTCTCCTTCTCCTTCTTCTCATCCTTCTCCTTCTCCTTCTTCTCATCCTTCTCCTTCTCCTTCTTCTCATCCTTCTCCTTCTTCTCATCCTTCTCCTTCTTCTCATCCTTCTCCTTCTCCTTCTTCTCATCCTTCTCCTTCTCCTTCTCATCCTTCTCCTTCTCCTTCTTCTCATCCTTCTCCTTCTCCTTCTTCTCATCCTTCTCCTTCTCCTTCTTCTCATCCTTCTCCTTCTCCATCTTCTCATCCTTCTCCTTCTCCTTCTTCTCATCCTTCTCCTTCTCCTTCTTCTCATCCTTCTCCTTCTCCATCTTCTCATCCTTCTCCTTTTCCTTCTTCTCATCCTTCTCCTTCTGCTTCTCCTTCTCCTTCTCCTTCTTCTCATCCTTCTCCTTCTTCTCATCCTTCTCCTTCTTCTCATCCTTCTCCTTCTCCTTCTTCTCATCCTTCTCCTTCTTCTCATCCTTCTCCTTCTTCTCATCCTTCTCCTTCTTCTCATCCTTCTCCTTCTCCTCATCCTTCTCCTTCTTCTCATCCTTCTCCTTCTCCTTCTTCTCATCCTTCTCCTTCTCCTTCTTCTCATCCTTCTCCTTCTCCATCTTCTCATCCTTCTCCTTCTCCTTCTTCTCATCCTTCTCCTTCTTCTCATCCTTCTCCTTCTCCTTCTTCTCATCCTTCTCCTTCTTCTCATCCTTCTCCTTCTCCTCATCCTTCTCCTTCTCCTTCTTCTCATCCTTCTCCTTCTCCTTCTTCTCATCCTTCTCCTTCTCCTTCTTCTCATCCTTCTCCTTCTTCTCATCCTTCTCCTTCTCCTCATCCTTCTCCTTCTCCTTCTTCTCATCCTTCTCCTTCTCCTTCTTCTCATCCTTCTCCTTCTCCTTCTTCTCATCCTTCTTCTCATCCTTCTCCTTCTTCTCATCCTTCTCCTTCTCCTTCTTCTCATCCTTCTCCTTCTCCTTCTTCTCATCCTTCTCCTTCTCCATCTTCTCATCCGTCTCCTTCTCCTTCTTCTCATCCTTCTCCTTCTCCATCTTCTCATCCTTCTCCTTCTCCTTCTTCTCATCCTTCTCCTTCTCCTTCTTCTCATCCTTCTCCTTCTCCATCTTCTCATCCTTCTCCTTTTCCTTCTTCTCATCCTTCTCCTTCTTCTTCTCCTTCTCCTTCTCCTTCTTCTCATCCTTCTCCTTCTTCTCATCCTTCTCCTTCTTCTCATCCTTCTCCTTCTCCTTCTTCTCATCCTTCTCCTTCTTCTCATCCTTCTCCTTCTTCTCATCCTTCTCCTTCTTCTCATCCTTCTCCTTCTCCTCATCCTTCTCCTTCTTCTCATCCTTCTCCTTCTCCTTCTTCTCATCCTTCTCCTTCTCCTTCTTCTCATCCTTCTCCTTCTCCATCTTCTCATCCTTCTCCTTCTCCTTCTTCTCATCCTTCTCCTTCTTCTCATCCTTCTCCTTCTCCTTCTTCTCATCCTTCTCCTTCTTCTCATCCTTCTCCTTCTCCTCATCCTTCTCCTTCTCCTTCTTCTCATCCTTCTCCTTCTCCTTCTTCTCATCCTTCTCCTTCTCCTTCTTCTCATCCTTCTCCTTCTTCTCATCCTTCTCCTTCTCCTCATCCTTCTCCTTCTCCTTCTTCTCATCCTTCTCCTTCTCCTTCTTCTCATCCTTCTCCTTCTCCTTCTTCTCATCCTTCTCATACTTCTCCTTCTTCTCATCCTTCTCCTTCTCCTTCTTCTCATCCTTCTCCTTCTCCTTCTTCTCATCCTTCTCCTTCTCCATCATCCTTCCGTTCCTTCTTCTCATCCTTCTCCTTCTGCTTCTCCTTCTCCTTCTCCTTCTTCTCATCCTTCTCCTTCTCATCCTTCTCCTTCTTCTCATCCTTCTCCTTCTTCTCATCCTTCTTCTCATCCTTCTCCTTCTTCTCATCCTTCTCCTTCTTCTCATCCTTCTCTTTCTCCTTCTTCTCATCCTTCTCCTTCTTCTTCTCATCCTTCTTCTCATCCTTCCCCTTCTTCTCATCCTTCTCCTTCTCCTTCTTCTCATCCTTCCTCCTTCTCCTTCTTCTCATCCTTCTCCTTCTTCTCATCCTTCTCCTTCTTCTCAACCTTCTCCTTCTTCTCATCCTTCTCTTCTTCTCATCCTTCTTCTCATCCTTCTTCTCATCCTTCTCCTTCTTCTCATCCTTCTCCTTCTTCTCATCCTTCTCTCTTCTCTCATCCTTCTCCTTCTCCTTCTTCTCATCCTTCTCCTTCTCCTTCTTCTCATCCTTCTCCTTCTCATCCTTCTCTTTCTTCTCAACCTTCTCCCTCTTCTCATCCTTCTCCTTCTCCTTCTTCTCATCCTTCTCCTTCTCCTTCTTCTCATCCTTCTCCTTCTCCATCTTCTCATCCTTCTCCTTTTCCTTCTTCTCATCCTTCTCCTTCTGCTTCTCCTTCTCCTTCTCCGTCTTCTCATCCTTCTCCTTCTCATCCTTCTCCTTCTTCTCATCCTTCTCCTTCTTCTCATCCTTCTTCTCATCCTTCTCCTTCTTCTCATCCTTCTCCTTCTTCTCATCCTTCTCTTTCTCCTTCTTCTCATCCTTCTCCTTCTTCTCATCCTTCTTCTCATCCTTCTCCTTCTTCTCATCCTTCTCCTTCTCCTTCTTCTCATCCTTCTCCTTCTCCTTCTTCTCATCCTTCTCCTTCTTCTCATCCTTCTCCTTCTTCTCATCCTTCTCCTTCTCCTTCTTCTCATCCTTCTCCTTCTTCTCATCCTTCTTCTCATCCTTCTTCTCATCCTTCTCCTTCTTCTCATCCTTCTCCTTCTTCTCATCCTTCTTCTCATCCTTCTCCTTCTTCTCATCCTTCTCCTTCTCCTTCTTCTCATCCTTCTCCTTCTCCTTCTTCTCATCCTTCTCCTTCTCATCCTTCTCTTTCTTCTCATCCTTCTCCTTCTTCTCATCCTTCTCCTTCTCCTTCTTCTCATCCTTCTTCTCCTCATCCTTCTCCTTCTTCTCATCCTTCTCCTTCTCCTTCTTCTCATCCTTCTCCTTCTCCTTCTTCTCATCCTTCTCCTTCTCCTTCTTCTCATCCTTCTCCTTCTCCTTCTTCTCATCCTTCTCCTTCTTCTCATCCTTCTCCTTCTCCTTCTCCTTCTCTTTCCTCATCTCCAAGGGCATTTAAATTAAAGGTACAGTGTTCTGCACTAATTTAAAGGCTCTCTGAAGCCTAGAAACCCTTTTTATAAGTCATCTTCGTAGCGAAGAAATTCGCATCGAATCGAATTTCACACTGGAATTCGCCGAATCAGCCGAATCGAATTTTTGAGAAATTCGCTCATCTCTAGCTGTCACTATCAGTGAAGCCATCATTAGGCTGAAAAAACAAAACAAACCCATCAGAGAGATAAAGAAGAAGTAGGATGAAAATTAATTAATGACAGTTCTGGGACTGTCCTTCCATACAGCGGTTGAAACATTGTATGTATTTGTTTCCATAAATGGATCCATTTATGGAAACAAATACATACAATGTTTCAACCGCTGCATGGAAGGACAGTCCCAGAACTGTCATTAATAGTCTATTTCTGACAGTTCCATGACATTCCCTCCATACAGCGGTTGAAACAGCTGTATGGAGTGAATGTCCCAGAACTGTCAGAAATAGACAGAAACTGTCACAGAACTGTCCTTCTTCTCATCCTTCTCCTTCTTCTCATCCTTCTTCTCATCCTTCTTCTCATCCTTCTTCTCATCCTTCTCCTTCTTCTCATCCTTCTCCTTCTTCTCATCCTTCTCCTTCTCCTTCTTCTCATCCTTCTCCTTCTCCTTCTTCTCATCCTTCTCCTTCTTCTCATCCTTCTCCTTCTCCTTCTTCTCATCCTTCTCCTTCTCCTTCTTCTCATCCTTCTCCTTCTCCTTCTCATCCTTCTCCTTCTCCTTCTTCTCATCCTTCTCCTTCTCCTTCTTCTCATCCTTCTCCTTCTCCTTCTCCTTCTTCTCATCCTTCTCCTTCTCCATCTTCTCATCCTTCTCCTTCTCCTTCTTCTCATCCTTCTCCTTCTCCTTCTTCTCATCCTTCTCCTTCTCCATCTTCTCATCCTTCTCCTTTTCCTTCTTCTCATCCTTCTCCTTCTGCTTCTCCTTCTCCTTCTCCTTCTTCTCATCCTTCTCCTTCTTCTCATCCTTCTCCTTCTTCTCATCCTTCTCCTTCTCCTTCTTCTCATCCTTCTCCTTCTTCTCATCCTTCTCCTTCTTCTCATCCTTCTCCTTCTTCTCATCCTTCTCCTTCTCCTCATCCTTCTCCTTCTTCTCATCCTTCTCCTTCTCCTTCTTCTCATCCTTCTCCTTCTCCTTCTTCTCATCCTTCTCCTTCTCCATCTTCTCATCCTTCTCCTTCTTCTCATCCTTCTCCTTCTTCTCATCCTTCTCCTTCTTCTCATCCTTCTCCTTCTTCTCATCCTTCTCCTTCTCCTCATCCTTCTCCTTCTACTTCTTCTCATCCTTCTCCTTCTCCTTCTTCTCATCCTTCTCCTTCTTCTCATCCTTCTCCTTCTCCTCATCCTTCTCCTTCTCCTTCTTCTCATCCTTCTCCTTCTCCTTCTTCTCATCCTTCTCCTTCTCCTTCTTCTCATCCTTCTTCTCATCCTTCTCCTTCTTCTCATCCTTCTCCTTCTCCTTCTTCTCATCCTTCTCCTTCTCCTTCTTCTCATCCTTCTCCTTCTCCATCTTCTCATCCTTCTCCTTTTCCTTCTTCTCATCCTTCTCCTTCTGCTTCTCCTTCTCCTTTTCCGTCTTCTCATCCTTCTCCTTCTCATCCTTCTCCTTCTTCTCATCCTTCTCCTTCTTCTCATCCTTCTTCTCATCCTTCTCCTTCTTCTCATCCTTCTCCTTCTTCTCATCCTTCTCTTTCTCCTTCTTCTCATCCTTCTCCTTCTTCTCATCCTTCTTCTCATCCTTCTCCTTCTTCTCATCCTTCTCCTTCTCCTTCTTCTCATCCTTCTCCTTCTCCTTCTTCTCATCCTTCTCCTTCTTCTCATCCTTCTCCTTCTTCTCATCCTTCTCCTTCTCCTTCTTCTCATCCTTCTCCTTCTTCTCATCCTTCTTCTCATCCTTCTTCTCATCCTTCTCCTTCTTCTCATCCTTCTCCTTCTTCTCATCCTTCTTCTCATCCTTCTCCTTCTTCTCATCCTTCTCCTTCTCCTTCTTCTCATCCTTCTCCTTCTCCTTCTTCTCATCCTTCTCCTTCTCATCCTTCTCTTTCTTCTCATCCTTCTCCTTCTTCTCATCCTTCTCCTTCTCCTTCTTCTCATCCTTCTTCTCCTCATCCTTCTCCTTCTTCTCATCCTTCTCCTTCTTCTCATCCTTCTCCTTCTCCTTCTTCTCATCCTTCTCCTTCTCCTTCTTCTCATCCTTCTCCTTCTCCTTCTTCTCATCCTTCTCCTTCTTCTCATCCTTCTCCTTCTCCTTCTCCTTCTCTTTCCTCATCTCCAAGGGCATTTAAATTAAAGGTACAGTGTTCTGCACTAATTTAAAGGCTCTCTGAAGCCTAGAAACCCTTTTTATAAGTCATCTTCGTAGCGAAGAAATTCGCATCGAATCGAATTTCACACTGGAATTCGCCGAATCAGCCGAATCGAATTTTTGAGAAATTCGCTCATCTCTAGCTGTCACTATCAGTGAAGCCATCATTAGGCTGAAAAAACAAAACAAACCCATCAGAGAGATAGTAAAAACATTAGGCGTGGCCAAAACAACTGTTTGGAACACTCTTAAAAAGAAGGAACGCACCGGTGAGCTCAGCAACACCAAAAGACCCGGAAGACCACGGAAAACAACTGTGGTGGATGACCGAAGAATTCTTTCCCTGGTGAAGAAAACACCCTTCACAACAGTTGGCCAGATCAAGAACACTCTCCAGGAGGTAGGTGTATGTGTGTCAAAGTCAACAATCAAGAGAAGACTTCACCAGAGTGAATACAGAGGGTTCACCACAAGATGGAAACCATTGGTGAGCCTCAAAAACAGGAAGGCCAGATTAGAGTTTGCCGGACAACATCTAAAAAAGCCTTCACAGTTCTGGAACAACATCCTATGGACAGATGAGACCAAGATCAACTTGTACCAGAGTGATGGTAAGAGAAGAGGATGGAGAAGGAACTGCTCATGATCCTAAGCATACCACCTCATCAGTGAAGCATGGTGGTGGTAGTGTCATGGCGTGGGCATGTATGGCTGCCAATGGAACTGCTTCTCTTGTGTTTATTGATGATGTGACTGCTGACAAAAGCAGCCGGATGAATTCTGAAGTGTTTCGGGAATATTATCTGCTCATATTCAGCCAAATGCTTCACAACTCATTGGACGCCGCTTCACAGTGCAGATGGACAATGACCCAAAGCAGACTGCAAAAGCAACCAAAGAGTTTTTTAAGGGAAAGAAGTGGAATGTTCTGCAATGGCTAAGTCAATCACCTGACCTGAATCCGATTGGGAATTTCACTTGCTGAAGACAAAACTGAAGGGAAAATGCCTCAAGAACAAGCAGGAACTGAAGACAGTTGCAGTAGAGGCCTGGCAGAGCATCACCAGGGATGAAACCCAGCGTCTGGGATGTCTATGCGTTCCACACTTCAGGCTGTCATTGACTGCAAAGGATTTGCAACCAAGTATTAAAAAGTGAAAGTTTGATTTATGATTATTATTCTGTCCCATTACTTTTGAGCCCTTAACAAGTGGGAGGCACATATGCAAACTGTTGTAATTCCTACACCGTTCACCTGATTTGAATGTAAATACCCTCAAATTAAAGCTGACAGTCTGCAGTTAAAGCACATCTTATTCGTTTCATTTCAAATCCACTGTGGTGGTTATAGAGCCAAAAAAGTTAGAATTGTGTTGATGTCCCAATATTTATGGACCTGACTGTATGTTCTTTTTTTTTGTATGCAGCCTGTGGACTGAATGAAAAAATGAGAAGAAATCTCTGCCAGAAAAAGTGTGTGGTATGCCCACCATTATAATATACCGCCCTGCATCCACCCACTTCTAATGGTGGGCACACATTTGGTCACACGATGCCACATGCGCCAGTTCCAAGATTGTACAAATGTATAAATAGTGGCATGCTTGAATAAACATTGTCCATGTATAAGTGGTACCCCATATGGAGAAATGGTGACACCAAGTCCCAAACTATCTTGCCACTACTCCCCATGTAGTCTGGGCATCCAGGGGGCTCCACGTGACTATCTTTTCCCTTGTAAATCCGAAACTTATAAGTATAGCCTGTTGTCCTCTCACAGGTCTTCTACATCTTGACCCCATATCTGGCACTCTTGCAGGGGAGAAATTGTTTGAATGCAAGGCGGCCAGAAAAATTAATGAAGGACTCATCAACGCAGATGTTTTGCTGGGGAGTGTCAAGGCTCCAGGTATGACCAGAGGTGTGTGGACTGACACAGGGAAACGCAGGCTTCAGGTATAGTGTAAATAAGACAATTTATTAAGACTAAACAACACAAACACAGTGCAAGGTAAACATAACACAGTGCAAACAACCCAAACTCCAACAGATAACCATATATACAAATCAACGTAGTCGGGCAGGCCGGGTCAGTAGCAAACGGGCAAACAGGGTACCAGGAGAGAGCGGAAGAGTGGTCAGAAATAGCCAAGGTCAGGACAGGCGGAGTTCACTCAGAGTCAGGATCAAAGCAGAATCAGGAATCAAGAAGGAAGCAGACAGGATGCAGGTACAGGGGCTCATGGGAAACATACACCAAGGCACTGACTGCAGGTCTGGCCATTCCTTAAATACACCTTCTGCAATGACCCCCAGGTGTTGGCTGATTGCAGGAGTGAGCTTCTGACTGCTGAGAGCACCCGCTGGTCAGCCCTGGTACTGCAGCCCACACGGCAGGTGAGTCCCACCACCAGTGCTGAGTCCATTCCTGACAGGGAGTATAGACATCTGAAAATTTTTAGTTAAGGTGATTTGTGAGGGGCTGAATTTTGTGGAGCCGGTCAAATTCAGGGTTACCCCGAGGATGACAGAGTGTATTGTCGCTGAAATGCATAAAACACATTATACTCTCATATCTATGCCTGGCCATGGCAGCAGAGAACACGGCATATGATGAATTGGGTCTGCGGACCAATAAAACCGCAATTCATTTCTTTTAGTAATACCCATGTTGAGGGTTAGGCCCCCAAAAAATGTAAATTTGAAAACCGTAATGAGTTTCCATGCGAATGGTCTGGCAAAGTTTGAATTTGGGTTGGCAGCGATAAATTGTTGTGCATATAAAATGCTTTGATCCACAATCAACGCATACAGATATTCCGTGAAAAACAGCTCCAAAAATCAAGAAGGTATGTGAAAGACCAGGATGTACTAGACCGCTGGTACTCTCCAGTTCACCAAAAGGTAGCGTGGCACTAGTACTGGCACTCTGCTGCATATGAGAGTCATCAATATTTACTGACAAGTGCTAACAGAGATCAGGCCTGATTCTGCCAACACTGCGGTTTTGTGTGCAGTGTATCAAGTGACAGTGACCTACTGACACTACACTTGCTGGGGGAGAAGGGGGAGTAAGCGTACGGGCTAAACACAGGTGTTGGCAGGTGCCGGGGCTGATCCCGCTAACACTGCATTTCTGGGGACACTATACTAATGTGAACGCTGATATAGTGCTGATCTGATCAAAGATATTGACCCGTTCAGACACTATACTAGCAATGGAGGTTTATTGTACATGAGCGTGCACCTGGCAATCAAGGGGTTAAATGTGATGACTGGTGTACTGATGGGCAATCTGATGCTATCTGGGAGGGGCGTGAAAACCACGGGAGCGCGAATCACCTATATATATATGATTTTGCGTACCCATGCCGCCCTGTAGCAGTATTTCTGGTGTAGGGCGGTCAGGAAGCGGTTTCAGAAGAGGTTTGTGTTACATCGGTGTGTTACTTTAACTGACAATTGCGCGGTCATGCAACACTGCACCCAAATTAAATTTACATCCTTTTTTCCCACAAATTGAGCTTTCTTTCGGTGGTATTTGATCGCCTGTGCGTTTTTAATTTTTTGAGCTATAATAAAAAAGGCTGACAATTTTGAGAAAAAAAAACAATATTTTGGACTTTTTGCTATAAAACATGTCCAGTAAAAAAAAAATAAAAAAATCTAATTTTGTCACAAATTTCATCCAAAATGCATTCTGCGACATGTCTCTGCTAAAAAAAATCCCAATATGTGTAAATTAATTGGTTTACATGAAAGCGTTTACAAATGGCGGGAAAGATACTGGGATTTTTAATTTTTTTATACTAATAATGGCGGCGATCAGTAACTTATGGCGGGACTGCTGCGGACATTTTGACACTGGGGGGGAACTGACTTGGGGTCACTGACATCCCCAGTGACACCAATACAGTGATCAGTGAAAAAGAAAAACACTGACACTGTACTAATGGCACTGGAGAGGAAGGGGTTAACATTTTTAGGGTTTACTGTGTGAGAGGAGTGTTTTACTAGGGGGCGGGGGGTGTGCTGGATGGGGGCAGGCTGATCAAGAGAGAGAAACTCTTCTCTCCCTCTTCAGCTTGTCACGAGCTGACAGGCAACTGACAGAAAGTAGGGCTGTGTATAAACAATGCAGCCCTGCTCTCTGTCAGCGATCACCGCGAATCACGGGGAAACGGCTGGTAATGACCGTCCATGACCCGGCGGTGGAGACCCGCTGCTGACACCCACGGGACAGGTAAGGCGGGCGCGCGCCTCGTGCGTGCCCCCTACCTGTTTTGCAAAACCACGTTTTAAAACGTGGCTTTGTGCAGCCGTGCCGCCCTGCAAACATACATATGCAGTGGCTGGGGCTGAAGAAGTTAAAATTACAAACGTCAGTGGAACGGCGCCAAACTACAGGGCCTAAATACCCCCCATAGGTGTCACTCAGGTTACCAGTGTAGAGTTACACAGGAGGTCTGATGCCGGAATTATCGCTCTCACTCTGACATTTCCAGCCATACCTGTGTGGAGACACGTGTGGTGAGAACACCGTATACAATGCGTGGTGGACTTCCGTATGTGTTAGCCTTTGTGTGCAAACACGGAAGAGGGGGGGGTGCTTTCATTTTTTAATTATTTCTTAAAGTTTCTTTCTATTTTTGCACTGTCCCAATTTTTTTCAGGACTTTTATTGCTATCAGACAGGTTCTCTTTACTGAGACATCTGCAGTCTATTGGACCCCAGATCCCAATCTGACCATAAAAACATCCGATCAAACCAAGATCAGTTCATTCTGATGATTTCACAAGCTGGAAATGGCTTGTTTACATCTGAGTGACTCTGGAAGTGACACAATCCTCGTTGCTTCTACATCCACGGGGGTTCCTTTATCCAGATTACAGCTCACCTCCTCATAGATGGTTAATAGGTTGGTCTGGCAAGAACGATCTTTTCCCATAAATCCATGCTGGGTACTTCTAATGATACTATGTTCATCAGCAAATTCTTGGGTATGGTCCCTTATCATCCCTCCAATAGTTTACAAACTATTGATGTTAGGCTGACTGGCTTGGAGCTTCCAGATATGTATCTCGGCCCTTTCTGGAATACTGGAACCACGTTAGATTTTCACCAATCTGCTGCCACCATTCCGGTCAGTAAGCTTTCCTAAAGATGAGGAATGACTATCAATGACCTGCTACATTCTTTGCGGACTCTCAGATGCAAGCCATCTGGTCCCGGTGATTCATTCACATTTAGTTCTTTTTAAACCTTCTAGTCTTTTGTAAAGGACCACTACACTGACCACTGATATAAGGGGGTCCTTCTCCCATTGTCACCAATGTAAGGGACCACTACACTGACCACTGATATAAGGGGGTCCTTCTCCCATTGTCACCAATGTAAGGGACCGCTACACTGACCACTGATATGAGGGGGTCCTTTTCCCATTGGTCACCAATGTAAGGGACCGCTACACTGACCACTGATATGAGGGGTCCTTCTCCCATTGGTAACCAATGTAACGGACCGCTACACTGACCACTGATATAAGGGGGTCCTTCTCCCATTGGTCACCAATGTAAGGGACCGCTACACTGACCACTGATATGAGGGGTCCTTCTCCCATTGGTAACCAATGTAAGGGACCGCTACACTGACCACTGATATGAGGGGTCCTTCTCCCATTGGTCACCAATGTAACGGACCGCTACACTGACCACTGATATAAGGGGTCCTTCTCCCATTGGTCACCAATGTAAGGGACCACTACACTGACCACTGATATAAGGGGTCCTTCTCCCATTGGTCACCAATGTAAGGGACCACTACACTGACCACTGATATAAGGGGGTCCTTCTCCCATTGGTCACCAATGTAAGGGACCACTACACTGACCACTGATATAAGGGGGTCCTTCTCCCATTGGTCACCAATGTAAGGGACCACTACACTGACCACTGATATAAGGGGTCCTTCTCCCATTGGTCACCAATGTAAGGGACCACTACACTGACCACTGATATAAGGGGGTCCTTCTCCCATTGGTCACCAATGTAAGGGACCACTACACTGACCACTGATATAAGGGGGTCCTTCTCCCATTGGTCACCAATGTAAGGGACAAATACAATGACCACTTGGGATGATCTCTGGGTTTAGTTGTCGGAGAGTAGGGATGAGACGACAGTACAAACCAAACTTTGCCTGTTCCGGTCCCGTGTTTTGCAGGAGCCGATCATCACATATAGAAGAGACATTTCTACCACTTCTATATATAACAGCTTCCCGCTGTCACTGGTGCCTGAGGAAGACATGGATGGGTACAGCGGCCACACCCCCAGGAATCAGTGATGTCATTGGGAATCCCTGCCATGTAAGGAAGGGGGCGGGGATAGCAGTGACATCACTGACCAAATATGGTCACTGGTCACATTTGGGCAATAAGGTCCCACCATCCCTGTCCCTTCACTTATGTAGATGATGACAGTTTAGGGAGCTGTCATTGGGCTGGTGCTATTGTCGGGTACTATATACCCCATACTCATTCACATGGGGGAACGGTATATGGGGGCCCCTTGTTATTAAAGGGGGTTTCCAGAATCCAATATGACCCCCACCCACAGATCCCCACACCCACCAGCCAAGGTGACAAGGTGCTATGCCTGGGGGAATCCCCCCTGGTAAGGTGACCCCCATGTTGTGGACATGTGGCCTGGTATGGATCAGGAGGGGGGGCACACTACAGCCCCCCTCTGCACTCTGTATGGTGGGCTGTATATGATATACTGCTGACCCCCGCACTCTGCGCCGTTATTGAAGGGTGTGAGGTGTCACCAAGGAGCAATGTTCTATATTGAAGTTTGCCGTCATTGCACCGACACACACAATAGTTTTTGTTCAATAAATGTTTTATTATAATTTTACATTTCACAAGATTGAAGCATAAAAATCAGGAAATAGTAAAGGAAGGAATCCGATTGGTCAGGAAGATCCCTTGTCTGGAATGTGGGGGCGGAGTCATTATTATTGGTGTACAATACAATACACAACGTGTTCCATTATTATAACAAAGTATTGTAGAAAAGATCCCAACATAGAAAATGGGGGAAAGGAGGAAATAAAGGCGGATATGAAGGGGAATCTGTGTACGGGGAACACCTTAACAATCACCACCATTTTATTCTCCAGGGCCTCTGATGTCACAGAATAGATGTTTGGGGGTTTATCTCATCTTCAGGACCAAAATCTGCATTTTCCCATGTGTGCAAAATCATGCAGAAACAGCTCTGGCAGTGAGAGGGTTAATGTGGGCTAGATGGGATCCCTCTGCTGGGGTGACATTAGAGCTCCCCCTAGCTGCAGCCTGGTAATAACATTGCTGGGAGGTCTATTCATTTCTCTGCTCCATACTTCCCGTCTTTATAGAAACGTCTCCTGACATTTGGGGGTCTATTCATAAAGAATGTGTAGAACCATTCACCTGGTGAGAGTTCATGTCCATTCCTCCTGTGTGAATAGGATGGGGAAATGAATGTTAGTAGGCTATTTGCTGAGCTGTTTAAATGGATTGAATTGATTTAATATGGAAAATGCCATACTCGCTATTAGATGGTGATCATTTCTATGACACTTAGCACCATGTAAAGGCCAAATGCAGTATTTTCAATGTTAAATCAATGGTTGGTATAATGGTGTTGGGTTAATAACATATATCCTTCGGTGTGGACTGTACTCATCCGTGTCTGAGTATGATCTCAGGGATTAGTATGAAGCCATGCCTGACCATGAAAGAGAAGGGGGCTAATTATAGAAAATTTGTTGGATGAATGTGACAATCAATCATCCAACCATTTTCCCCGTGTGAAACTTTTGATGTTTTACAAGTCCTGAATTATGTACAAAACATTTCCCACACTCAGAACATGAATATGGCTTCTCCCCTGTGTGAGATCTCTGATGGATGTAAAGATTGGACTTCGCTGAAAAACATTTCCCACACTCAGGACAGCAATGAGGCTTCTCCCCTGTGTGAGATCTCTGATGTCTGCGAAGATCTGATCTATGTAAAAAACATTTCCCGCACTCAGGACAGGAAAGGGGCTTCTCCACCATGTGAGATCTCTGATGTCTGTGAAGAATGGACTTGTGTGAAAAACATTTCCCGCACTCAGGACAGGTGTATGGCTTGTCCCTCATGTGCGAACTCTGATGTATGGAAAGATTGGACTTCACTGAAAAATATTTCCCGCACTCAGAGCAGGAATACGGCTTTTCCCCCGTGTGAAACCTTTGATGTCTGACTAGCTCTGATTTATGTAAAAAACATTTTCCACACTCAGGACAGGAGAATGGCTTTTCTCCCGTATGTAATCTCTGATGGCTATAAAGATGAGACTTCACTGAAAAACATTTCCCACACTCAGGACAGGAATATGGCTTTTCCCCTGTGTGACATCTTTGATGTGTAACAAGATCTGATTTTTTTACAAAACATTTCCCACACTCAGGACAGGAATATGGCTTCTGCCCTGTGTGAGATCTCTGATGGCTGTAAAGATTGGACTTCACTGAAAAACATTTCCCGCACTCAGGACAGGAATATGGTTTCTCCCCTGTATGAGATCTTTGATGCACATTAAGACCAGATTTAGCATGGAACCTCTTCCCGCACTCAGGACAGGAGAACCTCTTCCCTGTTGGAAGGCCGGCCCGGTCCCGCACAGTCTGAGGTTCCTCAGGATACGAGGAATCTGATGGTCCATCTACACTGGGTGGTGCCGGATGGACATTGGAGGGAGCCGGGTTTTCTCCTGGACTATACTGTGTGATGTCCTCATCTTCTACTTTCCAGTCTGGAGACAAAGTGAGACAATCCTCGGAGGTTTTCCTCATCTCCCGGCCATGGACTAAAATACAAAGACAAAGAGGATTACTAGACAGGAGCTGATTGGTTCCCCAAACCAGGACTCCGCCCACACCAGGCAGCTTGGTCTCTGAGGAGCTTACAATTCCACCCTCAAGGGAACTAGGAAATGGCTCCTCTGATCTCCTACTAGGTCATTTCTTTATTCATGGACCTTAGTCAGAGAGTGAGGAAACAACCAGAACTGTCTTTTATAGGAGGGACAGTGATGAGGGGATTATAGGACGAGGGTCCCCACCCCCTCTATCACTCATCGCCATCTTCCCAACACAAGAAGTACTGCACTTCCTTATTAAGTCCATGATTTAGTCATGAAGACCAGTGGGGCTGAGCCCCACCAGAGGTCAGAGAGTGAGGATGGGGGAGAACCACCAAGATGAAGACTGGACTGATCCTGAAAACCACCATCATTGGGGTATTGACTCCTCCCTCATTATCACTTTCTGTTTAAGGGTCCAAAGTTGGAGGATGTTATCACATTATTATCACCATGTAAAGGTCTGTGCTCCAATCACATCATCCGATATAAAATGTCCAGCTGGTAGGAAATGGGGGGAACAAAAGAGAATCCATATTATGTGTATATATAGCAGCGGGAGGAGGGGGAGAGCAGAAGTCAGGACTATGGAATGCACAACTTATCATATAGGAAAAAACAATTAGGACTATATAGTATTAGAATGATGTAATGTACAACATAGAGTATACAGTGTAAGGGTCAGGACTCATAATATTGGTGTTCAGCAATCAGCGGTGGCCTAGATGTCCACATGAGACAAGCTGTAGAGGTCCCACACTTCTGCTTCCCATCTCCTGAGACTGAATCCATTGTTTCTATGTGTTTATCAGATGATGGGGGATCTAGGTGGATCCTCCGTACTGCTCTCTCCTTTACAATAAAGTCTCCTCTTACCCGGTGATGTGAGGGGCGGCTGATTGTCCATCATGACGTCCTTGTAGAGATCCTTGTGTCCTTCTAAATACTCCCACTCCTCCATGGAGAAATAGACAGTGACACCCTGACACCTTATAGGAACCTGACACACACAATGATACAGTCACCATCCAGACACATCCCTTGTCTGTTACTGGAGAATGTCCCAGAATTCCCGGCACCGCTCACCTCTCCTGTCAGCAGCTCCATCATCTTCTTGGTGACTTCTAGAATCTTCTCCATGATGTGTCTCTCAGGGTTTAGGGAGTCACATGGAGGCACTGTGATGGTCATATGATCACCTGACTTCAGAAGAGGAAATCTCTGTATTGAGGAACCAATAGGAATATCATGTTAGATTCCCAGAATCCTCCTCACCTCTCCGGTCAGGTCTGTGTGATGTCATGTGACCTCCCAGAATCCTCCTAACCTCTCCAGTCAGGTCTTTGTTTTATTAATAGAGATGAGAGTGATATCATGTGACTTCCCAAAATCCTCTTCACCTCTCCGGTCAGGTTTGTGTTTTATTAATAGAGATGAGAGTGAAGTCATGTGACCTCCCAGAATCCTCCTCACCTCTCCGGTCAGGTCTGTGTTTTATTAATAGAGATAAGAGTGATGTCATGTGACCTCCCAGAATCCTCCTCACCTCTCCGCTCAGGTCTGTGTTTTATTAATAGAGATAAGAGTGATGTCATGTGATCTCCCAGAATCCTCCTCACTTCTCCGGTCAGGTCTGTGTTTTCTTAATAGAGATGAGAGTGATGTCATGTGACCTCCCAGAATCCTCCTCACCTCTCCGGTCAGGTCTGTGTTTTATTAATAAAGATAAGGGTGATGTCATGTGACCTCCCAGAATCCTCCTCACCTCTCCGGTCAGGTCTGTGTCTTATTAATAGAGATGAGAGTGATGTCATGTGACCTCCCAGAATCCTCCTCACCTCTCCGGTCAGGTCTGTGTTTTATTAATAGAGATTAGAGTGATGTCATGTGACCTCCCAGAATCCTCCTCACCTCTCCGGTCAGCAGGTAGATGATCTCCAGGGTGAGGTTTAGTATCTTCTCAGTCATGTGACTCCGGTCCTCCTCCATCCTCATTGGTGCCATCATGTGATCTATACAGGTCTCCTTGTAGACGGATAACTTTGGGAAATGAAAGTAAGAATGATTTGGATGGTATTGGTCACACAATAATAGGATGTGGATGTGAGGGGGGAATAGGAGGGTTGCTGGACATTTAAAGTGTAACTAAAGACAAACCACTTGTTTCATTTTGGATAGAGTAAGGGAGGGTTACAACCTCTGTCAGGTGTTTTTGCCATCTGTGTCCCATTGGGGAGATTTCCCTTCACTTCCTAAAACAAGAAGTGAGAGGAAATCCCCCCAAAGTGAGGGAATTCTGCGGTGTCACCAGAACTAGTTTCCCCATTGGACGATTTACTCTCTATTAGTGTTCTGATGTCTTTGGGACTCTCTGTCACTTTTGGTTATAATGGTCACCGGGACAAATGGGGGCAGAAACCGCAATGAAAACTGACAGATGCTCTAATTCCTCTCTAATCCAAAACTACAAAAAAGTTTTACCTTCAGTTATACCTTATGAACTACCGCCCCCCAGGAACACGTTTACTTTAGACTGTTTAGTGTTTAGACCCCAGAACTCTCTTGGTCTGCCGGATCAGAAATCCCTTTTTCTCCGTTGGGTTTGTTTTGTCTCTGAACTGGTTTTGATGAGTTTTAGATCTGCAGACAAGGAATGATAAATGGTTACATAGTCGGTAAGGTTGACTAAAGACACTCGTCCCTCCAGTTCAGCCGCAGTGTGTGTATCTGCGTGTCTATGGCACCATCCTCTTCCATATCCCTTTACATTGTGTTCCCTAAGAAACACATCTAAAAGGTTTGTGAATGTATCTACACTCCCCGCTGACACACCAACTGTGGAAGGGAGTTCCACATCCTTACCTTTCTACCTATAAAGAACCTAACACACAGTTTAACCACTTTACCACCAGAAGGTATTACCCCTTCAGGACCAGGCCATTTTTTTTTCTGTTCAGCACTGCACTACTTTAACTGGAAATTGCTTGGTCATGCAACACTGAACCCAAATGAAATTTATATCATTTTTTCACACAAATGAAGCTTTACTTTGGTGGTATTTGATCATCACTGGGGGTTTTTATATTATGTGACACACTGCATTGTTACTAATTGCAGATTGTTAAATGGCCACAAGATGGCTGTGCTCTGCAGTTCAGCTGACACAGGAAATTGTACAGCAACGCTGAGAATGCTGGGACTTGTATGCTGCAAGCAGGATTTCTTCATTCAGTTCAGCTGACAACAAGAGATCCCAATTAAGTGAGTAAAGGGACTGGAGCATATAAAAGGGGAGGAGAGGAGAGGCAGGGTGCGTGTGAGAACAGAGCGCCGATCCAGGAGGCCTCAGGCTGGATCAGACTGAATCAGAGGATGGAGAAGGGAATTTCCAGATTGTTGATTGTACAGAGAGGCAGAATAGTCAATCCTGCATGTAGGTGGATTGTGCCACTGCCATTGGCACTGCTATCTCCATGGGAAGACAGCCAGAAAAGGGGCCCCCCAGCAACAAGGACATCATTTCACACCACTACTTTGAAGGACTGGTGAGAGAGTTCCTAACCCACACCACACCACCATGTGATACAGGGTCCATAGTTGTTGTTGCCGGTTACTAAGTCCAGGATTCTTACAATACAGACTGCCACATAGAGACACAGTCTCTGTAGCCCAATCAGTGCTGCGGCTTATCTACACCAGAAGCCCATTGAAGTATCACACACAGTATATCAGCCCTAATAGATTCTGTTGCCTGATTGGCAGGAACTGGGAAAAAGTAAAATCATATTACCTCCGGCCTGTTCTACACAAAGTTCCACTAGGACTCTGGTGCTTGTCAATCCAGCAAAAGGTAGTGCAGTGTTAGTGCTGTCACTGTGCTGCATATGAGAATAATCCTGCATTTCTAGCACCTCAGCAACCTGGGAATGGGGTTGGGTGTGCCTGATCTTAGCAGGGACCTCTTCACCATCATCAGACCTACCTGCTGGGGTGTCACTGCTCTCTACAGGTTCATAATCTGAGCCTGATTCTGATAGTGAGGCTTCCCCTTCACTCTCATCTGTCATGTTGGGAATCCTGTATGCCTCCCTAGGGAACCTTTTTTTAGACATTTTGGGCACTAAATTTACAGGTACTTAGTGGTGACTATGGGAAAAAGAGCTCCTGGCTAGCAATCAGGGACTGCTTGTGTGCTAGAAATAAAATGATCTGCTAGTGGTAGGAGAGATCAGGCTCAGATGTTGCTGACTCTGGTTTTGCAGACAATGTATCAGAGATGGCAGTGATCTGAAAAATTATACCGACATTGCATTTGTTGGGGGGGTAAATGCAAGTGGTGGCAGTGATTGGGGCTGATCCTGCTAACACCGCATTTATGGGGACACCATACTATCAGGGACACTAGTATAGTTCTGACCGTGACCAGGATACTGGTCCAGAGAAACACTATACTAGTGATCAGCGATTTATAGTGTGACTGATAATGTGGCAGCCAATCAGAGACTGGCAGTAACTGGCACTGACTGGGGGGGACACTAACTGATGTCACTGGTGACACTAATACAGAGATCTGTGATAATACTGTACACTGTCACTGTACTAATGACACTGGCTGGGTGACGGGGGTGATCAGGAAGGCAATCAAGGGGTTCACTGTGTGCCTAACAAGTGTATGTGTGCTGATTGTACTCCCAGACTGGATGGATTTTCTTCCTGATCTCAGCTCTGAATGGTAAGTGAGATCAGGGAGAAGAAGCAGCCAGATCTTCATGTGTGATCACTAACACCCTGATCTCTGTGCTGTGGTTGGCCACAGTTATCAGCAGGTTCACAGCTAAAATCATTGGCTGCAAGCCTGATGACAAACTCATGCTGTGTCCAACCACAGTGTGAGCAGCAAGGGGCGGCGTGCTCTCCTGTAAACCAGGAAGTTGCTGGCAGGCAAATGGTTAAACACTATTTCCTTTGTAAGTGTCAGCGCTGCTGCAGCACTTTCTGTACATCACAGAGATGTCCCTTCACAGGGGGGATTAGGACACCTCCAGGATTAGGACACCTCCCAGGATTAGGACACCTCCCAGGATTAGGACATCCCTTAGGATTAGGACATCCACCAGGGTTAGGATATTCCCCTGGATGAAGACAACCCCCCAGGAATAGGACAACCCCCAAGATTAGGACACCCCCATTATTAGGAAACCCCCCAAGATTAGGAAACTCCCCAAAAATGTCATTTAACTGCCTCCTGTCTGCCATATAAGGTAATGACAAGTGCAAGGCGGTTCTTTTGTTCTGGGAGGATGTCATATGACGTCCTCTCACTCTAACCATGCGTGTGCGGCTCTGGGAGTGTGCAGCACGGCGATCAGCGGTGTGCTGTGTCCCTTGGACACAGCGGATCGCCGATCAATGGAAAGAGCCGAAGATAGGATTGGAGAGCCAAAGAGCGATCAGCTGTGATTGTGTCCAATCACAGGTGATCGCATGTGAACACGGAAATGCCGGTTATCGCCATTTCTTTCCTCTCGGGCTGTCACGCTGACAGAGGAGAGGAGAGCCGGTAATCAGCATTCCTCAGAGGGAACATGTACACTGATCATCGGGACACTGATGATCAGTGTGCCCTGATGATCGGTGTAGCTCCAGCAGTGCCACCTGTCAGTGTCCATCAATGCCAGCTGTCAGTGCTCATCAGTGCCACCTGCCAGTGACCATCAGTGCACATCAATGCCACATATCCGTGCCCATCTGAGCTGCCTTTCAGTGTCACCTACCAGTGCCAGTCAGTGCCACATATCAGTGCAAGTCAGTGCTGCCTATCAGCTCCTATCAGTGCCCATCAGTGCTGCCTATCCATGCCGCCTATCAGTGTTATATATGAGTGCTGCCTTTCAGTGCCCATCAGTGACGCCTGTCAATGCCCATCAGTGACGCCTGGCAGTGCCTCCACATCAGTGCCCGTCAGTGCAGCCTCTCAGTGCCCATCACTGCAGCCTCATTAGTGCACATCACTAAAGGAGATAAATCACCTATTTACAAAATTTTAGAGCAAAAACAAAAAAAAAAACATTTTGTCCTCAAAATTTTCAGTGGTTTTTGGTTTGTTTAGCAAAAAATAAAAAACTTAGAGGTGATTAAATACCACCAAAAGAAAGCTCTATCTGTCACAAAAAAATGATAAAATTGTCATATGGGTACAGCGTTGCATGACCGCGTAATTGTCATTCAAAGTGTGACAGCGCTGAAAGCTGAAAATCAGCCTGGGCAGGAAGGGGGGTGACAGTGCCCGGGAGGGGAGGGGTTATAGGTGTTGGACATTTATAATGTTTCACTTTAACCATTTAAAACCTCCCTGCTCCCGGCCAACTGGATTCCTGCATTGTACATGTCCCTCAGGGTGATTGTCTGACACCCCCTTGTCTATTAGCCCAACTATTGTGCATTGGCTCCCATTGACTTCAGGAAGGATTGAGTTCAGCCAGTTCACTGAGCAACACTGGAACCGAACCCAGGAGAGCTCAGCCCACTCCTATGAGAAGACCACGTGACAATGGAGGAAGAGGACGGACGTGCCTATGGAGGAAGAGGACGGACGTGCCTATGGAGGAAGAGGACGGACATGATGGGGGGTTACTGGGTATAAATAGAACATAACATCTTATTACCTCCTCCACTGCAACTTCCACCAATGTCTCCTTTGTTCCTGTCTGTACCTGACATCACTTCCTGTCTGTGCCTGACATCACTTCCTGTCTGTGCCTGACATCACTTCCTGTCTTCTATAGAGACTTCCTGTGTGGGTAGAAGTGAGATCCCCACATTGTGGAGCTCAGAGGAACTGCACCCCCGAGAAGCGTCTGGTAGTGTGACCCCGGCCTTGTGCTGGGTGTGTATGGACTGTAGATCCTTATAGAGGGGTCACCTCCACTCCCACCAAGGGGGACAGAAATATATGACTCCTCGGGGGAGGGGTTTTGGCCCCTTTGATTTTGCAGTAACATTGAATGCAGATTTAGTCCTGTAGAACATCTGGTATATGGATACAAAGCCCCCCAGCTGGGAGTAAAGGGTGGAAATGGCTGGTGACCCCCAGATTTGGGCAATGATGTCATCACTATAAATGGATAAAACCCGCGCTATGTGTAACAACTCCAAACCTACAAAAACCTTCTAGCGGACTGCTGCTGTAACAAAGGGAAGGATTCCCTGTCATCTAGAAGAGCATTATGTGTCACAGCGCTGTCCTATTGTGTGTGCACAGAAATCATCACAAATACACTACAAATATGTGGAGACATTCAGAGATAAAGAGCTCGGGGCTCCAAATCCTATTCTCTGCACATCCACTGCTTCCACTTTACACCCACTTCATTGGTCTTATGGGTGTAGCGATACCCCCGAAGGGGCTGCTTAAGTTTGTTCACTCCGCCACTCTGCCTCTCAACCCCAAGAACTGTCTCAGCCCCAACTGGCACACCTGGCAATAGTGTAAGTGCAAGGACCAATGAAAAGCACACACTTTATAATAAAACACAGAGATCAGCTTTACTGTAGACCTCTATGGGAAGTAATAAACATTAACAACCAGTATATGTTAGGAGAATCAAGAGAACAACAAATACTGTGACGGAAAGCAATATAACTCACTTTTACACTCGGGCTGCTTTCAGGGGATTCCAACCATGAATAACCCCAAGAGCAGAGGCAAACACTTAAATGGCAACCTCAAAGTGGATTTAACTCCTCTTCATAAATTTGGCCCCATGATGTCCAAGCAGGAGGAGAGCAGAAGAATGACTTTCTGTTGTGTCAGACTTCTCCCTTCTAAACCCCGACACCATGACCCCAATAGGAAAACACTGTACCCAACTGATGCTTAATAGCTACTTTCAAGGTAAAGCTATTCCCTCCCACACCATGCAATATAGAGGCCTGACTACGCATGCGCGTGCCCGTATGGCACCAGTAACTTTAGTCTCTTTGTAACTGGATGAATGTTGGGATCTTCAGCTAGCCACTTTCGTTGGTGCACTTAAACTCCTTAAACACTTAAAGTGTAATTGTAATCCTGTGGCAGTATTTGTATAGCAAAGTGAACACGGTGTCTGTTCAGCAGGGCCATCTACACAACCCAGTGCCTGGTGAATATGAGCAAGGTATGATGTCTCTGTATGTGTGCAATGTTCCTGTCATCTGACAGTGGGAGAAATCCCTCTCACCAGATCCTGTGACAAAGGCCCAAACGATCGTCCTGGAAATGACAGGTTCCTCTGGTCACCTCACGATGAGCACTTCACACTGTCAGTGTAGGCACTGTACTGTAGACCACTTCTCTCAGTTTGGATGTTCCTTTGTCTGATGCAGATCACCAAGCATCCAGTGCACTGCCCATCAGCACTTCTTTGCCAGGTCCAATCTCTCCCCTGCCACATGCAATCTCCCTCTCCTTCAGGAGAAACCCAAGATGGCCCCTTCCCTCTGCTCTCCCTAAGCATGATGGCTTTCGTGGTTCTTTTTTAATTCTATCTCCATATTAGCCTATAAGGCCGTTTCTGTTCAAAACTCCATCGTCCACAATGCTTTGCAGCTGCACTTCCTGCTTGAAAGAGTCCTTGTCATTGGCTCATTTAATGGCTCTCATAATTGGCTCTCTCTCTCTTACAGTCTGAGAGAAGAAAGGGGGGGGCTGAAATCCCTCACTGCTTTGTCTGTGTCAGGGCAAGTGTCAGGTTACACAGGAGAGGCCAGTCAGCAGATCACAGCCATGAGACAGGATTAATATCTCCTGCTACACACTCCCCCCACCAAAGAACCTTTGGTCCTCCAAAGGCAGTAACAATCCTTGACCTGGTACATGCTTGATATATACACGCGGAGAAAACAAATTAGTACACACAGGAAACCAAACAATTTACATTCTCATAAAATCTTGGCAGAGGAACCTCCCACCAGTTAACATAGGATGGAAGGTTGTCCCGCCTACAAGCCACACTAATGGGAATGGCCCAACCAGATGTGCCAGGGGGTGAGTTGGGGCTGTTCTCTACCGAAACTGCTGTAGGAGAACCAGGCGTCACGAGAGTCCTTTGAGAAGCATGTACTACTTCTTCAGAGTTTTCACCCAACACATCATATGTCAGTCTTTTTGGGGGTTGAATAACTCTACGCTCTCTCTGTTCCCTGGGCTCTAGCAATGGTTCTGGCGTTGCTCCCGATGTTAGTTCTGACACTACTGACTCATCAACCCTCGCTTCTTGCTCGACGCTCTCTGTCTCTCCCAGTTCAGCTTCCTCCACGTCTTCTCCCTCATCAGCAATGGACCACCAGTCTTCAGGTTCTAACTCGGGTGGAGAAGGCTCAGGCTCTTGCAAGTCTTGTGCAGGTTGGGCCTGAGGCACAAATTCAGGAGCCTCTGGCCTAAGAGGAACTACGTCAGTCACTCCAGTGAAAGAAGGAATGGTGGGTTCGGAAATGTCAGATGGCCACAGCAAATCTGTCCCTACCTCCTCACTCTCACTGTCCTCTTCATCTGCAGAAGGTGGTGTGGGTTGAGACCTGGTCACAGGTCTAGTCCTCTGAGAAGTTGAGGGGGTAGACTGTGGATCAGATTGTGATGGTAGACGGACGGCATCTGACAAAGGCAAAAGGTGGTTGCGGTGCCAGGTTTTGAGTGGGCCAACACCCTTTTCCGGTCGAATCTGGTAAACTGGCAATCCAGGCAATTGTTTGCAGATGACATAGGGCTCTGATCGCCACCTATCCGCCAACTTGTGTTTTCCAGGGATGCCCAGATTTCTCAGTAAGACTCTGTCTCCAGATTGTAAGTCCTGTACTCGCACTCTGAGATCAAAGTTCTCTTTGTTTCTCTGACCCCTGGCGTCTGAGGTGGCTTGAGCCTTCTCATAAGCAATCTTCAGGCTTTTCCTTAGGCGGTCCACATATCCTCTATGGGAAGCTGCAGAGGTATGGTCTACAGAGGTTCCAAAAGCCAAGTCTACTGGCAGTCGGGCTTCCCGGCCAAACATCAGCCGGTAAGGAGAGTATCCTGTAGCGTCGTTGGCAGTGCTATTGTAGGCATGTACGATGGCTGCTACATGCTTACTCCAGTGTTGCTTTTGCACTGAAGTCAAAGTCCCGAGCATATTCAGGAGGGTACGATTGAATCTCTCTGGCTGAGGATCTCCCTGAGGATGGTATGGAGTAGTCCTCGACTTTTGGATGCCTAGTAGACTCAAGAGTCTCTTGATGAGATTGCTCTCGAAATCTCTCCCTTGGTCTGAGTGGATACGTTGTGGTAGTCCGTAATGCACAAAGAACCTTTCTACTAAAATCTTTGCCACAGTTGATGCTAACTGATCTCTAGCAGGAAAAGCCTGGGCATACCTGGTAAAATGGTCAGTCACTACCAGGATATTTCCCTGTCCACTCTGATCCGACTCCAGGCACAGGAAGTCAATGCACACCAACTCCATGGGTCCCTGACTTTGAAGGTGGCCCATTGGGGCAGCTCGTTGAGGCAGAGTCTTCCTCTCGGATGCAGGAGTGACAGTAACTTTCAACTTCTGTCCGCATGCAGGGCCAGTAGAAGCGGTCTCTTACCAAACAAAAGGTTCTTTCTGGTCCCAGATGGCCATGGTAATCATGGAGAGCAGTCAGCACCGTTTCTCTGTGTTTTGTGGGCAAAAATAGCTGCCATTTCTCTTCAGGATCATCAGAGGGGCCCCTTCGGTAGACCACTCCGTGGCGTAACTGTAGCCGATCCCACTCATGATGTAGCCGCCTTGCCTCCCTTGACGATGTAAGAAGCAAATCAGGGCTTTTGCTTTCTAAAGCCTTCAATACTAGGCCGCAGAGGGGGTCTTCCAACTGATCTCTTCGCAGATCCTTCCTGGAAAGCTTGGGCAGGCCTTCACCCCCAACCTGGGTGACATTGCAATAACACCTGGGAACGCCAGATGCCGAAATCCCAATGTCTTCTGCCCTGGACCCACCTCTTGTTCGGTGTTCCACTCCTTGGCATAAGGCTCGTACCCCTTCAGAGGGCACCTGAGTCCACTCTTCTGGGGAATCCTTGGAACAGTGAGGTCTTCGGGATAAGGCATCTGCATCCCTATTCCCAATCCCTGGCCGATAACTGAGGCTGAAAGTGAACTCCGATAAGGCAGCTAACCACCTGTGGCCAGTAGCATCCAGCTTAGCTGTAGTGAGAATGTATGTGAGGGGGTTATTATCTGTTTTTATCACGAATTCTGCTCCATATAGGTAATCTCGAAGTTTGTCCACTACTGCCCACTTCAAGGCCAAGAATTCAAGCTTGTGGGTGGGGTAGTTCCTCTCAGCGGACGCCAAACCCCGGCTCACATAGGCGACAGGTCGCAAGCATCCATTCTGTTCTTGATAGAGGACTCCCCCTAACCCATCTCTACTTGCATCCACATGCAATTCGTACGGCTTGGCTGGGTCTGCATAGGCCAGGATTGGAGCAGTGGTTAGACTCTTTTTCAGCCGTTCAAAGGCCTCTTCACACTGGGTTGTCCATTGTCCTTGAATAGATTCCCTAGGCCTCCTGGGTCCCACTGCTGGCTTCGCAGGTCTAGAAAGATCTGCATCATCATTGTCTTCTTCGTTTCTGAGCAGTTCATTGAGTGGACGGGCTATCCGAGCGAAGCCCTGGACGAATCTACGATAATAGGAGCAAAACTCCAGGAAAGATCTGAGCTCTGTGACATTTGTGGGCCTCGGCCACGAAGTAACAGCTTCCAGCTTCTTGGGGTCAGTGGCCACTCCATCGGCAGATACGATATGACCCAGGTAATTGACTGAGGGTTGGTAAAACTGGCACTTCTCCAAAGACAACTTCAGTCCCTCATCATGAAGTCTCTTGAGTACCTTCTCCAATCTCTCCTCATGTTCCTCTAGGGTCTTCCCGAACACAATGATGTCGTCCAAGTATACCAGTACTTCAATTAAATTCATGTCACCCACCGTCTTCTCCATCAGCCTTTGAAAGGTGGCTGGAGAGTTGCACAAACCTTGAGGCATCCGGTCAAATTCAAAGAACCCTATTGGGGTTATGAACGCGGTCTTTTCTCGGTCTTCTGGGTGCATGGGGATCTGGTAATACCCATTCTTCAGGTCCAGCACACTGAACCACTTTGCCCCTGATAGGCTTTGCAAAGCATCCTCTATCCTGGGGGTGGTATACTGATCAGGAACAGTTCTTCGGTTTAGCGTCCGGTAGTCGATGCACAATCTTAAAGATCCGTTCTTCTTCCGGACCACCACTATCGGAGAGGCGTATGGGCTTCGGGACTCTCTGATGATGCCTGTCCTCTTCAACTCTGCCAATTTCTCACGCAGGTCTTCCAAATCTCCCAATGGAACTCGTCGAACCCTTTCCCTGAATGGAGCGTCTTCTTGAAGCCGGATCCGATGATGGGCACTCTCTGCACACCCCACATCGAACTCACTTCTGGAGAATGCAGCCCGCCACCCTAGGAGTTGATTCTTCGCTCTCTCTCTCCATTCCGGGGAAAGGGGGGTGTTCCTTGGGTAAAACGCATCGACAGGGATTTCTTTCTCTCTTCCGTCCCCTAGCTCAGTGGGCAAGATTGGAGTTGCAGGATCCACATGTCCTAACAGCACCCGAGCTGGGATTTTCACTGGGGCAGCAGTTGGGTTATGAACACTGACCGAAACCTTTCCGTGGCTCCTCCGTAGCGCTTTTGTTGACACTACCTCCGGGAGGATCTCCACTCCTGTGTTCTCTTCACAGCCACCAGCCTCAAGGACAATGAAGGGGCCTGTCTGCTTCCAGGTCAATTTGACTGATGCCTGTAAACACGCCACCTCTCCGGGTTGTAGCACCTTCTCATGTTGATCCAGGCGCCATATCTTCCCTATTCTTTCCGCTGGGGTTCTCCTTTCTTGTACCAGGCGCTGATATGCTTGCCTCAGCATGGGATGTACAGAAGGGGGTTGATCATTGGGCTCTTCAACCAATGGCGCCAACAGCCTTCTGACAAGATTGGTGTTGGTCCCTATGATTAGGGGACTCCTATTGGCCCCAGGCGGCCGGGGACAGATGATGGCTAAGGCTTCGAAAGTCTCAGCCTTCCCTGTCATGGAAGGATCAAAAGTTAGTCTGACCGATAGGTAACCATCATAGGGAAACTTCTGGGTTCCTATGCCCCATATTTCCAGATCTTCCAGCTTCTGAAAGGGCAAATGCTTCAGATGCTTGTCATAGAAATCTCGATACAGAAGGGTTACTTGGGCTCCGGTGTCCAGAAGAGCCCTGGTATAAATCCCTTCTACCTGAATCGGGACGACAGGGGATGGTCCCATTAAATTCTCAGGGAGTGGTGAACAGGTAGCCGTCTTCTTCTGTTCTGCAGTTCTTATCCTTACTCCCCTCCTGGGGGAGTTTTGACTCGGCCTAAGCCGTGGTTGACTCCCAGGTTTGAGGTGTGCACTGACTCCCTGAGGTGAAGTGGCATCTTCCCTAGGCTGTTTGTAAGGGATGGTGGGGTCCTTCTGGATAGGACCAGATTTTCTCCTCGCCCCCCTTTTACTTGGTTGAGTGGAGCTAGCTGGGGTGGTGGGGTCCCTGGGTTGCTCCTTCACCAGGGCCCTCTGAAGTTTTCCGCCGGTTTTTTGGCGCTTAGCTTCAGGCTTCCTGGGGCTCGGACAGACTCTCCTGACATGTCCGGTCCCTCCACAATTAAAGCAGGTCATTTGAATGGTGGGACTAGTTGCTTGCGTTGGGGCAACTCCTGACAGGTTTTCAGAAACTGCTCTCGTCTCTCTTGCTAAACCCGATGGTCCCGCCATTAGTAAGGTCACCATCTCCATTAATTGGGACACCTGAGTCTTAAGGAGTTCAACTTCAGGGGTGTCACCTCCCACATTGACTACCCGGACCCCTACAACAGAGTCTGACTGTCTCTCTTTGTCATCCAACATGGCTTCCTCCTCTCTCACAGTCCGGATCAAGTCTGGATAGTTCAGGAGGCCACCATCTCGCCGAGTTCGTAATAGAATGGCAATAGGGTCTAGGGGCCTGGCTCCCCGTAGGACTTGTTGCGCCCGAACCTCATCTACTCTCTCAGGGCCTATTCCCCTTTTTAGCAGAATTTGGTGTATTATCTTGTCTAGACGTCCCATGTAACTGGAGAGTTTCTCCCCTTCATTTTGGTAGGTATGCTCTAGCTGATAGATGAGGTCTGAAGCCTTCTCAGTGCGCCCAAATACATCTTGTAAAATATCTAGATAGCCCTGAGCAGTGCAATCCTGTTTGCTAAGTTTTAGGTTGCGAATGGCCTCCAATGCAGGGCCCCTTAGGCTCTCCGTAATCCTCTGTTTCTTGTGGGCCTCAGGAATGTCCCATTCACTTAGTGCTTGCATGGCTTGGTCTAGCCACTCTTCAAAGCCATCCTCCCCAGTAGGTATTGGTTGCCTACCCGAGAAGAATCGGAGCTCCCGATCCTGTGTATGGAGAGGGGTCTTTGCGGCATTTTAACATGAAGTCCCCCAATGCAGTGAGGAATTCCGGGCCTATGGTGGCTAGAGGTGTCTGGGACAGGGGTTCTTCCCTCTCAGGTTTTGCACAACTAGGCCCTGGGGTGTTCAACTGAAGTAACTGGAGCCTTGTCCCATCCTCAATTTGGATATTGGCTCCTTGGAAACTGTCAGGGATTCCCTTCCTCCACTCTAGCAGGGCATATGCCAGGGTGGTGTCTGAGGCGGGTATCACATCTATCACACACGTTTTCTTCCCCTCTGTGGGTAGTGCATTCACTATCTTGGTAATCTGTTCTTCGGTCCCCATTTCTCTGGGGAACTCGACCACTACACTTCGTTCTGGGCAAGCATTTTCCCTGCTGCACCACTTGGTCGCAGCTGCGACGTCCATCTTAGGAGTTGGTATAGGGCACTGCTTGAGTGGTTGTTGGGTGATTGAGCAGCAAGTAATCCCGGACGAGCCCCCACATGTAGCGATACCCCCGAAGGGGCTGCTTAAGTTTGTTCACTCCGCCACTCTTCCTTTCAACCCCAAGAACTGTCTCAGCCCACACTGGCACACCTGGCAATAGTGTAAGTGCAAGGACCAATGAAAAGCACACACTTTATAATAAAATACAGAGATCAGCTTTACTGTAGACCTCTATGGGAAATAATAAACATTAACAACCAGTATATGTTAGGAGAATCAAGAGAACAACAAATACTGTGACGGAAAGCAATATAACTCACTTTTACACTCGGGCTGCTTTCAGGGGATTCCAACCATGAATAACCCCAAGAGCAGAGGCAAACACTTAAATGGCAACCTCAAAGTGGATTTAACTCCTCTTCATAAATTTGGCCCCATGATGTCCAAGCAGGAGGAGAGCAGAAGAATGACTCTCTGTTGTGTCAGACTTCTTCCTTCTAACCCCCGACACCATGACCCCAATAGGAAAACACTGTACCCAAATGATGCTTAATAGCTACTTTCAAGGTAAAGCTATTCCCTCACACACCATGCAATATAGAGGCCTGACTACGCATGCGCGTGCACGTATGGCACCAGTAACTTCAGTCTCTTTGTAACTGGATGAATGTTGGGATCTTCAGCTAGCCACTTTCGTTGGTGCACTTAAACTCCTTAAACACTTAAAGTGTAATTGTAATCCTGTGGCAGTATTTGTATAGCAAAGTGAACACGGTGTCTGTTCAGCAGGGCCATCTACACCACCCAGTGCCTGGTGAATATGAGCAAGGTATGATGTCTCTGTATGTGTGCAATGTTCCTGTTATCTGACAGTGGGAGAAATCCCTCTCACCAGATCCTGTGACAAAGGCCCAAACGATCGTCTTGGAAATGACAGGTTCCTCTGGTCACCTCACGATGAGCACTTCACACTGTCAGTGTAGGCACTGTACTGTAGACCACTTCCCTCAGTTTGGATGTTCCTTTGTCTGATGCAGATCACCAAGCATGCAGTGCACTGCCCATCAGCACTTCTTTGCCAGGTCCAATCTCTCTCCTGCCACATGCAATCTCCCTCTCCCTCAGGAGAAACCCCAGATGGCTCCTTCCCTCTGCTCTCCCTAAGCATGATGGCTTTCGTGGTTCTTTTTTAATTCTATCTCCATATTAGCCTATAAGGCCGTTTCTGTTCAAAACTTCATCGTCCACAATGCTTTGCAGCTGCACTTCCTGCTTGAAAGAGTCCTTGACATTGGCTCCTTTAATGGCTCTCATAATTGTCTCTCTCTCTCTTACAGTCTGAGAGGAGAAGGGGGGGGCTGAAATCCCTCACTGCTTTGTCTGTGTCAGGGCAAGTGTCAGGTTACACAGGAGAGGCCAGTCAGCAGATCACAGCCATGAGACAGGATTAATATCTCCTGCTACACTTATATTAGTGGTCAGTAGGAGAAGGACCCCTTATATCAGTGATCAGTAGAAGGACCCCCTTATATCAGTGATCAGTAGAAGGACCCCCTTATATCAGTGATCAGTAGGAGAAGGACCCCTTATATCAGTGGTCAGTAGGAGAAGGATCCCCTTATATCAGTGATCAGTAGAAGGACCCCCTTATATCAGTGATCAGTAGAAGGACCTCCTTATATCAGTGATCAGTAGTAGAAGGACCCCCTTATATCAGTGATCAGTAGGAGAAGGACCCCTTATATCAGTGGTCAGTAGGAGAAGGATCCCCTTATATCAGTGATCAGTAGGAGAAGGACCCCCTTATATCAGTGGTCAGTAGGAGAAGGATCCCCTTATATCAGTGATCAGTAGGAGAAGGACCCCCTTATATCAGTGGTCAGTAGGAGAAGGACCCCCTTATATCAGTGGTCAGTAGAAGGACCCCCTTATATCAGTGGTCAGTAGGAGAAGGATCCCCTAATATCAGTGGTCAGTAGGAGAAGGACCCCCTTATATCAGTGGTCAGTAGAAGGACCCCCTTATATCAGTGGTCAGTAGAAGGACCCCCTTATATCAGTGGTCAGTAGGAGAAAGACCCCCTTATATCAGTGACCAGTAAGAGAAGTATTCCCTTATATCCTACCACTGGGCAGGGGCCTCAGGCAACAGAGGGCAACCTATCACTGGACAGGGGCCTCGGGCAACAGACGGCAATCTACCCCTGGACAGGGGCTCAGGCAACAGAAGGCAACCTACCACTGGGCAGGGGCCTCGGGGACTCAACGGGACTCTAGCTGTGGAGACTGGCCACAGCACAGCTCCCACCCAGCTTTCTAGGGTCATTGGGTTCACGGGGACTCAACGGGTAGCGATGGCTCAAGCACTCAGGGGCACCACAGGTAGCTATACTCCGGGCATGCCATCAGGACATGGGTGGTCAGTGCACACACAGCGGAGACAGTTCAGGACACGAGTGGTCGGTGCACACACCGGGGACAGTTCAGAACACGGGTGGTCGGTGCACACAGGAGGCACAGTTCAAGACACAGGTGGTCAGTGCGCACAACAGGGACAGTTCAGGACACGGTGGTCGGTGCACACAGCGGGACAGTTCAGAACACAGGTGGTCAGTGCACACAACAGGGACAGTTCAGGACATGGGTGGTTGGTGCACACAGCGGGGACAGTTCAGAACACAGGTGGTCAGTGCACACAGCGGGGACAGTTCAGAACACAGGTGGTCAGTGCACACAACAGGGACAGTTCAGGACACGGGTGGTCAGTGCACACAACGGGAACAGTTCAGGACACGGGTGGTCAGTCCGCACAACAGGGACAGTTCAGGACACGGGTGGTCGGTGCACACAGCAGGGACAGTTCAGGACACTCACGGTAAGCAGCTTGCAGACCCTCAGCGGCAGGCGGCTCCAGACAGGGACGACCAGCGGTCAGCGTTCTAGGGACAACCAGTGATCAGCAGACAGCAGCAGCTCCCAGGGCACTCAGCAGCAGACAGCCTCCAGGGACACGCAGCCACGGACAGTGTGCAGGCTCCCTCAGCAGCAGCCCCCAGGGCACTCAGCAGCAGACAGCTTCCAGGGACACGCAGCCACGGACAGTGTGCAGGCTCCCTCAGCAGCAGCTCCCAGGGCACTCAGCAGCAGACAGGGTGCAAGGGTGCTCAGTAGACAGGCTTACAGACTGGCAGGGTCTCAGCTGTGGGCACTGACCTTTGAGGAGAAGGCTCATGCAGAGCTGTGGAAACTCCCAACCCTGGGTATTGTAGAGGGCTACAGTCCTGACCTTTTGGGGTCTGCAGAGTGTACAGGGGGGATGGCTGGGGAGGCTCAGTCCACCTCACCTGAGCCTCCCAGCATCTTTCTGGGAGCAAGATGGTTCCTGCCGCATGGCCAGGAACAGAGAGAGAGGCTACTTCCTGTGCAAGAGTTTTGAAAATCAAGTGGGACGTGGCTAGGTTGCCTCGGCAACGGCCGGCCCAGCAGACTTCAGAATGTGCCAGGGGGAAGGGAGGGGTGGAGGGATATGGCGGGGGATGGGAGAGGCACTGGCAGTCCGTGACAATAATAATAATAAATGTAATTCAATAATATAATCAAACCAAAAACACTGAAATTTGAAATAGAGCGCCAAGTTTGCACATTGCTGAGCAAAGTCGCAAAATCGTTTTCAGTGTCTGATGACATATTTCCCCCATGAATCATTATCACTCAATTCTGCAAGTGGTTCTGATTTCCTATCGCTGTTCTCTAGCCGCTCTAAAACCGCGTCTGACCTAAAGGGACGCTTTTTGGACGCCATGGACGTTTCTGTTTACAGGCAGAAAGAACAGTAAAAATGCAGGCAGGGCGCCGGACAAAGCACTCGGGACAAAATGTATGTGAAATGGTTTGAAACAGCAATGTTTTACTATGTAATATTTGTTTGCAAAAAAATGAAATTTTTTAAATTTGCCGCCGGTTCCGACACCCGTACGTCCCGAAGCCGGAAGCCAGTATCGGCCGGAGGAGATGGCTGGGGATGCTGCAGGGGACACATCGCGGGAGTGAAGGACAAGGTAAGCACTGCAGGGACTCCCTGAGCAACGCCGCATGGTTATCTGGAGTGTAGCTCGGGGTTACCTCTCTTGATACTGAAATTTTACCCCGAGCTACACTCAGGAATACCACTGGGGAGGCTAGGCTTCTTTCACTCCTCATCCTCGTTAGGCTCCTTCCCCTCCCCATCCTCTCTAGGCTTCTTCCCCATCCTCTATACTTTCTTTCCCTTCCTTTTCCACTCTTCTCTCCCATTCTTCTTAGGTTTCTACCCCCCTCCCATCCTCTCTAGGCTCCTTCTCCTCCCAAATCTCTCTAGGCTCCTTCCCCTCCCATCCTCTCTGGGCTCCTTCCCCTCCCATCCTCTCTGGGCTCCTTCCCCTCCCATCCTCTAGGCTCCTTCCCCTCCCCATCCTCTTTAGGCTCCTTACCCTCCCCATCCTTTCTAGGCTCCTTCCCCTCCCATCCTCTCTAGGCTCCTTCTCCTCCCCATTCTCTCTAGGCTCTTTCTCTTTTCTAATCCTCTTTTGGCTCCTTCCCCTCCCCATCCTCTCTAGGCTCCTTCCCCTCCCCATCCTCTCTAGGCTCCATCCCCTCCCATCCTCTCTAGGCTTCTTCTCCTCCCCATTCTCTCTAGGCTCCTTCTGCTTCCCATCCAAGTGCTGTTTGTCTTCCCGCTGCATAGTGGAAGTGTAGAGGCACGCCGTGTAGTCATCTGTGGATGATTAGGTCTGCAAAGAGGTCTAGTGTGTCCAGTGCGGTGTGGGCTGAAGAAGCTCACGTGACTCAGTGGATGAAACACGTTGACGTCACAGCATCATGACGCCCGCGTCCCCGGCATCCAGGCCTCTCCACACAGCCTCACCACCTGGCCACACCACTCTGGACACACTAGACCTCTTTGCAGACCTCCTCATCCACAGATGATTACACGGCGTGCCTCTACACTTCCACTATGCAGCGGGAGGACAATGCATTAGCAAACGGCACTTGGATGGGTGAGCGGACTCTGTTTTTTGGACTAAGGCACTAATACACTGCGGGAGTCCCCATTCATGGAAATTGCTGGGCTGAGCTCCACCTGTCTGATGTCCTTGTTCCTATCGCTGGCACACAGGGCTCTATCAGTCTCATATTTCTGCTCACCCACTGCCTACTGCACTATCTATCCTGTCATTATAACCCGCCATCCATATACTGGCAACACTGCTATTACCACAATTATCCGTGGATGACTACGTGGATTACCCCCTATGGGATCTATATGGGTCTGCCATGTATGTATATGACCTCACTGAGGATTGAGGGACTCTCCTGTGCTGAAAGTGAATGGTGACCGCTGCCTCCTTTGACTCTACAAGTGCCCCGTTCCGTCATCTCTTTACATCCATCTACTGGCTGTCTTTGTGCCAAGTGTGAGATAGCAGCGTGTGGCTTTATCTGATATCTCAGTGACTATCATCTACATATGAGGATACCTGAGGATTGTCCTCCATGACACCACCAGGGTCTATTATACATGTATGTGACCCCCATGAGGACTGATCGGGTCTGCCTCTACTATCAAGGAGCTTGATTCTGCCTGTCCCTTCATCACCTTCCATTGACTACAATGTCCACATTATCTATCCATTCTATTCTATTTCATGTTGTGTCAGTAATAAAAGTCCCGGAGGGTTGGGAACCCTGCAAGGGGGGCAGAGATATGTGACTGCCTAGTCCAGCCTTTCTCAGCCAGGGTTCCTCCAAAGGGTTCTAGGGCTTCCTTGTCACTTCATTGGGCTGTATATGGAAGTGTCAGCGACCAGCCGTTTCTGGATACACAGCTTTGTCATCATTGCACACACACAGGATTTTGTTTTTCATTCAATACATTTTTATTATAATTTCACTTTCAACAGGATTGCAAAAAAAAAAAAATCAGGAAATAGTAAAGGAAGAAATCCGATTGGTCAGGATGATCCCTTGTCTGGAATGTGGGGGCGGAGTCATTATTATTGGTGTACATTACAATAACGTTGCTGGGAGGTCTCTTCATTTCTCTGCTCCATACTTCCCGTCTTTATAGAAACGTCTCCTGACATTTGGGGGTCTATTCATAGAATGTGTAGAACCATTCACCTGGTGAAAGTGCATGTCCATTCCTTAGCAGATCCGAAGAGGTAAGTGTGCATGGATGGGGTGTAGGTCAGTCCTTACCCTAGATGAAATCTCTCATACAGACACAATGGGACTCATGGGACTTTATAAAGAGGAACTCCAGAAAAACATATCAATAAAGATCTTCCAATGTTTTCTTCCCAATCAGCGTAGAAATCATACAACCCTCCCAGCAGGTGTACAAGGCCATGAAATCTCTCACAAAGTCCATCAATGGACAATTCCTGGACAACAATCACCGTGGGACAGAATTCTGAGCACCATAAGGAGGATCCAGCAGCGTCATCCATCTCCACGCGTTTCGTGGTGCAGCGCTCACTTCTTCAGGAGAAATGATTCCTGCTGATCAGAGTATACACCAATAATAAAACAAATGGCGGCAGGACCATCACTGGCTGGATGGAAAATGGAGCAGGAAAGTGGCATCAGGTACGTCTTCCCAGGAGTTCTGTGCTGGGCCAGCTCCCTTGTTTATGGTGGCCGATGGACATGCTGGTGCTCGGGTCTATGACGCTTCTTGCCTACCATGGTAAGCCAGCCCCCCTCTGTGTTCTCACTGGATGCCCCTGGGTCTGCCCCTCCCCCCATGTGTACGCAGATTGCACAGAACACATTGGAAGATTTGATTGATGGGATTTTCTGGCGTTCCTCTTTATAAAGTCACATGACCATTCTGTCTGTATGAGAGATTGTATCTCCTGTCCATTCCTTCTCTGTGAATGGGGCTAAAACACCGATGTCATTAGGAGATTTGCTGAGCCGGGGGAATGTTCTCCATCATTACAGAGCTTTTCACACTCCATTTATATTCTTCTCCTGATATCAATGGCCAACCCGGTCCCACACTTCATCCATGTCTTTGGGGGCCTCTGATCTCCTTATGGACTGTTTCTTCCATGATGAAGATCAGCCATGGTGTATATCTGAGGTGTATATCAGGGTGTGCTTCTTCCCCACATGAGAGCTGGGATGTCCAGCAACATTCATCTAGAAGACATTTCCCGCACTCAAGGCACTAATACACCTCAGGGGTTGTGTGGGACCCCTGATGTACAGGAAGGCAGGACTTCAGTGAGGAACATTTCCCTCACTCAGGACAGGAGAGAGGCTTCTCCCCCGTGTGAGATCTCTGATGTCTGGAAAGATGGGACTTGTGTGAAAAACATCTCCTGCACTCAGGACAGGAATACGGCTTCTCCCCCGTGTGAGATCTCTGATGTTTGTAAAGATTGGACTTATCTGAAAAACATTTCACGCACTCAGGACAGGAATATGGCTTCTCCCCTGTGTGAGATCTCTGATGTTTCTGCAGACTGGACTTTTCTGAAAAACATTTCCCACACTCAGGACAGGAATATGGCTTCTCCCCTGTGTGAGATCTCTGATGTGTATGAAGACTGGACTTTTCTGAAAAACATTTCCCACACTCAGCACAGGCATACGGCTTCTCCCCTGTGTGAGATTTCTGGTGCTTATAAAGAGCAGACTTCTCTGAAAAACATTTCCCACACTCAGGACAGGAATATGGCTTCTCCCCTGTGTGAGATCTATGATGTGTGTTCAGACTGGACTTCACTGAAAAACATTTCCCACACTCAGAACAGGAATATGGCTTCTCCCCCGTGTGAGATCTTTTATGCCTATTAAGCTGGTATGTAGAACTGAAACGCTTCCCGCACTCAGGACAGGAGAAGATCTTCCCTGTTGGAAGGCCGGCCTGGACCCGCACAGTCTGATGTTCCTCAGGATACGAGGAATCCGATGGCCCATCTACACTGGGTGGTGCCGGATGGACATTGGAGGGAGCCGGGTTTTCTCCTGGACTATACTGTGTAATGTCCTCATCTTCTACTTTCCAGTCTGGAGACAAAGTGAGACAATCCTCGGAGGTTTTCCTCATCTCCCGGCCATGGACTAAAATACAAAGACAAAGAGGATTACTAGACAGGAGCTGATTGGTTCCCCCAAACCAGGACTCCGCCCACATCAGGCAGCTTGGTCTCTGAGGAGCTTACAATTCCACCCTCAAGGGAACTAGGAAATGGCTCCTCTGATCTCCTACCAGGTCATTTCTTTATTCATGGACCTTAGTCAGAGAGTGAGGAAACAACCAGAACTGTCTTTTATAGGAGGGACAGTGATGAGGGGATTATAGGACGAGGGTCCCCACCCCCTCTATCACTCATCGCCATCTTCCCAACACAAGAAGTACTGCACTTCCTTATTTAGTCCATGATTTAGTCATGAAGAACAGCGGGGCTGAGCCCCACCAGAGGTCAGAGAGTGAGGATGGGGGGAGAACAACCAAGATGAAGACTGGACTGATCCTGAAGACCACCATCATTGGGGTATTGACTCCGCCCTCATTATCACTTTCTGTTTAAGGGTCCAAAGTTGGAGGATATTATCACATTATTATCACCATGTAAAAGTCTGTGCTCCAATCACATCATCCGATATAAAATGTCCAACTGGGAGGAAATGGGGGTAACAAAAGAGAATCCATATTATGTTTATATATAGCAGTGGGGGGAGGGGGAGAGCAGAAGTCAGGACTATGGAATGTACAACATAGAGTATATAGTGCAGGGGTCAGGAGTATGTAATGTACAACATAGAGTATATAGTGCAGGGGTCGGGAGTATGTAATGTACAACATAGAGTATATTGTGCAGGGGTCAGGAGTATGTAATGTACAACATAGAGTATATTGTGCAGGGGTCAGGAGTATGTAATGTACAACGTAAAGTATATAGTACAGGGGTCAGGAGTATGTAATGTACAACATAGAGTATATAGTGCAGGGGTCAGGAGTATGTAATGTACAACATAGAGTATATAGTGCAGGGGTCAGGAGTATGAAATGTACAACACAGAGTATACAGTGCAGGGGTCAGGAGTCTGTAATGTACAACATAAAGTATATAGTGCAGGGGTCAGGAGTATGTAATGTACAACATAGAGTATATAGTGCAGGGGTCAGGAGTATGTAATGTACAACATGGAGTATATAGTGCAGGGGACAGGAGTATGTAATGTACAACATAGAGTATATAGTGCAGGGGTCAGGAGTATGTAATGTACAACATAGAGTATATAGTGCAGGGGTCAGGAGTATGGAATGTACAACATAGAGTATATAGTGCAGGGGTCAGGAATGGACTTGCCAATAACGGTGGGACTCACCTGGCTTGTGGGCTGCAATACCAGGGCTGGCCAGCGGGTGCTTTCAGCAATCAGAGACTCACCCCTGCAGTCAGCCAAAACACCTGAAGCTGATTGCAGGGGTTGTATTTAAGGAATGGCCAGACTCACAGTCAGGGCCTTGGTGTGTGTTTTTCCATGGGCCCCTGTATCTTGTAACCTGCATTCCTGTTCCTGTTTCTGCCTGACTTGTTGCCGACCCTGCCTGATCCTGACCTCTGCTGACTTCTCCTGTTTGATCCCTGGCTTGTGACCCCGACCATTCTCTGCCTGACCCCCTGTACCTACCTGCCGTTAGTTGCTGTACCCGGCTCGTGACCTGACTACTCTCCGCCTGCTCCTCCTGTACCTTCCTGCCCGATAGTTATCGCCTGCCTGACTACGCTGTGCTCTATATGTGTATGTACCTGAGTATCTGTATCAGTTTAGGTTTGGGTTTGTTTCACCTTGTTGTATGTATTTGTGTTAGCTTGGGGTTTGGTGCACTGTGTTTATATTTGTATTGTTAGTCTTAATAAATTGTCTTATTTATACCATATCTGAAGCCTGCGTTTCCCTGTGTCAGTTCACATACCTCTGGTCATACCCGGAGCCCTGACAGCAGGGGTCAGGAGTATGTAATGTACAATATAAATTATACAGTGTAAGGGTCAGGATTCATAATATTGGTATTCAGTAATAAGTGGAAGCCTAAATGTTTACTGTAGACAAGTTGCAGAGATCCCACACCGCTGCCTCCCATCTCCTGAGACTGCACTCAGTGACTTGGGTCTGAGACACTACAGACATATCCCTCCACCTGGCACAACCAGCAAACCTTGATAGATCCGGGCATTGGTAAGAACCCCAAGACGAATGCCCCAAGTGCCTAGGTAGAGCAACACGTATGAAGAAGATTAACACTTTGCTGCCAGCTGAACCCCAGAATCAATTTAAATCCAGTCTAGATACAAGACATATCCCTCCACCCGGCACAGCCAGCAGACCACAGAGCAAGGAACCCTGGGAGAAATGTTCTGTCAGAGATCTTACTAGACCTGGGCATGGGGAAGGAGACTGTAGACACTTATGTCAGGTGATAAGGTCTAGTAATGCCTGTGCTGAAAATCAACATTTTGCTGCCAGCTGAACCCCATAAATCCAGTCTAGATACATAAATTGTGTCTGCAGCACAGAGAAGGAAGATTATCCGAGAGAAATCCAGGAATACAGGATGGGGAACACAGCTCAGGAAAGTGACCAGGGGATTACAGGCTGATATCACCCAGTCCCCGCCCTACTCTGGACCAATCAGTGAGCAGTATGGGTGGAGGAATGGATTTAGTGTTCATGACCCACCTGTGCTGATCTCTGTAGGAGTGTCCTCCTCTATAAATGTCCCCGTTATTCCATCCTCCTCCATAGACTGCTGATCATCCCTCACATACGCCTCTTCTTCTTCTGCTTTCACCTCAAATTCTATATCGATTGGATCTCCACTCTAAATCAAGGAAATGAGAGAAAATATCATCTGAAGCTCACATAAAAATCCACACATTGTCTCTATGAATCCATGTTCTAGATGTTCTGTCCTTCCAACCTTGTAATGATGAGGGATGGTGTGACCTTCCTGTGTGGAATCCCGGGAATACAGAGGACGGGGACATCTCTCTGGTGGGTTCCTGGTATTAGGTGGCTCCATCATATCCTTGTGTCCTTCTGAAAACTCCTCCATCACTCCATACTCCTCATCCTCCTCTTTATACTCTTCTTTAACATCAATATTATCATCCCCGAGGATTCCACTCTGAAAGATATAATAAAACATTCATTGTAACAAACATGCTGTGTATAAATCACAACTACCAAAAATTGTCATCATCTACCTGATGATGGTGAGGGATGGTGTGACCTTCCTGTGTGGAATCCCGGGAATACAGAGGACGGGGACATCTCTCTGGTGGGTTCCCATGACTGGATCCATCTGTAGGAAACACACACACTGACTGAATCCATTGTTTCTATGTGTTTATCAGATGATGGGGGATCTAGGTGGATCCTCCGTACTGCTCTCTCCTTTACAATAAAGTCTCCTCTTACCCGGTGATGTGAGGGGCGGCTGATTGTCCATCATGACGTCCTTGTAGAGATCCTTGTGTCCTTCTAAATACTCCCACTCCTCCATGGAGAAATAGACAGTGACACCCTGACACCTTATAGGAACCTGACACACACAATGATACAGTCACCATCCAGACACATCCCTTGTCTGTTACTGGAGAATGTCCCAGAATTCCCGGCACCGCTCACCTCTCCTGTCAGCAGCTCAGTGATCTCTCTGGTGACTTCTAGAATCTTCTTCTTCTTTCTCTCTTCTATCAGGGAGGGAGGTGGAGGCAATGTGATGTCATATGATCTCCAGACTTCACAGGAGGAAAACTCTACATCTGAACACAAATAGTCACATCAAATGATATTCCCAGAATCCTCCTCACCTCTCCATTCAGGTCTCCATTTTATTAAAGCCCCACTTCAGGCTGAGGTATAATTCCCCCCACAGGACCCCCACACTACGCAGGGTATAGGCTTGTTGCAGCATTCTGATGTCATTACATACAACGCAGGACCAACAGTCCCACTTTACCAGCAACTCAGCCGGGGGTGGAGCCTGACTATGACGGCATGGGAGAGTGTGCAGTAAGCACTCTCCGTTAGCCTCCCCTCGTCTATCCTCCCCATGAGGCCCCGGTAGAGAGACCAGCTGCACCGAGGGTGTGCGGTGACTCACCCGGCTGGAGAGGGTTCACGGAGTCCTCGGCTGCCTGGACCCGGGAGAGAGCTGGGAGAGAGCCAGGAGAGGAACGCCTCGGGGTTTTCCTCTGACGTCCTGCGGCGGATTCGGAGGAGGAGTGGAGTTGCCGGGGAGATGGTCGGGCTGCCGGTCAGATTGCCTGGAGCCAGGAGAGAGCCGGCTTCGGAGGAGGAGTGGGGTTGCCAGGGAGACACCAGTGAGACGGATGAGTCAGTGGAGCGGCGCCGACACGTGGGCAGCCGCGGAGGAGTCTTGGGAGATCCGGGTGTGGGAGAGCTTGCCTGGCGTCTAAACAAGTATGAGAAGTGGGGGAGGTAAACCAGTATACTGCCTCCACATCACACCATCTCCATCCCATCTTCCTGAGCCCTCTAATCCATCCCTACACCATACCATCCCTACAGCCTTACACCACCGCTACAATACGGTTAACCCTCTAACCTCTATACCTCTCCCAATCTCTAACCTAACATTTGCCAGCACATCACCTCCAAAATAAGGAGATATTTGATGGGAAGATAAGTGACTTGAGCTATATTAGACCCACAGGAATCCCCTTAAGAAGATATAATGACAAAAGAGGACTGCTTCTGGAGTGATATTCCAACGTGAAGGGTGAGTGATGACCGTGGGTTTCCCTGCAGGTCCTCTTCTACACTCTTTATATATTGGATCTGTATATTGGAGCCTTATATACATTGATTCCTCGTATTAGACTTTCAGATGCCTGTAGTAAGACATTGCATTAAATATACAATCTGAAAATAAAAGAAATAGGGGATTCCTAGGGCGGGTCTGAAGATTGGGAGGAGTAAGAGTCCAGGAGAGCTGGAAATAAGAGTAAAAGGTTTAAAAACAACATGAAAGGTAAAAACACTAAAGGGAGTGGGCCTAAGAACTCCCAAACTGGTACGATTAAGAAGTATGTGTCACAGGGAAATGTTACCCCAGAAAAAACTCAGGGAATAAATGAAAAAAGTGAATTGGAAATAAGTATGGATAATAGTCCGAGACTTTCCCTGGGCCCGGTATATAATAGTCAACAATTAATGGAAGGCATTGACCCGAGAGATCGTGAAAGAGATATGCAAATACCTAATAAAAAAGAAATGGCGGAGATGTTTAAAGGCTTGGAAAAATCAATGAAGCATGAAATGGGGATGATTCGGGAAGAAATGGGACAATTGTTAACTAGGGTGGAGGAAATGGAGGAAAAAGTTCAAACTTATACCCAAACCATCCCAAAATTAGAAAAATGGATACTAGAAGATAGAAAAGAACAAAAGAGATTGCTTTATATGATGGAAGAACAAGAAAATAGAGAAAGGAGAAATAATCTCAGAGTAAGAGGAGTCCCGGAACTGCCACAGGGGGAAGATATAAAAGACTTAAAAGAGCTAACTGGCAAAATTTTGAACTCCATAATGGATAAAGCGGATGAGGAGATGTTTAAATTGGACGGAGTATACAGGATTGGGAAGTATCAACAAGAAAAAGGGATAGAAAAACCAAGAGATATAATTGTTAAATTCCATAACTACGGAGATAGAGAAGAGATATGGAAAAAGATAAAAGGAAAAACAAATATTACATATGGAGAGAAAAATATTCAAATTTTTGCAGATTTAACACCAGAGACTCTGAGAAGGAAGAGATCATTGAAACCCCTATTAGAAGTGATGAAAAAACATAGTGTGAAATACAGATGGGGCCGTGATACAAGTTTAATCGGGTGGAGGGATGGAATTACAGCTATCTTAAAATTTCCGGAAGATATGGAAGATTTCTGTGATAAACTTGGACTGCAGAGATAAGTGATACCGGGTTGGGAAGTGGAAGAGGGAGAGTTGGACATTGGTAGGTCAGGATAATGGCAGTTGGTTAAAAGAGGAAATAGAGAGACAATAGATAAGGGGACACCGGGGAGGAGGGGGGGAAGGTGAGCGGTCATAGGCGGAGTCAAACTCCTATAGAGGGATCAAAGGCAAAGGAGGCCTGGGAGGGGTAGTGAGGTGGGAGGATGGGGGGAGAGGAGGTGTCAGGGGGGGAGGGTTAGGGAGGGATGGGTTTTAGAGGCAATACTCTGCATGATAGAAAAAAAAAAAAAGAAAAAAAAGGAAGAAAATAGAAAGATAAAATAGATGGAAGATCTCCGATTTATATCATATAATGTAAAGGGATTGAACTGTCCTGGGAAGAGATTTAAATTATTCAAAGAGCTACAGCATAGAGAAGCTTCGGTGGTATTTTTGCAGGAGACACACCTAGAGATTAAGTTAAATATAAAGTTGTACTCTAGAAATTACCCAACATGGTTTTATGCGGATTCCCCAATCAAGAGAGCTAAGGGAGTAGCAATAGGGTTTGCAAAAAATATAAGGTTGGAGATAGAAGAGAGAGAGGTAGATCCTGAGGGGAGATTTTTGTTCTTGAGGGGTAGAATACAAGAGCAGGAATGTACAATTGTTAATATCTACTGCCCAAATAAAAGACCAGAAGCTTACCTGAAGGGAGTCTTGGGAAAATTGATGGCCTTTAAGAAGGGACGCTTGATAGTGGCAGGGGATTTGAATTTTTGTATGGACCCACAAATGGATACGACCTCTTCTGTGCAACGAGAGGGAGGTAGGGCTCTGAGAATCCTGAAGAGGGTGATACATGAGTGTCAACTGGTGGATATTTGGAGAGTGATTCATGGAAAAGAGAGAGATTATACCTTCTTCTCCAAAGCACATGAGATGTACTCCAGACTGGATTATATATTGGTAGATCATCAACTTATAGAATTGGTGGAGAAAGTAGAAATAGAGGTGATGTCCCTTTCAGATCATGCCCCTGTAACACTGAAAGTGAGGTGGAGTAGACGAGGGACAGGTGGGATAGGTTGGAAGTTGAACGAGGCTCTTCTCCTGGATCAGGAGGTGGATCAAAAAATCAGAGAAGAGATTGAAAGATTTTTTCAAGAGAATGAGACAGGGGAGGTGTCGGTGGCTACAGTGTGGGAATCCCATAAAGCCTATATAAGAGGTATACTGATCGCTGCCGAGGCAAAAAAGAAAAGGGAAAGAAGAGAAAAATTTACTGGGTTGCTAAAAGAAATATCTGACTTTGAGCAGATACATAAAAGTAGAAGATCAGAAGAGATAAGACAGAAGGTAATAAAAAAGAAAGAAGAGCTAGAGTCACTGATGGAGGAGGAGAAGAGAAGAGTCTTTAGTAAAGTTGCAAGTGAGAGGTATAGATGGGGAAATAAACCAGGAAAATATTTAATGAGAGCCTTGAGGAAAAAAAAAATAGGAATTATATAGAGAAAATAAAAAACCTCAAGGGGGAATTGGTTTATTCTACTAAAGAGATCATTAAGGTGTTTAAAGAATATTATAGTAAACTATATAATATTGCCCCCAAGACCCAGTAAATACAATTGAGAATGAGAGAAGAGAGAAAAGGAGGGAATATTTAAAAAATGCTGGATTACCGAAGTTAAGTAATGACCAACTGAATTCCCTTGATTTGGAAATAACACAGGAAGAAATAATAAGAGCATTAAAGAGTACTATGACGGGGAAAAGCCCGGGACCAGATGGTTATACAGCAAGATACTATAAAAAATACAGCGACCTGTTAATATCCAAATTGAAGAAATATATGAATGCCCTGGGAGGAGAGATGGAGATGAGATGGGAATCTTTACAGGCCCATGTAGTACTGATACAAAAGGAAGGGAAGGATGTCTCTCAGTGCTCTAGTTATAGACCGATATCACTCTTGAACATTGACACTAAGTTATACGCATAGGTCCTAGCAAATAGGATAAAGAATTTTATGCCAGAATGGATCCAGGGAGACCAGGTGGGATTTGTCCCAGGGAGGGAGGGTAGAGACAATGGGCTGAGAACTCTGTTTCTTATCCAAAAAGCTAGTAAGGGGAAAACTCCGGTAGTAGTACTTGCTATCGATGCTGAAAAGGCATTCGATAGAGTAGATTGGGGCTTTATGATGGATACCCTGGAAACTCTAGGAATAGGAGTAAGAATGAGAGAATGGATAGGAAAATTGTATAGAGCGCCCTCAGTGGTGGTCATGGTTAATGGAGAGAGGTCGGAACCTATTGGGATGTCAAATGGAACTAGACAGGGATGCCCATTATCCCCATTGTTGTATGTTTTAACACTGGAACCTTTATTGGCAACTATTAGGAAGAATATAGATATAAAAGGAGTGCAGACAGGGGAAGTCGAACATAAAGTAGCTGCCTTTGCGGATGACCTGTTGTTTTATGTAGGAAATCCTAGGATAACACTCCCAAATCTAATGAAGAGTTTAAAGGATTATGGGGAGCTATCAAACCTGAAAATCAATCCAACAAAAACCGAGATCTTAAATGTAAACCTTTCAAATAGTGAAAAAGAAAAAATACAAAAAGAATTCCCCTTTATATGGAAAAATAGAGAGATAAAGTATTTGGGGGTTAAACTTTCTGCTTCATACACGAACCTGTAAAAAATTAAACTATATCCCACTCTTAAATGAGATCAAGGAGGAACTAAGGAGATTGGGAGGAGGCAATCCGTCTTGGATAGGCCGTATAAACTTGATAAAAATGATAATTGTACCAAAAATCCTCTATAAATTTCAGATGATTCCAGTCAAAATCCCGGAGGTTTTCTTTAAAGTAATAAAAAGGATGTTAACAAAATACATATGGAAAAATAAAAAACCTAGAATATCATATGACTTGTTAAGTCGAAAAAAGGAGAAGGGAGGTTTGGGAGTGCCAGATATTAAGAGGTATTATAGAGCAGCAGTCCTAGCGAGAATTTATGATTGGACACATAACCAAGAGGGGAAAAGGTGGGTTCAGATTGAGAATGAATTAAGTGGAGTCACCTTGAATAGAGTTATATGGGCACCAGCACAGTATAGAGGGTTAAAAGATACCACAAGTGTTTTTACATTAAATGTCTTAAAGGTTTGGGATAAGCTGCATAAACTTATGAAATGGGATTTTAATTCACAATTAATATCACTGAGGAACACGGATTATTTTCCCCCAGGTAAGGAGGAGAGCACAGGAAAATGGTTTAAAAAAGAAGATATCCAACTGAGAGATATAATGGAAGGACAGGAATTGAGAACACTTAAGAATTTGAAAAAAGATAAAAGGGAACTTTTTATTAAAATAGATGAATGGAAATATCACCAATTAAAACATTTTATCAGAGACCTTCCAAAACCGTTGAGATCGAGAAAGGATTGGAACCTGTTTCAGAGGTTGTTAGAAACACGAGGCGATGGGAGGCGAGGCACGGCAAAAATTTATAAGACCCTCACTGAGTTAGACACTTTCACAAAACCAATGTATATAATAAAATGGGAAAGAGATTTGGGAATAGAGATAGATAAAGATAAACAAAGGAAAATATATAGATTAATACACGAGAATATAAGTATGAGAGAGGTGGAGGTAAATTATAAATGTTTAACGAGATGGCACATCACACCGAAGGTTGAGTATAAGATACAGTTGTGACCAAAATTATTCAACCCCCAATGCTGTAAAGGGGTTTAGGGACTATAGTGTACATTTGGAATTGTATTCAGAATCAAATCCTACAAGGACGTTGTAACTACCCAAATGCAACTAAAATGACATCAATTGTTTATGTAATACAGTAGTAAATGGTTCTTATGTGGTTTCTTCATTGCCACAATTATTCAACCCCTTAAAGACTACCACTCTGAAGAACAGAGGTTCATACAGGTGCTTTCCATCAGGTATTGAAAACACCTGTGGATGTCACCGAGCAGCAATCAAGCATAATAAGCACCAATTAGGCAGCTTTAAAATGACTGTGATACTCAGCTCCTTCTAGACATTTACTGGTGTGGTTACAAACATGGTGAAGGCAAGATAATGGTCCAGGAAGACAAGAGAAGAGGTGATTTCTCTTCACAGGAAGGGCAATGGCTATAAGAAGATTGCAAAGATGTTAAACATACCAAGAGACACCTTAGGAAGCATCATTCGCAAATTCAAGGCAAAGGGCACTGTTGAAACGCTACCTGGTCGTGGCAGAAAGAAGATGCTGACTTCGACTGCTGTGCGCTACCTGAAGCGTAGAGTGGAGAGAAGTCCCCGTGTGACTGCTGAGGAACTGAGAAAAGATTTGTCAGATGTGGGTACAGAAGTTTCAGCCCAGACAATAAGACGCACACTGCGTAATGAAGGCCTCCGTGCCAGAACTCCCAGGCGTACCCCCTTGCTGTCTCCAAAGAATAAGAAGAGTCGACTGCAGTATGCCAAAAGCCATGTGGACAAACCACAAAAGTTGTGGGATAGTGTTCTGTGGACTGATGAAACAAAATTAGAACTGTTTGGGCCCATGGATCAACGCTATGTTTGGAGGAGGAAGAACAAGGCCTATGATGAAAAGAACACCTTGCCTACTGTGAAGCATGGTGGAGGGTCAATCATGCTTTGGGGCTGTTTTGCTTCTGCAGGTACAGGGAAGCTTCAGCGTGTGCAAGGTACCATGAATTCTCTTCAGTACCAGGAGATATTGGATGGAAACGTGATGCAGTCCGTCACACACCTGAGGCTTGGGAGACGTTGGACCTTTCAACAGGACAATGATCCCAAGCATACCTCCAAGTCCACTAGAGCATGGTTGCAGAGGAAAGGCTGGAACATTTTGGAGTGGCCATCGCAGTCACCAGACTTAAATCCGATTGAGAACCTCTGGTGGGACTTAAAGAAAGCAGTTGCAGTGCGCAAGCCTAAGAATGTGACTGAACTGGAGGCCTTTGCCCATGAAGAATGGGCGAAGATACCCGTAGATCGCTGCAAGACACTTGTGTCAAGCTATGCTTCACGTTTAAAAGCTGTTATAACTGTAAAAGGATGCTGTACTAAGTACTAAGATTGAATGTCACTTGGGGGTTGAATAAAACTGATAATGCTGTGAGCACAGAAAAGACATTTGTGGTTATTTCATTATAACTGTTATGTTATATTTGTCTGACCTACAAGTGCCTCTTTAATGTAAATGTAAGCAAGATGACTGAATGATCAAAAGCAATGTCAAACTGGCCAAAACACTCAATTTCAGTGGGGGTTGAATAATTTTGGTCACAACTGTATGTGGGGAAAATTCACAATAGTGCTGGAAGGGTTGCGGAAAAATAGGCACGTCATATCATATATGGTGGGAGTGCCCGAAGATCCAAGGTTTCTAGGAAAAAATTGTCCAACTAATTGAGAATATCTCTGGGATAAAGTTAGAACTGGACCCAGATGTATGTCTACTACACAGTACAGAGTTATCGGTAAATAAATATAAGGACTCGGGTATTTGGAGCTATCTGAATGCGGCGAAGGGTTTGATACCTAAGTTTTGGTATAGACCAGAGGTGCCGAAGATAGAGGACTGGGTGGAAAGAACGAATCAAATTTGCAAGATGGAGAGACTGTGTTATATGCAGGAAGATAGGATGGGGTTGTTCTCTAGGAGGTGGAGAAAATGGGAAGAATTTATGCTGAAATATATGAAGTAGAAATGTGAGAAAGTTGAAAGGATTTACATACCCCATATCCTAGTTGGGAAAAGAGTTAATAGAATAATGCAGAGTAGGTGGGTTCATAGGGGGGGAGGGAGGTTTTCACTTAAGGGGGGAGGGGAAATAGAGGGGGGGAGGTAAATGGGAATAAATATAGTAAGAAATGTTATTAATGATATGGAAATAGTGTTTTTTCTTTTTTTTGTATGTATGAGAATGATGAAAAATGTATTATACATGGAAAATGAATAAAAATTTAAATAAAAAAAAAAAACAGTCCCACTTTACATGTGAGGATACCAAGAGACCCCACATCCTAAGAGCATCAGAGAAAAGGCAGATGGAGGGACATTGGGGGGAGGAGCTGTGAGGTCAGTGTGATGTCATAGGATTCTCTGACTCTGGATGGAGGGACATTGGGAGGAGGAGCTGTGAGGTCAGTGTGATGTCATAGGATTCTCTGACTCTGGATGGAGGGAGATTGGGAGGAGGAGTTGTCAGGTCAGTGTGATGTTTCCACCCCCCAGGGTCACTGCAGGTGTGGAGAAAAGCTGTGTAAGAGGATATGGAGGAGAGATGAGGAGGAGATCCAGGAATCAGGAGAAAGGTCAGGGCAAGCAACAGACAAGCGCATCCAAGAGACCAAGCCGGGGTCACTACACAGAAAATCAATCCAAGGAAACAACAGGCAGGACGAGGAATAGCAAGAAGGAGCTGAGAGACAAATGAGAATATTGCTCAGCCAATGGGAGATGATCTCAGCATGACTTCCATCATGAAGGAGATGAGGGGGAGGGGAGGAAGTCACTGAAGGTGACCATAGATCCATGGAAATTCAGCTGGTTCAGCAGGGATCGCTCACATTTCCATCCATGTGTGGCCACTGCCGGATAAAAGCCACTCCCCCAGCAGCTGCAGCCAATAGCTTCAGTGCTGATCTGTGTATTCTGAGAGCGGAGGAATCCCCCCATTGTCAGAATACAAGAGTGCAGCGGGGAGGATTCCCCCATCCACCTCCAATGTGTGGATGGGGGAATCACTTCAGTTTTTATGGTCATCCCGCTGGCTGAACGATAAAACTGAACCATGTAGGTCAGCTTTGGGGGCAAATATATTATCATCAACTCCTCCCCCTGAAGGGGTTAATCTACATATTACCTCCTCCGCTGCCACATACAGGAATATCACCTTGTACCGCATGGAATGTCCTGTTTGTACCTGACATCACTTCCTGTCTGTCCCCAACATCACTTCCTGTCTGTCTTCCATAGAGACTTCCTGTCTGTACCTGACATCACTTCCTGTCTTCCATAGAGACTTCCTGTCTGGGTAGAAGTGAGATCCCCACCTTGTGGAGCTCAGAGGAACTGCAGCCCCGAGAAGCGTCTGGTAGTGTGACTCCGGCCTTGTGCTGGGTGTGTATGGACTGTAGATCCTTATAGAGGGGTCACCTCCACTCCCACCAAGGGGGACAGAAATATATGACTTCTCGGGGGTGGGGTTTTGGCCCCTTTGATTTTGCAGTAACATTGATTGCAGATTTAGTCCTGTAGAACATCTGGTATATGGATACAAAGCCCCCCAGCTGGGAGTAAAGGGTGGAAATGGCTGGTGACCCCCAGATTTGGGCAATGATGTCATCACTATAAATGGATAAAACCCGCGCTATGTGTAACAACTCCAAACCTACAAAAACCTTCTAGCGGACTGCTGCTGTAACAAAGGGAAGGATTCCCTGTCATCTAGAAGAGCATTATGTGTCACAGCGCTGTCCTATTGTGTGTGCACAGAAATCATCACAAATACACTACAAATATGTGGAGACATTCAGAGATAAAGAGCTCGGGGCTCCAAATCCTATTCTCTGCACATCCACTGCTTCCACTTTACACCCACTTCATTGGTCTTATGGGGTTTATCAATAAATGAAGGAAACTGAACCGTGTGCAAATCCATCCACAACATAAAGTGCTTTGTGCTCAAGATGCTGCTCCCTGCACATCCACTGCTTCCACTTTACACCCACTTCATTCATCTCATCAGATTTGCTGCTATAGGAAATCATTTATAATGATGTCCCATCTCACTGCTTGTAAAAACAATTCTGCAGCTAATTGGCCACTAGGATTACTTTTACATGAAAGCCGACCCCCAGCTAATAAACCAGCACTAGAATGATGGCTGTAGCTGCAAGCATCCTCCCGGTATAACCACTCCAAGTCCAGCGACGTTCCAGTACATTGCTGGTCCATGTTGGACATATATGTACCAGCAGAGAACACGGACATACGATGAATCGGGTCTGAGGACCAATATGACTGCAATTCATTCTTTTCTGTAATGTCCATGTTGGGGGTTCGGCCCAATAAGTTTTAATTTCATAAACGGTGATAGAGTTCCATGTGAATTGTGTGACAAGAGCTGAATTTGGGTGGCGGCCATGTATTGTGGTGTATAAATTGCCTTGGCCCACAATTGGTACAAATCTTCTGTGAAGAACAGTGGAGGGGCTGAACACTAGTGCTGGCAGTGACCGGGCCGATCCGGCTAACACTGAGTATTGGGGACACTATACAAAGCCGGCACTAGTATAGTTCTGTTCATGATCAATATATTGATCCGTACAAACACTATACTAGTAATGGCGGTGATCAGCGACCTATAGCGTGAGTGCCACAGTGTGCGGCCAATCTAACGCCAGCTGACCCTGGCTGGGAGGGGCTTACTGACCCTGACACTATGTGATGTCACTAGTGGCAGGAATACAGTGATCAGTGAAACATTCTATATACTGACACTGTACTAATGGCACTGGCTGGGTGACGGGGCCATCAAAGGGTTAAATGTGCTAATCTAACGTGTGTGTACAATGTAGTGGTGCTTTTACTCTGTGCCGTGTTCTCTCTTCTCTCCCTGGACCGACCGGGGGGGCAGTGGGGGGTGCAGGTACATTGACACCGGAAGCGATGCAGATTACGTCACTTTGCCAAGAGCTGCTGCTCGCCCACAAAATGCAGGTAAGTGGTTGGTAAGCAGTTAAAAAAAAAACCTTAAGAAAAATTTAATACAAAATTCTCAATATGGTATTTAACTTTATTTTTTAATACTTGTATCAGAATAGTAGGATGTTACCATAGTAACCATTGTACTACTGTGGGGGGAGGGGGGTGATCAGGGATTTTGTTTCCACACTTTTCTTTGCAGGAGATATAATGATCATTTCTCCTGCAATGCAAAGCTTGCTGTCAGAACCGAACTCATTCATCAACTGTCATCAGTGAGTTAGATTTTTGACAGCTCAAGATAGTGATCTGTGATTGGCTGGAGCTGGTCACATGGTACAGGGTGCTGTGATTGGCCCCATGTATCATGTGACAGCTGTGGGCCAATCACAGCTCACTAGGAGGAGAAGCAGAGCTGTTATGAATGAGATTGATTCATAACAACAGCTTACATTGGGATCACCTAGAGATCACATGATCACCGGGTCACAATCACTGGGATCTTCATTCCGCTGTATCCACCAGACACAGCAGTCGGGGGAGGGGAGTGCTGTGTGCCGGCTCGGGTGTATGGTGTGCCTCCTGTGTTAGTACAGCCAGAGTGACGTACAAGTACATTGCTTTGCCTGTAGCTGCCGCCTGGCCACAGTACATTGCGGGTGGGAAGCGGGTAATCTAGGACTAAGGATTCCAAGCTCACTCCTTGGGCCATGATATCATCCAGGCAAGAAATGTAAGTTCTGTGTTCCAATTATGAGGTGACAACAGCATAGAGTGCTTTCAGGATAATGGACAAAGGTAGACAAGCATTGCATGCTGTTGTTGTGTGAAGCAAGTCTGTCTCCTTTTTTATTGCAGATAATACATTTTGTTTGGCTTTTTCTACATTGTTCCCCGATCCAGACATTCGTGGCCTCCTGGGCTGGATGTGCCGCTGGATCCAGGCCCTGGAGCAAGCCCTGGAGGTGGAACCAGACGAGGACCAGCCCAGCCTTGGAGCCTATTTCAGGCAGCAATTTTAGTTTAGTTACAATTTTTTAGGATGTTTTATAGTTTTCTATTGATTGTTGGTAATAAATGTTCTATTTCTCTTGGACAGTGCCCTGTGTTGTGTCTTCTTCAGCCTTTGCAGGTCGGCAATCTTCTTCATTGCAGTTGGAGCTGATCTGCATGTCCCTAAAGCATTGCAGGACTCTGCTAGCTCCAGCTGCACTGGACAATCTTGCTTACCTGGAATTGTTGGTAATGTCCAAACAAAGTGTTTTCTGGCAAGTCCAGCTTTAGGACTGTAGCAGATAGGATTGCATGTTTCCGAGAGGTAAACCAGCTCCTTCAATCCTAAGCTGGGATACATAAAGATTGAAGTTGTCTGCTTGCTGTCTGCAGCTACTCCCAATCTTGGTTTGCTTCCTCTTGTGAAATGCTGCAACAGTTTACACAGAACACTCCATTCACGTTACATTGTTCACGTTTGGAGTAGCTCTTCATTCCATCCAGGGACTTCTACATAGCTTGGTGGGGTGTAGTTGTGCAGACTGCCAAAGGGGGTGCAGCCAAGTAGACAATGTGGGGGGATCCTGTGGCCCAACTCTGTCAAGATGTCTCCCATCACCTCATCTCTAGTTGGGATTGGCATTACACAGAAGTCACATGACTTGAAAGCTGCCCTTGGAAGGACTATCAGTTATGGATGAGACCAGTTACATGCAATGTCCCCCAGAAAAGAAGTGGCCCTAATGGGCAAATTGTCTATCTGCTCCACACATACCACTTGGATCCAACTTGTTCCTCATTCACATGTCAGTGTTTTGGCAACAAGAGGTGGGGAGGGAATGAAGTGAGGAACAAGTGTCCACTGGGCACATAAATTCCATAGGCACACACGTCTAGAATCAGGCAGCTAAAGATCCTATGCTCCCCAACCAATCTCAGGACAAGATGTTACACGGGGTGTAAAGCAAACTTAGTCTGGGTCCAGTTAGTCCAGCATAATGATAGTCCAAACAACAGAAGGCCTTCTTCTTATTCTCCCAACTTTTCTGTGTCTCTAGCATTCCTTGGCAGGCTTACTGTGTGTAAGTTGTGTCCTGGTGTCACGCCTGGTGTCCTGGATATTACACACTTCTTGTATAGTGTGTGTCAATGAAGTAGCACAGGGAACATGTTTGGACAGCAGTGTCAGTCTCTGGGGAGGTGAGTGTTCCATGCAGGAGTCTTGGCCAAAACCAGCACCCCAAAAAGACAAAAGCTAGCCGACACTTAGAAAACAAGCTGCAATATTGTGTGTTCCCATATTGGGGAACGTTAGCCTTGCCCACAGAGTCCACTGATAATTCTAAGCTCCCTTGGGGCAGCCAAATGGTTAGCAGATAATGGCCAACCGCTACATGTGCCAGAGAACTTGTGTGATGGGGAACAGCTAAAACTATTTGCAGGACAGACCACCAGGTGAAAGCAGCAGAAAGGCCAAAGAGTCTAACCACCAATGCCTCTGGAAGGGTCACCTTTTAGTTTTCTTTCTGAAGTGCTGCTTTTTTAGTGTTCGCTATTTGGAATTATTGGTAGCCATACTCAGAAAAGCACCTGTGTTGGATTCCCGACATGACCAAGCCTCCATTATTACCCCAAACGCATTGTTGACAATTTGAAAGACACGTTCTGCTACTTTCCAAATAATGTTTATTACAAAAAAAAATACAAAATTAATGGGGAGGAGGAGGCTGCTGCTGCAGAGGGGGTGGGTGTGAGGGTTGGGGGAGTACAGTGTGTGGGGGGGCTGGGAAAGAGTGGTGGGGAGGGAGTGCTGGGGGAGAGGTTGAATGGGGGGAATGGAAGACAGGGAGAATGTGGGGAGGGGCATTTGAGGGCTGAGGAGAGTGGGCAGGATGTGGAAGGTAAGGGTGGAAACGGGATTGAGAGGAGGGGCATGTAGAAACAAGGGGAGGGGGAGTGAAAGTGGGGGTGTGGTCAAGGGGCAAAGTGGAATGTGAGGAAGGTGCAGAAGAGGGATCCTTGGGGAAGGAGGCATACTGGTCTTCCGGTGGGGTTTCTTGAGGGGGCTGCTCCAGAGTGGGTAGTTCCAGAATCGGCACCTCCAAAGGTTGTTCCCCTTCTGATTTCCCGGCACTTTCTACCTTTCTACAGGGGAACTCTGTGGCAACCTTGGCATTGGCCCCAAACAACTACTGCACGGGGGTTGGGATCCTGAGGCCGAAGTTGCATTTTGTTCAGCCCCTGCTTGACATAAGGCCCGGATATCATGAATAAGGTCCTGCAATGCTGTAGTCTGATCCCTGACCGCGGTGACAAGTCCAAGCAGGGCTTCATGATGGAGCCCCAGTAACCTTTCTATATTACTGGATGCATTAGCCTCCTTTGCTCCCATAATCTCTCCATGTTGAACACCAGCCTTTCCCCAAGCTCGAGAAGGGGGCAGGGTCCAGGTGGACGGGGTGCTGAACCAGCTGCATCCAATGTTGGCTGCAAGGAGAAACAAACAAAAATGAAAGAGTGTTTAACACACAGCACAAGGGTACAGTAGGACAGGGGGCTCGTCTGACCCCAAACACTAGATCATGTTCTTGTCCCACCCCTAGGACCAGGTATTGGTGAATGCCTTTCCCTGACACATTACACTGGATGAACATTTGACTGAAATGAATGGTTTGGCATCTTTACCCAGACTGATACCTTCCTGCTGATTTGTCACCTGCACATCACTCCCTCCAGCTCCTGACTAAGCAATGATCCAAAAAAAGAAAGTTACACATCACGTTGCCAAATCCTGCCCAGCCAGGAACGGAGTTATACTCTAAATGGGTGACTCATTAGGGAGAACATCTTTAGCATCTCTTACTGGAGGTTCAGGCAACTCAGGTGGAGGTGACGGCATTTCACACAAGTTTGGAGTGCCTGAACTTCCCTGCACCACAATAAACTCATTGAATGGAAATGTAAACAATCATGAGCTCTATTGGGCTTTAATTTTAACAAGGATTTGGCTGGAGACCTGCGGCCTTAAAATGAGATTTACTGATTCCAAGTGAAGTGGAGGAATGTTGCCAGTTCTGCCACCCATAGTGGTGACCAAAGTGTGTTTGACCTTCCCTTTGTGTGGCTCAAACCTGAAGGTGAGCGGCACGATTGGGAGGTGATGGGTCCCTGTAGTGGATCATTTCTTGTATATTGAGCAGGCATGATATATGATGTCACTAAACACCAAACACATTGGATAATCTGGGACTGTCAGAGTTGAGCATGTTGACGTCGGTCAGATTACATGTATGTGTTTACATGCGTGGAATGTTTTTGTGTCTGGGAGAAGTTGTGAAGTTGCGAGGACGAGTCTGATTTGGAACGCTCGGGAGATGTCAGCTAGTTAGTGATTCCTTTCCTCAGGAATCCCAGAGATCCGTCCCCTCCTGTTATGGGCTATGGCTGGCTACAAACCTTTCCTATGTCGGAGATATGCTCTACAAGGGGACGTCCTGTCTATTGTTGGCCAATGTCCAATCACCTGTAGGTGGGCATAACAGTGTTAGGAAGGATTTATAAAGATGCTTCGTGTCCTGTGATGTATTCCAAGAAATGGATTTTACAGATCATTGATACCATTTGTTACTAAGAGACAGGAATTGTTCATTGCTGAAGGAGCCCCTAGAAACCTTTGGAGGAACCCTGGCTGAGAAAGGCTGGACTAGGCAGTCATATATTTCTGTCCCCCTTGGTGGGAGTGGAGGTGACCCCTCTATAAGGATCTACAGTCCATACACACCCAGCACAAGGACGGGGTCACACTACCAGACGCTTCTCGGGGCTGCAGTTCCTCTGAGCTCCACAAGGTGGGGATCTCACTTCTACCCAGACAGGAAGTCTCTATGGAAGACAGACAGGAAGTGATGTCAGGTACAGACAGGAAGTGATGTCCGGTATAGACAGGAAGTGATGTCAGGCACAGACAGGAAGTAGAGAGGAGACGTTGGTGGAAGTGGCAGCTGAGGAGGTAATAAGATGTTATGTTCTATTTACACCCAGTAAACAACCCTCCATCATGTCTGTCCTCTTCCTCCATAGTCACGTCCATCCTCTTCCTCCATAGTCACATCCGTCCTCTTCCTCCATAGTCATGTCCGTCATCCTCCTCCATAGTCATGTCATCCGCTTCCTCCATAGTCATGTCCGTCATCCTCCATAGTCATGTCTGTCCTCTTCCTCCATAGTCATGTCCGTCCTCTTCCTCCATAGTCACTGTGACGTCTTTTATCTCCAGCAGATGATGATACACACATATATAGTGTGGGAACCCAGATGAACCCCTTCAGGGGCAGAACATCCCCCACTTCCGGGGCCGGAACATTCCCCTCATTGTGGAGAGGTGTCACCTTCTCACCCCATCAGTCTACACTAACGGATTTTATAATTAGTGGCGGGGGATGGGGGGATATTTAGGGGGATTGGAATATCTATGTCTTTGTTTCATAAGATTCAAATAGGAAGAAAGAGAGAAAAATGTCATTTGTAGTAAATGTCCTGAACACAATGTATACCGTCCTCCACTCACTCTGATGGGAATACATTAGACCTTGTTTTCTCCCATCTTTGCACTCCCTACAACCTCACAAACACCCCCTTTCCTCTCTCTGATCACAATCTCATCACCTTCACAGTCTCCTCGTCTTCAAACACCTATCCCTCCAAGCAGCCAACAATTACCCGCAGAAACCTTCACAACTTGAACCCGGCTCCTTTCCACTCTGCAACTGACCAACTCTATGACAGAATCTCTCCCCTGTCCTGCCCTGACCTGGCCACTGCTGTCTACAACAGTTCACTGTCATCCACACTGGACTCACTTGTTCCTCTAACAACACGAAGCATCAGGCCCCGACCATTACATCCGTGGCAGACTGACCACACCGGACATCTTAACCACCTCCCATCCACCCGTTGTATATAAATGGCCGGATGGTGGCAGTGCAAGGTCAGGTGGCCATTTATAAATGGACTCCCCGCCCCCCTGCTTATGCGCACTTCCTGAGAGCATGCAGCACCACGAATACCCCTGCTTCTAACATTGCTTACTACGTGTGAAATCTGTGAATGATCACAAAGGTCACATGGTACAAGGCTATTCACAACAGACTTGTACCATGTGACAAGCTGTGACCAATCACAGCTCACACTGTAGTTCTCAATGGCAGACTGACCACACCGGACATCTTAACCACCTCCCATCCACCCGTTGTATATAAATGGCCGGATGGTGGCAGTGCAAGGTCAGGTGGCCATTTATAAATGGACTCCCCGCCCCCCTGCTTATGCGCACTTCCTGAGAGCATGCAGCACCACGAATACCGATCAACGTATGGGACTTCTCTGTGAGGTCCCGATCATGTGATTACTGATTGGCCAATCAGTGATCACAAGATGTCACTTCTGACCAGGGGTGGACTGACCATTTGGAAACTCGGCACTACCCGAGGGTCTGGGGTCAGTAGGGGGCCCCATGAGATGCCCCTGGTACCTTTTTCATAAGCTTTTTTGAGTTTGGGAAGGACACAGGGGCCCCATGATCCCCTATTGCCCGGGGGGCCCCATGAGTTGTCAGTCCACCCCTGCTTCTAACATTGCTTACTACGTGTGAAATCTGTGAATGATCACAAAGGTCACATGGTACAAGGCTATTCACAACAGACTTGTACCATGTGACAAGCTGTGACCAATCACAGCTCACACTGTAGTTCTCAATGGCTGCAAGAATGCAGCCAGAGAGAAGGAGAAATTATTGCTTTTACAGCCTTTATGGGTGTAAAAGAAATCAGAATAAAAAAAAAAAATCTTCATCACCCCCCACAAGTACTACAGTGTCACCATGGTGACGCTGTATTACTTGGCTGACATTATGTAAAAATAAACAACATAAATAATAATATAAAAAAATTTAAAAAATGTAAAAAAAATGTTTAAAAGTTATATTTTTTGGTTATAAACTAATTTGGGCTATTTTTTTTTTACTAAAAAGATAACGGAATAAATTTTGGCCAAGATTTATAATGAAATATTATTTGCAAAATTTTACAAGTAAAAACTTTTTTCAAAATTTTTGGACTTTTTCATTTACATAGCAAAAAAATAAAAATCCCAGTAGTGAATAAATACCACCAAAATAAAGCTTTATCTGTCTCAAAAAAACGTTAAAAAATTAATATGGGCACAGTGTTGCATGACCGCACAATTGTCATTCAAAGTGTGATAGCGCTGAAAGCTGAAAATTGGCCTGGACTGGAAGGGGGTGAAAGTGTCCGGACTGGAAGTGGTTAAGAGACTTACAATTCCTCCCTCCATGCTGCCAAACAAGCCTTCTTTGTCAGTCTCATCAATAGTTTGTCATCCAGTCCTCATCTTTCTTCTCTACTTTTAACTCTCTACTTTCTCCACCTCCACCCAGCACCTCACTCACTGCTCATGAGATTGCAAATCATTTCAAAAACAAGATTGATGCAATTCGTAGGGGCATCACCACTGCACAGACATCCATCCCACTTAGCATACCTTATACTAAACCTCCCTCAACACTTTCCTCTTCTGACCTCGCTACTACCGAAGAGGTCACTAAGGTTTTCTCAGAAGCCCGTCTCACTACCTGCCCCCTGGATCCTGTCCCCTCACAACTACTACGGTCACCCTCTTCTTCCATCCTATGCTCCCTCACTCACATCTTCAATCTTTCCCTCTCTACTGGTGCCTTCCCCTCCCCTCTAAACCATGTGCATATAACTCCCATGCTTAACAAGCCCTCCCTGGACCCCACCAACCTGAACAACTTAAGACCCATCTCCCTGCTGCCATTTACCTCTAAACTCCTAGAACGCTTAGTCTACAATCGCCTGAGCTCCTCCCACCTCACCAAAAAACAACATTCTTCACCCTTTACAGTCTGGCTTTCACTCACTACACTCCACTGAAACTGCCCTAACAAACCTCACTAATGATCTACTAACTGCTAAAACCAATGGCCACTACTCCGTACTCATCCCAATCAATGGTCAGTACTCTGTACTCATCCCAACCAATGGCCACTACTCCGTACTCATCCCAATCAATGGCCACTACTCTGTACTGATCCCAACCAATGGTCACTGCTCAGTACTCATCCCAACCAATGGTCACTGCTCAGTACTCATCCCAACCAATGACCACTAATCCATACTCATCCCAACCAATGGCCACTGCTCAGTACTCATCCCAACCAATGGTCACTGCTCAGTACTCATCCCAACCAATGGTCACTACTCTGTACTCATCCCAACCAATGACCACTAATCCATATTCAATCCAACCAATGGCCACTACTCCATGCTAATCCAAACCAATGGCCACTACTCCATACTAATCCCAACCAATGGTCACTACTCCGTACTCATCCCAACCAATGGCCACTACTCCGTACTCATCCCAACCAATGGCCATTACTCCGTACTCATCCCAACCAATGGCCACTACTCCGTACTCATCCCAACCAATGGTCACTACTCCGTACTCATCCCAACCAATGGTCACTACTTTGTACTCTTACTGCTTGAGTTCTCTGTTGGTTTTGATGCCGTTGACCATCCCCTCCTCAAAAAACTCCACTCTCTTGGCCTCCGAGACTCTGCTCTCTTCTGGTTCTCCTCCTACCTATCACAGCGCTTCTTCAGCATTACCTATAACTCTGGCTCCTCCTCTCTACTCCCTCTCTCTGTAGGGTTCCTTCAAGGTTTTGTCCTTGGACCCCTTCTCTTCTCCATCTACACCTCCTCCTTTGGTCACTTGATAAACTCCCATGGCTTTAAGTACCATCTCTATGCTGATGACACACAAATCTATCTTTCTACCCCTCACCTCACCCCTTCAGTCTCCTCCTCACCTCACCCCTTCAGTCTCCTCCTCACCTCATCCCTTCAGTCTCCTCCTCACCTCACCCCTTCAGTCTCCTCCTCACCTCGCCCCTTCAGTCTTTTCTCGCATTACTATCCTACTGAGTGACATATCGGCATGGATGTCACTCTACTTCCTCAAACTCAATCTTTCCAAAACTGAGCTCTTAGTATTCCCCCCAGCCTGTGCCCCTCCCCTGACTTCTCCATCAAGACCAATAACACAACCATCAGTCCCTCCCCTCATGCCAGGGTATTAGGTGTTATCCTAGACTCCCATCTGTCCTTTCACCCCCAAATCCAATCACTGTCCAAATCTTGTAGACTTCACCTCCGCAATATCTCCAAGATACGCCCGTTCCTAACCTCGGAAACCACAAAGCAACCTATTCACTCCCTTGTTATATCTCACCTTGACTATTGTAACTCCAATCTTGTCTCTAAATATCACCCAAACCATCCTCTCCGCTCCTCCCATGACATCCTGCTCTCTAGCTCCCTTGTCTCCTCCTCCCATGCTCACCTCTATAACTTCTCAAGAGCTTCCCCCATCCTCTGGAACTCTTTACCCCATTTTATCAGACTATCGCCTACTCTGCTCACTTTTAGGCAATCTCTGAAAACCTCTCTCTTCAGGGAAGCCTATCCTGCCCTCAGCTAATAATGGAATCTTCTACTCTTCCAACCAATCCATCCCCCACAGTTACTATCTTTTGTACCACTAGCCCGTCCCTCCTAGATTGTAAGCTCCCAGGATCAGGGCCCTCCTATCCCTCTTGTATTGAACTGTATTGTTGCTTTATTGTCTCCCGTTATATTGTAAAGTGCTGAGCAAACTGTTGGCGCCATAAATCCTGTATAATAATAAAAATGCCCTGAAACCATATTTCTCCATAATGATCCCAGTCACAGATATTCATCCTAAAATGTTATCAGTAAAGTCTCCGGAGTACATGGAGATCTGAGAAATATGATGTGTCCTGGCAAAGCCCAAAGACAAAGGTCATCTTTCATGTTTGGAGAGGTGGGATGCACCTGGGAGCAATGTACAGAAACCTCACATAGCGCCCCCCAAAGCTCCTCCTCCCAATGTCCTTCCAACCAGAGTCAGAGAATCCTATGACATCACACTGACCTCACAGCTCCTCCTCACAATGTCCCTCCAACCGAAGTCAGAGAATCCTATGACATCACACTGACCTCACTGCTCCTCCCCCCAATGTCCCTCCATCCAGAGTCAGAGAATCCTATGACATCACACTGACCTCACAGCTCCTCCTCCCAATGTCCCTCCATCCAGAGTCAGAGAATCCTATGACATCACACTGATCTCACAGCTCCTCCCCCAATGTCCCTCCATCCGGAGTCAGAGAATCCTATGACATCACACTGACCTCACAGCTCCTCCTCCCAATGTCGCTCCATCCAGAGTCAGAGAATCCTATGACATCACACTGACCTCACAGCTCCTCCCCCCAATGTCCCTCCATCCAGAGTCAGAGAATCCTATGACATCACACTGACCTCACAAGCCTATACCCTGCGTAGTGTGGGGGTCCTGTGGGGGGGAATTATACCTCAGCCTGAAGTGGGGCTTTAATAAAATGGAGACCTGAATGGAGAGGTGAGGAGGATTCTGGGAATATCATTTGATGTGACTCTTTGTGTTCAGATGTAGAGTTTTCCTCCTGTGAAGTCTGGAGATCATATGACATCACATTGCCTCCACCTCCCTCCCTGATAGAAGAGAGAAAGAAGAAGAAGATTCTAGAAGTCACCAGAGAGATCACTGAGCTGCTGACAGGAGAGGTGAGCGGTGCCGGGAATTCTGGGACATTCTCCAGTAACAGACAAGGGATGTGTCTGGATGGTGACTGTATCATTGTGTGTGTCAGGTTCCTATAAGGTGTCAGGGTGTCACTGTCTATTTCTCCATGGAGGAGTGGGAGTATTTAGAAGGACACAAGGATCTCTACAAGGACGTCATGATGGACAATCAGCCGCCCCTCACATCACCGGGTAAGAGGAGACTTTATTGTAAAGGAGAGAGCAGTACGGAGGATCCACCTAGATCCCCCATCATCTGATAAACACATAGAAACAATGGATTCAGTCAGTGTGTGTGTTTCCTACAGATGGATCCAGTCATGGGAACCCACCACAGAGATGTCCCCGTCCTCTGTATTCCCGGGATTCCACACAGGAAGGTCACACCATCCCTCACCATCATCAGGTAGATGATGACAATTATTGGTAGTTGTGATTTATACACAGCATGTTTGTTACAATGAATGTTTTATTATATCTTTCAGAGTGGAATCCTCAGGGATGATAATATTGATGTTAAAGAAGAGTATAAAGAGGAGGATGAGGAGTATGGAGTGATGGAGGAGTTTTCAGAAGGACACAAGGATATGATGGAGCCACCTAATACCAGGAACCCACCAGAGAGATGTCCCCGTCCTCTGTATTCCCGGGATTCCCCACAGGAAGGTCACACCATCCCTCACTATTACAAGGTTGGTGGGATGGAGAATCTAGAACATGGACTTGTGGAGACAATGTGTGGATTTTGTGTGTGATGTCACAATCATAAATCTTACATTTTACAGATGATATTTTCTCTCATTTCCTTGATTTAGAGTGGAGATCCAATCGATATAGAATTTGAGGTGAAAGCAGAAGAAGAAGAGGCGTATGTGAGGGATGATCAGCAGTCTATGGAGGAGGATGGAATAACGGGGACATTTATAGAGGAGGACACTCCTACAGAGATCAGCACAGGTGGGTCATGAACACTAAATCCATTGCTCCACCCATACTGCTCACTGATTGGTCCAGAGTAGGGCGGGGACTGGGTGATATCAGCCTGTAATCCCCTGGTCACTTTCCTGAGCTGTGTTCCCCGTCCTGTATTCCTGGATTTCTCTCGGATAATCTTCCTTCTCTGTGCTGCAGACACAATTTATGTATCTAGACTGGATTTATGGAGGTTCTGGGGTTCAGCTGGCAGCAAAATGTTCATTTCACCATAGATGTTGAGTTATCTGGGACCTAATCTGTGGGTCTTCTTCCTCATGCCCGGGTAAGATCTCTGACAGTACAATTCTCCCAGGGTTCCTTGCTCTGTGGTCTGCTGGCTGTGCCGGGTGGAGGGATATGTCTGTAGTGTCTCAGACCCAAGTCACTGAGTGCAGTCTCAGGAGATGGGAGGCAGCGGTGTGGGATCTCTGCAACTTGTCTACAGTAAGCATTTAATCTTCTGACCATATTGTACATTACATACTCCTGACCCCTGCACTATATACTCTGTTGTACATTACATTCTCCTGACCCTGCACTATATACTCTGTTGTACATTACATACTCCTGACCCCTGCACTATATACTCTGCGTTGTACATTACATACTCCTGACCCCTGCACTATATACTCTATGTTGTACATTACATACTCCTGACCCCTGCACTATATACTCTATGTTGTACATTACATACTCCTGACCCCTGCACTATATACTCCATGTTGTACATTACATACTCCTGACCCCCGCACTATATACTCTATCTTGTACATTCCATTCTCCTGACCCCTGCACTATATACTCTGTTGTACATTACATACTCCTGACCCCTGCACTATATACTCTGCGTTGTACATTACATACTCCTGACCCCTGCACTATATACTCTATGTTGTACATTACATTCTCCTGACCCTGCACTATATACTCTGTTGTACATTACATACTCCTGACCCCTGCACTATATACTCTGCGTTGTACATTACATACTCCTGACCCCTGCACTATATACTCTATGTTGTACATTACATACTCCTGACCCCTGCACTATATACTCTATGTTGTACATTACATACTCCTGACCCCTGCACTATATACTCCATGTTGTACATTACATACTCCTGACCCCCGCACTATATACTCTATCTTGTACATTCCATTCTCCTGACCCCTGCACTATATACTCTGTTGTACATTACATACTCCTGACCCCTGCACTATATACTCTGCGCTGTACATTACATACTCCTGACCCCTGCACTATATACTCTATGTTGTACATTACATACCCCTGACCCCTGCACTATATACTCTATGTTGTACATTACATACTCCTGACCTCTGCACTATATACTCTATGTTGTACATTACATACTCCTGACCCCTGCACTATATACTCTATGTTGTACATTACATACTCCTGACCCCTGCACTATATACTCTATGTTGTACATTCCATAGTCCTGACTTCTGCTCTCCCCCTCCCCCACTGCTATATATACACTTAATATGGATTCTCTTTTGTTACACCCATTTCCTCCCAGCTGGACATTTTATATCGGATGATGTGATTGGAGCACAGACTTTTACATGGTGATAATAATGTGATCACATCCTCCAACTTTAGACCCTTAAACAGAAAGTGATAATGGGGGAGGAGTCAATACCCCAATGATGGTGGTCTTCAGGATCAGTCCAGTCTTCATTCTTGGTTGTTCTCCCCCCAACCTCACTCTCTGACCTCTGGTGGGGCTCAGCCCCGCTGTTCTTCATGACTAAATCATGGACTAAATAAGGAAGTGCAGTACTTCTTGTGTTGGGAAGATGGCGATGAGTGATAGAGGGGGTGGGGACCCTCGTCCTATAATCCCCTCATCACTGTCCCTCCTATAAAAGACAGTTCTGGTTGTTTCCTCACTCTCTGACTAAGGTCCATGAATAAAGAAATGACCTGGTAGGAGATCAGAGGAGACATTTCCTAGTTTCCTTGAGGGTGGAATTGTAAGCTCCTCATAGACCAAGCTGACTGATGTGGGCGGAGTCCTGGTTTGAGGGAACCAATCAGCTCCTGTCTAGTAATCCTCTTTGTCTTTGTATTTTAGTCCATGGCCGGGAGATGAGGAAAACCTCCGAGGATTGTCTCACTTTGTCTCCAGACTGGAAAGTAGAAGATGAGGACATCACACAGTATAGTCCAGGAGAAAACCCGGCTCCCTCCAATGTCCATCCGGCACCACCCAGTGTAGATGGACCATCGGATTCCTCGTATCCTGAGGAACCTCAGACTGTGCGGGACCGGGCCGGCCTTCCAACAGGGAGGAGCTTCTCCTGTACTGAGTGCGGGAAATGTTTCCCTTCTAAATTCCATCTTAATGAGCATAACAGATCTCACACGGGGGAGAAGCCGTATTCCTGTCCTGAGTGCGGGAAATGTTTTTCACAAAAGTCTAATCTTAAAACACATCAAAGGCTTCACACAGCTGAGAAGCCATATTCCTGTACTGAGTGTGGGAAATGTTTCCATTATAAATCCAAACTTAATGAGCATGAAAGATCTCACAGAGGTGAGAAGCCGCATTCTTGCCCTGAAGAAGATGAGGACATCACACTGTATAGTCCAGGAGAAAACCCGGCTCCCTCCAATGTCCATCCGGCACCACCCAGTGTAGATGGACCATCGGATTCCTTGTATCCTGAGGAACTTCAGACTGTGCGGGACCGGGCCGGCCTTCCAACAGGGAAGAGCTTCTCCTGTACTGAGTGCGGGATGTGTTTCCATGCTAAATACCATCTTAACGTGCATAAAAGATCTCACACAGGTGAGAAGCCGTATTCCTGTCCTGGGTGCGGGAAATGTTTTTCACAGAAATCCAATCTTGTCAGACATCAGAGATCTCAAATGGGAGATAAGCCGTTCTCCTGTCCTGAGTGTGGGAAATGTTTCCGTTTTAGATGCCATCTTAATGAGCATAAAATAACTCACACAGGAGAGAAACCGTATTCCTGTCCTGAGTGCAGGAAATGTTTTTCAAAGAAATCCCAGCTTATCGTACATCAAAGATCTCACACAGAAAAGCCGTATTCCTGTACTGAGTGCGGGAAATGTTTCCGTTTTAATTGCTATTTTAATGAACATAAAAGAATTCACACAGGAGAAAAGCCGTATTCCTGCCTTGAGTGCGGGAAATGTTTTCCACAGAAATCCCAGCTTACCGTACATCAGAGATCTCACACGGGGGAAAAGCCATATTCCTGTCCTGAGTGCGGGAAATGTTTCCGTTTTAAATGCCATCTTAATGAGCATAAAAGAACTCACACAGGAGAGAAGCCGTATTCCTGTCCTGAGTGTGGGAAATGTTTTTCACGGAAATCCATTCTTTACAAACATCAGCGATCTCACACGGGGGAGAAGCCATTTTCCTGTCTCGAGTGCGGGAAATGTTTTTCAAATAAGTCAAATCTCTTCCCACATCAGAGATCTCACACGGGGGAGAAACCGTATTCCTGTCCTGAGTGCGGTAAATTTTTTTCAGTGAAGGCCAGTCTTTACAAACATCAGAGATTGCACAGGGGGGAGAAGCTGCTTTCTACTCTTCAGTGAGGGAAATGTTCCTCACTGAAGTCCTGTCTTCCTGTACATCAGGGATCCCACACAACCCTGGAGGTGTATTAGTGCCTTGAGTGCGGGAAATGTCTTCTAGATGAATGTTGCTGGACATCCCAGCTCTCATGTGGGGAAGAAGCACACCCTGATATACACCTCAGATATACTCCATGGCTGATCTTCATCATGGAAGAAACAGTTGATAAGGAGATGAGAGGCCCCCAAAGACATGGATGAAGTGTGGGACCGGGTTGGCCATTGATGGCAGGAGAAGAATAAAAATGGAGTCCTGCCCTGTGATTGGCTGAGTACATTTTGTGGTGGGAGATTTCACAAACACTTGGAGGTCTATTATTGATACTTTGTGGACAAATGTTCCAAGCACTCATTAGGCCCACAGTTGGAGGTGAGGACAATACTTGCATGGTGGGGGATCACTGAAGAGGTGGGTGGTAATAAAATGTCCCAATTCTAGAAGAGTGACTGATGGTGTACACATGGGAGCAATGGAATTGTGTGTATACCGGGAATGAAGGAGTGATTGGTGAATGGACATATTGGGACTTTCCCTTGTCTTTCTCCATACATGTTTCTTCTTGTATGTTTCCCGTGATACAAATGTCTGTGTATATGATCGGCACATGATGGTCTGTCTATAACAAACGTTTCATTGATCTGATCATTTCCATGGTGATTGTGGACACATTGTGATTGGTTGATGGGGGATGGAAAGCACAGAGAGCAGGAAGTAGAGCGCCATCCTTTCTACCTTTCTCTATTCCTAGTTCAGATTTGTAGCAGAAATCCCCAACATGTAGCAATACACGGACAATTGATATCAGACAATGAGGCAGAGGAAGGCCAATCATGAAGCTGGGGGTGGTGCAGCATAGACTGGAACAGGGTCCTCCAGGAGTGCAGCTCACACTGCGGGCAGAACTCCTCCTACTGGGACATTCAGGCTTCACACAGCTACAGCTGCACTCCCGGGACTGCCACACCTGGACTGTATATGGGGCGGGTGTGGAGGGATGAGGAGCAGGGATTGGCTAATGGAAAGTGGGAGCATCTCTGAGTTACCGATGGATATACAGTATATGGAGACCAAGGAGAGTTCATCTTCTGCCGGCTATAGATGGGGCCCTTCAACAGTTGGAGTATAGGGGATGGTAATGACTTGGTCAAATCTGCAGAGAAGATGGGGTAATGGGATCTCCTTGGAGGAAGTGGGGTAGAGGTGTCTGCTAGCTGTGTCCACGTGTGAGAAGTAGAGGGGAAGTGGGGGAGGGTAGAGGTGTCTGCTAGCGGTGTCCACGTGTGAGAAGTAGAGCAGAAGTGGGGGAGGGTAGAGGTGTCTGCTAGCGGTGTCCACGTGTGAGAAGTAGAGCAGAAGTGGGGGAGGGTAAAGGTGTCTCTAGCGGTGTCCACGTGTGAGAAGTAGAACAAAAGTGGGGGAGGGTAAAGGTGTCTCTAGCGGTGTCCACGTGTGAGAAGTAGAACAAAAGTGGGGGAGGGTAAAGGTGTCTCTAGCGGTGTCCATGTGTGAGAAGTAGATGGGCAGTGGGGGAGGGTAAAGGTGTCTGCTAGCTCTGTCCACATGTGAGAAGTAGAGCGAAAGTGGGGGAGGGTAGAGGTGTCTGCTAGCGGTGTCCACGTGTGAGAAGTAGAGCAGAAGTGGGGGAGGGTAAAGGTGTCTGCTAGCTCTGTCCACATGTGAGAAGTAGAGCGAAAGTGGGGGAGGGTAGAGGTGTCTGCTAGCGGTGTCCACGTGTGAGAAGTAGAGCAGAAGTGGGGGAGGGTAAAGGTGTCTACTAGCGGTGTCCACGTGTGAGAAGTAGATGGGAAGTGGAGGAGGGTAGAGGTGTCTGCTAGCAGTGTCCACGTGTGAGAAGTAGAGCGGAAGTGGGGGAGGGTAGAGGTGTCTGCTAGCGGTTTCCACGTGTGAGAAGTAGAGCAGAAGTGGGGGAGGGTAAAGGTGTCTGCTAGCAGTGTCCACGTGTGAGAAGTAGAGCGGAAGTGGGGGAAGGTAAAGGTGTCTACTAGCGGTGTCCACGTGTGAGAAGTAGATGGGAAGTGGAGGAGGGTAGAGGTGTCTGCTAGCAGTGTCCACGTGTGAGAAGTAGAGCGGAAGTGGAGGAGGGTAGAGGTGTCCGCTTGCGGTGTCCACGTGTGAGAAGTAGAGCGGAAGTGGGGGAGGGTAGAGGTGTCCGCTAGCGGTGTCCACGTGTGAGAAGTAGAGCAGAAGTGGGGGAGAGTAGAGCTGTCTGCTAGCGGTTTCCACGTGTGAGAAGTAGATGGGAAGTGGGGGAGGGTAGAGGTGTCTGCTAGCTGTTTCCACGTGTGAGAAGTAGAGGGTAGAAGTGTCCGTCAGCAGTGTCCACGTGTGAGAAGTAGATGGGAAGTGGGGGAGGGTAAAGGTGTCTGCTAGCCATGTGGGTGGGTCTGCTCCTCACGCTCCTGGGGAGATCTCATATTTTTAAAATGGCCACTTTCCTAAAACTACTTTATCCACTTCAATCCATTCCTCTACTACTCCATCATGGAGACGTAACCAAACTAAACCCAGCTCTCTCACAATTTCTCTGGAGGGGTTGCCGTCCACGCATAGCTTTGCAAAACCTCTATCTCCCGAGGAGCGAGGGGGGATCGGGCCTTCCCAACATTCACATACCGGAGGAGCGAGGGGGGATCGGGCCTTCCCAACATTCACATACCGGAGGAGCGAGGGGGGATCGGGCCTTCCCAACATTCACATACCGGAGGAGCGAGGGGGGATCGGGCCTTCCCAACATTCACATACCGGAGGAGCGAGGGGGGATCGGGCCTTCCCAACATTCACATACCGGAGGAGCGAGGGGGGATCGGGCCTTCCCAACATTCACATACCGGAGGAGCGAGGGGGGATCGGGCCTTCCCAACATTCACATACCGGAGGAGCGAGGGGGGATCGGGCCTTCCCAACATTCACATATATAACCTTGCATGTCTCTTACACATCAGTCTAGACTGGCTATCCAAGTCGTCTATTTACTCCACCAGCTAGAATCTGACATGGTAACCCGCACAATGTAGCTGCTATTTTACACGGCAATATAAACCAGCTTCCAACTCCCCTAAAAAACAACCCTCTTTTACGTGACACTTTGGTGGCCTGGAGAGAAATCAGACGCAAATTGGGAGTGTCCCCATGGGTTTCCTGCTACCTCCCTATTCATGGTAATCCATCTTTCCCTCATCCACAACAATACGCGGCCTACACTAATGGCACACCCAAGACCTTACACTTGTTCCACAATTCTTTGACTCTTCCTCTGTAAACCTCCACCAATCCTGCGGACATTAGGGAGCCTGGACTTGCCCTCACACCATTTTATACAGTCATGGCCGAAATTGTTGGCACCCTTGATATTTTTCCTGAAAATCAAGTATTTCACACAAAAAAGGTATTGCATTAACACATGTTTTGCTATACACATGTTTATTCCCTTTGTATGTATTGGAACAAATATAAAACAGAGGCAGAAAAGCAAATATGACATAATGTCACACAAAACCCCAAAAATGGGCTGGACAAAAGTATTGGCACCCTTAACTTAATATTTGGTTGCACACCCTTTGGAAAACATAACTGAAATCAGTCGCTTCCTATAACCATCAATAAGCTTCTGACACCTCTCACCCGGAATTTTGGACCACTCTTCCTTTGCAAACAGCTCCAGGTCTCTCTTATTGGAAGGACACCTTTTCCCAACAGCAATTTTAAGATCTCTCCACAGGTGTTCAATGGGATTTAGATCTGGGCTCATTGCTGGCCACTTCAGAACTCTCCAGCGCTTCTTTGCCATCCATTTCTGAGTGCTTTTTGAGGTATGTTTGGGGTCATTGTCCTGCTGGAAGACCCAGGATCTTGGACGCAAACCCAGCTTTCTGACACTGGGCCCTACAGTGCGACCCAAAATCCTTTGGTAATCCTCAGATTTCATGATGCCTTGCACACAGTCAAGGCACCCAGTGCCAGAGGCAGCAAAACAACCCCAAAACATCATTGAACCTCCACCATATTTTACCGTAGGTACTGTGTTTTGTTCTTTGTAGGCCTCATTCCGTTTTCGGTAAACAGAATGATGTGCTTTACCGAAAAGCTCTATCTTGGTCTCATCTGTCCACAAGACGTTTTCCCAGAAGGCTTTTGGCTTACTCAAGTACATTTTGGCAAACTGTAGTCTTGCTTTTTTATGTCTCTGTGTCAGCAGTGGGGTCCTCCTGGGTCTCCTGCCATAGCGTTTCATTTCATTTAAATGTCGACGGATAGTTCGCGCTGACACTGATGCTCCCTGAGCCTGCAGGACAGCTTGAATGTCTTTGGAACATGTTTGGGGCTGCTTATCCACCATCCGGACTATTCTGCGTTGCAATCTTTCATCAATTTTCCTCATCCGTCCACGACCAGGGAGATTAGCTACAGTGCCATGGGTTGCAAACTTCTTGATAATGTTGCGCACTGTGGACAAAGGCAAATCTAGTTCTCTGGAGATGGACTTGTAACCTTGAGATTGTTGATATTTTGCCACAATTTTGGTTCTCAGGTCCTCAGACAGTTCTCGTCTCCTCTTTCTGTTGTCCATGCTTAGTGTGGCACAGACAGACACACAATGCAAAGGTTAAGTGAACGTCTCTCCTTTTTATCTGCTTTCAGGTGTGATTTCTATATTGCCCACACCTGTTACTTGCCCCAGGTGAGTTTACAGGAGCATCACATGCTTGTAACATTCTTATTTATCCGCAGTTGTGAAAGGGTGCCAATACTTTTGTCCAGCCCATTTTTGGAGGTTTGTGTGACATTATGTCGAATTTGCTTTCTTTCCTCCCTTTTTTTGTTTTGTCCCAATACACACAAAGGGAATAAACATGTGTATAGCAAAACATGTGTTAATGCAATACGTTTCGTGAGAAATACATGATTTCCTGGAGAAATATCAAGGGTGCCAACAATTTCGGCCATGACTGTATATGCAATGAAAGTAATAAACTTTGTGAAATCACCAGCTCCTGACAAGCCTTCTCTTTTTCAAACCACATTGGTTGACACTCTGTTGAGCAGAGGCAGGTTCAAGACTTCAGATATTTACTCCCCACTTAACCTTTGCTTTACTAAACCTTTAGAGTCTACATCTGTGACCTCATGGGTCAAGGACTTCCAGGACTATCTTACTGTGGAACACATTTTGGCAGGCTTCAACACCACCTGTGCCTATGTTACGAACGAGTTCTGACGGGAACAGCAACTGAAAATTATGCATCGGGCCTACATGCCTCGCTCTTCCTCCAAGTCCGCATCGAACACGTCTCAATGTCCTCTCTGCCTCTGTAACCTACCAAACCTTAAACACAGATTTTGGACTTGCCATCCTATCTCCACATTTTGGGATCAAGCGCTATCTTTCATCCAATTTGTGACAGGAGTTAAACTCCCTGAATCTCCAATACATCTACTATTCGGCAATTTGGACTCTACCCTTTTCATGCTTCACAGGGGCCTCAACTCACTTCTTCAACAAAACAAGTCTTGGATGTCTACTTTCCTCCTGATGGCAAGACGAGCCATCCTGAAAAAATGGGTAGATGGTACACCACCAACCAAGTCTGACGTCAAAAAGGATCTCATCCACCTCCTCCACACAGACAAACTTCATCTTTTCTCATCCTGTCCAAACAAATCGGACTCTTTCGCATGAAAATGGCAAATATACGTATCCAGAACATTCTATCTGAACAAAGAAGGCTTCTGGAAAATGCTATGGCAGATCCTGCCCCCACCTACACCCCCTCCAGAACACTGTCTCCACTTCTGACTAAAACGTATGGATAATGTATTTATTAAGGCATTAGTGGTCCTGAGATCCCTCTGCTCCACGGAGGTCAACCCATCTAAATCCAACTTGTCATATGAGCATGAGGCCATGATGTCCTTAGGATCCACCCCCTCCCTCCCCTTCAAGGGGTCGCTGAACAACGTGCTGCTTAGATGCTCCACTAGAGGTTCCGGCTATACTTCTATGTCTATTTATCCCTCTCTAATCCCACACATCAGAGATCAGGGGATTCCTTTTTATTCCCTTTCTAGCTCCCTTTTCTTTCTGCCCTTCCCCCCTTCTTTCCACCCCCCCCCTCCCTCCCTACCCCCTTCCTTCCAACCCCTCCCTTCCTTCTCCCCCCCTCCCCCTTCTTAAGCCCTCTGCTGTATTTCCTTTGTCTTTCTTTTATGTCCCTTTGTACATTTGTAGGATGTATAGATGTTGATGTGATCCCCGGTCTCCTCACTCTGACACACATTGGAGAGCAGAACCCAGCAATGCTCTATGTACATCATCTGCAATGTCTATCCAGTCATTAATGTCATCTGTTCTCCCTGTTTGTAACACCCAAATGACGATGTTTTCTTTTTTTTATTGACATAAAACCCAATAAATATTTCTTTAAAAAAAAAAAAACAAGTTCCCAATGATGGTAAAAATTACTGTAGGCCCAAAATATCTATCACACTAGTAAAAAAAATACAATTCCAGTATCTATCCCGCCATTTGTAGACGCTGCAACTTTCACAGAAACCGATTCATTTACACGGATTGGGGTTTTATTTTTAGCAAAGACAAGGAGGAGAATACATTCTGGACGAAATTTATGACGAAATTTTAATTTTAATTTTTTTTTTGCTGGACAAGATTAACCCCTTGCCTTCCAAAGGATTTTCCCCCCTTCCTGACCACGCCTCTTTTTGATATTCAGCGCTGCACTAATTCCACTGATAATTGCGCGGTCATGCAATGCTTCACCCAAACAATATTTACATCCTTTTTTCACACAAATAGAGCTTTCTTTTGGTGGTGTTTCATCACCTGTGCGCTTTTTATTTTTCACGCTACAATCAAAAAAATACCGAACATTTTGAAGAAAAACCAAATTGTTTACTTTCGGCTATAAAAAATATATAGTAAACTCAAAGTTAGTCATAAATTTAGGCCAAAATGTATTCTGCTCCATGTTTTTGGTGAAAAATCCCAATAAGTGTATATTGATTGCTTTGTGTGATAGTTATATCTACAAACTATGGGATAGATAATGGAATTTACACCATTTTTTGCTATACAGCGCTGCACTAGTGTTACTGACAATTGCGCGGTCATGCAATACAGTAAATAAATGAAATTTACGTCCTTTTAAGCTTTCTTTCCGTGGTATTTGATCACCTGTGCAATATTTATTTTTGGTGCTATAAACAAAAAACATTTTGAAAAAAAAAGTTTTGAAAAAAAAAACATTTTCTCATTTCTGTCATAAAAATATTAAAAAATACTAAAATATTCTGCTACATGTCTTTGGTTAAAAATATTCCCAATAATTGTATATTGATTGCTTTGTGTGATAGTTATAGCGTCTACAAACTATGGGAGAGATAATGGAATTTACAGCTTTTACTTTCTGACTCATCACATTTCTTGAGGTGCTAAAATACCAGAATAGTACAAACACCCCCAAATGACCCTTTTCAGAAAGTAGACACCTTAAGCTATCTGCTGAGAGGCATATTGAGTCCATGGAAGATTTTTTTTATTTCCACAAGTTTCTGGAAAATTACAAAAACGTTTTTTACACAAAGTTGTCATTTAAATGATATATTTGTCACACAAGCCATGGGTATATATAGAATTACACCCCAAAATACATTCTGCTACTTCTACCGAGTATGGGGGTACCACATGTGTGAGACTTTTTGGGAGCCTAGCCACATACAGGAACCTGAAATCCAATGACCGCTTTGAAAGCCTGAAGGTGCGTAACTTCCTCATTTCACTTCCTCACTACCTATCACAGTTTCGGAGGCCCTGAAATGCCAGGATAGCACCAAACCCCCCCAAATGACCCCTTTCTTGAAAGTAGACACCCCAGGGAATTTAAAAAGAGGCATGGGGAGTATTTTGCAGATCTCATTTTTTCTCAAAAGGTTTTGAAATATGAAAAAAAATAGAAACATTTCTTTTGTTTTTTTTCTTCAATCTTCAAAAACTTATGGCAGCAAATGAGATCTACACTACCAGATGCTTCTCGGGGCTGCAGTTCCTCTGAGCTCCACAAGGTGGGGATCTCACTTCTACCCAGACAGGAAGTCTCTATGGAAGACAGATAAGAAGTGATGTCAGGTACAGACAGGAAGTGATGTCAGGTACAGACAGGAAGTGATGTCAGGTACAGGCAGGAAGTGACCTGAAATAAAGACAAAGTTCCGTGTGGCACAAAGAAAAAGAGACATCGGTGGAAGTAGCAGCAGAGGAGGTAATAAGATGGTATTTCCTATTTACACCCAGTAACCCCCCATCATGTCCATCCTCTTCCTCCATAGTCATGTCCATCCTCTTCCTCCATAGTCACATCCGTCCTCTTGCTCCATAGTCATGTCCGTCCTCTTCCTCCACAGTAATTGTGATTAGAGATGAGCGAATCGAACCAGGCGAACCGGAATTCGAGTCGAATTTCAGGAAATATTCGATTCGCGTCGAATCCGAAATTTTGCCTACTTCGGGTGCGCGAATCGAATATTTCCCGATCAGCCGGCAAAAGTGTCCCTGCAGAGAGCTCCGCTATTTCTGACAGTTCTCTGACAGAAGGAACACATGTAAAGCAGTTGAAACATTGTATCTATTAGTTTCCATTTAGGATACAGATGTTTCAACCGCTGTACATGTGAAGAAGCTGTCAGAGAACTGTCAGAAATAGAGGAACTCTGCACATACACTTTTTGCCGGTTTGGAATTCTTATTTTCATCCTACTTCTTCTTCTTCTACTTCTTCATCCTCATCCTCAGAAGAAGAGGATGAGGATGAAGAAGAAGAAGAAGAAGTAGGATGAAAATAAGAATAATTCCAAGCCGGCAAAAAGTGTATGTGCAGAGCTCCTCTAAGTGTATGTGCAGAGCTCCTCTAAGTGTATCTGCAGAATAGAGGAACTCTGCACATACACTTTTTGCCGGAAACCGCTGTATGGAGGGAATGTCCCAGAACTGTCAGAAATAGACTAATTATGACAGTTCTGGGACATTCCTTCCATACAGCGGTTGAAACATTGTATCTATTTTTTTCCATAAATGACATTCTGCAGATACACTTAGAGGAGCTCTGCAGATACACTTTTTGCCGGCTTGGAATTATTCTTATTTTCATCCTACTTCTTCTTCTTCTTCATCCTCATCCTCTTCTTCTTCTTATGAGGATGAGGATGAAGAAGAAGAAGTAGGATGAAAATAAGATTAATTCCAAGCCGGCAAAAAGTGTATCTGCAGCGCTCCTCTAAGTGTATCTGCAGAATGTCATTTATGGAAAAAAATAGATACAATGTTTCAACCGCTGTATGGAGTGAATGTCCCAGAACTGTCAGAAATAGACAGAAACTGTCACAGAACTGTCCTTCTTCTCATCCTTCTCCTTCTTCTCATCCTTCTTCTCATCCTTCTCCTTCTTCTCATCCTTCTCCTTCTTCTCATCCTTCTCCTTCTCCTTCTTCTCATCCTTCTCCTTCTTCTCATCCTTCTCATCCTTCTCCTTCTTCTCATCCTTCTCCTTCTCCTTCTTCTCATCCTTCTCCTTCTTCTCATCCTTCTCCTTCTCCTTCTTCTCATCCTTCTCCTTCTTCTCATCCTTCTCCTTCTTCTCATCCTTCTCCTTCTCCTTCTTCTCATCCTTCTCCTTCTCCTTCTTCTCATCCTTCTCCTTCTCCATCTTCTCATCCTTCTCCTTCTCCTTCTTCTCATCCTTCTCCTTCTGCTTCTCCTTCTTCTCATCCTTCTCCTTCTTCTCATCCTTCTCCTTCTTCTCATCCTTCTCCTTCTTCTCATCCTTCTCCTCCTTCTTCTCATCCTTCTCCTTCTTCTCATCCTTCTTCTCATCCTTCTCCTTCTTCTCATCCTTCTTCTCATCCTTCTCCTTCTTCTCATCCTTCTCCTACTTCTCATCCTTCTCCTTCTCCTTCTTCTCATCCTTCTCCTTCTTCTCATCCTTCTCCTTCTCCTTCTCCTCATCCTTCTCCTTCTTCTCATCCTTCTCCTTCTCCTTCTTCTCATCCTTCTCCTTCTCCATCTTCTCATCCTTCTCCTTCTTCTCATCCTTCTCCTTCTCCTTCTCCTTCTTCTCATCCTTCTCCTTCTCCTTCTTCTCATCCTTCTCCTTCTCCTTCTTCTCATCCTTCTCCTTCTTCTCATCCTTCTCCTTCTTCTCATCCTTCTCCTTCTCCTTCTTCTCATCCTTCTCCTTCTCCTTCCTCATCTCCAAGGGCATTTAAATTAAAGGTACAGTGTTCTGCACTAATTTAAAGGCTCTCTGAAGCCTAGAAACCCTTTTAATAAGTTAACTTCGTAGCGAATTAATTCGCATCGAATCGAATTTCATACTGGAATTCGCCGAATCAGCCGAATCGAATTTTTGAGAAATTTGCTCATCTCTAATTGTGATGTCTTTTATCTCCAGCAGATGATGATACACACATATATAGTGTGGGGACCCAGATTAACCCCTTCAGGGGGAGCAGTTGATGATAATATATTTGCTCCCAAAGCTGGCCTACATGGTTCAGTTTTATCATTCAGCCAGCGGGATGAGAGAAAAAAATATTATTATTATGCATGACTTATATAGCGCCAACAGTTTGCTCAGCGCTTTACAATATAAAGGGAGACAATACAGCAACAATACAGTTCAATACAAGAGGGATAGGAGGGCCTGATCCTGGGAGCTTACAATCTAGGAGGGAGGGGCTAGTGGTACAAAAGGTAGTAACTGTGGGGGATGGACTGGTTGGAGGAGTAGAAGATTCCATTATTAGCTGAGGGCAGGATAGGCTTCCCTGAAGCGATAGATTTTTAGAGATCACCTAAACGTGAGCAGAGTAGGCGATAGTCTGATAAATTGGGGTAGAGAGTTCCAGAGGATGGGAGAAGTCCTGGAGATGAGCATGGGAGGAGGAGACAAGGGAGCTAGAGAGCAGAAGGTCTTGCGAGGAGCGGAGAGGACGGTTTGGGTGATAAAGAGACAAGATTGGTGATGTAATTTGGGGCAGAATTATAAATGGCTTTATATGTTATTGTTAATGTTTTGAATTTTATCCGTTGGGCAATGGGAAGCCAGTGGAGGGATTGGCAGAGAGGGGTGGAGGACACTGAGTGGAGGTCAGTGGAAGGATTTGCAGAGAGCGATGGAGGACACTGAGTGGAGGCAGTGGAGGGATTGGCAGAGAGGGGTGAAGGACACTGAATGGAGGTCAGAGAAGGGATTGGCAGAGAGGGATGGAGAACACTGAATGGAGGTCACTGGAGGGACTGGCAGAGAGGGCTGGAGAACACTGAGTGGAGGCCAGTGGAGGGATTGGCAGAAAGGGGTGGAGGACACTGAATGGAGGCCACTGGAGGGATTGGCAGAGAGGGCTGGAGAACATTGAGTGGAGGCCAGTGGAGGGATTGGCAGAGAGGGGTGGAGGACACTGAATGGAGGCCAGTGGAGGGATTGGCAGAGAGGGGTGGAGGACACTGAATGGAGGCCACTGGAGGGATTGGCAGAGAGGGGTGGCAGATACAGAACGGTTAGTAAGGTGGATGAGTCTGGCAGCAGCATTCATGATAGACTGAAGAGGGGATACCCTGCGATGAGGTCGGCCAATGAGGAGGGAGTTACAACAGTCAAGGCGAGATATAACAAGGGAGTGAATAAGTTGCTTAGTGGTTTCCGAGGTTAGGAACGGGCGCATCTTGGAGATGTTGCGGAGGTGAAGTCTACAAGATTTGGACAGTGATTGGATTTGGGGCTGAAAGGACAGATGGGAGTCTAGGATTACACCTAGTACCCTGGCATGAGGGGAGGGAATGATGGTTGTATTATTGATCTTGATGGAGAAGTCAGGGGAGGGGCACAGGCTGGGGGGAATACTAAGAGCTCAGTTTTGGAAAGATTGAGTTTGTGGAAGTGGAGTGACATCCATGCCGATATGTCACTTAGTAGGTTAGTAATGCGAGAGGAGACTGAAGGGGTGAGGTGAGGAGGAGACTGAAGGGGTGAGGTGAGGGGTAGAGAGATAGATTTGTGTGTCATCAGCACAGAGATGGTACTTAAAGCCATGGGAGTTTATCAAGTGACCAAGGGAGGAGGTGTAGATGGAGAAGAGAAGGGGTCTAAGGACAGAGCCTTGAGGGACCTCTACAGAAATAGGAAGTGAGGGGGAGGTGGCAGCATTATAGGTAATGCTGAAGAAGCGCTGTGATAGGTAGGAGGAGAACCAGGAGAGAGCAGAGTCTCGGAGGCCAAGAGAGTGGAGTTTTTTGAGGAGGAGGGGATGGTAAACAGTATCAAAAGCCGCAGAGAGGTTAAGTAGTAAGAGTAGTGGTCATTCGTTGGGATTAGTACGGAGTAGTGGCCATTGGTTGGGATGAGTATGGAGTAGTGGCCACTGATTGTGATGAGTACGGAGTAGTGGCCATTGGTTGGGATGAGAACGGAGTAGTGGTCATTGGTTGGGAAGAGTACGGAGTAGTGGTCATTGGTTGGGATGAGTACGGAGTAGTGGCCATTGGTTGGGATGAGTGCGGAGTATTGGCCATCGGTTGGGATGAGAATGGAGTAGTGGTCATTGGTTGGGATGAGTACGGAGTAGTGACCATTGGTTGGGATGAGTACGGAGTAATGGCCATTGGCTGGGATGAGTACGGAGTAGTGGCCATTGGTTGGGATGAGTACGGAGTAGTGGCCATCGGTTGGGTGAGTGCGGAGTAGTGGCCATCGGTTGGGATGAGAATGCAGTAGTGGTCATTGGTTGGGATAAGTATGGAGTAGTGACCATTGGTTGGGATGAGTACGGAGTAGTGGCCATTGGTTGGGATGAGTACGGAGTAGTGGCCATTGGTTGGGATGAGTACGGAGTAGTGGTCATTGGTTGGGATTAGTATGGAGTAGTGGCCATTGGTTTTAGCAGTTAGTAGATCATTAGTGAGGTTTAGTAGGGCAGTATCAGTGGAGTGTAGAGAGTGAAAGCCAGACTGTAAAGGGTGAAGAATGTTGTTGTCAGTGAGGTGGGAGCTCAGGTGATTGTAGACTAAGCGTTCTAGGAGTTTAGAGGTAAATGGCAGCAGGGAGATGGGTCTTAAGTTGTTCAGGTTGGTGGGGTCCAGGGAGGGCTTGTTAAGTATGGGAATGATGTGTGCATGCTTTAGAGGGGTGGGGAAAGCACCAGTAGAGAGGGAGAGATTGAAGATGTGAGTGAGGGAGCATAGGATGGAAGAAGGGGGTGACCGTAGTAGTTGTGAGGGGACAGGATCCAGGGGGCAGGTAGTGAGACGGGCTTCTGAGAAAACCTTAGTGACCTCTTCAGTAGTAGCGAGGTCAGAAGAGGAAAGTGTTGAGGGAGGTTTAGTATAAGGTATGCTAAGTTGGATGGATGTCTGTGCAGAGGAGAGGCCCCTACGAATTGCATCAATCTTGTTTTTGAAATGATTTGCAATCTCATGAGCAGTGAGTGACGTACTGGGTGGAGGTGGAGAAAGTAGAGAGTTAAAAGTAGAGAAGAGACGACAAGGACTGGATGACAAGGTATTAATAAGAGTGACAAAGTCGTCTTGTTTGGCAGCATGAAGGGAGGAATTGTATGTGAAGAAAGCAGATTTATATCGGGTGAATGCTTGCTGAGATTTGGTTTTACGCCACAATCGCTCCAGCGCACTACTATGTCTCCTAAGATGTCTGGTGTGGTCAGTCTGCCACGGATGTAATGGTCGGGGCCTGATGCTTCGCGTTGTTAGAGGAACAAGTGAGTCCAGTGTGGATGATAGTGAATAGAGATGAGCAAAGAAATGAAAAATTTGATTCGACTGATTCGGCGAATTCGTGGACAATATTCGATTCGAGTCGAATAAATTCGCTGTGAATTTAACTTAAAAAAGGGTGTTTCTAGGCTTCAGAGAGACTTAATATTAGTGCAGAACACTGTACCTTTAATTTAAATGCCCTTGGAGTCTGCTGGGGAAGAGAAATAATACTGTCAGTCAGTATGACATGCAGATGAGTGCCGTCGATCTTAGAATCACCGCACACTTCACTCATTTGGCCAGTCACGGGGCCAAAACCAGTGTTTGGAGCCACAGTGTGGCGGTGGAGGCAGCAGCAATGGGAGGCCATACAGCAACCTATGACAAAATGGAAAACTGCAGGAGTGTGAGGAGACCTCAAAGTGGCACATGGCAGAGTGGGAGCAATGGGAGGCTGTACAGGGACCCAGGTCACACTGTGGGCCCAGCAGCAGCGTGACCAGGCGGTACGGGGGCCCATGGCCGATTTGGGGCCTGGTGGCACCTATGGAAGGCCTGTAATCTGCCAGCAACCTATGACAAAATGGACAACCGCAGGAGTGTGAGGAGATTTCAAAGTGGCACATGGCAGAGTGGAAGCAATGGGAGGCCGTACAGGGACCCAGGTCACACTGTGGGCCCAGCAGCAGCGTGACCAGGCGGTACGGGGGCCCATGGCCGATATGGGGCCTGGCGGCACCTATGGAAGGCCTGTAATCTGCCAGCAACCTATGACAAAATGGAAAAGCACAGGAGTGTGAGGAGACCTCAAAGTGGCACATGGCAGAGTGGAAGCAATGGGAGGCCGTACAGGGACCCAGGTCACACTGTGGGCCCAGCAGCAGCGTGACCAGGCGGTACGGGGGCCCATGGCCGATTTGGGGCCTGGCGGCACCTATGGGAGGCCCGTAATCTGCCAGCACCCTATGACAAAATGGAACCCTGGTCTGGGGCAGGCAGAACCGCCGTATCTTTATCACGTTTTTCCCAGGCCACCGAATGGCGACGCTGCATATGCTGACGCAACGCTGTAGTCCCAACATGGGCCCCCTGGCCACGCTTGACTTTCTGGCCACATAGTCGACATTAGGCTACGTTTACTTCCTCGGGCGGCTTGACGAAAACTTGCCACACCGCCGAGTAGGAAACTTTGCACCCGCTACTCCTCACTGGCTGACTGCTACTTCCTCCGTGCACACCGGCACCACTACTGGCTGTGGTGGTAGGCTGCAGTGGAGCTGCTGCTCTACTCCGTGGCCGTTTGCCTCCACTGACACTGCTGCGACCCTGCTGCCTCCTGGCAGCAGCAATGGGAGGCCGTACAGGGACCCAGGTCACACTGTGGGCCCAGCAGCAGCGTGACCAGGCGGTACGGGGGCCCATGGCCGATTTGGGGCCTGGTGGCACCTATGGAAGGCCTGTAATCTGCCAGCAACCTATGACAAAATGGACAACCGCAGGAGTGTGAGGAGATTTCAAAGTGGCACATGGCAGAGTGGAAGCAATGGGAGGCCGTACAGGGACCCAGGTCACACTGTGGGACCAGCAGCAGCGTGACCAGGCGGTACGGGGGCCCATGGCCGATTTGGGGCCTGGCGTCACCTATGGAAGGCCTGTAATCTGCCAGCAACCTATGACAAAATGGACAACCGCAGGAGTGTGAGGAGATTTCAAAGTGGCACATGGCAGAGTGGAAGCAATGGGAGGCCGTACAGGGACCCAGGTCACACTGTGGGCTCAGCAGCAGCGTGACCAGGCGGTACGGGGGCCCATGGCCGATTTGGGGCCTGGTGGCACCTATGGAAGGCCTGTAATCTGCCAGCAACCTATGTCAAAATGGAAAAGCACAGGAGTGTGAGGAGACCTCAAAGTGGCACATGGCAGAGTGGAAGCAATGGGAGGCGGTACAGGGACCCAGGTCACACTGTGGGCCCAGCAGCAGCGTGACCAGGTGGTACGGGGGCCCATGGCCGATATGGGGCCTGGCGGCACCTATGGGAGGCCGCTAATCTGCCAGCAACCTATGACAACATGGAAAACCGCAGGAGTGTGAGGAGATTTCAAAGTGGCACATGGCAGAGTGGAAGCAATGGGAGGCCGTACAGGGACCCAGGTCACACTGTGGGACCAGCAGCAGCGTGACCAGGAGGTACGGGGGCCCATGGCCGATATGGGGCCTGGCGGCACCTATGGAAGGCCTGTAATCTGCCAGCAACCTATGACAAAATGGAAAAGCACAGGAGTGTGAGGAGATTTCAAAGTGGCACATGGCAGAGTGGAAGCAATGGGAGGCCGTAAAGGGACCCAGGTCACACTGTGGGACCAGCAGCAGCGTGACCAGGCGGTACGGGGGCCCATGGCCGATATGGGGCCTGGCGGCACCTATGGAAGGCCGCTAATCTGCCAGCAACCTATGACAACATGGAAAACTGCAGGAGTGTGAGGAGATTTCAAAGTGGCACATGGCAGAGTGGAAGCAATGGGAGGCCGTACAGGGACCCAGGTCACACTGTGGGCTCAGCAGCAGCGTGACCAGGCGGTACGGGGGCCCATGGCCGATATGGGGCCTGGCGGCACCTATGGAAGGCCTGTAATCTGCCAGCAACCTATGACAAAATGGACAACCGCAGGAGTGTGAGGAGATTTCAAAGTGGCACATGGCAGAGTGGAAGCAATGGGAGGCCGTACAGGGACCCAGGTCACACTGTGGGCTCAGCAGCAGTGTGACCAGGCGGTACGGGGGCCCATGGCCGATATGGGGCCTGGCGGCACCTATGGAAGGCCGCTAATCTGCCAGCAACCTATGACAACATGGAAAACCGCAGGAGTGTGAGGAGACCTCAAAGTGGCACATGGCAGAGTGGGAGCAATGGGAGGCGGTACAGGGACCCAGGTCACACTGTGGGCTCAGCAGCAGCGTGACCAGGCGGTACGGGGGCCCATGGCCGATTTGGGGCCTGGCGGCACCTATGGAAGGCTGCTAATCTGCCAGCAACCTATGACAACATGGAAAACTGCAGGAGTGTGAGGAGACCTCAAAGTGGCACATGGCAGAGTGGGAGCAATGGGAGGCGGTACAGGGACCCAGGTCACACTGTGGGCTCAGCAGCAGCGTGACCAGGCGGTACGGGGGCCCATGGCCGATTTGGGGCCTGGCGACACCTATGGGAGGCCTTTAATCTGCCAGCAACCTATGACAAAATGGAAAACCGCAGGAGTGTGAGGAGACCTCAAAGTGGCACATGGTAGAGTGGGAGCAATGGGAGGCCGTACAGGGACCCAGGTCACACTGTGGGCTCAGCAGCAGCGTGACCAGGCGGTAAGGGGGCCCATGGCCGATTTGGGGCCTGGCGGCACCTATGGGAGGCCTGTAATCTGCCAGCACCCTATGACAAAATGGAACCCTGGGCTGGGGCAGGCAGAACCGCCGTATCTTTATCACGTTTTTCCCAGGCCACCGAATGGCGACGCTGCATATGCTGACGCAACGCTGTAGTCCCAACATGGGCCCCCTGGCCACGCTTGACTTTCTGGCCACATAGTCGACATACGGCTACGTTTACTTCCTCGGGCGGCTTGACGAAAAATTGCCACACCGCCGAGTAGGAAACTTTGCCTCCGCTACTCCTCACTGGCTGACTGCTACTTCCTCCGTGCACACCGGCACCACTACTGGCCGTGGTGGTAGGCTGCAGTGGAGCTTGTGCTCTACTCCGTGGCCGTTTGCCTCCACTGACACTGCTGCGACCCTGCTGCCTCCTGGCAGCAGCAATGGGAGGCCGTACAGGGACCCATGAGACACTCTGGACCTGGCAGCAGCATGAAGAGGCGGTACAGGGGCCCATGGCAGATTACGGGCCTGGCAGCAGCAATGGGAGGCCCGTAATCTGCCAGCACCCTATGTCAAAAAATTCAACACAACAGCAGTGTGTGAGGAGACCTGAAAGTGGCACATGGCAGAGTGTGGCGATGGAGACAGCAGCAATGGGAGGCCGTACAGGAACCCATGAGAGACTCTGGACTTGGCAGCAGCATGAGGAGGCGGTATATAGGGGCCCATGGCAGATTAGGGGCCTGGCAGCAGCTATGGGAGGCCCGTAATCTGCCAGCACCCTATGTCAAAAAATTCAACACAACAGCAGTGTGTAGAGACTTGAATGTGGCACATGGCAGAGTGTGGCGATGGAAACAGCAGCAATGGGAGGCCGTACAGGGACCCATGAGAGACTCTGGACTTGGCAGCAGCATGAGGAGGCGGTATATAGGGGCCCATGGCAGATTAGGGGCCTGGCAGCAGCTATGGGAGGCCCGTAATCTGCCAGCACCCTATGTCAAAAAATTCAACACAACAGCAGTGTGTGAGGAGACCTGAAAGTGGCACATGGCAGAGTGTGGCGATGGAGACAGCAGCAATGGGAGGCTGTACAGGGACCCATGAGAGACTCTGGACTTGGCAGCAGCATGAGGAGGCGGTATATAGGGGCCCATGGCAGATTAGGGGCCTGGCAGCAGCTATGGGAGGCCCGTAATCTGCCAGCACCCTATGTCAAAAAATTCAACACAACAGCAGTGTGTGAGGAGACCTGAAAGTGGCACATGGCAGAGTGTGGCGATGGAGACAGCAGCAATGGGAGGCCGTACAGGGACCCATGAGAGACTCTGGACTTGGCAGCAGCATGAGGAGGCGGTATATAGGGGCCCATGGCAGATTAGGGGCCTGGCAGCAGCTATGGGAGGCCCGTAATCTGCCAGCACCCTATGTCAAAAAATTCAACACAACAGCAGTGTGAAGAGACCTGAATGTGGCACATGGCAGAGTGTGGCGATGGAAACAGCAGCAATGGGAGGCCGTACAGGACCCATGAGAGACTCTGGACTTGGCAGCAGCATGAGGAGGCGGTATATAGGGGCCCATGGCAGATTAGGGGCCTGGCAGCAGCTATGGGAGGCCCGTAATCTGCCAGCACCCTATGACAAAAAATTCAACACAACAGCAGTGTGAAGAGACCTGAATGTGGCACATGGCAGAGTGTGGCGATGGAGACAGCAGCAATGGGAGGCCCGTAATCTGCCAGCACCCTATGACAAAAAATGGAACACACCAGCAGTGTGTGAGGAGACCTGAAAGTGGCACATGGCAGGGGCATGATTCATGGCGGATTTAGTCAGTTGTGTCAGGAACTGGTGGTTTGAAATCCAGACTAATCCACGCCTGATTCATTTTCACAAACGTGAGTCTCTCCACACTTTGGGTGGACAGTCGTGTCCTCCGCGGAGTTACAATACCTCCTGCTGCACTAAACACGCGCTCCAATGCCACGCTACTGGCCGGGCATGACAGCCTTTCAAGGGCAAATTCAGCTAGTTGGGGCCAAAGGTCAAGTTTCGTTGCCCAGTAGTCAAGGGGATTGTCTACCTCGGTTAGCAGGGTGCTGTCCAAGTAGGCCCAAGCCTGTTGTTTGAGCTCCTGCTCCAGGTCCACCTGATGCTGCTGCTGCTGCTGCGGCTGGTTAGTAGTTTCCTCACTGCGCTGGTGAAGAAAGCTACTCATCATCGACTGCAGACTGAGGCAGCCGCTGCTGGTGGAGCTGCCACTGCTCCTACCACCCCACCCCTCCCCTGCTGCCATGGCAGCGGAACGCGAGCGCACAGGGCCCACAGTGTCTGAGGATGGACGTTGGCGCACAAAGGCAGAGACCAACTGACTACATAGGTGGTTTTTATAGTACGTAATTTTGGCCTCCCTCTCAGCAGGTGTGAAAAAGGCCACCATTTTGGAACGATAGCGAGGGTCCAACAAGGTGGACAGCCAAAAGTCATCCCTCTGTCTGATGGTTATTATTCGGCTGTCGCTACGCAAGCAACCGAGCATGCTATGGGCCATTTGTGCCAAGGAATGCGAGGGACTCCCTGCCTCCATCTCCACAGCATACTGCCACGGTGCGTCTGGGTCCTCTGTCTCCTCCTCCTCCTCTACCAGATGCTCCTGCTCCTCCACTCCTGTCCGCTGAGTGGAAAAACCACCCATTTCACTCAATAATTCCTGAGCACAAATGTCCTCCTCTACCTCCTCCTCTTCTTCCTGTCCTGGCCCCACAGGGGTCATGTGGCGTTGAGATCTGTGCGCCACGTCTACCGCACCCTGACCAGCCATTGTTAACAGCATTTGTTCCAGGACGTGCAACAGAGGAATGACGTCGTTCATCCCATAGTCCTGCCGACTCACGAATAGCGTGGCCTCCTCAAAGGGCCTGAGCAAGCGGCAGGTGTCACGCATGAGCTGCCAATGGCTGACATCGAAGTTACACAGGGGAGTACCTTTATCCGCTTGTAACATCAGGAAATCGGTGATGGCCTTTCGCTGCTCGTAAAGGCGGTCTAACATGTGTAGGGTTGAATTCCACCTTGTTGCAACGTCGCAGATCAGGCGATGCTGTGGAATTCCGTTCTGCCGCTGCAGCTCAATGAGGGTGTGCTTTGCGGTGTAGGAATGGCTGAAATGCATGCACAGTTTACGTGACATTTTAAGGATGTCTTGCAGTGGGATGGTGGATTTTAGGAACCGCTTGACAACCAGATTGAACACGTGAGCCATGCATGGCGCATGGCACAACCTTCCTTGACGCAGAGCAGACACCATGTTCTTTCCGTTGTCGGTCAACATGGTTCCGATTTTCAGTTTGCGCGGAGACAGCCATCTGTCGATTTCTCTGTTCATTACACTGAGAAGTTCCTCCCCTGTGTGACTACGTTCGCCAAGGCATACCAGGTGCAGCACAGCGTGACACCGTTGCGCCCTGCACATGTGATATGCCGGTCGGGTAATGGGACTTGGCACGGGGGTGGCGGCTGAGGACACGGCGGAAAAAGAGGTGGTAGAGGCGGACATGTTTGCTGGACCAAGGACGTGCAAACGTGGAGGCAAAAGCGTCGTGACTTGTCCAAGTTGCTGGTGCGGCTGTGCCGTCACCACGTTCACCCAGTGGGCCGTAAATGACATATACTGTTCCTGACCGTAGCTACAGTTCCACACGTCGGCGCTGCCGTGCACTTTGGCAGAGACCGACATGCTCAAAGACTGGCCCACCATCTCTTCTACATGTGAATGCAGGGCTGGCACTGCCTTTATGGCGAAGAAATGCCGGCTTGGCACTCTCCACCGCGGCGCGGCACAAGCCATCATTTCTCGGAAAGGTGCTGAGTCCACCAGTTGGAAAGGGAGGGACTGCAGCACCAGCAACTTGGACAGGAGGACGTTCAGCTTCTGCACCGTCGGGTGCGTGCTCGCAAACTGTTGTCTCTTGGAAACGGATTCCAAGAAAGACTGTTGACGGAATCCGAGAAGAGGAGTAGCAGGAGAAGGAGCATCTGAACGAGCGGAAGATGCCAACGAGCGACAACTCCCCTCAGCAGAGGTGTTGGAGCCTTGACTGGCTGATAGAGGGTGATTGACGACGTCGGGTGACGGAGCAAGTAACGGAGCGGGTGATGGAGCGGGGGCTGGGGCAGGCAGAACCGCCGTATCTTTATCACGGTTTTCCCAGGCCACCGAATGGCGACGCTGCATATGCTGACGCAACGCTGTAGTCCCAACATGGGCCCCCTGGCCACGCTTGACTTTCTGGCCACATAGTCGACATACGGCTACGTTTACTTCCTCGGGCGGCTTGACGAAAAATTGCCACACCACCGAGTAGGAAACTTTGCCCCCGATACTCCTCACTGGCTGACTGCTGCTTCCTCCGTGCACACCGGCACCACTACTGGCCGTGGTGGTAGGCTGCAGTGGAGCTGGTGCTCTACTCCGTGGACGTTTGGCTCCACTGACACTGATGCGACCCTGCTGCCTCCTGGGCAACCCACCGACTGTTTCGCTCGCTGCCAAGCTGGCACCCTCTTCTCCTGATGATGCGGAAGAAATTGCCTGATGACGACGAGGCAGCCAATTGCGATCAACCTCTTCATCATCAAGTAGGGTCTCCGCCTCACTACTAGCCCCCTCGGCTGCGTCTGGGTCAGGAGACAGACCTGTCTCTAGACCGGCTACCGAGCCACTCTCCTCGCCAGTACTTCTTCTAGTGCTGCCTCGACCCCTTCCTCTGCTGCCACGTCTGCTCGCTCCAAAAACATTGCCTCCTCTGCCACTCCTCTGCATGTTGTCTGACATACTCTTTAATTCAACGATTATGTGTCCCTGAGTAACAATTCTGTGTCCCTGAGTAACAATTCTGTGTCTGTGCGAGTAACAATTCTGTGGCCCTAAGTAACAGTTCTGTGGCCCTCAGTAACAATTCTGTGTCCCTGAGTAACAATTCTGTGTCTGTGCGAGTAACATTTCTGTGGCCCTAAGTAACAGTTCTGTGGCCCTCAGCAACAGTTCTGTGTCCCTGAGTAACAATTCTGTGTCTGTGCGAGTAACAATTCTGTGGCCCTAAGTAACAGTTCTGTGGCCCTCAGTAACAATTCTGTGTCCCTGAGTAACAATTCTGTGGCCCTAAGTAACGGTTCTGTGGCCCTCAGTAACAATTCTGTGTCCCTGTGTAACAATTCTGTGTCTGTGCGAGTAACAATTCTGTGGCCCTAAGTAACAGTTCTGTGGCCCTCAGTAACAATTCTGTGTCTTTGAGTAACAATTCTGTGTCTGTGCGAGTAACAATTCTGTGGCCCTAAGTAACAGTTCTGTGGCCCTCAGTAACAATTCTGTGTCCCTGAGTAACAATTCTGTGTCTGTGCGAGTAACAATTCTGTGGCCCTAAGTAACAGTTCTTTGGCCCTCAGTAACAATTCTGTGTCCCTGATTAACGTTTCTGTGGCCCCAAGTAACAGTTCTGTGGCCCTCAGTAACAATTCTGTGGCCCTCAGCAACAGTTCTGTGTCCCTGAGTAACAATTCTGTGTCTGTGCGAGTAACAATTCTGTGGCCCTAAGTAACAGTTCTGTGGCCCTCAGTAACAATTCTGTGTCCCTGAGTAACAATTCTGTGGCCCTAAGTAACGGTTCTGTGGCCCTCAGTAACAATTCTGTGTCCCTGTGTAACAATTCTGTGTCTGTGCGAGTAACAATTCTGTGGCCCTAAGTAACAGTTCTGTGGCCCTCAGTAACAATTCTGTGTCTTTGAGTAACAATTCTGTGTCTGTGCGAGTAACAATTCTGTGGCCCTAAGTAACAGTTCTGTGGCCCTCAGTAACAATTCTGTGTCCCTGAGTAACAATTCTGTGTCTGTGCGAGTAACAATTCTGTGGCCCTAAGTAACAGTTCTTTGGCCCTCAGTAACAATTCTGTGTCCCTGAGTAACAATTCTGTGTCTGTGCAAGTAACAGTTCTGTGGCCCTAAGTAACAGTTCTGTGGCCCTCAGTAACAGTTCTGTGTCCCTGAGTAACAATTCTGTGTCTGTGCGAGTAACAATTCTGTGGCCCTAAGTAACAGTTCTGTGGCCCTCAGTAACAGTTCTGTGTCCCTGAGTAACAATTCTGTGTCTGTGCGAGTAACAATTCTGTGGCCCTAAGTAACAGTTCTTTGGCCCTCAGTAACAATTCTGTGTCCCTGAGTAACAATTCTGTGGCCCTAAGTAACGGTTCTGTGGCCCTCAGTAACAATTCTGTGTCCCTGTGTAACAATTCTGTGTCTGTGCGAGTAACAATTCTGTGGCCCTAAGTAACGGTTCTGTGGCCCTCAGTAACAATTCTGTGTCCCTGAGTAACAATTCTGTGTCTGTGCGAGTAACAATTCTGTGGCCCTAAGTAACAGTTCTGTGGCCCTCAGTAACAGTTCTGTGTCCCTGAGTAACAATTCTGTGTCTGTGCGAGTAACAATTCTGTGGCCCTAAGTAACAGTTCTGTGGCCCTCAGTAACAATTCTGTGTCCCTGAGTAACAATTCTGTGGCCCTAAGTAACGGTTCTGTGGCCCTCAGTAACAATTCTGTGTCCCTGAGTAACAATTCTGTGTCTGTGCGAGTAACAATTCTGTGGCCCTAAGTAACAGTTCTGTGGCCCTCAGTAACAATTCTGTGGCCCTAAGTAACGGTTCTGTGGCCCTCAGTAACAATTCTGTGTCCCTGTGTAACAATTCTGTGTCTGTGCGAGTAACAATTCTGTGGCCCTAAGTAACAGTTCTGTGTCTGTGCGAGTAACAATTCTGTGTCCCTGAGTAACAATTCTGTGTCTGTGCGAGTAACAATTCTGTGGCCCTAAGTAACAGTTCTGTGGCCCTCAGTAACAATTCTGTGTCTGTCCCTGAGTAACAATTCTGTGGCCCTAACTAAAGTTTCTGTGGCCCTAAGTAACAATTCTCTGGCACTCAGTAACAATTCTGTCTGTCCCTGAGTAACAATTCTGTGGCCCTAATAACGTTTCTGTGGCCCTAAGTAACAATTCTCTGGCACTCAGTAACAATTCTGTCTGTCCCTGAGTAAGAATTCTGTGGCCCTAACTAGCATTTCTTTGTCCCTAAGTAACGATTCTGTGGTCCTCATTAACAATTCTGTGTCCCTGAGTAATAGTTCTCTGTCCCTAAGTAACGTTTCTGTGGCCCTAACTCTGTCCCTAATACAGAGCGGTCTGCCTCTGTTCAATGACTGCAGGCAAATGAAGAATTCCAAAATGGCCGCTATTTATAGCTCGACCATTACACAGTGCTGGCTGGCTGGCTGCTGATTGGCTGATGCGATCACATGTCATTGAGGAATGCATTATGGGTCAGCGCGCCTTGTCTGCGCGCCTTCCCAGACATCCCCGCTCCGTCGCCGCACATGTCCGCCGCCATTTTCGGAAAAATTTCGATTCGCGCGTCCGAAGTAGGCTATTTTTCGGATTCGGCGCGATTGAAATTTTTCCAATATTCGACTCGAATTCCACTTCGGCTACTTCGATTCGCTCATCTCTAATAGTGAACTGTTGTAGACAGCAGTGGCCAGGTCAGGGCAGGACAGGGGAGAGATTCTGTCATAGAGTTGGTCAGTTGCAGAGTGGAAAGGAGCCGGGTTCAAGTTGTGAAGGTTTCTGCAGGTAATTGTTGGCTGCTTGGAAGGATAGGTGTTTGAAGACGAGGAGACTGTGAAGGTGATGAGATTGTGATCAGAGAGAGGAAAGGGGGTGTTTGTGAGGTTGTAGGGAGTGCAAAGATGGAAGAAAACAAGGTGTAATGTATTCCCATCAGAGTGAGTGGAGGACGGTATACATTGTGCTAATGCAAAAGATGAGGTTATGTTGAAGAGTTGGGATGTAGCCGGGTTGTTGACATTAATGGGGATGGTAGAATCTCTGAGAATGATAGTTTGTAGTTCAGAGGAGAGAAAGTAGGGTAGCCAGGAGGAGAAGTCATCAAAAAAGCGGGACACGGGTCCAGGAGGCCGATAGATCACTGCAATCCTCAGGGAGATGGGAGAAAACAGCCGGATGCAGTGAGTCTGGAAAGAAGAGAAGGATAGAGAGGGAGGGTTAGGGAGGACTTGAAAGGCGCTGAGTGGGAATAGAAGCAAACCAACCCCACCACCTTTCCGACCACTGGGTCTGGGTGAGTGGACAAAAAGGTCATGGAAGGAAATAGAAGCGATCCCCCCATCCACACATTGGAGGTGGATGGGGGAATCCTCCCCGCTGCACTCTTGTATTCTGACAATTTGGGGACTCCTCCGCTCTCAGAATACACAGATCAGCACTGAAGCTATTGGCTGCAGCCGCTGGGGGAGTGGCTTTTACCTGGCAGTGGCCACACATGGATGGAAATGTGAGCGATCCCTGCTGAACCAGCTGAATTTCCATGGATCTATGGTCACCTTCAGTGACTTCCTCCCCTCCCCCTCATCTCCTTCATGATGGAAGTCATGCTGAGATCATCTCCCATTGGCTGAGCAATATTCTCATTTGTCTCTCAGCTCCTTCTTGCTATTCCTCGTCCTGCCTGTTGTTTCCTTGGATTGATTTTCTGTGTAGTGACCCCGGCTTGGTCTCTTGGATGCGCTCGTCTGTTGCTTGCCCTGACCTTTCTCCTGATTCCTGGATCTCCTCCTCATCTCTCCTCCATATCCTCTTACACAGCTTTTCTCCACACCTGCAGTGACCCTGGGGGGAGGAAACTTGGCACCAGCACGCCGCCAAATCCATCCCCACCATTAGGGGCTCTGGAGACAATTGTCTGCTATTTACACTCCGTTCCTCCGCACGTCACCTGATCACATGACAGCTTACTTCCACAGATTCCGGACAGATTTCTGGATGGTAAAGGTCACTCTTCAGTCTAGGAGAGGTAGGACACACCCAGGAAAAAGGATTTGGTTTGCATGGGAGCCTCATATAGAGGACCCCTCAAATCTCCCCATCCAAATGTCCCTCCATACGGAGTCAGAGAATCCTATGACATCACACTGACCTCACAGCTCCTCCTCCCAATGTCCCTCCATCCAGAGTCAGAGAATCCTATGACATCACACTGACCTCACAGCTCCTCCTCCCAATGTCCTTCTATCCAGAGTCAGAGAATCCTATGACATCACACTGACCTCACAGCTCCTCCCCCCAATGTCCCCCCATCCAGAGTCAGAGAATCCTATGACATCACACTGACCTCACAGCTCCTCCCCCCAATGTCCCTTCATCCAGAGTCAGAGAATCCTATGACATCACACTGACCTCACAGCTCCTCCTCCCAATGTCCCTCCATCCAGAGTCAGAGAATTCTATGACATCACACTGACCTCACAGCTCCTCCTCCCAATGTCCCTCCATTTGGCTTTTTTTTCTGATGTTCTTAGGATGTCAGCAGGTACTTGTTATTCTCACTAACAAAGTGGGACTGTTTGTCCTGTTATATGTAATGACATCAGAACTGCTTACGCCAAGCTTTACCCTGAGTTATGTGGGGGTCCTGTGGGGGGGAATTATACCTCATTATGAAGTGGGACTTTAATAAACAGAGAAATGGCCGGAGAGGTGAGGAGGATTCTGGGAATATCATTTGATGTGACTATTTGTGTTCAGATGTAGAGTTTTCCTCCTGTGAAGTCTGGAGATCATATGACATCACATTGCCTCCACCTCCCTCCCTGATAGAAGAGAGAAAGAAGAAGAAGATTCTAGAAGTCACCAGAGAGATCACTGAGCTGCTGACAGGAGAGGTGAGCGGTGCCGGGAATTCTGGGACATTCTCCAGTAACAGACAAGGGATGTGTCTGGATGGTGACTGTATCATTGTGTGTGTCAGGTTCCTATAAGGTGTCAGGGTGTCACTGTCTATTTCTCCATGGAGGAGTGGGAGTATTTAGAAGGACACAAGGATCTCTACAAGGACGTCATGATGGACAATCAGCCGCCCCTCACATCACCGGGTAAGAGGAGACTTTATTGTAAAGGAGAGAGCAGTACGGAGGATCCACCTAGATCCCCCATCATCTGATAAACACATAGAAACAATGGATTCAGTCAGTGTGTGTGTTTCCTACAGATGGATCCAGTCATGGGAACCCACCAGAGAGATGTCCCCGTCCTCTGTATTCCCGGGATTCCACACAGGAAGGTCACACCATCCCTCACCATCATCAGGTAGATGATGACAATTATTGGTAGTTGTGATTTATACACAGCATGTTTGTTACAATGAATGTTTTATTATATCTTTCAGAGTGGAATCCTCGGGGATGATAATATTGATGTTAAAGAAGAGTATAAAGAGGAGGATGAGGAGTATGGAGTGATGGAGGAGTTTTCAGAAGGACACAAGGATATGATGGAGCCACCTAATACCAGGAACCCACCAGAGAGATGTCCCCGTCCTCTGTATTTCTGGGATTCCACACAGGAAGGTCACACCATCCCTCACTATTACAAGGTTGGTGGGACGGAGCATCTAGAACATGGACTTGTAAAGATGTGTGAATTTTTTTATGTGATATTATCTCTTATTTTCTTGATTTAGAGTGGAGATCCAATCGATATAGAATTTGAGGTGAAAGCAGAAGAAGAAGAGGCGTATGTGAGGGATGATCAGCAGTCTATGGAGGAGGATGGAATAACGGGGACATTTATAGAGGAGGACACTCCTACAGAGATCAGCACAGGTGGGTCATGAACACTAAATCTATTCCTCCACCCATACTGCTCACTGATTGGTTCAGAGTAGGGCGGGGACTGGGTGATATCAGCCTGTAATCCCCTGGTCACTTTCCTGAGCTGTGTTCCCCGTCCTGTATTCCTGGATTTCTCTCGGATAATCTTCCTTCTCTGTGCTGCAGACACAATTTATGTATCTAGACTGGATTTATGGAGGTTCTGGGGTTCAGCTGGAAGCAAAATTCTGATTTTTTTAATCTAAGCATTGCATAATGTAGGCACCCAGGACATGTGACTGGGGTCTCCTGCCTTGTGCCTGACTCTTCCAGGGGACCTTCTCTGTGGTCTGCTGGCTGTGCCGGGTGGAGGGATATGTCTGTAGTGCACTATATACTCTATGTTGTACATTACATCCTCCTGACCCCTGCACTATATACTCTGTGTTATACATTACATACTCCTGACCCCTGCACTATATACTCTGTGTTATACATTACATCCTCCTGACCCCTGCACTATATACTCTATGTTGTACATTACATACTCCTGACCCCTGCACTATATACTCTATGTTGTACATTACATACTCCTGACCCCTGCACTATATACTCTATGTTGTGCATTACATACTCCTGACCCCTGCACTATATACTCTATGTTGTACATTACATGCTCCTGACCCCTGCACTATATACTCTGTTGTACATTACATCCTCCTGACCCCTGCACTATATACTCTCTGTTGTACATTACATACTCCTGACCCCTGCACTATATACTCTATGTTGTACATTACATACTCCTGACCCCTGCACTATATACTCTATGTTGTACATTACATACTCCTGACCCCTGCACTATATACTCTGTTGTACATTACATCCTCCTGACCCCTGCACTATATACTCTATGTTGTACATTACATACTCCTGACCCCTGCACTATATACTCTATGTTGTACATTACATACTCCTGACCCCTGCACTGTATACTCTATGTTGTACATTACATAGTCCTGACCCCTGCACTATATACCGTATTTTCCGGCGTATAAGACGACTTTTTACCCCTTGAATATCTTCTCAAAAGTCGGGGGTCATCTTATACGCTGGTATACGGCATGCTGACACTTTTTAGGGGGGTGGCGTGGTGCCGCTGCCGCGCCCCCTCCAGCGGAAGGGACACTAAGTACAGGGGTGGGCAGGGGCTTCTGTCTCTTACCTGGCTCCGGTCCCGCGATGATCCGGTCCAGGAAGCGCGGCTGCACCTTCATTCGGTTCGGCCACTGGATGTTCGCGTGGCTGCTCGGCTCCGCCTCCTCACTGGTGATTAGCCGCCGGAACTGTAGCTCAGGAAAGGCACACAGGTGGCCAATCAACGGCGAGGAGGTGAAGCCGAGCGGACCCGCGAAAATCGAGTGAAGGAGTGGCCGGTAAGTGTGCCGTGCAGAGGTGCTGCTACAACCACATATGCTGGCTGTAGCAGCACCATACTAGAACAGGTGTAATTGGTGTCAGTGGGAGGAAGAGTGCCCCATCATTGGTGTCACTGATACCAATGATGGGGCATTATTCCTCCCACTGACACCAATGAAGGGGCACTCTTCCTCCCCCCCACTGACACCAATGATGGGGCACTATTCCTCCCCCACTGACACCAATGATGGGGCACTATTCCCCCCCACTGACACCAATGATGGGACACTATTCCTCCCACTGACACCAATGTTGGGACACTATTCCTCCCACTGACACCAATGATGGGGCACTATTCCTCCCCCCACTGATACTAATGATGGGGCACTATTCCTCCCCCCACTGATACCAATGATGGGACACTATTCCTCCCACTGACACCAATGATGGGGCACTTTTCCTCCCACTGACACCAATGATGGGGCACTATTCCTCCAACTGACACCAATGATGGGATACTATTCCCCCCACTGACACCAATGTTGGGACACTATTCTTCCCACTGACACCAATGTTGGGACACTATTCCTCCCACTGACACCAATGATGGGGCACTATTCCTCCCCCCACTGACACCAATGATGGGGCACTATTCCTCCCATTGACACCAATGATGGGGCGCTATTCCTCCCACTGACACCAATGTTGGGACACTATTCCTCCCACTGACACCAATGATGGGGCACTATTCCTCCTACTGACACCAATGATGGGGCACTATTCCTCCCACTGATACCAATGATGGGACACTATTCCTCCCACTGACACCAATGATGGGGCACGATTCGTCAATCTGACACCAATGATGGGGCACTATTCTTCCCACTGACACCAATGATGGGGCACTATTCCGCCCACTGATACCAATGATGGGGCACTATTCCGCCCACTGACACCAATGATGGGGTGCTAGTCCTCCCACTGATACCAATGATGGGGCACTATTCCTCCTACTGACACCAATGATGGGGCACTATTCCTCCCACTGACACCAATGATGGGGCACTATTCCTCCCACTGACACCAATGATGGGGCACTATTCCTCCCACTGACACCAATGATGGGGCACTATTCCCCCCACTGACACCAATGATGGGGCACCATTCTCCCCACTGATAACAATGATGGGGCACCATTCCCCCCACTGATATCAATGATGGGACACGATTCCTCCCACTGACACCAATGATGGGACACTATTCCTCCCACTGACACCAATGATGGGGCGCTATTCCTCCCACTGACACCAATGATGGGGCGCTATTCCTCCCACTGACACCAATGATGGGGCGCTATTCCTCCCACTGACACCAATGATGGGGCGCTATTCCTCCCACTGACACCAATGTTGGGACGCTATTCCTCCCACTGGCACCAATGTTGGGACACTATTCCTCCCACTGACACCAATGTTGGGACACTATTCCTCCCACTGACACCAATATTGGGACACTATTCCTCCCACTGACACCAATGATGGGGCACGATTCGTCGATCTGACACCAATGATGGGGCTCTGTTCCTCCCACTAATACCAATGATGGGACACTATTCCTCCCACTGACACCAATGATGGGGCACGATTCTTCCCACTGACACCAATGATGGGGCACTATTCTTCCCACTGGTGTGCATTGGAATAGGGGTAGTCTTATCCGGCGAGTATAGCCCAAACACTACATTTTAATAGGAAAAGTAGGGGGTCATATATGGGTTATATGCCCAGTCATCTTATACGCCGGAAAATACGGTACTCTATGTTGTACATTACATACTCCTGACCCCTGCACTATATACTCTATGTTGTACATTACATACCCCTGTCCCCTGCACTATATACTCTATGTTGTACATTACATTCTCCTGACCCCTGCACTATATACTCTATGTTGTACATTACATACTCCTGACCCCTGCACTATATACTCTATGTTGTACATTACATACTCCTGACCCCTGCGCTATATACTTTATGTTGTACATTACATACTCCTGACCCCTGCGCTATATACTTTATGTTGTACATTACATACTCCTGACCCCTGCACTATATACTCTATGTTGTACATTACATTCTCCTGACCCCTGCACTATATACTCTATGTTGTACATTACATACTCCTGACCCCTGCACTATATACTCTGTGTTGTACATTACATACTCCTGAACCCTTCAATATATACTCTGTGTTGTACATTACATACTCCTGACCCCTGCACTATATACTCTATGTTGTACATTACATACTCCTGACCCCTGCACTATATACTCTATGTTGTACATTACATCCTCCTGACCCCTGCACTATATACTTTATGTTGTACATTACATACTCCTGACCCCTGCACTATATACGCTATGTTGTACATTACATACTCCTGACCCCTGCACTATATACTCTATGTTGTACATTACATACTCCTGACCCCTGCACTATATACTCTATGTTGTACATTACATACCTCTGACCCCTGCACTATATACAGTCAGGTCCATAAATATTGGGACATCGACACAATTCTAACATTTTTGGCTCTATACACCACCACAATGGATTTGAAATAAAGGGAAGATGTGCTTTAACTGCAGACTGTCAGCTTTAATTTGAGGGTATTTACATCCAAATCAGGTGAACGGTGTAGGAATTACAACAGTTTGCATATGTGCCTCCCACTTGTTAAGGGACCAAAAGTGATGGGACAATTGGCTTCTCAGCTGTTCCATGGCCAGGTGTGTGTTATTTCCTCATTATCCCAATTACAATGAGCAGATAAAAGGTCCAGAGTTCATTTCAAGTGTGCTATTTGCATTTGGAATCTGTTGCTGTCAACTCTCAAGATGAGATCCAAAGAGCTGTCACTATCAGTGAAGCCATCATTACGCTGAAAAAACAAAACAAACCCATCAGAGAGATAGCAAAAACATTAGGCGTGGCCAAAACAACTGTTTGGAACATTCTTAAAATGAAGGAATGCACCGGTGAGGCAATATTTATGAACCTGCTGTACTATATGTTGTACATTACATACTCCTGACTCCTGCACTATATACTCTATGTTGTACATTACATACTCTTGACCCCTGCACTATATACTCTATGTTGTACATTACATACTCCTGACCCCTGCACTATATACTCTATGTTGTACATTACATACTCCTGACCCCTGCACTATATACTCTGTGTTGTACATTAAATACTCTTGACCCCTGTGCTATATACTCTTTGTTGTACATTACATACTCCTGACCCCTGCACTATATACTATATGTTGTACATTACATACACCTGACCCCTGCATTATATACTCTGTGTTAAACATTACATACTCCTGACCCCTGCACTATATACTCTGTTGTACATTACATACTCCTGACCCCTGCACTATATACTCTGTTGTACATTACATACTCCTGACCCTTACACTGTATAATTTATATTGTACATTCCATACTCCTGACCCCTGCACTATATACTCTATGTTGTACATTCCATAGTCCTGACCCCTGCACTATATACTCTGTTGTACATTACATATTCCTTACCCCTGCTCTATATACTCTATGTTGTACATTACATCCTTCCAACCCCTGCACTATATACTCTATGTTGTACATTCCATAGTCCTGACCCCTGCACTATATACTCTATGTTGTACATTACATCCTCCTGACCCTGCTCTATATACTCTATGTTGTACATTACATCCTCCTGACCCCTGCACTATATACTCTATGTTGTACATTACATACTCCTGACCCCTGCACTATATACTCTATGTTGTACATTCCATAGTCCTGACCCCTGCACTATATACTCTATGTTGTACATTCCATACTCCTGACCCCTGCACTATATACTCTATGTTGTACATTACATACTCCTGACCCCTGCACTATATACTCTATGTTGTACATTACATACTCCTGACCCCTGCACTATATACTCCATGTTGTAGATTACATACTCCTGACCCCTGCACTATATACTCTATGTTGTACATTACATACTCATGACCCCTGCACTATATACTCCTTGTTGTACATTACATACTCCTGACCCCTGCACTATATACTCTATGTTGTACATTACATACTCCTGACCCCTGCACTATATACTCTATGTTGTACATTACATACTCATGACCCCTGCACTATATACTCCTTGTTGTACATTACATACTCCTGACCCCTGCACTATATACTCTATGTTGTACATTACATACTCATGACCCCTGCACTATATACTCTATGTTGTACATTACATACTCCTGACCCCTGCACTATATACTCTATGTTGTACATTACATACTCCTGACCCCTGCACTATATACTCTATGTTGTACATTCCATAGTCCTGACTTCTGCTCTCCCCCCTCCCCCCACTGCTATATATACACATAATATGGATTCTCTTTTTTTACACCCATTTCCTACCAGCTGGACATTTTATATCGGATGATGTGATTGGAGCACAGACTTTTACATGGTGATAATAATGTGATAACATCCTCCAACTTTGGAATCTTAAACAGAAAGTGATAATGAGGGCGGAGTCAATACCCCAATGATGGTGGTCTTCAGGATCAGTCCAGTCTTCATCTTGGTTGTTCTCCCCCCATCCTCACTCTCTGACCTCTGGTGGGGCTCAGCCCCGCTGTTCTTCATGACTAAATCATGGACTAAATAAGGAAGTGCAGTACTTCTTGTGTTGGGAAGATGGTGATGAGTGATAGAGGGGGTGGGGACCCTCGTCCTATAATCCCCTCATCACTGTCCCTCCTATAAAAGACAGTTCTGGTTGTTTCCTCACTCTCTGACTAAGGTCCATGAATAAAGAAATGACCTGGTAGGAGATCAGAGGAGCCATTTCCTAGTTCCCTTGAGGGTGGAATTGTAAGCTCCTCAGAGACCAAGCTGCGTGATGTGGGCGGAGTCCTGGTTTGGGGGAACCAATCGGCTCCTGTCTAGTAATCCTCTTTGTCTTTGTATTTTAGTCCATGGCTGGGAGATGAGGAAAACCTCCGAGGATTGTCTCACTTTGTCTCCAGACTGGAAAGTAGAAGATGAGGACATCACACAGTATAGTCCAGGAGAAAACCCGGCTCCCTCCAATGTCCATCCGGCACCACCCAGTGTAGATGGACCATCGGATTCCTTGTATCCTGAGGAACCTCAGACTGTGCTGGACCGGGCCGGCCTTCCAACAGGGAAGAGCTTCTCCTGTACTGAGTGCGGGAAGAGTTTCTGTTCTAAATACAAACTTAATGTTCATAAAAGATCTCACACGGGGGAGAAGCCATATTCATGTCCTGAGTGCGGGAAATGTTATTCAGTCAAGTCCAGTCTTTACATACATCAAAGATCTCACACGGGGGAGAAGCCTTTTTTCTGTCCTGAGTGCGGGAAATGTTTTTCACAGATGTCCCATCTTTTCAGTCATCAGAGATGTCACACGGGGGAGAAGCCGTATTCTTGTTCTGAGTGCGGGAAATGTTTTTCATATAAGTCCAATCTTCATAGACATCAGAGATCTCACACAGGCGACAAGCCTTATTGCTGTCCTGAGTGTGGGAAATGTTTTGTACGAAAATCAAAACTTGACACACATCAGAGAACTCACACGGGGGAGAAGCCTTATTCCTGTCCTGAGTGCGGGATATGTTTTTCACAGAAGTCCCATCTTTCCAAACATCAGAGATCTCACACGGGGGAGAAGCCATATTCCTGTCCTGAGTGCGGGAAATGTTTTTCAGACAAGTTCAGTCGTTCAAGACATCAGAGATCTCACACGGGGAAGAAGCCACTTTCCTGTCCTGAGTGAGGGAAATGTTCCTCACTGAAGTTCTGTCTTCCTGTACATCAGGGGTCCCACACAACCCTGGAGGTGTATTAGTGCCTTGAGTGCGGGAAATGTCTTCTAGATGGATGTTGCTGGACATCCCAGCTCTCATGTGGGGAAGAAGCACACCCTGATATACACCTCAGATATACTCCATGGCTGATCTTCATCATGGAAGAAACAGTCCATAAGGAGATCAGAGGTCCCCAAACACATGGATGAAGTGTGGGACCGGTTCGGCCATTGATGGCAGGAGAAGAATAAAAATGGAGTCCTGCCCTGTGTTTGGCTGAGTACATTTTGTGGTGGGAGATTTCACAAACACTTTTAGATCTATTAAACTTTTATTTAATAAATGTGACCGGCATTCACCCGGCTGTGACATCTTTTGGCCACATTTTTTTTCATGTGATCATTGGCTCCAAATAGGGACCATCATTTCATATTCCGCGACTTTTACTGATGGAGGTATTTCAGGAAAATACTGCATTATGACCACTAGATGGAGCCGACAATCAAAGGAAATCACTGTAAATCACATAGGTCCAGAATTTGTCATGTCTGGATGGACACTTGTCTCTTCCGTCCAATGAATGGTTTATAAGTGGAGCCCTTAGTTCCCTTCATCAGGCATGGATTCATCTCCATCACTGAGGTCATCCTCATCACTTGTGAGTACAGAACACACTGAAGGATAGAAGGTCATCCAAGCAGCAATAATAAACCAACCATTCATTTACAGCTGAAAATGTGCATTCCGCCATTAGATGGCACAACGTTTTATAGGAATTAGTGTCATCTAGTGAACAAATGTAATATTTTACCCAAAAACAGGAAACAAAGGAGGTTGTGCTGAGTAACTAGATACCCAACACGCCCAGCCCTACAATGGTGTGATGATGAAACCAGGACAAACTTTGTCCTCAGAAATGGCCCCTAGGGGGCGCTATAAAAGCCTTTCCAGGTCCTCAGTGTAGAGGTGACCCTGAATCATGGATGGAGAATGATTGCTCTCACTCCGGCATGCATGGCGTGATGTAATCCATGATCTTGTATGTAGGCACAGGTGGAATATTGGTTCGTATGTATGTGGGAACTCAATGATTAGGGGGCGGGGTTTTAGGTGTTTGGTGCACCTTTCATTTTTTCACTATAATGCCAACATATAAGGAACCAATAGCCCCCATATGATCACATTTTGTGGTGACGGGTTCTCTTTAACCTCCCTAGCGGTCTGATTATGTCAGTATTTCTGTGCCTATCTATCTATCAGACCCCTCGTGTGTCTCCCGCCCTCCATGATGTCTATCAGACCCCTCGTGTGTCTCCCGCCCTCCATGATGTCTATCAGACCCCTCGTGTGTCTCCTGCCCTCCATGGTGTCTATCAGACCCCTCGTGTGTCTCCTGCCCTCCATGATGTCTATCAGACCCCTCGTGTGTCTCCCGCCCTCCATGGTGTCTATCAGACCCCTCGTGTGTCTCCTGCCCTCCATGGTGTCTATCAGACCCCTCGTGTGTCTCCTGCCCTCCATGGTGTCTATCAGACCCCTCGTGTGTCTCCTGTCCTCCATGATATCTATCAGACCCCTCGTGTGTCTCCCGCCCTCCATGGTGTCTATTAGACCCCTCGTGTGTCTCCTGCCCTCCATGGTGTCTATCAGACCCCTCGTGTGTCTCCTGTCCTCCATGATATCTATCAGACCCCTCGTGTGTCTCCCGCCCTCCATGGTGTCTATCAGACCCCTCGTGTGTCTCCCGCCCTCCATGGTGTCTATCAGACCCCTCGTGTGTCTCCCGCCCTCCATGATGTCTATCAGACCCCTCGTGTGTCTCCCACCCTCCATGGTGTCTATCAGACCCCTCATGTGTCTCCCGCCTTCCATGGTGTCTATCAGACCCCTCGTGTGTCTCCCACCCTCCATGATGTCTATCACACCCCTCTAGTGTTTCCCACCCTCCATGGTGTCTATCAGACCCCTCGTGTGTCTCCCGCCCTCCATGGTGTCTATCAGACCCCTCTAGTGTCTCCCACCCTCCATGGTGTCTATCAGACCCCTCGTATGTCTCCTGCCCTCCATGGTGTCTATCAGACCCCTCGTGTGTCTCCTGCCCTCCATGGTGTCTATCAGACCCCTTGTGTGTCTCCCACCCTCCATGATGTCTATCAGACCCCTCATGTGTCTCCTGCCCTCCACTGAAGATAATGGAGAGCAGATTGAGCTCCATTCACAGCTTCTCCGGTCACAGTGGTCAGGAATGATGGCACTGACCCCGGAAGTGGCTGAATACACATCACTTCTAGGGGTGATCAGCGATTGGTTGTTCTATGATCTTCCCCCTCTACCCAGTGGCACCCACTATGTGAGTGCTGGGCACAAAGGTGTGATAGCAGAGCCTGACAAACATGGCGGGGGGTCTGTGGGGGCCATCCAGTGGTAATTTGGAAAGCTCCTCCTGTGACGGTGTCTGACAGCACACTTATTCTTCACCAGAATGTTCCAGAAGGTCCTGCTGGTCTCTGGGGCAAATGATTCCACCATTGGAGGAAGGTTGGGGAAGGTTTCCCTGAACATCATAATTTGGTGCTTGGAAATTCCCACCATTGGCCATGTCTGTAAAATATCTAATCCTCGTGTTTGCCGATCCTCTGGTACCGGACTGGTGAGATCAGAGATTTTTAGAACCAGGAAGGATCCATATCGTGTCCAATCAGGAAGCAGATTTCTGTCCTCACTCACATCTCTACTGTCCAATCAGATCCTCCAATGGTCTCCAGGAAGTACAGTACAGGGCCAAAGTTATGTCTGTTCCTGGGGGAATTTAATCCATTGGTACCCAGAGGAGAATAAATAGGAGGGGCACAGCAGTGAATTGTGGGTGTGGTAAAATTGCAGTGGGAGGAGCTTAAACATTTGCCTACTCATTGTGTAAACAGTAACATAATTCACTTCCTTGTATCCACAAAATATAATTCAATGACTTCCACAAGGGAGAGTCTCACTGTCTCCTCGGTTGGAGGCCGTAGCTTGTAAGCAGGTGACTGCCACGGTCGGTACCAGGAAGGCAGGCCGGGTTCAGTACCAGGAAGGCAGGCCGGGTTCAGTACCAGGAAGGCAGGCCGGGTTCAGTACCAGGAAGGCAGGCAGAACAAGGTCTAGTAGCAAGCCGAGGTCAGCACCAGGAGATCAGGCTGAGAATAGTCAGAGTAGAGTGCAGTGGTCAGGAGTATGTCATATACAGCCCTGTGTATAGAGTGCAGTGGTCAGAAACATGTCATATACAGCCCTGTGTATAGAGTGCAGTGGTCAGAAGTATGTCATATACAGCCCTGTGTATAGAGTGCAGTGGTCAGGAATATGTCCTATACAGCCCTGTGTATAGAGTGCAGTGGTCAGGAGTATGTCATATACAGCCCTGTGTATAGAGTGCAGTGGTCAGGAATATGTCCTATACAGCCCTGTGTATAGAGTGCAGTGGTCAGGAATATGTCCTATACAGCCCTGTGTATAGAGTGCAGTGGTCAGGAGTATGTCATATACAGCCCTGTGTATAGAGTGCAGTGGTCAGGAATATGTCCTATACAGCCCTGTGTATAGAGTGCAGTGGTCAGGAGTATGTCCTATACAGCCCTGTGTATAGAGTGCAGTGGTCAGGAGTATGTCATATACAGCCCTGTGTATAGAGTGCAGTGGTCAGGAGTATGTCATATACAGCCCTGTGTATAGAGTGCAGTGGTCAGGAATATGTCCTATACAGCCCTGTGTATAGAGTGCAGTGGTCAGGAGTATGTCATATACAGCCCTGTGTATAGAGTGCAGTGGTCAGGAGTATGTCATATACAGCCCTGTGTATAGAGTGCAGTGGTCAGGAGTATATCATATACAGCCCTGTGTATAGAGTGCAGTGGTCAGGAGTATGTCATTTACAGCCCTGTGTATAGAGTGCAGTGGTCAGGAGTATATCATATACAGCCCTGTGTATAGAGTGCAGTGGTCAGGAGTATGTCATATACAGCCCTGTGTATAGAGTGCAGTGGTCAGGAGTATGTCATATACAGCCCTGTGTATGGAGTGTAATAGTCAAGTAAAACAAGCTAGAGAAGGAATCTGAAGAAAATGTCCATGATGGAGATGAGGGTTCCATATAGTATGAGCAGCATCACCCTTCACTCTGTAACCAAGACCTAGCCTGGCAATGCCCAGAATGACACCAATGAGTCTCTGACCAATCTCACGGTTTGGATGGACTTTCTCTCTTTGATGATTTCCAGATGACCATGAATTAGAGTTCCAATATCTCCCCGATGTTCTGCAGACAGATAGACATTTCCTGATGACTTATGGTGTACAGATTCCTCGTGTTCCCCGATACGAGCTCATACATTGGACTTGTTCAACTTTCCACCCAGGAGTGAATGGACTTGGATAGATACTCTCCCTATGTGGAGGACACGTGGCCTGGTATGGTTCAGGAGGGGACATGCTCACTCCCCACCCCCTTCCCTGGGTAGCCAGGCTGCATGCTCAGATAAGAGTCTGCTACTGATTTCGGGGGCACCTCCCACTTTTTATTTTTTTCCTAAAATCAATACCCCACCTGAGAGGTCTAGGATGATTTTTGCTGGGGGGGAAGAAATGTTCCTTTAACATTGTATTTATATTCACCTGTCGGCCAGGAAATCCCCAGCTGACTGCTGAATGGGCTGAGCGGGATACGTCATCCAGGGACCCCGGAGGTTGCTGGCCCCCTAACATCCAGCCTGAGCGGGAAGCTGCTGTATTTCACAGTATTAGAACTACTGCAGTCCGAGGTTCAACTCAGCTGAACACACATTCTGTTCTGACATTCACCCATTCCACAAACATGCTCCATTCTGTGTGACCTTGGGTTCAGTCCTAACCTGGAGCTCAGCTCTGTTAGTGTAGTGGTCCCTTACATTGGGGACCAGTGGGAGGACCCCCTTATATCAGTGGTCAGTGTAGTAGTCCCTTACATTGGTGACCAATGGGAGAAGGACCCCTTTTATCAGTGGTCAGTGTAGTGGTCCTTTACATTGGTGACCAATGGGAGAAGGACCCCCTTATATCAGTGGTCAGTGTAGTGGTCCCTTACATTGGTGACCAATGGGAGAAGGACCCCCTTATATTAGTAATCAGTATAGTGGTCCCTTACATTGGTGACCAGTGGGAGGACCCCCTTATATCAGTGGTCAGTGTAGTGGTCCCTTACATTGGTGACCAATGGGAGAAGGACCCCCTTATATCAGTGGTCAGTGTAGTGGTCCCTTACATTGGTGACCAGTGGGAGGACCCCCTTATATCAGTGGTCAGTGTAGTGGTCCCTTACAATGGTGACTGATGGGAGAAGGATCTCCTTATATCAGTGGTCAGTGTAGTGGTCCCTTACATTGGTGACCAGTGGGAGGACCCCCTTATATCAGTGGTCAGTGTAATGGTCCCTTACATTAGGGACCAGTGGGAGGACCCCCTTATATCAGTGGTCAGTGTAGTGGTCCCTTACAATGGTGACCAATGGGAGAAGCATCTCCTTATATCAGTGGTCAGTGTAGTGGTCCCTTACATTGGTGATCAATGGGAGAAGGACCCCCTTATATTAGTGGTCAGTGTAATGGTCCCTTACATTGGTGACTGATGGGAGAAGGATCCCCTTATATCAGTGGTCAGTGTAGTGGTCCCTTACATTGGTGACCAATGGGAGAAGGATCCACTTATATCAGTGGTCAGTGTAGTGGTCCCTTACATTGGTGACCAATGGGATGACCCCCTTATATCAGTGGTCAGTGTAGTGGTCCCTTACATTGGTCACTAATGGGAGAAAGACCCCTTATATCAGTGGTCAGTGTAGTGGTCCCTTACATTGGTGACCGATGGGAGAAGAACCCCCTTATATCAGTAATCAGTATAGTGGTCCCTTACATTGGTGACCAATGGGAGGACCCCCTTATATCAGTGGTCAGTGTAGTGGTCCCTTACATTAGTCACTAATGGGAGAAGGACCCCCTTATATCAGTGGTCAGTGTAGTGGTCCCTTACATTGGTGACCAATGGGAGAAGGACCCCCTTATATCAGTAGTCAGGCTAGCGGTCCCTTACATTGGTCACCAATGGAAGAAGGATCCTCTTATAGCAGTGGTCAGTGTAGCGGCCCCTTACATTGGTCACTAATGGGAGAAGGACCCCTTATATCAGTGGTCAGTGTAGTGGTCCCTTACATTGGTGACCAATGGGAGAAGGATCTCCTTATATCAGTGGTAAGTGTAGTGGTCCCTTACATTGGTCACCAATGGGAGAAGGATCCCCTTATATCAGTAGTCAGTGTAGTGGTCCCTTACATTGGTGACCAATGGGAGAAGGATCCCTTATATCAGTGGTCAGTGTAGTGGTCCATTACATTGGTGACCAATGGGAGAAGGATCCCTTATATCAGTGGTCAGTGTAGTGGTCCCTTACATTGGTGACCAATGGGAGAAGGACCTCCTTATATCAGTGGTCAGTGTAGTGGTCCATTACATTGGTGACCAATGGGAGAAGGACCCCTTATATCAGTGGTCAGTGTAGTGGCCCCTTACATTGCTGACCAATGGGAGAAGGACCCCCTTATATCAGAGGTCAGTGTAGTGGTCCCTTACATTGGTGACCAATGGGAGAAGGTCCCCCTTATATCAGTGGTCAGTGTAGTGGTCCCTTACATTGGTGACCAATGGGAGAAGGACTACCTTATATCAGTAGTCAGTGTAGTGGTCCCTTACATTGGTGACCAATGGGAGAAGGACCCCTTATATAAGTGGTTAGTGTAGTGGTCCCTTACATTGGTGACCAACGCGAGAAGGACCCCTTATATCAGTGGTCAGTGTAGTGGTCCCTTACATTGGTGACCAATGGGAGAAGGATCCCCTTATATAAGTGGTTAGTGTAGTGGTCCCTTACATTGGTGCCCAACGGGAGAACCCCCTTTGTGTGGGTCAGGTGCAATGCTTTATCCAATCACAGTGCATGATGATGTCATAGGGGGTGGGGCACCCAGTTGATGTCACTGGGTAGCCCCACTCCTTAGATATTGTCAGGCTGGTGCAGCATCAAGAGAGGAGTGTCTTTTTTCCCCCTTTTATTTCGGGTAGCGGTGGCGGGAATTGTGCTTATTGTTGGAACTACTTTGGGGGACTTTTTTATTTTTAATAAAGGACTTGTCAGAGACTGGCTCCTGTCATTTTTTACACTACGTTTTTTTTTGTGAATGGGTAGCAGAACCATGTACCACATACTCATTCACATAGGGGGGCTGGGATCTGAGGGCCCCCTTGTTAAAGGGGTTTCTAGATTGTGATACACCCCCCGCCCACAGACTCCCACAACCACAGGCCACGGCTGTGGAGAAGAGGAATCTTTCCCCATCAACATAGGGACAAGGTGCTTTGGGGAGGGGAGCCCCCCGTCCCAAAGCACCCCTCCCTGTTGAGGGCATGTGGCCTGGTATGGTTCAGGAAGGGAGGTGCTAACTCGTCCTCCCCTTTCCTTAACTGCCAGGTTGCATGCTCAGATAATGGTCTGGTACAGATTTTGGGGGGACCCCCACGCCATATTTTTTTTGGGGGGGGGGGTTCTGCTCAAAATTCATACCAGACCCAAAGGGCTTGGTATGGATGGGGGGACACCATGCCAATTGTTTTGCCTATTTGTATTTGCCAGCAATACTTTTAACATTCAGCTGTCAGCGGGGAAGCCCACTGACACCAGAAACATGAATGAATGTCTCACCAGTAAAATACGGCGTGACTTCATCATAGACCTCCCACCGGATTGTAGTAGCTGAGCGGGATCTCACCATATACTCAGATCAGGAAGATGCCGCTTAGTGAACTGTCCCCTGGGTTCAAAGTTCACAGTCAAACTTTCAGTAGGTTCAAATATTCCACCACGAACCAAACAGAAGGGTGTTTGGCCCATCACTAGTGGCCAGTGTAGTGGTCCTTTACATTGGTGACCAATGGGAGAAGGACCCCCCTTATATAGTTGTCATTCTTACATCATTGGTGGGAAGACCGGCCCCCTTACAGGTCATTGATGTCAGTTGTTACTGAGAGACAGGAATTGTTCATTGCTGAAGGAGCCCTGAGAAACCTTTGGAGGAACCCAGGCTGAGAAAGGCTGGACTAGGCAGTCATATATTTCTGTCCCCCTTGGTGGGAGTGGAGGTGACCCCTCTATAAGGATCTACAGTCCATACACACCCAGCACAAGGCCGGGGTCACACTACCAGACGCTTCTCGGGGCTGCAGTTCCTCTGAGCTCCACAAGGTGGGGATCTCACTTCTACCCAGACTGGAAGTCTCTATGGAAGACAGGAAGTGATGTCAGGTACAGACAGGAAGTGATGTCAGGTACAGACAGGAAGTGATGTCAGACAGAAAGTAGAGATCAGACGTAGCTGGAAGTTGCAGCAGAGGAGGTAATAAGATGTTATGTTCTATTTACACCCAGTAATTCTCTGTCATGTCCGTCCTCTTCCTCCATAGCCATGTCTGTCCTCTTCCTCCATAGTCACGTCCGTCCTCTTCCTCCATAGTCACGTCCGTCCTCTTCCTCCATAGTCACGTCCGTCCTCTTCTTCCATAGTCACGTCCGTCCTCTTCCTCCATAGTCACGTCCATCCTTTTCCTCCATAGTCATGTCCGTCCTCTTCCTCCATAGTCATGTTCGTCCTCTTCCTCCATAGTCACTGTGACATCTTTTATCTCCAGCAGATGATGATACACACATATATAATGTGGGAACCCAGATTACCCCCTTCAGGGGCAGAACATTCCCCCACTTCCGGGGCCAGATCATTCCCCTCATTGTGGAGAGGTGTCACCTTCTCTCCTTAGCCGTCTCCTGTAAGGAGGGATGAGATTCAGATTCGGGTTGGACTGACATTTACACTTCCACACCCTTCCCTTGAAGATCTCACCCTCCCCCCACACCTGACTACCTCCTCCATGTACCCCAGCTCCTCTGCCCCCCCTGCAGGCTTGGGACCGGCATGGCGGATGGAGTGGAGAGGGATGAGTTCCCGGACCTCACCCCTTCTATCTCCCCGTGCAGCAACTCTCATATGAGGTCTCTCAGTCCTTGTGGTAGTTTGATGGAGGTGAATGGGCATCCTGGCTTTTATGTATACTGTAGAGATGTGGGGGGGCATTTAGTACACACTGTTTACACACAGCAAGGTGATGGCGGGGGTGTGCATAGGGGTCTTCAACAACTATTCTACAACATGTGTATGCTGCACACCCATTGGTTACATTGAATTGCTAATTCCCTCTAGAAGTCTCCAAAATGGTTACATTGTATCTCTTGTAACAAAGACTTATGTATTTCCTGAGCTCCTCATCTCCATCTAGTGGCCACAGTGTGGTATTTTACTACTGACCATGATAAAAGAAAATGTATCAGCTGGGAAAAAGTCTGAAAAAATTTGCACAAAAGGACTTTCATGTAGATTTATTGAATGATTGTGCATGGGGTTTTTATATAAATAGACCCCCCCAATCAACCCAATCTACCTGTTCCAGTTCCCACTAGGAGCAGCCTGCCTATTAACCCCTTACATCCCCATCCTAACATTGTACAACCAATACAGTTCACATCATTTTTGGCCATCTGTCTACAGAGAAACCCACATAGATCACATGACCACACCAATAAAGATGGAGGAGGACCAGAGTCACATGACTGAGAAGATACTAAACCTCACCCTGGAGATCATCTACCTGCTGACCGGAGAGGTGAGGAGGATTCTGGGAGGTCACATGACATCACTGATCTCTATTAATAAAACATAGACTTGACCGGAGAGGTGAGGAGGATTCTGGGAGGTCACATGACATCACTCTTATCTCCATTAATAAAACACAGACCCGACTGGAGAGGTGAGGAGGATTCTGGGAGGTCACATGACATCACTCTTATCTCTATTAATAAAACACAGACCTGACCGGAGAGGTGAGGAGGATTCTGGGAGGTCACATGACATCACTCTCATCTCTATTAATAAAACACAGACCTGACCGGAGAGGTGAGGAGGATTCTGGGATTCTAACATGATATTCCTATTGGTTCCTCAATACAGAGATTTCCTCTTCTGAAGTCAGGTGATCATATGACCATCACAGTGCCTCCATGTGACTCCCTAAACCCTGAGAGACACAACATGCAGAAGATTCTAGAAGTCACCAAGAAGATGATGGAGCTGCTGACAGGAGAGGTGAGCGGTGCCGGGAATTCTGGGACATTCTCCAGTAACAGACAAGGGATGTGTCTGGATGGTGACTGTATCATTGTGTGTGTCAGGTTCCTATAAGGTGTCAGGGTGTCACTGTCTATTTCTCCATGGAGGAGTGGGAGTATTTAGAAGGACACAAGGATCTCTACAAGGACGTCATGATGGACAATCAGCCGCCCCTCACATCACCGGGTAAGAGGAGACTTTATTGTAAAGGAGAGAGCAGTACGGAGGATCCACCTAGATCCCCCATCATCTGATAAACACATAGAAACAATGGATTCAGTCAGTGTGTGTGTTTCCTACAGATGGATCCAGTCATGGGAACCCACCAGAGAGATGTCCCCGTCCTCTGTATTCCCGGGATTCCACACAGGAAGGTCACACCATCCCTCACCATCATCAGGTAGATGAGGAACAATCACTGATAGTATCATTAGGATCTGTACATTATCTGCATTGTTACCATTGATGGCATTTTATTATATATTCAGAGTGGAAACCTGAGAGATCCTAAAGTTGAGGTGAAAGCAGAAGAAGAAGAGGCGTATGTGAGGGATGATCAGCAGTCTATGGAGGAGGATGGAATAACGGGGACATTAATAGAGGAGGACACTCCTACAGAGATCAGCACAGGTGGGTCATGAACACTAAATCCATTCCTCCACCCATACTGCTCACTGATTGGCCCAGAGTAGGGCAGGGACTGGGTGATATCAGCCTGTAATCCCCTGGTCACTTTCCTGAGCTGTGTTCCCCGTCCTGTATTCCTGGATTTCTGATACAGGAATATTAATATTATGAGTCCTAACCCTGCGCTATATACTTTATGTTGTACAATACATCATTTTGGTACTATACAGTATATTCCTAAGATTTGTATCCTATAATAAGTTGTACATTCCATACTTCTGACCCCTGCACTATATACTCTGTTGTACATTCCATACTCCTGACCCCTGCACTATATACTCTATGTTGTACATTACATACTCCTGACCCCTGCACTATATACTCTATGTTGTACATTACATACTCCTGACCCCTGCACTATATACTCTATGTTGTACATTACATACTCCTGACCCCTGCACTATATACTCTGTTGTACATTACATACTCCTGACCCCTGCACTATATACTCTGTTGTACATTACATACTCCTGACCCCTGCACTATATACTCTATGTTGTACATTACATACTCCTGACCCCTGCACTATATACTCCATGTTGTACATTACATACTCCTGACCCCTGCACTATATACTCTATGTTGTACATTACATACTCCTGACCCCTGCACTATATACTCTATGTTGTACATTACATACTTCTGACTTCTGCTCTCCCCCTCCCCCCACTGCTATATATACACATAATATGGATTCTCTGTTGTTACACCCATTTCCTCCCAGCTGGACATTTTATATCGGATGATGTGATTGGAGCACAGACTTTTACATGGTGATAATAATGTGATAACATCCTCCAACTTTGGACCCTTAAACAGAAAGTGATAATGAGGGAGGAGTCAATACCCCAATGATGGTGGTCTTCAGGATCAGTCCAGTCTTCATCTTGGTTGTCCCCATCCTCACTCTCTGACCTCTGGTGGGGCTCAGCCCCGCTGTTCTTCATGACTAAATCATGGACTAAATAAGGAAGTGCAGTACTTCTTGTGTTGGGAAGATGGCGATGAGTGATAGAGGGGGTGGGGACCCTCGTCCTATAATCCCCTCATCACTGTCCCTCCTATAAAAGACAGTTCTGGTTGTTTCCTCACTCTCTGACTAAGGTCCATGAATAAAGAAATGACCTGGTAGGAGATCAGAGGAGCCATTTCCTAGTTCCCTTGAGGGTGGAATTGTAAGCTCCTCAGAGACCAAGCTGCCTGATGTGGGCGGAGTCCTGGTTTGGGGGAACCAATCAGCTCCTGTCTAGTAATCCTCTTTGTCTTTGTATCTTAGTCCATGGCCGGGAGATGAGGAAAACTTCAGAGGATTGTCTCACTTTGTCTCCAGACTGGAAAGTAGAAGATGAGGACATCACACAGTATAGTCCAGGAGAAAACCCGGCTCCCTCCAATGTCCATCCGGCACCACCCAGTGTAGATGGACCATCGGATTCCTCGTATCCTGAGGAACCTCAGACTGTGTGGGACCCGGCCGGCCTTCCAACAGGGAAGAGCTTCTCCTGCGCTGAGTGCGGGAAGGGTTTCCATTCTAAATTCCTTGTTAATAGGCATAAAAGGTCTCACACAGGGGAAAAACCATATTCCTGTCCTGAGTGCGGGAAAAGTTTTTCACAAAAGTCGAATCTTGTCAGACATCAGAGATCTCACACGGGGGAGAAGCCACTTTCCTGTTCTGAGTGCGGGAAATGTTTTTCACAGAAGTCCTATCTTTACACACACCAGATATCTCATGTGGGGGAGAAGCTGCATTGCTGTCCTGAGTGCGGGAAATGTTTTTCACATATTTCCTACCTTTACAGACATCAGAGATCTCACACGGGGGAGAAGCCATATTCTTGCCTTGAATGTGGGAAATGTTTTGTAGAAAAATCAAAACTTGTAACACATCAGAGATCTCACACGGGGGAGAAGCCGTATTCTTGTCCTGAGTGCGGGAAATGTTTTTCACAGAAGTCCTGTCTTTCCATACATCAAAGATCTCACACGGCAGAGAAGCCACTTTGCTGTTCTGAATGCGGGAAATGTTTTTCAGATAAATACAATCTTTACACACATCAGAGATCTCACACGGGTGAAAAGCCATATTCCTGTCCTGTGTGCGGGAAATGTTTTTCACAAAAGTCCAATCTTTACACACATCAGAGATCTCACACGGGGGAGAAGCCGTATTCCTGTCCTGAGTGTGGGAAATGTTTTTCAGATAAATCCAATCTTAACACACATCAGAGAACCCACACAGGAGTGAAGCCGTATTCCTGTCCTGAGTGTGGGAAATGTTTTTCAGACAAGTCCCATCTTTACACACATCAGAGATCTCACACGGGGAAGAAGCCACTTTCCTGTCCTGAGTGAGGGAAATGTTCCTCACTGAAGTCCTGTCTTCCTGTACATCAGGGGTCCCACACAACCCTGGAGGTGTATTAGTGCCTTGAGTGCGGGAAATGTCTTCTAGATGAATGTTGCTGGACATCCCAGCTCTCATGTGGGGAAGAAGCACACCCTGATATACACCTCAGATATACTCCATGGTTGACCTTCATCATGGAAGAAACAGTCCATGAGGAGATCAGAGATCCCCAAAGACATGGATGAAGTGTGGGACTGGGATGGCCATTGATAGCAGGAGAAGAATAAAAATGGAGTCCTGACCTGTCATTGGCTGAGTACATTTTGTGGTGGGAGATTTCACAAACACTTGGAGGTTTATTTTTTCTTCTGATTGTTGAATGAAGGTGATTGGCATTCGCTCAGCTGTAACGAGTGGTGGTCTTATTTTATGTCATCACATCGTTGGCTCCATCTAGTGACCATAATATCATAGTGTGCTATATTTACTGATGGAGGTATTTCAGGAGAAGTACTTCATTATGGTCACTAGGTGGAGCTGCTTATCATAGGAAATCACTTTTCTAGGAACAAAATGGCCAGAATTTGTAATGTCTGAATAAGTGATTGTCACATTCTTCCTATGAATTATAATTAGACCCCTTCATTTCCTGTCAGGCCGGGTTTCATACAGATTCCTGAGATCTTACTCCTGTACTTGTAGCGCCCTCTAATGTGCTACTAGAATAGTGTATCATAGGTAAAATCATTGTGTAGGACTCATGGTAGTTGTTTGAGTCTGTGATTGAGGTCGGGTTATTGCACGTCAGCTGGATTACTCGACAGGTTGTAGCTCTATCACCTCCTCCTGACCCTGGAGGACCATAGAACCTTCCAGAAGTCAGTAAACCGGAAGGAGTGGAGGCCTAATCTGCATATTCATGGGGGTCTGGCCATTTTAAGAGATGGTGGACTGGCCTATAAATATGGAAGAGTCAGGCTGACAGAGGGGTTGGGAGTGCTGAGGAGCCTGTCGGTGCCTGGGTAGGGTCCCCTAGGTCTGAGGGGGGCTGGGCTGGCTCAAAAGGTTACATTCAACAGTAAGGAGTGAATGGGATCGAGACCTGATCTGCAGGGACTGATGGCTTTCAGGAAAAGAAAAGTCCAGGATCTGCTTTGTACATTATTTATTAATTTGTTTCAGGTACTTCTATAGCACCATCAATTTATGCAGCACTTTACATATATATTGTACATTCACATCAGTCCCTAACCCTCAAGGGGTGTATAATCTAAGGTCCCAAACCTACATTCATACATACACATACTAGGGACAATTTAGATAGGAGCCAATTAACCTACCAGCATGTCTTTGGCGTGTGGGAGGAAACTGGAGTACCCTGAGGAAACCCACGCAGGCACAGGGAGAACATACAAATTCCAGGCAGGTGGTGCCGTGGTTGGGATTTGAACCGGTGACCCTAGTACTGCCAGGCAGAAGTGCCACTTAGTCACTGTGCTGCCCAATAGGATTCAAGCCAATTGGGCATCCCATAATCCCTATTTCCCTATCCAAGTTGAATTCCCCTCATAAAATAACAAAGCTAAGCCCATGGACTGGTCACTGTCTTTGGATGCAAGTCTGTGTGAAAGAAATACCTGAGCTGATGAGACGGGTACTCATCGACCTGCCACTAGTCATCTACGCAGTGGATCTGAGCTCAGGACTATGGTAGAGGTGGTGGGCATCGTGACTGATGTTAGATCTACTTCGGGGGATGGGTTTTTTGGTGTTTCAATAAAGGACTTGTCAAGGAATGTCTTCAGACTCATAGTAGTTGTCGGGTTATTGCAGGTCAGCTGGATGACTCCACAGGTTGTAGCTCTATCACCTTCTCCTGACCCTGGAGGACCATAGACCCTTCCAGAAATCGGTGGGCAGGATGGGGTAGAGGCCTAACCTACATATTCATGGAGAGTACGGCCAATCACAGCTTTGGAGGCCCTGGTAGAGTGGTGGACTGGCCTATCAATATGGGAGAGTCAGGCTGACAGAGGGGTTGGGTGGAAGATGGAGTTCTGAGGAGACTGTCGGTACCTGGGAGGAGACCCCTAGGTCTGGCGGGGGCATCCTCCAGGCCGGGCTCAGGCTGGCTCAGGAAGACACATCCAACAGTAAGGAGTAAATGGGATTGAGACCTGAAGCAGCAGAGAGCAAAGAGGACAGTGTGAGTACAGCAGCATTCTGTGGGATCTACAAGGGGAAAGACTGCCACACGTAGCAAGCTTCCTGATTACAGCGCTGGGCTCAATCCTTTATCCTTGTCCCGGGAGATCTTCCAAGAAGCCAGGAGCTGGTAGTACTTGCATGCTGTGGAACTGGATTTAAGGGGATTAACCCAACAATATTAAACCAAACCATCAAGGAGGTCATGCCTATAGATGAGCTGGTTCCTCTGGATGAACGTCTGTGCACGGGCAGTGCCCAGAATGTGCAGAATTTGGGCACTTGCTAATACTAATGCGCATGCTCATTCTGGTGCGCATTCCTGTGTATGAAATTGTGCAATCACACATTCTGGTGCACGCCAGTAGTTATGGGCTGAACACCTCCCGGTACGGTTCACGGTAAAACATTCAAACAGACCAAGTTCGTGAACATCGAACCTACTTTAAGTCTATGGGACTCGAACATGCTAATTCAAAAGTGCCCAATTTGAAGGTTTATATGTACGGTATTGGCCATAAAAGTGGTATGGGGACTCGGGGACTTCCCTGAGGGACATGAATCAGGGAAAAACATATTTTCAAAGAGTAAAGGGGCAGTCATTTCTCATTGCTTAATGTAAAAAAAAAACATTCCTTTCAATATCATGCCTGGGGGTCCCCTTAAACTACCTGCAAAAGTTGCAGATCTGTACAATGTATAGAACCTGCTGCAGCAGGACTGACACCATAACCCTTCAGTTATTCTTGCATAAGTCGCTTATTGCCACCATATGTCGCTGATCGCCACCATAAGTCGCTGATCGCTACCATATCTCACTGATCGTCGCCATAAGTCACTGATCGCCTCTATAAGTCGCTGATCGCCACCATTTTTTAGTAGAAAAAAAAATTCCAGTATATATACCACCATTTGTAAACGCTATAACTTTCATGTAAACCAATTAATTTACACGTATTGGGATTTTTCTTTAGCAAAGACATGGAGCAGAATACATTTTGACCGAAATTAATGACGAAATTTGATTTTAAATTTTTTTACTGGACATGTTTTATAACAAAAAGTCCAAAATATTGTTTTTTTCTCAAAAATGTCTGTGGACCCAACTCCAAACTCAACCAGCCAAACAATTCCCATTTTCATGGGAAACAAACAGCATTCCTTACCTAGGAATCAGACTCACACCAGCGACAGACCATCTATACACAGCAAACCACAAAATATTGCTTGAAACTATACCCTGAGAACTAAACACTTTACGCACCTCCGAACTCTCCAAACTAGGCCGTGTGGCGACACTAAAAATGTATATTTTACCCAAAATCTTTTATATATTCCGCACACTCCCCTTACCAATCCCTAATTCATTCTTCTCTAAACTACAAACAATTCTCACAAAATTCATATGGAACTCGAAAAAACCAGGATGTACCACCAATCTTCTAATCAGACCTACAACTAAAGGAGGAGCAGGACTCCCACACCTCAAATCTTATTACACAGCTACCCTCTTAGACCAATTATATTTCTGGTGGAATCCTTCGAAGGAAAAAATCTAGTCTATAATGGAAACCCTCCCTTTTCAACCACTTAAACCCCAAAATATACTCTTGACCCTACCGTCCAAACACATACCACCCCAACTAAATCATCCCTGCATCGTAGCCTCCCTACAAGCTTGGCAGGACCTTCTATCCACTAAATTCAAAGACATTAAACATGTACCTACTCCAACCAACATACTACACCTCTTCATCCCCTCACTGGACCTATCTCAATGGACAAAACAAGGAATAACCAACATAAGGGACCTCTACACCAATCAATCCTTTTACCCCTTCCAAACTCTCCAATCCAAATATAATATTCCTACCAGGGGCGGACTGACCATTCGAGCACTAGGGCACTGCCCGAGGGCCCGGGATCAGTAGGGGGCCCCATAAAATGCCCCTGGTACCTTTTATAGGCTTTTTGGGTGTGTTTTGAGTGTGGGCAAGGACACAGGGGCCCCATGATCCCCAATTGCCCGGGGGCCCCATGAGTTTTCAGTCCGCCCCTGATTCCTACTGCTGAAAATGTTACATACCTCAGAATCGCTCATTGTCTACTAACAACTAATTTACCCCACAATACTATAATACCAAACACAGCCTACATCTTCTTCACCAAACCCCAATACCTGGGTAAAGGTATATCCACTTTCTATACACACCTCATAAACTCACAATTTATTCTACAAACAACCTCCATAACCAATTGGGACATAATCCTATCAACCCAAAAAACTTTAAAATGCTGGGAAAATACCTTCAGCATCACTTCTAAAGCTACCCGATGTAGCTCCCACTGGGAGTCATACTTAAAAATACTTCACCAATGGTACCTGACCCCGGTTAAACTCTCCATATACTACCCGAAACATTCTCCTACATGTTGGAGACTCTGTGGTGAGCCAGGCTCAACAATCCACATTTTGTGGTCATGCAGATAGCTTCGCTCCTTCTGGAATACTACATTCCTATTAATCTCTGAAATAAACAAAATTCCGTTAGTCCTGAACCCCTCATTAGCAGTCCTACACATCGGAATAGAGAAACTCCCTCCTCATTCCCGAACAATTATTGCCCACATACTCTTTGCCGCCAAAATTAATATTACTAGATTATGGAACACAAATAATACCCCCTCAATCACTTCATTATTACAGACCTTAACACTCAATGTCAAATGGAAAAACTATCCGCAATGAACACTTCCTCCTATCACAAATTCAATATCCAGTGGACGCGATGGCTAAATCACCCAAAATGTTATGTACAACCCTGATGACATCTCAAGAGATGAATTCACACCGCACACCAAGACTGGTATCTCCTCAATTCCCAGTTATATTCCTCCCTCCCCAATCCTCTCCTCCCCCACCTCTCCACTAACACCCCCCCAACTCCCCAAACTCCTCACCAAGGTTCTTCAAATGCACATGAATACCTCTGATGATATTGCTAAACAAGACCAACACCTCATCTGTCCAGAGGGCGGATCTACAACAAAATGATCAACCATATTTGTCTACTGTAATGTTGTATGATTGAACCTGATCTATTTTCCCTGTTTATCTTTGAAAAACTCAATAAAAAATATTGAAACATAAAAAATTGTCTGTGGACAGACGCACTCTTTTATCCATCACAAAACCTCCATCAGCACTGAATGTCCGTTCAGAAAGCATGCTGGATGCAGGACAGGCCAGTACCTTGATGGCATATTGAGCAAGTTCTGGCCAGTGATCCATCCTCAAGACCCAGTAACCCAGTGGATGCTCAGTTGGAAAGGTCTCCAAGTCTACTCTTACCCCTAGATAATCCTGCACTATATGATGCAGACCCTGCCGATGGGTGCTTAAACCTAACAGTCCTGGGCACTGAGGACTAAAGAACTGTTTAAAGGTATCGGTCAGCTGGCCGCCTTCTCCACCGCTCTTCATTTGACAGAATGAAGCCTCAGAAACACGTTGTCCAGGAAATGGTAACCTCCCAGTGTCTGGAAAGGTGTTGCACAATTTTTCTTTCAAGGCATCCTCAAGATGTTTCATCCTCTGCTCCCTCTGGGAAGACTGGATGAGCTCTGCACCTTGACCCTTGTAACGTGGATCAAGAAGGGTTGCCAACCAGTATTGATCCCTCTTCTTGATAACACAAATCCTCAGGTCCTTACACAGACTTTGCAGAATCAGGGAGCTCATGCAGTGTAAGTTTGAGGAGGCAGGAGATTCTGAGTCCTCTGGATCACTGAGGATGACATTGTCAGGAACTACCTCCTCCCAGACATGTACTACTCCTGGCTGGGTTTCTGGGGACTGAAAAGTGTCCCTTGAATACTGCTCTATGTGATCCTCTACTTCCATGTTGCTGCAATCCTCCTCCTCCGCCACTTCCTCCTCCTTCTGTGTGTTCTGTGGCCCCACAGGAATGGTTTCTGCATAAAGAGGGCCTTGAGAGGACAGGAAATCCTCCTCTTCCTCCCGCTGTTCTGCCTCCAGTGCCCTGTCCATGATTCCATGCAGCGTGTGCTCCAGCAGGAAGACTACAGGGATAGTGTCACTGATGCATGCAGTGTCACAGCTCACCATCCTTGTGGCCTCCTCAGATGGTGGCAGGACAGTGCATGGATCCATTGTCAGCAGCCACTGGTGAGGTGAGAAGAAGCCAAGCTCCTCTGAGCCTGTCCTTGTGCCATTCTCACACAGGTACTCATTGATGGTCCTCTGCTGTGTGTGCAGCCACTGCCGTGTTACCAACGTGGAGTTCCACCGAGTAGACATGTCACAAATGAGTTGGTTGGTGAACGGCTTGAATTTCAGCCAGCTGAACACTGGCCATGTGTGACCACCAGAAATGGCCAGACTTTTATGGCCTGCCTCAGAAGATCTTGAAAGCCTGGGTACCTGTTCAAGAAGCGCTGCACCACCAAATTCAGCTTGTGTGCCAAGCATGGAACATGTGTCAAGTGTCCCTGTTGGAGGGCGGAGAGCCCTTTCAGAGTTTACAGAATCTGTGTCCTGGTGTGGCTCCTGTCCCTTAGACAGACCAGCTGAAGCACCACATGGCATCTTTTAGCCTGACTGATCACATAGCCCCTTGAACGCTTACGGAGCAGGGACAGACTGACCATTTGGAAACTCGGGCACTGCCTGAGGGCCTGGGGTCAGTAGGGGGCCCCATGAGATGTCCCTGATACCTTTTTCATATGATTTTTTGAGTTTGGGCAAGGACACAGGGGCCCCATAATCCCCTATTGCCCAGGGGCCCCGTGAGTTGTCAGTCCGCCCCTGTTATGGAGCACTGCTGGTTCAGACGACAATTCAGCAGAAGAGGCCATGGAGGAAGAGGAAGGGGAGAGGGTGGAGCAGACAGATGTGGCAGAATCACCACTAGGTTTTTGGAGGCATGGTGGTGGAACAAGCTCCAGAACTGAACCCTGTCCTGCATCCTTCCCAGCTGCTAGCAGAGTCACCCAGTGTGCCGTGACGGATATGTACCATCCCTGACTGTACCTGCTGGACCACGTGTCAGTAATGTGGACCTTGCTGCTGACCTCCTTGTCCAACAAGGCCAAAACATGACCTTCCACATGATGGTACAGAGCTGGAATGGCCTTGCATGAAACAAATTGTCTTTTCAGAACCTGTCACTGTGATACAGCACATTCTGCAAATTCCCGGAAGGGGGAAGAGTCCACCAGATGGAAAGGCAGCAGTTGTAACGCAGCAATTTGGCCAGGATAGAATGTGGATGGGTGGGACAGTCTTTTTTTTCATGGTTCAGCAAATGGGGTAGTGAAATGTTCCTGCTGAAATCAACAGGTGGTGTCCTGCTGTCAGATGGGCCACCCACTGCTGTACCATCACTCCTCTCAGTGGAGGCTGTTGAGAAGACCTGACGTTTTACAGTAGAGATCCCAGATGAGGAGCAAGGAGAAGTCTGCACTTTTTCTGGGTCTTTCAGGTGCTGTTACCAGCGGGCTGCATGGCAGCTCATCATACGTCTTGTCAATCATGTGGTGCCCAAGTGGCTGGTGTTTTGGCCACGCTTGGTCTGCTTCAGTCAAAGACTGCAAACAGCAATGCTGCACATGTGTTGAAGAAAGCCCCCACCAGAGAACTTGTGGAAGTCTGCCTGGAGTCAGCAGCACCCCCCACCTGTGGAGCTCTGTCGTGTTATGCCATTGGTTGGCTGCCCTTATGCCTGTCCCTGGAGGACATCCTGCCTTGTTGGAGTTCTGCCTCCTCCTCACTGTCCTCCTCTGTTCTCTCAGGCACCCAAGTATGGTCAGTGACCTCATCATCTCCTTCCTCCTCATCAATGGAGCCAACTTGGCAGTGTGCTGCGGCTGGGGGAACAGGACTGACCATTTCTTTTCCCTCACTGGCGCCCCCTCTCTCTAGGCTCACGTCACTCCTTTCCTCATCCTGGGAACCAACATCACAGCATTCAGATTGCTGCACATCCTCCAGCAGCATGGAACTGACACTATGATCCAATCATTCTGGTGACTCCTCCATGCATGATGGTGGGGCTACGGAAGGAGCAGCTGTGGTGGACAAGGAGCCGGAGGAACAGGCCACTTTGGCAGCTGTGGTGGAAGGCAAAATAGTATGAGCCTGGGTGACAGAGGATGAGGATGACTGATTTATCCACTCCACCACCTCTTCTGCATGTTGTAGTTCAATAATACGGCCAGCACTTGGGCCAATCATGGCTCTTCCCGAGAACTCAGCTGTTATTGGCCAAAGCATTGCACCTGACCGCAGGTCAGGTACAATGCTTTGGCCAATCACAAAGCATGTTTTACATTGTTTGGGCACGCGGGCAAACTTCCTGCATAATGGTGAACACTCAAACGGCTAATGTTCGATTCAAACTTATGTTTGACTCAAACCGTCATCCCATCCCTACTCAAAATATTATTCTCTGTGGATCTACTGCTTCCACTTTACACCTACTTCATTGATCTTGAGGTGTTTGACAGTAAATTAAGAATACTGAACCATGTGCAAATCCATATACAACAAAGTGTTTGTGCTCGGGATGCAGTTCCCTGCAGATCTACTGCTTCCACTTTACACCGCCTTTATGTAGCACTACCTCAGAAGGAGCTGAATGTTGCCCCTGGTTTCCCTTTGCTTTGCCCCACAGCAAGGCAAACACACACACTTCTGCTCGTTGTCTCCAATGACCAGTCTAGGGGATGTTTTGTGTTTGGAGTTTATTGTAGAACTGGGGATAGGGATGGGGAATGTAGTCGGATCCTCCAGAATCAGAACTCTTCACACTGAGGACATCTAGCTGATCTCTTAGTAGAACACTTGTGAAGTCTCGGCTGACAGTAGATAGCAGACTTCTCAGTAACAAATAGCAGCAAGTAGTTGTAGGAGTGAGCCAAGTCCCATTAGCAGTAGCAATACTTGGACAAGCTCTGCAGAACACTAGGCAGGGCTCCCTTTCTCAGACCCAGGCTGACTATCAAGCACCAGAGGGGTAACAAGCACACAGAGTCCCCCAGATCTCTCAGAGTTTGCACTCACAGGTTCAAGGACAGAATGGTTGCCTCCTTCCAATCTTCCAAGCCACTCTCTCCAGTGATACCAGACAGAGCTTTGGCAGACAGCTCCCCTCAGTCAGCTTACTGTAGAATCAGGGTCACTCTCTCTAACTTCAGGCCCTCAGGTCACCCACCCGAGGCCACATAACAGCAAGTGCCAGGCGAGGCAGCCTGCCTCCAGCCTGGCTGGTGCAATCCTCTCCAAGGAAAGACACTGAACCCATGTGCTCTCAGAGTATAAATACCACTCCCAGCATGCAATGGGGTCACCCTCCCCTGCAATTGGCCAGGACTGTATCCATATTCATGCCGGTCATTTGTCTAGCCAATTCCCATGTTCTGGAAGACTCTCATAGCTTCCTGAAGGCGGGCAGAACTCAGACAAACTCCAACAGAACCAGAGCAGCATGAGCAGACCTGACTAATCAATCACAGCTCTCTGTAAATCAGAATACCCGACTGAATCTACCTGACAGCCTCTCTGGTGAGCAGAGAAACACAGCTATGCTTTACCTGACTCTACACATCCTAGACCTGACCAGGAGGGGGCGCTACATTCATTCATCTCATCAGATTTGCTGCTATAGGAAATCATCTCAAATCCTGTGCAAATCCATGGAGACCGACAATATTGTATGCTCAGTATAGTGTTCTCTGCAAGTCCACCGCTTCCACTTTGCATCTACTTCAATCCACTTATTTTACTCCAAAAATCCACCAATCAGTGAAAAGTTGATAAGGGGTGAAAGTGCTCCGCCCTCCAAACTGTGTCAGCTGTAGTGTAGCCACGCCTTCTTCCACCTCTTGTACACGGGATGGTGAGGGCGCCCCCTAGTAGTGCTTCCCCCTCACCACACCAATAGGACTCCCAGCTTTTCAGCTCCCAGAGTCACAAACATCCTTCACACTCTCCTCATCTCCGATGGTAAAGGAACCGGATCCTCCTCGCTCACTCCTGCAAGTCTGCTGCGGGTTCTGTCAGTCTCCCTCCTAGACTCCGCCTCCAACCGCCATTCCAGCAGGAGCTCCACCTCTAAATACACACTCAGGGAGGAGAGAAAGGGGAACCCGACATCGTGTGACACCTTTTATTACATGGAAATACGAAAATCAACGGGACTAATGCAATCACATTTACTGCAAAATCAAAGGGGCCAAAATCCCCCCCCCCCCGAGCAGTCATATATTTCTGTCCCCCTTGGTGGGAGTGGAGGTGACCCCTCTATAAGGATCTACAGTCCATACACACCCAGCACAAGGCCGGGGTCACACTACCAGACGCTTCTCGGGGCTGCAGTTCCTCTGAGCTCCACAAGGTGGGGATCTCACTTCTACCCACACAGGAAGTCTCTATGGAAGACAGGAAGTGATATCAGGTACAGACAGGAAGTGATGTCAGGTACAGACAGGAAGTGATGTCAGGTACAGACAGGATGCTCTGGGTGAGAGATGAATCGGGAGGAAGCGGAGAGGTGAATCTGAATCTGGTGTCAGAGGAGGTAATACGTAGATGAACCCCTTCAGGGGGAGGAGTTGATGATAATATATTTGCTCCCAAAGCTGGCCTACATGGTTCAGTTTTATCGTTCAGCCAGCGGGATGACCATAAAAACTGAAGCGATTCCCCCATCCACACATTGGAGGTGGATGGGGGAATCCTCCCCGCTGCACTCTTGTATTCTGACAATGGGGGGACTCCTCCGCTCTCAGAATACACAGATCAGCACTGAAGCTATTGGCTGCAGCCGCTGGGGGAGTGGCTTTTATCCGGCAGTGGCCACACATGGATGGAAATGTGAGCGATCCCTGCTGAACCAGCTGAATTTCCATGGATCTATGGTCACCTTCAGTGACTTCCTCCCCTCCCCCTCATCTCCTTCATGATGGAAGTCATGCTGAGATCATCTCCCATTGGCTGAGCAATATTCTCATTTGTCTCTCAGCTCCTTCTTGCTATTCCTCGTCCTGCCTGTTGTTTCCTTGGATTGATTTTCTGTGTAGTGACCCCGGCTTGGTCTCTTGGATGCGCTCGTCTGTTGCTTGCCCTGACCTTTCTCCTGATTCCTGGATCTCCTCCTCATCTCTCCTCCATATCCTCTTACACAGCTTTTCTCCACACCTGCAGTGACCCTGGGGGGAGGAAACTTGGCACCAGCATGCCGCCAAATCCATCCCCACCATTAGGGGCTCTGGAGACAATTGTCTGCTATTTACACTCCGTTCCTCCGCACGTCACCTGATCACATGACAGCTTACTTCCACAGATTCCGGACAGATTTCTGGATGGTAAAGGTCAAAGGTCACTCTTCAGTTTAGGAGAGGTAGGACGCACCCAGGAACAAGGATTTGATTTACATGGGAGGCACATCTAGAGGGCCCCTCAAATCTCCCCATCCAAATGTCCCTCCATCCAGAGTCTATATGTCCTATGACATCACACTGACCTCACAGCTCCTCCTCCCAATGTTCCTCCATCTGATATTTTCTGATGCTCTTAGGATGTGGGGGTCCCTTGGTATCCTCACATGTAAAGTGGGACTGTTGGTCCTGCGTTGTATCTAATGACATCAGAATGCTGCAACAAGCCTATACCCTGCGTAGTGTGGGGGTCCTGTGGGGGGGAATTATACCTCAGCCTGAAGTGGGGCTTTAATAAAATGGAGACCTGAATGGAGAGGTGAGGAGGATTCTGGGAATATCATTTGATGTGACTATTTGTGTTCAGATGTAGAGTTTTCCTCCTGTGAAGTCTGGAGATCATATGACATCACATTGCCTCCACCTCCCTCCCTGATAGAAGAGAGAAAGAAGAAGAAGATTCTAGAAGTCACCAGAGAGATCACTGAGCTGCTGACAGGAGAGGTGAGCGGTGCCGGGAATTCTGGGACATTCTCCAGTAACAGACAAGGGATGTGTCTGGATGGTGACTGTATCATTGTGTGTGTCAGGTTCCTATAAGGTGTCAGGGTGTCACTGTCTATTTCTCCATGGAGGAGTGGGAGTATTTAGAAGGACACAAGGATCTCTACAAGGACGTCATGATGGACAATCAGCCGCCCCTCACATCACCGGGTAAGAGGAGACTTTATTGTAAAGGAGAGAGCAGTACGGAGGATCCACCTAGATCCCCCATCATCTGATAAACACATAGAAACAATGGATTCAGTCAGTGTGTGTGTTTCCTACAGATGGATCCAGTCATGGGAACCCACCTGAGAGATGTCCCCGTCCTCTGTATTCCCGGGATTCCACACAGGAAGGTCACACCATCCCTCACCATCATCAGGTAGATGAGGAACAATCACTGATAGTATCATTAGGATCTGTACATTATCTGCATTGTTACCATTGATGGCATTTTTATTATATATTCAGAGTGGAAACCTGAGAGATCCTAAAGTTGAGGATAAAGAAGAGATAAAAGAGGAGGAGGATGAGGATGGGGGGATGGAGGAGTCAGAGCTTCTAAGAGAACACAAAGATCTGTACCAGGACACCATGGTGGAGTCATCCAGCTACAGGAACCCACCAGAGAGATGTCCCCGTCCTCTGTATTCCCGGGATTCCACACAGGAAGGTCACACCATCCCTCACCATCATCAGGTAGATGATGACAATTATTGGTAGTTGTGATTTATACACAGCATGTTTGTTACAATGAATGTTTTATTATACCTTTCAGAGTGGAATCCTCGGGGATGATAATATTGATGTTAAAGAAAAGTATAAAGAGGAGGATGAGGAGTATGGAGTGATGGAGGAGTTTTCAGAAGGACACAAGGATATGATGGAGCCACCTAATACCAGGAACCCACCAGAGAGATGTCCCCATCCTCTGTATTCCCGGGATTCCACACAGGAAGGTCACACCATCCCTCACCATTACAAGGTAGGTGGGATGGAGCATCCAGAACATGGATTCATGGAGACAATGTGTGGAGTTCTTTTATGTGACCTTATATTTACAGATGATATTTTCTCTCATTTTCTTGGTTCAGAGTGAAGATCTGATAGACATCAAAGTTGAGGTTAAAGAAGAAGAAGAGGCGTATGTGAGGGATGATCAGCAGTCTATGGAGGAGGATGGAATAACGGGGACATTTATAGAGGAGGACACTCCTACAGAGATCAGCACAGGTGGGTCATGAACACTAAATCCATTCCTCCACCCATACTTGTCATGCTTTCCTTCACATTGATCCAGCATCGGGTTTTGCCTCCTGTCTGTTCCTACCTATCCCCCCTGAACCTAGATGTTATTAAGCCTTTACATTTGTGTATTAGTGTTTGAGAAACGTGTCTTCATGTGGACCCTTTGGACCCTTAAACAGAAAGTGATAATGAGGGAGGAGTCAATACCCCAATGATGGTGGTCTTCAGAATCAGTCCAGTCTTCATCTTGGTTGTTCTCCCCCCATCCTCACTCTCTGACCTCTGGTGGGGCTCAGCCCCGCTGTTCTTCATGACTAAATCATGGACTAAATAAGGAAGTGCAGTACTTCTTGTGTTGGGAAGATGGCGATGAGTGATAGAGGGGGTGGGGACCCTCGTCCTATAATCCCCTCATCACTGTCCCTCCTATAAAAGACAGTTCTGGTTGTTTCCTCACTCTCTGACTAAGGTCCATGAATAAAGAAATGACCTGGTAGGAGATCAGAGGAGCCATTTCCTAGTTCCCTTGAGGGTGGAATTGTAAGCTCCTCAGAGACCAAGCTGCCTGATGTGGGCGGAGTCCTGGTTTGGGGAAACCAATCAGCTCCTGTCTAGTAATCCTCTTTATCTTTGTATTTTAGTCCATGGCCGGGAGATGAGGAAAACCTCCGAGGATTGTCTCACTTTGTCTCCAGACTGGAAAGTAGAAGATGAGGACATCACACAGTATAGTCCAGGAGAAAACCCGGCTCCCTCCAATGTCCACCCGGCACCACCCAGTGTAGATGGACCATCGGATTCCTCGTATCCTGAGGAACCTCAGACTGTGCGAGACCAGGCCGACCTTCCAACAGGGAAGAGCTTCTCCTGTACTGAGTGTGGGAAATGTTTTTCAGATAAGTCTAATCTTTACAGACATAAGAAATTGCACACTGGGGACAAGCCACATTCCTGCCCTCAGTGTGGGAAATGTTTTTCACAGAAGCCCCATCTTTACATACATCAGAGATCTCACACGGGGGAGAAGCCTTATTCCTGTTCTGAGTGCGGGAAATGTTTTTCTCAGATGTCCCATCTTTACACACATCAGAGATTGCACACTGGACAGAAGCCGTATTCCTGTCCTGAGTGCGGGAAATGTTTTTCAGGGAGATCCGGCCTTAACACACATCAGAGATTTCATACAGGAGAAAAGCCATATTCTTGTTCTGAGTGCGGGAAATGTTTTTTGCAGAAGTCCGATCTTTACAGACATCAGAGAACTCACACGGGGGAGAAGCTACTTTCCTGTCCTGAGTGAAGGTAATGTTTTTCACAGAAGCCCCATCTATATAAACATCAGAGATGTCAAACAGGGCTGAAGTCACTTTCCTGTCCTGATTGAGGGAAATGTTCCTCACTGAAGTCCTGTCTTCCTGTACATCAGGGGTCACACACAACCCTGGAGGTGTATTAGTGCCTTGAGTGCGGGAAATGTCTTCTAGATGAATGTTGCTGGACATCCCAGCTCTCATGTGGGGAAGAAGCACACCCTGATATACACCTCAGATATACTCCATGGCTGATCTTCATCATGGAAGAAACAGTTCATAAGGAGATCAGAGGTCCCCAAAGACATGGATGAAGTGTGGGACCGGGTTGATAGGAGAAGAATAAAAATGGAGTCCTGACCTTTCATTGGCTGAGTACATTTTTTTTCAAACATTCTATATTGAGTTTTCTAAAGAGATATACAAAGAAGCAATATCAAAAGAGGAGACGAGCACCTCATACTTCTTGCCATGACTTCTGAATAAAAGATAAATCACAGTAACCAATGAAATAATTATAATCTCTCCAATAAAGAAAGAGGAAGGAATCGTCTGGCAGGAACTGACCTGGAGGTGTGACCGGGTGTGATACCTGATCAGAAAACATGGATGGACTCTCCTGATACTTTGTTCCCAACTCCAATAAGTGAGAGGAGCAGAATGTCATAATGTTCCTAGATGTCATGATAAAGCCAAGGAAGTAAGGTTCGGCCATGAGTGCGCACAGACACATCAGGAGAGCAAAAGAATGACAACGTCATGAACCAGAAAACCAAGGTATACACGGCCAGATGGGGAGCAAGTAACACCTGTTATGTATGCGTGTCCTCAATGCGTGTTCCATACACGGCTGTCTAATCTCTACAATGTAACCACCTTCACCAACCCATCCATAGAAGTAAAAGAAGACAACATAGAGGATTGCTCCAAGGATGTAAGTGTTGCTGCAATAAAAGTGTCCCATCTATTATGGAAATGTGTGACTGAGGCTTGGTTGTTGAGCTCCATGTCTACCTTCTCTCTGTAAATCAGAAGACGTAGATCTTTTTTAGTGTCTGTGATGGTGGGGACAAGGTGATAGTCCATTTCTTAGGAATAGCCCTGTGGGCCACCAGTAAACATAATAATATCCACCGCAAGCTCCTGCAGGATTTGTGGATGTGGGTTTTCTGAGCTGAATGAAGAGTTGTAGAAGAACTGGGTCCATGGGGAGTGAGCAGCCACAAACTCCTGAGATGTAGGCTAACACTTGTTCCCAAAAGGTTGAGATGCGGGGCCATTCCTGAAATCGGTGGAAGAGAGAGGGCGGTGCTCACTATATAGTGGATTTGTGGAGAGTTCTTGGTGGATAGAAATGGGATGATGGCCCCATGGAAGAGCTTACATTGAGACTCTCTCCAGGATTCATTCACCACAAGCCTTTGCACTTTGTTCTATCCTTCCAGTATGTTGCCCACCAGGTTCTCTCCCGGTATGACCTTCCTCCAAGATTTCACAGATGTGGGATGTAGAGGTTTAGTAAAGAGAGAGTGTAAAGGTCGATAGATGTCAGATATGGAGTATTTCCATTCCTGTAGGAAGCGATCCGATATGGAAGTTTGAAAACGTTGCTTGGCTGGGCAGCACCAGTTTATACAACCTGAGAGGTGTAGGTAGTAGAGAGAGGGATGGCTTGGCAGGGCATAAGTTGATGCATGGGTTGGGAAAGATTTCAAAGTTCCTGATGGTTCAAATATGTGTCATACATGGAGGCAACGCAGGAGAGCCCCTTAGAACTCCAAATGTTGAAAGCCACATATTGAACAGCTTGTGGAAACATTGTAATGCCTCTTATGGACAAATATTGGGAGACATGGGGTGACAGGCCCAGTTTGCTCTGTATGTCCCTCCATGTAAGAATCAGATCCCGTATCAGAAGGTTGTGTTGAATACTTGTGGGGAACAATTGTATTTTGCAATGCAGGAGAGCAGCTAAGTCATATGGTTGCCCCACTGCCAACTCCAAATCATAATTGCTGTATGAGGAAGCCTGAAGTATCCAATCTGTCCCTATACACAATAAACAGGCAAGGTTATACAATCAAATATTGGGAAGGTTTGCTCCACCCTCTTTTTTTTTTTTTTTGTTCCCCCTGTTTAAGCAGTAAAGGAATTGTCTGAAGAGGGTACAAAAGGCAAGAAAAGCTCTCCATTTTGAACAGGTGCCATCTGCCAAAAATCGATAGAAGAAGGTACATCCATGTTTCCATCTCATTTCCTATTTTAGATATCAGTGGAGGGTAGCAATGATAGACCGGGGATGGCTCCTTCCCTATCGTAATGCCTAAATATGTGATCTGAACATTTGCTACGTGAAGAGAGACTGCTGGGCCCAGGGAAGGGTGTTGGTTAGAGATAAGGAAAGTATTCCACTCTTAGCAGAAATGATTCAAAGGCCAGAGCACTGTAGGAGGCTTGTGAAGACCTGATGGAGAATGTGAATATCTGCCACAGGATCCGCCATAAAATATAAGAATATCATTGGCAAATAGGACTACACAGAGTTCTTCTTGACCTGTCTGAATCCCATGTAGCGGTTCTCTGGAGGAAAGGTAACGGGAGAAAGGTTCCAGGGCAAGGTTGAAAAGAAGAGGTGAAGGGGGGGGCAACCCTGGTGAGTACCCTTCATGCAGCAATATTTCACCTGATATGAGACCTGCAGCTACCACCCTGGGTGAAGGTGCAGAATCCATACTGCTGAAAAGCCATCAGAAGAACCAGAGCAAGCCAATGATAGCTGACATTATCCAAGACTTTTCCAGCATCCAATGTAATAATAGCTCGATCCTCAGACGGGTGTACCTTGCCTTGTTCCAGCACTGCAATAACTTTCTGAATGTTGGAAGCCACTGGTCTACCATTAATAAAGCCAGCCTGGGCAGTATGGACAAGGGAGGGTAATATTGCAGCCAAGAGAGATGCTACTATTTCAGAGAGTATTTTAGTGTCCACATTTAGGATGGATATGGGTTGGTATGACCTCAGTTCAGTTGGGTCCTTGCCCTTATTAGAAATCAATTTTATATAGTCTTGGTGACCCATCGGAAGGTATGGGCCCCCCTCCCAAACCTTGTTATATACTGTCAGTAGCTGAGGGAAGAAGAGAGTCCATCATCTTATACAATGCTGGTGTGTAGCCATCAGGACCAGGTGATTTCCCACTAGGTAAGCCTTTAATCACCTCAGACTCTTCCTTTAATGAAATGGAGCATTTACAGATTACAGGTGGGAGGGGCCAATAGTGAGTAAATGAAGTGAGTCTAGGAATTTTGTGGTCACCTCAAGGTCTTGGATCTAGATATAGAGTGGCACAAATATCTTCCAGTATTTTATTGGTTTCTTCTGGGGAGGAGACAAGGGTAGCAGAAGTATCCTTTAGGGAGGCTACATGAGTTGGTTGGAGACCCTTTGCTTACCCACCTTATCACCATATTTACACAATTGTGAATCAGAATAGGAACAATTTATATGTTTGTAATTCTCTACCCAAAGATCAAAGAGGTGTTTGGCTTCATGCCAATGCTTTCTGTGCTCAGAGGTATTCTGCTTTGTCAATGTTTTATATGAGGAAACATCCTTCCCCTAATAAAAGGCTTGGCAGCTTCCCAGAACAAGTGTGGGTCACATTGATGGGATTCATTAGTGGTGGTGTACTCTAGCCAAGCATCGCTACCAGCGTGTATGAAGTCCACCTTACATGTCAGATAGGAAGGAAATCTCCAAATATTTGGGGGGCCTGTGGTTCGAGGGTCTGCCAAAGAAACAGAGGTGGGGCTATGGTCTGATATAATCAAGTCGGGTATGGCCGTATGATGGACATGAGGGAAAAGGGAAGTGCTGCAATAAAGATAGTCTAGCCTGGCAAATGTATTGTGAGAATATGAAGTAAACTCCCTGTCTGTGGGGTGCGCCAGTCACCAGGGGTCTAATAATCCTCTGGCAGAAATCAACTGTGCTAATGAGAAGAGCCAGTAGACACCTTTGCATGGGTGGACCTTGTGTTGACCTGTCCTCTCTATCATTTACTACTGTGTTAGTCTCCTCCATCTATCTGATGTATACTGGGATTGTGAAATATCCAATTAGCTGCAGCATTACAGAAGGGTCTGCCAGGGAGTTGGGGGCATAGACATTGGTGAGTTGGAGATCCTTATTGGAGATCTGCAAGACCACGGTAGCCATACATCCCATATCATCGTTGCACTCAGAGATGAATTCTAATGCCAGGTTTTTGTGGATTACAATGAGCACCCTTGCCTTCCGTCCTACTACTGCCCAAACTAGCGCCTGAGCCACCCACAACCTTTCCATTCTATGAAAGTCTGCTGCTTGTAAGTGTGTCTCCTGCCGGAGTGCCGGACCCGTTCACAACCACTTCAAGTGCCTCAGCATTTGTAATTGTTTAGCAGGGGAGCGTATCTGCATATGATGAGCTGTAGAAAGGGATATGGCTCCTATAATTACTTTCACAAGCTTCAGGCGGTGAAGTGAACAGGAAAAAACACAAAGTAATCATTATTAAACAACAAAACTGAACATAAAAACTGTAACCTTTTTTCCATATGAGTACTCCATACCTGTGCTTAGCAAATCTGCTGACCTGATGGAATCATATTTAACTTGGTATAGCTTCCTCCCACTGAGAAAGATAGGATACAGACAATGTGACCATGTGACAGCAGGAAGGTAAATACTTGGCTCAAAAATATGAAAGGAAGACTGTAATCCGAGTCTGGCATGAAGTCAATGAAACTCATGGGATATGGATCTGATCAGGTAAGTAGCAGAGGGGGTTGTTCATCACTTTCAGCTGCTTTGGTGGTAATGACATTAACAACAGGTGCACTAGATGGGCAACAAGGAGACGACCCACAAAACAGGAATGGTTTTACAGGTGGAGGTCACTGACATTTTTTCCCTACTCCTCTTTTCTGTTTTTCACTAGTTTGGCATTTGGCTCGGGTCAGTGTCACTACTGGTAGCATGAGGCCATACCTGGATCCTACAGAGGTTGTACAGGCATTCCAACTCTTCCAGGATGGCACATCAATACATGGCATTGCCAGAAGGTTTGCTGTGTCTCCCAGCACAGTCTCAAGAGCATGGAGGAGATTCCAGGAGACAGGCAGTTACTCTAGGAGAGCTGGACAGGGACGTAGAAGGTCCTTAACCCATCAGCAGCACTGATATCTGCTCCTTTGTGCAAGGAGGAACAGGATGAGCCCTGCCAGAGCCCTACAGAATGACCTCCAGCAGGCCACTGGTGTGAATGTCTGACCAAACAATTAGAAACAGACTTCATGAGGGTGGCCTGAAGGCCAGACATTCCCTTGTGGGCCCTGTGCTCACTGCCCAGCACCAAAATGCATATGAAGGACAGGACATTCTGGGTAGTCTGTCTCTCTCTGATATGAAGGATGGGACATTCTGGGTAGTCTGTCTCGGTCTCTGATATGAAGGACGGAACATTCTGGGTAGTCTGTCTCTCTCTGATATGAAGGATGGGACATTCTGGGTAGTCTGTCTCGGTCTCTGATATGAAGGACGGGAAATTCTGGGTAGTCTGTCTCTCTCTGATATGAAGGACGGGACATTATAAGTAGTATATCTCTGTCTGATATGAAGGATGGGACATTCTGGGTAGTCTGTCTCTCTCTGATATGAAGGATAGGACATTCTGGGTAGTCTGTCTCTCTCTGATATGAAGGACAGGATGTTCTGGGTAGTCTGTCTCGTTCTCTGATATGAAAGACGAGAAATTCTGGGTAGTCTGTCTCTGTCTCTGATATGAAGGACGGGACATTCTGGGTAGTCTGTCTCTGTCTCTGATATGAAGGATGGGAGATTCTGGGCAGTTTGTCTCTGTCTCTGATATGACGGAGGGGACACTCTGGGTAGTCTGTCTCATTCTCTGATATGAAGGATGGGACATTCTGGGTAGCCTGTCTTGGTCTCTGATATGAAGGAGGGGACACTCTGGGTAGTCTGTCTCTCTCTGATATGAAGGACGGGACATTATAAGTAGTATATCTCTGTCTGATATGAAGGATGGGACATTCTGGGTAGTCTGTCTTGGTCTCTGATATGACGGAGGGGACACTCTGGGTAGTCTGTCTCTCTCTGATATGAAGGACGGGACATTATAAGTAGTATATCTCTGTCTGATATGAAGGATGGGACATTCTGGGTAGTCTGTCTCTCTCTGATATGAAGGATAGGACATTCTGAGTAGTCTGTCTCTCTCTGATATGAAGGACGGGACATTATAAGTAGTATATCTCTGTCTGATATGAAGGATGGGACATTCTGGGTAGTCTGTCTCGTTCTCTGATATGAAAGACGAGAAATTCTGGGTAGTCTGTCTCTGTCTCTGATATGAAGGACGGGACATTCTGGGTAGTCTGTCTCTGTCTCTGATATGAAGGATGGGAGATTCTGGGCAGTTTGTCTCTGTCTCTGATATGACGGAGGGGACACTCTGGGTAGTCTGTCTCGTTCTCTGATATGAAGGATGGGACTTTCTGGGCAGTCTGTCTCATTCTCTGATATGAAGGACGGGACATTCTAGGTAGTCTGTCTCATTCTCTGATATGAAGGACGGGACATTCTGGGTAGGCTGTCTCGTTCTCTGATATGAAGGATGGGACTTTCTGGGTAGTCTGTCTCGTTCTCTGATATGAAGGATGGGACTTTCTGGGTAGTCTGTCTCATTCTCTGATATGAAGGACGGGACATTCTAGGTAGTCTGTCTCTCTCTGATATGAAGGATGGGACATTCTGGGTAGTCTGTCTCGTTCTCTGATATGAAGGATGGGACTTTCTGGGTAGTCTGTCTCGTTCTCTGATATGAAGGATGGGACTTTCTGGGTAGTCTGTCTCATTCTCTGATATGAAGGACGGGACATTCTGGGTAGGCTGTCTCGTTCTCTGATATGAAGGATGGGACTTTCTGGGTAGTCTGTCTCGTTCTCTGATATGAAGGATGGGACTTTCTGGGTAGTCTGTCTCATTCTCTGATATGAAGGACGGGACATTCTAGGTAGTCTGTCTCATTCTCTGATATGAAGGACGGGACATTCTGGGTAGGCTGTCTCGTTCTCTGATATGAAGGATGGGACTTTCTGGGTAGTCTGTCTCGTTCTCTGATATGAAGGATGGGACTTTCTGGGTAGTCTGTCTCATTCTCTGATATGAAGGACGGGACATTCTAGGTAGTCTGTCTCTCTCTGATATGAAGGACGGGACATTCTGGGTAGTCTCTCTCTCTCTGATATGAAGTATGGTACATTCTGGGTAGTCTGTCTCTCTCTGATATGAAGGTGTCAGGAATGGACTGGCCAGCAATGGTGGGACTCACCTGCCTTATGAGCTGCAGTACCAGGGCTGGCCAGCGGGTGCTCCCAGCAATCAGAAACTCAACCTTGCAGCCAGTCAAACACCTGGAACTGATTATACTGGTGTATTTAAGGGATGGCCAGACCTGCAGACTCGGCCTTGGTGTGTGTTTTCCTGGGCCCTGTAGCCTGTTCCTGCTCCCTGTTCCTGTCTGATTCGTTGCTGACCCTGCTCTGATCCCTGGCTTGTCTGACCATTCTCCTCTGCCTGACCCTCTGTACCATGCTGCCCGCTACCTGCTGAACCTGGCTTGTGACCCCGACCATTCTCCGCTTGCTCCCCCTGTACCTACCTGCCCAATTGATATTGACCCGGCCTGCCTGACGACGCTTGCATTATATGTACTGTCATCTGTGGGTGGTTGGTTTGGTTCGTTTGCACTGTGTTATGTTTTAGTATTGCACTGTGTTTATGTTTGTATTGTTAGTGTTAATAAATTATATTGTTTATAATATATCTGAAGTCTGCGTTTCCCTGCGTCAGTCACACACCTCTGGTCATACCCGGGAGCCCTGACAGAAGGAGGGACATTATGGGTAGTGTGTCAGATTTTAGAGGTCTCTGTTTTATTATGCATTTTGTTTTTATCTTATGTTCTGTGTCTTTAAGACTTTTCTATCTGTAGTAAAATATCTTTTTTAAACAGTTTGTTGCATAAGAGTTAGGTTTATTGTTTCTTACATTTTTTAGTTCTTTTTGAACTTCCCTGATATCTCTGTAAGGTAGATACAATGCAGGAATGGTTATTAGGGGACATTTCTCGGGGCTGCAGTTCATCTGAACTCCACAAGATGGTGATCTCATTTCTACTACCCAGACAGGACTTCTCTATGGAATATGAACAGGAAGTGATGTCAGGAACAGACAGGAAGTGATGTCAGGAACAGACAGGAAGTGATCTGGAATAAAGATAAGACGTTCCCTTTGGTCTGAAGGAGATCGGAGAGGTTGCTGGACGTGGCAGTAGAGGAGGTAATTATTATTATACAGGATTTATGGCGCCAACAGTTTGCTCAGCGCTTTACAATATAACGGGAGACAATACAACAACAATACAGATCAATACAAGAGGGTTAGGAGGGCCCTGATCCTGGGAGCTTATAATTTAAGAGGGAGGGGCTAGTGGTACAAAAGGTAGTAACTGTGGGGGATGGACTGGTTGGAAGAGTAGAAGATTCCAGTATTAGCTGAAGGCAGGATAGGCTTCCCTGAAGAGATAGGTTTTCAGAGATCACCTAAAAGTGAACAGAGTAGGCGATAGTCTGATAAATTGGAGTAGAGAGTTCCAGAGGATGGGGGAAGCTCTGGAGAAGTCCTGGAGACGAGCATGGAGGAGGAGACAAGGGAGCTAGAGAGTAGGAGGTCTTGCGAGGAGCGGAGAGGACGGTTTGGGTGATATTTAGAGACAAGATCGGTGATGTACTTTGGGGCAGAGTTATAAATGGCTTTATATGTTATTGTTAGTGTTTTGAATTTTATCCGTTGGGCAAAGGGAAGCCAGTGGAGGGATTGGCAGAGGGGGGTGGAGGACACTGAGTGGACACCAGTGAAGGGATTGGCAGAGAGGGGTGGAGGACACTGAGTGGAGGCCAGTGAAGGGATTGGCAGAGAGGGGTGGAGGACACTGAGTGGAGGCCAGTGGAGGGATTGGCAGAGAGGGATGGAGGACACTGAATGGAGGCCAGTGGAGGGATTGGCAGAGAGGGGTGGAGGACACTGAATGGAGGCCAGTGGAGGGATTGGCAGAGAGGGATGGAGGACACTGAATGGAGGCCAGTGGAGGGATTGGCAGAGAGGGGTGGAGGACACTGAATGGAGGCCAGTGGAGGGATTGGCAGAGAGGGGGGGAGGACACCGAGTGGAGGGATTGGCACAGAGGGGTAGAGGACACTGAGTAGAGGCCAGTGGAGGGATTGGCAGAGAGGGGTGGCAGATACACAACGGTTAGTAAGGTGGATGAGTCTGGCAGCAACATTCATGAAAGACTGAAGAAGGGATAGCCTGCGATGAGGTCGGCCAATGAGGAGGGAATTACAATAGTCAAGGCGAGATATAACAAGGGAGTGAATAAGTTGCTTAGTGGTTTCTGAGGTTAGGAACGGGCGTATCTTGGAGATGTTGTGGAGGTAAAGTCTGCAAGATTTGGACAGTGATTGGATTTGGGACTGAAAGGACAGATGGGAGTCTAGGATTACACCTAGTACCCTGGCATGAGGGGAGGGACTGATGATTGTATTATTGATCTTGATGGAGAAGTTAGGGGAGGGGGCACGGGCTGGAGGGAATACTAAGAGCTCAGTTTTGGAAAGATTGAGTTTGAGGAAGTGGAGTGACATCCATGCCGATATGTCACCTAGTAGGTTAGTAATGCAAGAGGAGACTGAAGGGGAGGGGTGAGGTGAGGAGACTGAAGGGGCGAGGTGAGGAGGAGACTGAAGGGGCGAGGTAAGGGGTAGAAAGATAGATTTGTGTGTAATCAGCATAGAGATGGTACTTAAAGCTGTGGGAGTTTATCAAGTGACCAAGGGAGGAGGTGTAGATGAAGAAGAGAAGGGGTCCAAGGACAGAGCCTTGAGGGACCCCTACAGAGAGAGGGAGTGAAGAGGAGGAGGCAGAGTTATCGGTAACACTGAAGGAGCTCTGCAATAGGTAGGAGGAGAACCAGGAGAGAGCAGAGTCTCGGAAGCCAAGAGAATGTAGTTTTTTGAGGAGGAGGGGGTCAAGTAGTAAGAGTACGGAGTAGTGGCCATTGGTTGGGATGAGTATGGAGTAGTGGCCATTAGCTGGGATGAGTACGGAGTAGTGGCCATCGGTTGGGATGAGTACGGAGTAGTGGCCATCGTTCGGGATGAGTACGGAGTAGTGGCCATCGTTTGGGATGAGTACCGAGTAGTGGCCATTGTTTGGGATGAGTACCGAGTAGTGGCCATCGTTTGGGATGAGTACCGAGTAGTGGCCATCGTTTGGGATGAGTACCGAGTAGTGGCCATCGTTTGGGATGAGTACCGAGTAGTGGCCATCGGTTGGGATGAGTGCGGAGTAGTGGCCATCGGTTGGGATGAGTGCTGAGTAGTGGCCATCGGTTGGGATGAGTGCGGAGTAGTGGCCATCGGTTGGGATGAGTGCGGAGTAGTGGCCATCGGTTGGGATGAGTGCGGAGTAGTGGCCATCGGTTGGGATGAGTGCGGAGTAGTGGCCATCGGCTGGGATGAGTGCGGAGTAGTGGCCATCGGCTGGGATGAGTGCGGAGTAGTGGCCATCGGCTGGGATGAGTGCGGAGTAGTGGCCATCGGCTGGGATGAGTGCGGAGTAGTGGCCATCGGCTGGGGTGAGTGCGGAGTAGTGGCCATCGGCTGGGGTGAGTGCGGAGTAGTGGCCATCGGCTGGGGTGAGTGCGGAGTAGTGGCCATCGGCTGGGGTGAGTGCGGAGTAGTGGCCATCGGCTGGGGTGAGTGCGGAGTAGTGGCCATCGGTTGGGATCAGTACGAAGTAGTGGCCATTGGTTTTAGCAGACTGTAGATCATCAGTGAGTTTTAGTAGGGCAGTTTCAGTGGAGTATAGTGAGTGAAAGCCAGACTGTAAAGGGTGAAGAAGGTTGTTGTCGGTGAGGGAGGAGCTCAGGCGATTGTAGACTAAACGTTCTAGGAGTTTAGAGGTAAATGGCAGCAGGGAGATGGGTCTTAAGTTGTTCAGGTTGGTGGGGTCCAGGGAGGGCTTGTTAAGTATGGAAGTGATGTGCGCATGCTTTAGAGGGGAGGGGAAGGCACCAGTAGAGAGGGAGAGATTGAAGATGTGAGTGAGGGAGCATAGGATGGAAAAGAGGGTGACAGTAGTAGTTGTGAGGGGACAGAATCCAGGGGGCAGGTGCTGAGACGGGCTTATGAGAAAACCTTAGTGACCTCTTCAGTAGTAGCGAGGTCAGAAGAGGAAAGTGTGGAGGGAGGTTTAGTATAAGGTATGCTAAGTGGGATGGATGTCTGTGCAGTGGCGATGTCCCTACGAATTGCATCAATCTTGTTTTTGAAATGATTTGCAATCTCATGAGCAGTGAGTGAGGTACTGGGTGGAGGTGGAGAAAGTAGAGAGTTAAAAGTAGAGAAGAGAAAACGAGGACTGGATGACAAGGTATTGATGAGAGCGACAAAGTCGTCTTGTTTGGCAGCATGGAGGGAGGAATTGTATGTGAAGAAAGCAGATTTATATCGGGTGCATGCTTGCTGAGATTTGGTTTTATGCCACAATCACTCCAACAATCATTTCTGGTGTGGTCAGTCTGCCACGGATGTAATGGTCTGATGGGCTTGATGCTTCGTGTTGTTAGAGGAGCAAGTCAGTCTAATGTGGATGAGAGCAAACTGTTGTAGACAGCAGTGGCCAGGTCAGGGCAGGACAGGGGAGAGATTCTGTCATAGAGTTGGTCAGTTGCAGAGTGGAAAGGAGCCGGGTTCAAGTTGTGAAGGTTTCTGCGGGTAATTGTTGGCTGCTTGGAGGGATAGGTGTTTGAAGACGTGGAGACTGTGAAGGTGATGAGATTGTGATCAGAGAGAGGAAAGGGGGTGTTTGTGAGGTTGTAGGGAGTGCAAAGATGGGAGAAAACAAGGTGTAATGTATTCCCATCAGAGTGAGTGGAGGACGTATACATTGTGCTAATGCAAGAGATGAGGTTATGTAGAAGAGTTGGGATGTAGCCGGGTTGTTGACATTAATAGGGATGGTAGAATCTCTGAGAATGATAGTTTGTAGTTTAGAGGACAGAAAGTAGGGTGTCCAGGTGGAGAAATCATGAAGAAAGCGGGACACGGGTCCAGGAGGCCGATAGATCACTGCAATCCTCAGAGAAATGGGAGAAAACAGCCGGATGCAGTGAGTCTGGGAAGAAGAGAAGGATAGAGAGGGAGGGTTAGGGGGGACTTGAAAGGTGCTCAGTGGGGACAGAAGCAAACCAACCCCACCACCTTTCTGACCACTGGGTCTGGGTGAGTGGGTCCAGGGGAGGCCTCCATAGGGAAGTGCTGCGGTGGAAGCAGAATCTGCTGCTTGGAGCCAGGTTTCTGTAATTGCTAGTAGGTTAAGGGAGCCGGAGACAAAAAGGTCATGGACAGAGGTGAGATTATTACAGACAGAGCGGGCATTCCAGAGCGCACATGAAAAAGGGAGGGTGGTTTTTGTGAGCACAGGGACTGATATTAAATTGAGGGGATTGCAGCTATTCCTGGATGAAAGAGGATGCCTGGTGTGGGGGTGAATTACTGGAGGACCAGGGTTTGGGGAGATATCCCCAGAGGTTAGGAGAAGGAGGAGGGTGCCTGATGTGGGGGTGAAATACTGGAGGACCAGGGTTTGGGGAGATATCCCCAGAGGTTAGGAGAAGGAGGGTGCAGAAAGTAAGATGGGAGCGGGATGTACACGAGCGCACATGCCTTCCAGTCCTGGTGTTTGGGTCAGCAGGAGAGTGAAGTATCAGCAGGAGGTGATGAGAGCAGTAGTAGGGAGTTGGTAGCAGTGAGGGGGAGATGTACAAGTTCTGGGGTGGAGCAGAGGGGTGAGATTTTTGGAACACAGGAAAGTAATATGAGAAGGAGGCGTAGAGGGGAAATATGAAAGGCACATGGAGTGGGACTCAGACTTGTAGGAGATGTTTCCCGGGGTGTTTGCTTGCAGTCTGTCCAGCATGCAGGAGAGTTTCTTGTTGTATCTTCCTGCTGCTTTAGTTCAACTGCTTCTTAGCACTCCATCAACGCAGAACTCACTCAAAAGCAGCCACCCCATCAGTGATCTTCCCCCATCAGTGACTGTGCCCCCCATCAGTGATCTTCCCCCATCAGTGCCTGTGCCCCCCATCAGTGATCTTCCCCCATCAGTGACTGTGCCCCCCATCAGTGATCTTCCCCCATCAGTGCCTGTGCCCCCCATCAGTGATCTTCCATTAGCTGATCTAAATTTATAGGGAGATGGCCCAATGAGCACTCATCTCCACCCCAATTAGGAACTGATAAGGATCACATGAATAAGGGGGGATGATTCTCAAACACAGACCAGACACAGGCTACAGTCATAAAACGGTAATAAGATGTTATGTTCTATTTACACCCAGTAGCCCCCCGTCATGTCCGTCCTCTTCGTCCATAGTCATGTCCATCCTCTTTGTCTATAGTCCTGTTCGTCCTCTTCCTCCGTAGTCATGTCCGTCCTCTTCCTCCATAGTCACTATGATGTCTTTTATCTCCAGCAGATGATACACACATGTTGATGATACACATCAATATTTAGAAGGACACAAGGATCTCTACAAGGACGTCATGATGGACAATCAGCCGCCCCTCACATCACCGGGTAAGAGGAGACTTTATTGTAAAGGAGAGAGCAGTACGGAGGATCCACCTAGATCCCCCATCATCTGATAAACACATAGAAACAATGGATTCAGTCAGTGTGTGTGTTTCCTACAGATGGATCCAGTCATGGGAACCCACCAGAGAGATGTCCCCGTCCTCTGTATTCCCGGGATTCCACACAGGAAGGTCACACCATCCCTCACCATCATCAGGTAGATGAGGAACAATCACTGATAGTATCATTAGGATCTGTACATTATCTGCATTGTTACCATTGATGTCATTTTATTATATCTTTCAGAGTGGAATCCTCGGGGATGATAATATTGATGTTAAAGAAGAGTATAAAGAGGAGGATGAGGAGTATGGAGTGATGGAGGAGTTTTCAGAAGGACACAAGGATATGATGGAGCCACCTAATACCAGGAACCCACCAGAGAGATGTCCCCGTCCTCTGTATTCCCGGGATTCCACACAGGAAGGTCACACCATCCCTCACTATTACAAGGTTGGTGGGATGGAGCATCTAGAACATGGACTCATAGAGACAATGTGTGGAGCTTATTTATGTGACCTTATATTTTACAGATGATATTTTCTCTCATTTCCTTGATTTAGAGTGGAGATCCAATCGATATAGAATTTGAGGTGAAAGCAGAAGAAGAAGAGGCGTATGTGAGGGATGATCAGCAGTCTATGGAGGAGGATGGAATAACGGGGACATTTATAGAGGAGGACACTCCTACAGAGATCAGCACAGGTGGGTCATGAACACTAAATCCATTCCTCCACCCATACTGCTCACTGATTGGTCCAGAGTAGGGCGGGGACTGGGTGATATCAGCCTGTAATCCCCTGGTCACTTTCCTGAGCTGTGTTCCCCGTCCTGTATTCCTGGATTTCTCTCGGATAATCTTCCTTCTCTGTGCTGCAGACACAATTTATGTATCTAGACTGGATTTATGGAGGTTCTGGGGTTCAGCTGGCAGCAAAATGTTGATTTTCACCATAGATGTCTATGAGTCCAGCAAGATCTCTGACAGAACATTTCTCCCAGGGTTCCTTGCTCTGTGGTCTGCTGGCTGTGCCGGGTGGAGGGATATGTCTGTAGTGTCTCAGCCCCAAGTCACTGAGTGCAGTCTCAGGAGATGGGAGGCAGCGGTGTGGGATCTCTGCAACTTGTCTACAGTAAACATTTAATCTTCCACTGATTACTGAATACCAATATTATGAGTTCTGACCCTTACACTGTATAATGTATATTGTACATTACATACTCCTGACCCCTGCACTATATACTCTGTTGTACATTACATCCTCCTGACCCCTGCACTATATACTCCATGTTGTACATTACATACTCCTGACCCCTGCACTATATACTCTATGTTGTACATTACATACTCCTGACCCCTGCACTATATACTCCATGTTGTACATTACATACTCCTGACCCTGCACTATATACTCTGTTGTACATTACATACTCCTGACCCCTGCACTATATACTCTATGTTGTACATTACATACTCCTGACCCCTGCACTATATACTCTATGTTGTACATTACATACTCCTGACCCCTGCACTATATACTCTATGTTGTACATTACATACTCCTGACCCCTGCACTATATACTCTATGTTGTACATTCCATAGTCCTGACCCCTGCACTATATACTCTATGTTGTACGTTACATACTCCTGACCCCTGCACTATATACTCTATGTTGTACATTACATATTCCTGACCCCTGCACTATATACTCTATGTTGTACATTACATACTCCTGACCCCTGCACTATATCCTCTATGTTGTACATTACATACCCCTGACCCCTGCACTATATACTCTATGTTGTACATTACACACTCCTGACCCCTGCACTATATCCTCTATGTTGTACATTACATACTTCTGTCCCCTGCACTATATACTCTGTTGTACATTATATACTCCTGACCCCTGCATTATATACTATATGTTGTACATTACATACTCCTGACTTCTGCTCTCCCCCCTCCCCCCACTGCTATATATACACATAATATGGATTCTCTTTTGTTACACCCATTTCCTCCCAGCTGGACATTTTATATCGGATGATGTGATTGGAGCACAGACTTTTACATGGTGATAATAATGTGATAACATCCTCCAACTTTGGACCCTTAAACAGAAAGTGATAATGAGGGAGGAGTCAATACGCCAATGATGGTGGTCTTCAGGATCAGTCCAGTCTTCATCTTGGTTGTTCTCCCCCCATCCTCACTCTCTGACCTCTGGTGGGGCTCAGCCCCGCTGTTCTTCATGACTAAATCATGGACTAAATAAGGAAGTGCAGTACTTCTTGTGTTGGGAAGATGGCGATGAGTGATAGAGGGGGTGGGGACCCTCGTCCTATAATCCCCTCATCACTGTCCCTCCTATAAAAGACAGTTCTGGTTGTTTCCTCACTCTCTGACTAAGGTCCATGAATAAAGAAATGACCTGGTAGGAGATCAGAGGAGCCATTTCCTAGTTCCCTTGAGGGTGGAATTGTAAGCTCCTCAGAGACCAAGCTGCCTGATGTGGGCGGAGTCCTGGTTTGGGGGAACCAATCAACTCCTGTCTAGTAATCCTCTTTGTCTTTGTATTTTAGTCCATGGCCGGGAGATGAGGAAAACCTCCGAGGATTGTCTCACTTTGTCTCCAGACTGGAAAGTAGAAGATGAGGACATCACACAGTATAGTCCAGGAGAAAACCCGGCTCCCTCCAATGTCCATCCTGCACCACCCAGTGTAGATGGACCATCGGATTCCTTGTATCCTGAGGAACCTCAGACTGTGCGGGACCGGGCCAGCCTTCCAACAGGGAAGAGCTTCTCCTGTACTGAGTGCGGGAAAGGTTTCCAGTCTAAATCTGGTCTGAATGGGCATAAAAGATTTCATACAGGGGAGAAGCCACATTCCTGTCCTGAGTGTGGGAAATGTTTTTCAGAGAAGTCCAATCTTTACAAACATCAAAGAACTCACACAGGGGAGAAGCCGTATTCCTGTCCTGAGTGCGGGAAATGTTTTTCAGAGAAGGTCAGTCTTTCCACACATCAGAGATCTCACACAGGGGAGAAGCCGTATTCCTGTCCTGAGTGTGGGAAATGTTTTTCAGTGAAGTCCAATCTTTACACACATCAAAGATCTCACACAGGGGAGAAGCCGTATTCCTGTCCTGAGTGTGGGAAATGTTTTTCATTGAAGTCCAATCTTTACACACATCAGAGATCTCACACGGGAGAGAAGCCATATTCCTGTCCTGAGTGTGGGAAATGTTTTTCAGTTAAGTCCCATTTTAAAAGTCATCAGAGATCTCACACAGGGGAGAAGCTGTATTCTTGTTCTGAGTGCGGGAAATGGTTTTCACTGAAGTCCAAACTTGATTATCATCAGAGATCTCACACAGGGGAGAAGCCACATTTCTGTCCTGAGTGTGGGAAATGTTTTTCATTGAAGTCCAGTCTTTACATACATCAAAGATCTCACACAGGAGAGAAGCCGTATTCCTGCCCTGAGTGTGGGAAATGTTTTTCAGTGAAGTCCAGTCTTTACACACATCAGAGATCTCACACGGGAGAGAAGCCGTATTCCTGTCCTGAGTGTGGGAAATGTTTTTCAGTTAAGTCCTATTTTAATCCACATCAGAGATCTCACACTGGGGAGAAGCCATATTCTTGTCCTGAGTGTGGGAAATGTTTTTCAGTGAAGTCCAGTCTTTACACACATCAGAGATCTCACACGGGAGAGAAGCCGTATTCCTGTCCTATGTGTGGGAAATGTTTTTCAGTTAAATCCCATATTAACAGACATCAGAGATCTCACACTGGGGAGAAGCCGTATTCTTGTCCTGAGTGCGGGAAATGTTTTTCACAGAAGTCCAGTGTTTACATACATCACAGATCTCACACAGGGGAGAAGCCACTTTCCGGTCCTGAGTGAGGGAAATGTTCCTCACTGAAGTCCTGTTTTCCTGTACATCAGGTATTATAACGGGGTAGACAGATCAGATGGGTCAATACTTATTGGGGGGTGGAATGGGGAAAGATGGGGGGAGGGCTATGGTAGATGATAAGAAGGTTCCCATGTTACAAACAACCAGTGCAATTGGTACCATTTTTGTATGCAAATAAAAAATACAAAAAATCCATGTGAACAAGGTGTCGGCGAATGAACAAGGTGTCGGCGAATGAACAAGGTGTCAGTGAATGAAAGTGTTTGTTCCCTAATGCCAGAAGTGTGCCCAGCACAATAGGTGAGTTGGAAGGTTTGGTGCATGAAGAGAACTAGGATTGAATTGGTATTGCTGAATCTTGGCTTCATTCCTCACATGACTGGACCATTCATATTCCTGGCTAGGTTCTCTTTCGGAGAGACGGGGGAAATAGGAAAGGTGGTGGTGTCTGTCTCTATGTGAGAAGTGATCTCAGAGCGAGTGTGAAAGAGGACCTAGTTGATGGAGAGTGTGATGAGGCTGAAGTATTATGGGTGGAGCTGCACATGGGGGGGGCGGTACTACAAAGGTCATCATTGGAGTTTGTTATAGGCCTTCCAGTGTTAATGAGGAGGTGGAGACTCAGCTCCTCCCACAGATGGAAAGGGCTGCAAGGGCTGGGACAGTGATAATAATGGGGGATTGTAACTACCCGGAAATTGACTGGAGTAATGGTACTGCAGGAACAGTTAAAGGCCAAAAATGTATAAACCTACTACAGGACAATTTTATGGTCCAGTTCATAGAGGCCCCAACTAGGAATGATGCTCTGCTTGACCTGGTCATCTTCAACCATGCAGAGCTTATTATGAATGTCCATATAAAATAACATCTGGGTAGCAGTGACCATAACATGATTTCATTTATTGTTAGCTATAAACAGTAAGCACAGGAAAAATAAAAATGCTCAAATTTAAGAGAGCTAATTTTCCAAAGCTGAGAGCTGCTCTCCAAGACTTAGACTGGGAGGGAATATTGGCATCGATGAACACAACACAGAAATGGGAGTTCTTCAAAAAGACTGTATGTGACCACACTGCAAAATATATTCCCATGGGCAACAAGTATAAAAGGCTACAAATCCAACCTATGTGGCTTACGGCCAAAGTTACAAAAGCGATAGATAATAAGAAAAGAGATTTTATTAAATATAACAATGAAGGAACGCGATCATCGTTTACACATTACAAAGAATAGAACAGAAGATGCAAAAAGGAAATAAAGGCACAAAAACTGAAAACAAACGACAGAAAGATATCAGGACGACCCCAAAACATTCCTCCAATATAAGAATAGTAGAAAGGTCCGGTCCCAGCATGTAGGCCCTTTACAGAACCATCTAGAGGGGGGGGGACAAAGAGAAGGACAATGTATGAAATCCCTTCTTCAGCTCTGTGTATACAAAGGAGCATGGGGGGGCTCTTGTCCATAATGGGGGGTGGTACTGACACCCCCCCAGATGATCCACATTGGCTCACAGTTGATATGATCCAGAAATATTTAGACTGAATAAAGCCCCTGGACCGGATGGCAGACACCCAAGGGGCCTTAAAGGATTCAGCTCTGTCATTTCACGGCCATTGTTTCTGTCCAGGAATGAGAAGATCGCCATGACGCATGAATCTGACAAGACATACAGGCAGGTGGGCAGTAGGACCCAGGCACGCCTGTCACCAATGATGGCACCGGCAGGCACTAGGACCCAGGCGCGCCTGTCACCAGTGACGGCACCGGCAGACAATATGACCCGGGTGCGCCTGTCATCAATGACGGCACTGGCAGGCACTAGGACCCGGGTGCGCCTATCACCAATGACGGCACCGGCAGGCACTAGGACCCGGGTGCGCCTATCACCAATGATGGCACCGGCAGGCACTAGGACCCAGGCGCGCCTGTCACCAATGACGGCACCGGCAGGCAATATGACCCAGGCGCGCCTGTCACCAATGATGGCACCGGCAGGCACTAGGACCCAGTAGCGCCTTCCACCAATGACGGCACCGGCAGGCAATTTGACCCAGGCACACCTGTCACCAATGACGGCACCGGCAGGCAATATGACCCAGGCGCACCTGTCACCAATGACGGCACCGGCAGGCAATATGACCCAGGCGCGCCTGTCACCAATGACGGCACCGGCAGGCACTAGGACCCAGTTTAACCCCTCGCCATCCTGAGGATTTACCCCCCTTCTTGACCAGACCTCTGGCGCTCTACTAATTCAACGGATAATTGCGCGGTCATGCAATGCTGCACCCAAATGAAATTTATGTCCTTTTTTTCACACAAATAGAGCTTTCTTTCGGAGGTATTTGATGACCTGTGCGTTTTTTATTTTTTGTGCTATAAACAAAAAAAGACCAAAAATTTTGAAAAAAAAACAATATTTTTTACTGTTGGCTATAAAAAATATATAGTAAACTCAAAGTTAGTTATAAATTTAGGCCGAAATGTATTCTGCTCCATGTTTTTGGTAAAAAAAATCCCAATAAGTGTATATTGATTGCTTTGTGTGATAGTTATAGTGTCTACAAACTATGGGAGAGATCATGGAATTTACACCATTGTTTTACTATACAGCACTGCACTAGTGTTACTGACAATTGCGCGGTCATGCAATACGGTACATAAATGAGCATAACTAAACTCTTCTTTAAACATAGATGAATCTATCCCAATATAAAATAAATTATAAAATAAAAATCCCAAAAAATTATATATCAAACTAAATGTCCCAAAAAATAAATGTCCAAAATGTCTCTGTAAAGATGTCTTTCCAAATTCCAAAGCAAACTCGTATCATCTTTAATCATCCAGTATGGAAATTCCAAAATTCTTCATGAACCTCAAAAAAATAAACTTCTGATAGTGTATTACCTTTATACTGAACATACATGTAAAATAGTGAAAGAACCGTGTATCATGCCAACTGCATAACGTGAGCTCACACGTGAAAAACCAATTCCTCTACCAATATATCAATCTCTGAATATGTAAATACACTCGTGACAAGAATCAGAAGAGTGACCATTCCAAGTCCAAACGATGAAACGTGATCACCTCCAAATAGTGAGAATGGAGAATCACCCAAATCTCTAATAGTGAGCTCTACAAACTCAATAATAGTGAACAATAAAGTGCTCTCCTCCAACTGGTGCAACAATGGATCATTCCCCTCTGGAAATAAATCCCAGGCTTTCAGGGGATAGTCGCACTCTCCAGGCTTCCTAATGTTCCTGTTGGCACTCTTCCATATTCCTCATCAGGTGAGATAGGAGACAATCAGCGCTATATAGTAACATAAGTCAATATTTATTGAATATCTTACATTACAATTGAAGAATATCAGCTTCCAGCATTCAGAACAGCTCAGGTGTAGTCCTATGTATAGAGAACCGCATGTTCCCACTTCCAAAATGGCCACCACCACACTTCCGGTTTTGCGTGAGTGCATGAGACGTCACGTGTCCCGACATGTTTCATCACTTCCTGGACTTTTTCACAAGAGATCAAGATGTCTGAGAGGTGGTTCCTTATATTCTGTCCCACATCAAGGGCAGGAAATCGAATCCGCCATCTTACTATATGGAAAAATGGTGGCATGTACAGTCATGGCCGAAATTGTTGGCACCCTTGATATTTTTCCTGAAAATCAAGTATTTCACACAAAAAAGGTATTGCATTAACACATGTTTTGCTATACACATGTTTATTCCCTTTGTATGTATTGGAACAAATATAAAACAGAGGCAGAAAAGCAAATATGACATAATGTCACACAAAACCCCAAAAATGGGCTGGACAAAAGTATTGGCACCCTTAACTTAATATTTGGTTGCACACCCTTTGGAAAACATAACTGAAATCAGTCGCTTCCTATAACCATCAATAAGCTTCTGACACCTCTCACCCGGAATTTTGGACCACTCTTCCTTTGCAAACAGCTCCAGGTCTCTCTTATTGGAAGGACACCTTTTCCCAACAGCAATTTTAAGATCTCTCCACAGGTGTTCAATGGGATTTAGATCTGGGCTCATTGCTGGCCACTTCAGAACTCTCCAGCGCTTCTTTGCCATCCATTTCTGAGTGCTTTTTGACGTATGTTTGGGGTCATTGTCCTGCTGGAAGACCCAGGATCTTGGACGCAAACCCAGCTTTCTGACACTGGGCCCTACAGTGCGACCCAAAATCCTTTGGTAATCCTCAGATTTCATGATGCCTTGCACACAGTCAAGGCACCCAGTGCCAGAGGCAGCAAAACAACCCCAAAACATCATTGAACCTCCACCATATTTTACCGTAGGTACTGTGTTTTGTTCTTTGTAGGCCTCATTCCGTTTTCGGTAAACAGTAGAATGATGTGCTTTACCGAAAAGCTCTATCTTGGTCTCATCTGTCCACAAGACGTTTTCCCAGAAGGCTTTTGGCTTACTCAAGTACATTTTGGCAAACTGTAGTCTTGCTTTTTTATGTCTCTGTGTCAGCAGTGGGGTCCTCCTGGGTCTCCTGCCATAGCGTTTCATTTCATTTAAATGTCGACGGATAGTTCGCGCTGACACTGATGCTCCCTGAGCCTGCAGGACAGCTTGAATGTCTTTGGAACATGTTTGGGGCTGCTTATCCACCATCCGGACTATTCTGCGTTGCAATCTTTCATCAATTTTCCTCATCCGTCCACGACCAGGGAGATTAGCTACAGTGCCATGGGTTGCAAACTTCTTGATAATGTTGCGCACTGTGGACAAAGGCAAATCTAGTTCTCTGGAGATGGACTTGTAACCTTGAGATTGTTGATATTTTGCCACAATTTTGGTTCTCAGGTCCTCAGACAGTTCTCGTCTCCTCTTTCTGTTGTCCATGCTTAGTGTGGCACAGACAGACACACAATGCAAAGGTTAAGTGAACGTCTCTCCTTTTTATCTGCTTTCAGGTGTGATTTCTATATTGCCCACACCTGTTACTTGCCCCAGGTGAGTTTACAGGAGCATCACATGCTTGTAACATTCTTATTTATCCGCAGTTGTGAAAGGGTGCCAATACTTTTGTCCAGCCCATTTTTGGAGGTTTGTGTGACATTATGTCGAATTTGCTTTCTTTCCTCCCTTTTTTTGTTTTGTCCCAATACACACAAAGGGAATAAACATGTGTATAGCAAAACATGTGTTAATGCAATACGTTTCGTGAGAAATACATGATTTCCTGGAGAAATATCAAGGGTGCCAACAATTTCGGCCATGACTGTATATCTTTATTCCCATTCCCTATACGAGCACTGCAATCCCTATACAAACACTGCAATCCCTATACAAACACTGCAATCCCTATACGAACACTGCAATCCCTATACGAGCACTGCAATCCCTATACGAGAACTGCAATCCCTATACGAAAACAGCAATCCCTATACGAACACTGCAATCCCTATACGAACACTGCAATCCCTATACGAGCACTGCAATCCCTATACGAGCACTGCAATCCCTATACGAGCACTGCAATCCCTATACGAACACTGCAATCCCTATACGAACACTGCAAACCCTATATGAGCACTACAATCCCTGTACGAACACTGCAATCCCTATATGGACACTGCAATCCCTATATGAGCACTACAATCCCTGTACGAACACTACAATCCCTGTACGAACACTGCAATCCCTGTACGAACACTGCAATCCCTATATGGACACTGCAATCCCTATATGAGCACTACAATCCCTGTACGAACACTGCAATCCCTATACAAACACTGCAATCCCTATATGAGCACTACAATCCCTGTACGAACACTGCAATCCCTATACGAGCACTGCAATCCCTATATGAACACTGCAATCCCTATACAAACACTGCAATCCCTGTATGAACACTGCAATCCCTATACAAACACTGCAATCACACAGCATCTATACTAGAACCATATAACTGTGTACCTATACTGTAATAAAAACTCCATCTTAATGACCCCCCCACTCCTCCTAACAGGTACACGCCCCCATACCTGATCTAAATCCCCATGTAATTAAAATGCTAAAAAGGATCAACATATACTGTGAATCCAACTAAATAGTAGCAATGTATATACACCCTTCTTATATAATATATAAATATATAACAGACCGATATTCAATACAATGACAATCTTATACCCCCTATGGTAATGACTCCCTCTACTGGTCAATCTATGCATTCCCAGATCAATACATTCTACATCTACTCACACACAAACTAAACCTGATCCATATCCCCCAAACTATCTCATAAAAATGATGATAAATATGATATATAATAAGATAAATTAAATAAAATATAATATATAAATAAAATAAATAAAATCAACCCCTAAAAAAACACTAACAGTTAATATAAAATCTACCAAATACACAAACGTTGTCACTATTTTACATGTATGTTCAGTATAAAGGTAATACACTATCAGAAGTTTATTTTTTTGAAGTTCACAAAGAATTGTGGAATTTCCATACTGGATGATTACAGATGATACGAGTTTGCTTTGGAATTTGGAAAGACATCTTTACAGAGACATTGTGGATATTTATTTTTTGGAACATTTAGTTGGATATATAATTTTTTGGGATTTTTATTTTATTTTACAATTTACTTTATTGCAAATTGTATTTATGTATTATTTTATTGTATATTGGGATAGATTCATCTCTGTTTAAAGAAGAGTTTAGTTACATGTACACATACTTTCAAGGGATCAAGATCTGTGTCAGATTTCTTGCAAATTGCACTTTAAATCACCATGTACCCCGACTTGGAAATCATGTGACATCAATGTAAGTCACATGATGTGACTGTGGTGTCAATAACACCACTTAGAAATCTGCTTTAATGTGACCGGGTGGCCCCCAGTAACATTGTTTGCGATTGCCATGTAATTGGCATGACATGCGACTTGCAAATCGTAGACCAAGTTGCACCCTATTGGCCACTGTAGGCTCTGTTCACATCCAATTGGATTGTGAACTCGTGCAACTTCACTGTAAATTGGACAATTGCCGCATTGGATTAGATGTGACAGTGGTGTTAGCCCCCAGTAACATTGGGTGCAATTTGCCATGCAAAGGGCAAGCTGCTGGCCATGCCAATCACATGACAAGTCACATCCAGGGTGTGCAATTTCAGGTGTGATTTGTGACTTGCCATCGTACATGATATCGGATATAATGAATGTGAATGTGAGGGGAGTAACATACGCCATTTGTTGCAGCGAGAGTTCAAAGGTAGTTCTTGTTGAACTTTTTGGCCATTTAATAACAATTTCACATCTACACTACCATAGAAATCACAATGCTACACACAATTGAAATCACAACTAGTTTGAAATTTTCTAGAAAACGGTGAAATTGGCAACTTAAAGCGCAATTTTCAATTGCATATAGTGTGAGCGAAGCAGGAAAATCAAAAAAGGAAATAAATCTTTGAAGGCGTGCGGTACCTGCCTGCTGGGATAAGGGTCTGCTATGCATTTGGGGGAAATTCCACACCAGTATTTATAACAATTTGGATGTGTGGATTCCCCACCCAAGCCTTTTCTCTCTCTCTCACTCTTCTATATGTCTCTCTTTATCACTCTTCAGTATGTATCTCTCGCTCGCTTTTCTTTGTCTCACTGGCTCGCTCTTCTCTCTCGCTCACTCTTCTGTATGTCTCTCTTTATCACTCTTCAGTATGTATCTCTCGCTCGCTTTTCTTTGTCTCACTGGCTCACTCTTCTGCGTGTTTCTCTTTATCACTCTTCAGTATGTATCTCTCGCTCGCTCTTTGTCTCACTCCTCTCTCTCACTCACTCTTCTGCATGTCTCTCTTTATCACTCTTCAGTATGTATCTCTCGCTCTCTTTATCACTCTCTGGTATGTATCTCTTACTCATCTCTCTCTCAGCTCTTTGCTTGCCAAATCCTTCACAAAAGGGGGTGGAGTGTAAACCAGCATTATCAAATCTATTAGTAGTATCTCCTCCCATTGTATGACATTCACATTAGGTGCAGCTTTGAAGGTGTTTGAACAGACAAGGCCTCATTCTAATTCACATTCTAGGGATCATTTAGACAGAAAGCAAAGATGCTGCCAGAACATGTATGTGAAGACAGCCACACACGGAGATCATGCTACTTCCTTGCCGTGGTTGGGATTCAAACCGACAACCCTAGAGTTGTGAGGCAGTAGTGCTAACCACTAATCCACGGAGCTACATTGCTAACCCAGCCTGTATTTCTGTGCTGTGAATCAATCCTAAGTCCCTGGGCAATGTCAGTATAACTACCAGATATCTCCAATGTGACACAAATGTTGTGCTATGTTGCCAATTCACATGTATGTTGGTTCTATGTATCCCAATACAAAGGACTGCAATACTAATACAGGCGTACCTCGGTTTACCAAACCATTAAAATTAATTGGTTGTTTTATAAATGTTTGAATCATTTGGTTCACAATACGAAGTGTATGTCGGCGCTGATTTTCAATGCTAATGGCTAATGCCTTTTTTTGTCCTTCACTATAGTTCACACGCTTAGCTGTCACTTTCCCCGAAGTTAAAGAAAAATGTCTGAATTTTAATTAACTAAAAGTCAACCTTGTTACCTTTAAGGAAATAATCTCAAAACTTTCTCTTTTAGCCGGGGGAAGTGACAGGTGAATTTCTGAGCTAAAGTGAAGACCAAAAAAAACCAGAATAACATTTAAAAACCAGCACCATAATAATAAAAAAACCCGGCATGGGGTCCCCCCCTCCCATCCATACCAAGCCCTTCGGATCTGGTATGGATATTAAGGGGGAACTCCACGCCAAAATTAAAGAAAAAACAGCATAGGGCTCCCCCCAAAATCCATACCAGACCCTTATCCGAGCATGCAGCCCGGCAGGTCAGGAAAGGGGGGGACGAGCGAGCGCCCCCCCTCCTGAACCATACCAGACCACATGCCCTCAACATGGGGGGGTGCTTTGGGGCAGGGGGCTCCCCCCAAAGCACCTTGTCCCCATGTTGATGGGGACAAGGGCCTCCTCCCCACAACCCTGGCCTGTGGTTGTGGGGGTCTGCGGGCGGGGGGCTTATTAGAATCTGGAAGCCCCCTTTAACAAGGGGGCCCCCAGATCCCAGCCCCCCCCCTACGTGAATGAGTCTGCGGTACATGGTCCTGCGATTCATTCACAAAAAAACAAAGTGTTGTGTAAAAAAAACACAGTACAGGGTCTTTGACAAGTCCTTTATTAAAACAATGTCCCCCGAAATAGATCCAACGTCAATCATGGCGGCGACCCGAAAAAAGAAAAAAAAAAACCTATTTAAGAGCTGTCAGCGGGACCTTTTTTCAGAAGCCTGGAAGCCTCCGACGGGAGCAGAACCTTTTTTTTTTCTTTTTTCGGATCGCCGCCGTGATTGACGTTGGATCTACTTCGGGGGACATTGTTTTAATAAAGGACTTGTCAAAGACCCTGTACTGTGTTTTTTTTACACAGCACTTTGTTTTTTTGTGAATGAGTCGAGGGACCATGTACCGCAGACTCATTCATGTAGGGGGGGGCCAGGGTCTGGGGGCCCACTTGTTAAAGGAGGCTTCCAGATTCTGATAAGCCCCCCACCTGCAGACCCCCACAACCACTGGCCAGGGTTGTGGGGAAGAGGCCCTTGTCCCCATCAACATGGGGACAAGGTGCTTTGGGGGGGAGCCCCCCTGCCCCAAAGCACCCCCCATGTTGAGGGCATGTGACCTGGTATGGTTCAGGAGGGGGTCGCTCGCTCATCCCCCCCCTTTCCTGACCTGCCGGTCTGCATGCTCGGGTAAGGGTCTGGTATGGATTTAAGGGGGAACCCCACGCTGTTTTTTTTTAAATTTTGGCGTGGAGTTCCCCCTTAATATCCATACCAGACCTGAAGGGCTTGGTAAGGATGGGAGGGAGGACCCCACGCATTTTTTTTTTTTTATCTGCAGACATTTTTTTTATATTCAACTGTCAAAATAAATATTAAATAGACATTCGAAAAAAGTAAAATCATTACAGTAATAATTAAAAAGGATAAGAAACAAAAATAGAATCAAAAGAACTAAGGAAATCAAATTAGAATACAGAAAGATATGCCGAGTGCTGTTTGTTAAACACAGGAGATGCGACCGAGTGCCGGCTGTCAGAGGACTCCACACACAGGAGACGTGACCGAGTGCCGGCTGTCAGAGGACTCCACACACAGGAGACGTGACCGAGTGCCGGCTGTCAGAGGACTCCACACACAGGAGACGTGACCGAGTGCCGGCTGTCAGAGGACTCCACACACAGGAGACGTGACCGAGTGCTGTCTGTCAGAGGACTCCACACACAGGAGACGTGACCGAGTGCCGGCTGTCAGAGGACTCCACACACAGGAGACACAATCTTTGCCATCTGTCAGAGGACTCCACACACAGGAGACGTGACCGAGTGCCGGCTGTCAGAGGACTCCACACACAGGAGACGTGACCGAGTGCCGGCTGTCAGAGGACTCCACACACAGGAGACGTGACCGAGTGCCGGCTGTCAGAGGACTCCACACACAGGAGACACAATCTTTGCCATCTGTCAGAGGACTCCACACACAGGAGACGTGACCGAGTGCCGGCTGTCAGAGGGATCCACACACAGGAGACGTGACCGAGTGCCGGCTGTCAGAGAAATCCACACATAGGAGACGTGACCGAGTGCCGGCTGTCAGAGGACTCCACACACAGGAGACGTGACCGAGTGCCGGCTGTCAGAGGACTCCACACACAGGAGACACAATCTTTGCCATCTGTCAGAGGACTCCACACACAGGAGACGTGACCGAGTGCCGGCTGTCAGAGGGATCCACACACAGGAGACGTGACCGAGTGCCGGCTGTCAGAGGACTCCACACACAGGAGACACAATCTTTGCCATCTGTCAGAGGACTCCACACACAGGAGACGTGACCGAGTGCCGGCTGTCAGAGGACTCCACACACAGGAGACGTGACCGAGTGCCGGCTGTCAGAGGACTCCACACACAGGAGACACAATCTTTGCCATCTGTCAGAGGACTCCACACACAGGAGACGTGACCGAGTGCCGGCTGTCAGAGGACTCCACACACAGGAGACGTGACCGAGTGCCGGCTGTCAGAGGAATCCACACACAGGAGACGTGACCGAGTGCCGGCTGTCAGAGGACTCCACACACAGGAGACGTGATCTTTGCCATCTGTCAGAGGACTCCACACACAGGAGACGCGACCGAGTGCCGGCTGTCAGAGGACTCCACACACAGGAGACGTGACCGAGTGCCGGCTGTCAGAGGACTCCACACACAGGAGACGTGACCGAGTGCCATCTGTCAGAGGACTCCACACACAGGAGATGCGACCGAGTGTCGGCTGTCAGAGGACTCCACACACAGGAGACGTGACCGAGTGCCGGCTGTCAGAGGACTCCACACACAGGAGACGTGACCGAGTGCCGGCTGTCAGAGGAATCCACACACAGGAGACGCCACCGAGTGCCGGCTGTCAGAAGACTCCACACACAGGAGACGTGACCGAGTGTCAGCTGTCAGAGGACTCCACACACAGGAGACGTGACCGAGTGCCATCTGTCAGAGGACTCCACACACAGGAGACGTGACCGAGTGCCGGCTGTCAGAGGACTCCACACACAGGAGACGTGACCGAGTGCCGGCTGTCAGAGGAATCCACACACAGGAGACGTGACCGAGTGCCGGCTGTCAGAGGACTCCACACACAGGAGACGTGATCTTTGCCATCTGTCAGAGGACTCCACACACAGGAGACGCGACCGAGTGCCGGCTGTCAGAGGACTCCACACACAGGAGACGTGACCGAGTGCCGGCTGTCAGAGGACTCCACACACAGGAGACGTGACCGAGTGCCATCTGTCAGAGGACTCCACACACAGGAGATGCGACCGAGTGTCGGCTGTCAGAGGACTCCACACACAGGAGACGTGACCGAGTGCCGGCTGTCAGAGGACTCCACACACAGGAGACGTGACCGAGTGCCGGCTGTCAGAGGAATCCACACACAGGAGACGCCACCGAGTGCCGGCTGTCAGAAGACTCCACACACAGGAGACGTGACCGAGTGTCAGCTGTCAGAGGACTCCACACACAGGAGACGTGACCGAGTGCCATCTGTCAGAGGACTCCACACACAGGAGATGCGACCGAGTGTCAGCTGTCAGAGGACTCCACACACAGGAGACGCGACCGAGTGCCGGCTGTCAGAGGACTCCACACACAGGAGACGTGACCGAGTGCCGGCTGTCAGAGGACTCCACACACAGGAGACGTGATCTTCGCCATCTGTCAGAGGACTCCACACAGAGATTTACTATTGAACAGCGTCTAAAAAGAAAGTGCCACAGAAGACGTCTAACATGTGTTCTGCACATGCTCATTCCTATTAGCCAGAGCCGCTGGAAAAGCGTCCAGTTTTTTAATGTGACGAGCAGCCTTAAAAAAGAGTACTATTTACACATTGTAAACATTTTTTTAAATGTCAGATATTGTTAAAAGTGAAGTCCTGATATTTGACAAAGCAAATTTCAATGGAAACATGTCTCTGCAGTGATTTTTCATGGTGTTAGATGTGCCTCTTAGCACGTCTGCTTTTTGGGTCTGCTTCCTGGACTGTGTCTCATTAGTAAATTCGATTTGGCGTCTACTTCTTAGATGCTTTCTTTAGTAAATGTCTTTGCCGTCTAAAAGTAGACACTCGCGGTTAAAAAGTAGACGCTAGCCCACAGAAATGCGCCCACACGCAATAGTAAATTTGGGCCCAAGTGTTCCCCCTTGACCAACATCATTTTTAATCCACGTCTCCCAGATGGTCTGGCCATTGGTTGAGTCCATCCTTGGGCTGAGGCTTATCTATTCCAATTGTGACATTTGGTCAATCCCGTAATTCACAACCTTAAATCCTTCCCTGACATTCAAAAAGCTGCTCGCATTCCACCCCATCAGTATTTTATCTACAGATACAACACATTTTTGCCTCCAAAGCCTCTTCTCTGACTCTTGAACAACCTACCCCTTTAGATCATATCTGCATCCAAGGCCCACACCACCGGGACATCATTTCCGCTACGTATACATTGCTTGTAGATGTCGCCCTTTTTCTATTGGTTCTCCCCTTTATATGTGTAAATGGTCCCGTTTCCTTCAATGTGATATTGGGTTGGATCAATGGAGTAGGATTTGGGAGGCCTCTTCTAAATCTTCTATGTGTGTAATGTATACAGAAAATCCTTCTAAGACCCCCATGTTTTGGTATCGGACCCCTGAGGTTCTCCATGATAGTAACCCGAATGTTTCCTCTGTTTGCTGGTGTTGTGGGACGGAAACTGCGACTCTTTTCCACATTTTTTGGGATTGCCGGTCCATTGCACCCTTTTGGGGGAGGTCCTTACCCCATTCTGGTTACTTCTGTGGGCTCCTGTCCCTTTTGAGCCCATTTACTTTCTGTTGGGTCTACCTTTTCGGGTCTCTCTAAATGTGCGAGGAAACTTTCCACCTACATGAGGGCAGCCAGGAGAACCATTCCCATGCATTGGCTGTCTTCTATGTCCCCCATGTTACCGGCACTGATGAAGGTCAGAGCAGAAATGAGAAAGTTGGAGTACCTACCTGCTTTACACCCTGCTACTGTCCCTGCGCTGGAGGCAGTTCAGGACCCACGGGACACCTATGACACCGATCTGTCTGCTCCGATCGTTTGTGATTGATGGCCATGTCACTGTTTTGTATTGACATTGTATGTTCTTATGTACCTCTCATCGATGAGCTGCTTTATCAGCCTTCTCTCCCTCTCTGCTTTTATTTTACATTTACCTTTGTGGCTGCTTGTTGTAATGTGTGATATAGAGAGGGAAATGGGTGCTAATAGGCTGCAGGAGATCTGCCGAGACATAGAGAGGGAAATGGGTGCTAATAGGCTGCAGGAGATCCGCTGAGACATAGAGAGGGAAATGGGAGCTAATAGGCTGCAGGAGATCTGCCGAGACATAGAGAGGGAAATGGGTGCTAATAGGCTGCAGGAGATCCGCCGAGACATAGAAAGGGAAATGGGTGCTAATAGGCTGCAGGAGATCCACCGAGACATAGAGAGGAAAATGGGCACTAACAGGCTGCAGGAGATCCGCTGAGACATAGAGAGGGAAATGGGCACTAATAGGCTGCAGGAGATCTGCCGAGACATAGAAAGGGAAATGGGCGCTAATAGGCTGCAGGAGATCTGCCGAGACATAGAGAGGGAAATGGGTGCTAATAGGCTGCAGGAGATCTGCCGAGACATAGGAAGGGAAATGGGAGCTAATAGGCTGCAGGAGATCTGCAGAGACAATGAAATGTGTATGAAATGGATGGATGTGCAGACACTCCCAGAAGATGATGTCATTATGAGTGGATTGATATATATTTTGCATTGTCCCCCCCAGAAGGATCAGGTTTGGCGGGATCGCTCTCATTAGCTATACATTTGTATTTTGTGTTCTGTGTTTGTAAGACTTTTCTATATGTAATAAGAGATGTTTGTTGAACAGTTGGTTACATAAGAGTTACATTTATTTCTTCTTCCTTTATTCAGTAATGTTTCATCTCCCGTAGTATCCCTGTAAGGTACATATTATACAGGAAGGGGGATTATGGGATGGATCTCGGGGCTGCAGTTCCTCTGAACTCCACAAGGTGCTGATCTCACCTATACTCACACAGGAAGTCTCTATGGAATACAGACAGGAAGTGATGTCAGGTACAGACAGGAAGTGATGTTAGGTGCAGACAGGAAGTGATGTCAGGCACAGACAGGAAGTGATGTCAGGTACAGACAAGAAGTGATGTCAGGCCAGACAGGAAGTTCCAGATGAGAGGTGAGGCGGGAAGAAGTATAGAGGAGACGTTGGTGGAAGTGGCAGCAGAGGAGGTAATAAGATGTTATTTCCTATTTACAACAAATGTATATAAATCTGAGGCTGTTTTAGGAATGTTGGGGATTTAAAAAATGAAAGGGGTTTTATAGCAAATTAAATGTGTAATATGTGTAACATTGTTCTGTTTATCTCCTCCTCCCCTCCCCCGCCTGTCTCCAGCACCGCACCTGGGGACTAGCAGGGAGGGGAGACTCCTTGCAGTGTAATGAGAACTGATTGGCTGCTCCTCAGGAAAGGGGAGTGTCCTGCTTATCCTTTCTCCCTTTCACTCCCAGAGCCGTTTTTGCATTTTTTGCACATTTAAAAAAATCACTTTATCCTGAAGATGACACAAAACCCCCCAAATATCGATTTTCTGAAAGTAGAGACTTTAGAGAATAAAATAGCGGCAGTTCTATTTTTTTTTTTCACAAAATATTATCACAAAGTCTAGGAAATGCCAAATTTCAGTAAAAAATACACTTAAGTTAATTTCAAGGCACAAAAAAGCAATAAATGACCCATTTATGTGTAAAAATATAAAAGCCGAGGTTGCAGCGAGTAAATAGATATCCAACATGTCAAACCTTAAGTTGTGTGTGCTGAAATGGTGACAACCTTTAGTCCCGGTATTATCTATAGGTGACACATTTATAGCCCCTTCTAGGTCATCAGTATAGAGTACGGAGGAGGTCTGCTCCTAGAATTATCCTCTCATTCTGGTGTGACCGGCGATATGTAACGTGTATCACAATCAATGTTATCACGTGTAGGCGCTCCAGCGTGTGCTCTTACATTTGGGCGTGCATATATGTGGGGGTGGGGGGGGGCCTTAACATTTTTTAAAGGGAGGATTTATGTGCTTGGGTGTAACTTTAATTGTTTACAATTTAAAAAAAACATTTTTACTTGAGATGAGATGACTTTTGATGACAGGTTCTCTTTATTGAGACATCCAAGGTCTAAAAGACCCCCAATGTCTCCCCTGTTCTCCATTGGATGTAATGTAGTGCACATCGCACCGCATTACATTCTTTGCCGGCCTCGATGGTCGGGAAATCTGTCATAACATCACTTCTGGGTCAGGACAAGAAGGGAGTGAACATGTCCGCTCTCCTCCGTCCCCTCTACCCTCCGACACCCGCTGACCCGGGCCCACAGATGGGCAAGCAGAGCCGGGGAAGCATAGTAGGTACAGGAGAGGTTCACACACACGTGGTGGCAGAGGCTGGCACCTGAAAGGAGATCCCTGCGGGGATAAAAATTAAAAACAATACTTGCCCGGCCCCCAGAACTACATGTCCCGGGCGTCGGGTGATGTAAAGTGACCATCCCTGCATGATGAGCCGACATTGACCTCACAGCACTGCCTCAGAGCAAACTAGTCATAGGAAGGATCAGATTTATCATTCCTTGTCTGCAGATCTAATACTCATCAAAACCAGTTCAGAGACCAAACAAACCCAACAGAGAAAAGGGGCCCCGGACCTCAAAATTGTAGTAAACACTAAACAGTCCAAACAAAATGTCTTCCCATGGGGGGAGTAGTCCTTCAATGTCCAGCAACCCTCCTATTCCCCCCTCACATCCACATCCTATTATTGTGTGACCAATACCATCCAAATCATTCTTACTTTCATTTCCCAAAGTTATCCGTCTACAAGGAGACCTGTATAGATCACATGATGGCACCAATGAGGATGGAGGAGGACCGGAGTCACATGACTGAGAAGATACTAAACCTCACCCTGGAGATCATCTACCTGCTGACCGGAGAGGTGAGGAGGATTCTGGGAGGTCACATGACATCACTCTCATCTCTATTAATAAAACACAGACCTGACCGGAGAGGTGAGGAGGATTCTGGGAGGTCACATGACATCACTCTCATCTCTATTAATAAAACACAGACCTGACCGGAGAGGTGAGGAGGATTCTGGGAGGTCACATGACATCACTCATCTCTATTAATAAAACACAGACCTGACCGGAGAGGTGAGGAGGATTCTGGGAGGTCACATGACACCACTCATCTCTATTAATAAAACACAGACCTGACCGGAGAGGTGAGGAGGATTCTGGGAGGTCACATGACATCACTCATCTCTATTAATAAAACACAGACCTGACCGGAGAGGTGAGGAGGATTCTGGGAGGTCACATGATATCACTCTCATCTCTATTAATAAAACACAGACCTGACCGGAGAGGTGAGGAGAATTCTGGGAGGTCACATGACATCACTCTTATCTCTATTAATAAAACACAGACCTGACCGGAGAGGTGAGGAGGATTCTGGGAGTCTAACATGATATTCCTATTGATTTCTCAATACAGAGATTTCCTCTTCTGAAGTCAGGTGATCATATGGCCATCACAGTGCCTCCATGTGACTCCCTAAACCCTGAGAGACACAACATGCAGAAGATTCTAGAAGTCACCAAGAAGATGATGGAGCTGCTGACAGGAGAGGTGAGCGGTGCCGGGAAATCTGGGACATTCTCCAATCACTGATAGTATCATTAGGATCTGTACATTATCTGCATTGTTACCATTGATGGCATTTTTATTATATATTCAGAGTGGAATCCTGAGAGATCCTAAAGTTGAGGTTAAAGAAGAGATAAAAAAGGAGGAGGATGAGGATGGGGGGATGGAGGAGTCAGAGCTTCTAAAAGAACACAAAGATCTGTACCAGGACACCATGGTGGAGTCATCCAGCTACAGGAACCCACCAGAGAGATGTCCCCGTCCTCTGTATTCCCGGGATTCCACACAGGAAGGTCACACCATCCCTCACCATCATCAGGTAGATGATGACAATTATTGGTAGTTGTGATTTATACACAGCATGTTTGTTACAATGAATGTTTTATTATATCTTTCAGAGTGGAATCCTCGGGGATGATAATATTGATGTTAAAGAAGAGTATAAAGAGGAGGATGAGGAGTATGGAGTGATGGAGGAGTTTTCAGAAGGACACAAGGATATGATGGAGCCACCTAATACCAGGAACCCCCCAGAGAGATGTCCCCATCCTCTGTATTCCCGGGATTTCACACAGGAAGGTCACACCATCACTCACTATTACAAGGTTGGTGGGGTGGAGAGCATGGACCTGGGATAATTTATGGATTTTTTATGTGAGCTTATATTTTACAGATTACATTTTTTTCTCATTCTCTTGGTTTAGTGTAAATATCTGATAAATATAAAAGAAGAAGAGGCGCATGTGAGGGATGATCAGCAGTCTATGGAGGAGGATGGAATAACGGGGACATTTATAGAGGAGGACACTCCTACAGAGATCAGCACAGGTGGGTCATGAACACTAAATCCATTCCTCCACCCATACTGCTCACTGATTGGTCCAGAGTAGGGCGGGGACTGGGTGATATCAGCCTGTAATCCCCTGGTCACTTTCCTGAGCTGTGTTCCCCGTCCTGTATTCCTGGATTTCTCTCGGATAATCTTCCTTCTCTGTGCTGCAGACACAATTTATGTCTCTAGACTGGATTTATGGAGGTTCTGGGGTTCAGCTGGCAGGAAAATGTTCATTTTTACTCTAAGCATTGCATAATGTAGGCACCCAGGACATGTGACTGGGGTCTCCTGCCTTGTGCCTGACTCCTCCAGGGGACCTTCTCTTTTATCTGCTGGCTGTGCCGGGTGGAGGGATATGTCTTTAGTGTCTCAGACCCAAGTCACTGAGTGCAGTCTCAGGAGATGGGAGGCAAGCAACCCTTTAAGGACCTTTAATTAATGAATAACAATATTATGACTCCTGACCCCTTCACTATATACTCTATGGTGTACAATACATGCTCCTGACCCCTGCACTATATACTCTGCTGTACATTACATACTCCTGACCCCTGCACTATATACTCTATGTTGTACATTACATACTCCTGACCCCTGCACTATATACTCTGTTGTACATTACATACTCCTGACCCCTGCACTATATACTCTGTTGTACATTACATACTCTTGACCCCTGCACTATATACTCTATGTTGTACATTACATACTCCTGACCCCTGCACTATATACTCCATGTTGTACATTCCATACTCCTGACCCCTTCACTATATACTCTATGTTATACATTACATACTCCTGACCCCTGCACTATATACTCTGTTGTACATGACATACTCCTGACCCCTGCACTATATTCTCTATGTTGTAAATTACATCCTCCTGACCCCAGCACTATATACTCTATGTTGTACATTACATCCTCCTGACCCCTGCAGTATATACTCTGTGTTGTACATTACATACTCCTGACCCCTGCACTATATACTCTATGTTCTACATTACATACTCCTGACCCCTGCACTATATACTCTATGTTGTACATTACATACTCCTGACCCCTGCACTATATACTCTGTTGTACATTACATACTCCTGACCCCTGCACTATATACTCTATGTTGTACATTACATACTCCTGACCCCTGCACTATATACTCTATCTTGTACATTACATCCTCCTGACCCCTGCACTATATACTCTATGTTGTACATTACATACTCCTGACCCCTGCACTATATACTCTATGTTGTACATTCCATAGTCCTGACTTCTGCTCCCCCCCCCCCCCACTGCTATATATACACATAATATGGATTCTCTCATGTTCCTCCCATTTCCTCCCAGCTGGACATTTTATATCGGATGATGTGATTGGAGCACAGACTTTTACATGGTGATAATAATGTGATAACATCCTCCAACTTTGGACCTTTAAACAGAAAGTGATAATGAGGGAGGAGTCAATACCCCAATGATGGTGGTCTTCAGGATCAGTCCAGTCTTCATCTTGGTTGTTCTCCCCCATCCTCACTCTCTGACCTCTGGTGGGGCTCAGCCCCGCTGTTCTTCATGACTAAATCATGGACTAAATAAGGAAGTGCAGTACTTCTTGTGTTGGGAAGATGGCGATGAGTGATAGAGGGGGTGGGGACCCTCGTCCTATAATCCCCTCATCACTGTCCCTCCTATAAAAGACAGTTCTGGTTGTTTCCTCACTCTCTGACTAAGGTCCATGAATAAAGAAATGACCTGGTAGGAGATCAGAGGAGCCATTTCCTAGTTCTCTTGAGGGTGGAATTGTAAGCTCCTCAGAGCCCAAGCTGCCTGATGTGGGTGGAGTCCTGGTTTGGGGGAACCAATCAGCTCCTGTCTAGTAATCCTCTTTGTCTTTGTATTTTAGTCCATGGCCGGGAGATGAGGAAAACCTCCGAGGATTGTCTCACTTTGTCTCCAGACTGGAAAGTAGAAGATGAGGACATCACACAGTATAGTCCAGGAGAAAACCCGGCTCCCTCCAATGTCCATCCGGCACCACCCAGTGTAGATGGACCATCGGATTCCTCGTATCCTGAGGAACCTCAGACTGTGCGGGACCGGGCCGGCCTTCCAACAGGGAAGAGCTTCTCCTGTACTGAGTGCGGACAGTCCAGTGTTTGCAGACATCAGAGATCTCACACAGGGGAGAAGTCATATTCCTGTCCTGAGTGCGAGAAATGTTTTTCAAGGAAGTCCAACCTTTACAGACATCAGAGATCCCACACGGGGGAAAAGCCGTATTCCTGTCCTGAGTGCGGGAAATGTTTCTGTTATAAATCCCATCTTAATAGGCATAAAAGATCTCACACGGGGGAGAAGCCGTATTCCTGTCCTGAGTGTGGGAAATGTTTTTTGAGGAAGTCCCATCTTTACACACATCAGAGATCTCACACAGGAGAGAAGCCATATTCCTGTCCTGAGTGCGGGAAATGTTTTTCACAGAAGTCCCATCTTTACATACATCAGAGATTTCACACGGGAGAGAAGCCGTATTCCTGTCCTGAGTGCGGAAAATGTTTTTCAGATAAGTCCAATCTTTATGCACATCAGAGATCTCACACGGGGGAGAAGCCGTATTCCTGTCCTGAGTGTGGGAAATGTTTTTCAGAGAAGTCCCATCTTTACGCACATCAGAGATCTCACACGGGGGAGAAGCCGTATTCTTGTCCTGAGTGCGGGAAATGTTTTTCAGATAAGTCCCATCTTTACAGACATCAGAGATCTCACACAGGGGAGAAGCCATATTCCTGTCCTGAGTGCGGGAAATGTTTTTCACGGAAGTCCCATCTTTCCAGACATCAGAGATCGCAGAATTGGGTGAAGCCACTTTCTTGTCGTGAGGGAATTGTTCCTCACTGAAGTCCTGTCTTCCTGTACATCAGGGGTACCACACAACCCTGAAGGTGTATTAGTGCCTTGAGTGTGGGAAATGTCTTCTAGATGAATGTTGCTGGACATCCCAGCTCTCATGTGGGGAAAAAGCACACCCTGATATACACCTCAGATATACTCCATGGCTGATCTTCATTATGGAAGAAACCGTTGATAAGGAGATCAGGGGTCACCAAAGACATGGTCCTGACCTGTGATTGGCTGAGTACATATTGTGGTGGGAGATTTCACAAACACTTGGAGGTCTGTTTAACAATAAATAGTTCTACCTTATGCTGTTACACAGTTAATATTTATGTTAATGTACATGAGAATTCATATAGTTTATTCTTTGTACCATTTCCTATGGACATTTCTATAGTTAGTTATGCTGCCATCCAGTGGCCTTATTTGGTAATGCACTTGTTTTATATTACCTCCCTGAGATCTATGACACAATTCCTTTGTATATGAAGCTCCTCCCTTCTTCTTGAGTACAGCACTTCCTGTGTCATGGAGGCAGCTAACAGACCACATGTCACAGGGACATATGTATTCTGCATAGTACGCTACAGAAATGATCATCTTTTGACCGCATAATACTGGAAACCATTCATTCTGCTGTATCCTGTTGTCACATGTACAGAATATAGCAACTTCTGGATGAACACAGTATTGGTGAGTTCAGCTATCTGACAAGGATTGCCCACAGTGATTATATCTGCTTATACAGGCTAGGCAGAGAGGTCTGACAAGGGATAAATCGCTATCACAACAATCTGAGTCAGAATAGTCAGAAGATGCATAGAATCCCTACAGCCTGCTGTGTATATGTGTGTGCCTAATCTGCAATCAAGCTCAGTGCCATCCGCCATCTTGCAAAGCACATGGTCGCACAAGCTTACTGCACTTCATGTGAATGTTGAAAACTGTTTCTCTGCATTGAACTGTGTTACCCCATCTGTCTAAGCTGCTGTTCGTCTTCTTAAAGAGACAGTACCAATATTTGCAGAACAGTAAAAAATGTCTAGACAAGGCTCTGAACACTCCTTTATGGCCGAACCAACGCAGATACATCATTCCTCTGAACCAGCAGACGTACAGGGAGCAGATTCTGCAGACATTCCCGAACAGAGCGTAAAACCCAAACGTACAATAAAACCAACACAGAAACTCAGGGAAAACTATGAAGCCACTAGAGATGAGTTCTCCAGTAATCTGTCAGACCTCTGGGACCGAACTTCACAATGCATGTCAGTTTTGTCACACTTTAATGATCAACCAGCTGAATTAAGAGACTCTAAATCGCCTATCTGCTGCGTATGAACGCTACCAGCGGCTGTCTGTAAAATACTCAGCTTTCTTGCAGGACTTTAATATGAAGGATTCTTCAGCAGGACTGACCAGGACTGATGCACTAAACCAACAAAGGGATCTTGCAGTGCAAAATGCTAAGTTTAAAGCAGAACTCCGCATTACTCAACTGCAGGAGACAAGATCTCACAGATCCACCTCAACCAAGCGCACTGCACTTTCTTCTAGATCCTCTCGCTCCAGAAGTTCGACGTTAAGCGATAAGCTAATAGAGGCCCGTGCTGATGCTGAATCAAAAAAGGCGCAAAGCTCTTTTACCAGAAAGGAAGCAGAGGTAGAAGCACGCAAGATAGCTCAACAAGCACAGATGATAGCTCAGCAAGCAGAGATAGAAGCACGCAAGATAGCTCAGCAAGCAGAGATGGAAGCTAAAAGCAAAGCTCAACAAGCAGAGATGATAGCTCAGCAAGCAGAGATGGAAGCACGCAAGGTAGCTCAACAAGCAGAGATGATAGCTCAGCAAGCAGAGATGATAGCTCAGCAAGCAGAGATGGAGGCTCAAAGCAAAGCTCTCCAAGCACAAATGGCTTCTCAACAAGCAGAGATGGAAGCACGCAAGGTAGCTCAACAAGCAGAGATGGAAGCACGCAAGGTAGCTCAACAAGCAGAGATGATAGCTCAGCAAGCAGAGATGATAGCTCAGCAAGCAGAGATGGAGGCTCAAAGCAAAGCTCTCCAAGCACAAATGGCTTCTCAACAAGCAGAGGCAGATTCCCAAATAAAGATTCTGCAGATGGAAGGGGAGGAAGCAGCTTCCCTAACAAGGCTGAAAGTCCTTGAACAAGCAATGGGACTAAGTAGTAATTCAGACTGTCTTATCCCAGCAGAACTGGAAGATCCAGTTGAACGCACCAGTAAATATGTATTAAAGCATAACATTTGCGAAGATACAGAGTCATCTCCTGTACCTCCTACTAACAACACTGTTCTGACTCTCAACACAGAGACCTCTCAGCTCCATATGCCTAAGCCTCTTCAAATCTACAACACAAGTACATCTATGCAGCAAACCACATCAACTCCTGCCAACAACAAGGTGACTTCCAGTGACAAGTCGCAGCTCAAGCCACAGCCAGCACAAGCCTTCGAGACTACACCACAGTTAAACGCTCATGCAACATCATTTTACCCTGGTAAACCTCACCCTACATCACCAGAGAACTTTCACACCCAAGGGGTTCCACAAGTTACTTTGGCACCAAAGAGTGAGAGATCAGACTTGAATGACTTTGCCAGATATATGATTCGCCATGAGCTCATTAACACCAGCCTCTCAAGGTTTGACGACTGTCCAGAGAGCTACAGGGCCTGGAGATCAACCTTCAAGGCTGCTATTGCTGATCTCAACCTTACTACTAAGGAAGAACTTGATTTGCTCATCAAGTGGCTGGGACCAGAATCTGCAGATCATGTTAAAAGACTGAGAACAGTACATGTTGACCACCCAGACGCAGGTCTTGTTGCTGCATGGGCAAGACTTGAGCAAGCCTATGGTAGCTCTGAAGCCATAGAGAGCGCTCTATTCAAGAGACTGCAAAACTTCCCAAAAATAGGAAACAAAGACTATCGCAAGCTCCAAGATCTAAGTGACCTCCTCATGGAGCTAGAGTTGGCAAAGACAGACCCACGTCTATCTGGACTAAGCTTCCTGGACACCGCTCATGGTGTCAACCCAGTGGTGTCTAAACTGCCATACGGCCTGCAAGAGAAATGGGCACAACAGGGCTCAAGGTACAAAAGAGACTATAACGTATCCTTTCCTCCATTCTCATAGTTTTGCAGGTTCATTAGTGATCAAGCCTGGACGAGAAACGATCCCAGCTTCAGCTTCAGTGAACCAAACTTGCCTGCTTCATCCTCATCATCATCAAGGTATGATAACACAGCAGCTAAACGTAGAGACTGTAGTAGAGCAATATCTGTTAACAGGACAGACATCTCACCCTCCACAACCTCACCTACTGACCAAGGCATTGTGGATGCCAGAGATAAAGACCCTACTCATCAGTGTCCTATTCACAAGAAGCCTCACCCTCTTAAGAAATGTCGTGGGTTGAGTGCGCATGCACGGCCGGCGGGAAAGACATGTCCTGCTGAGGCTCCGTCTCCCCGTCGGGTGACAGCGCCTTGAAGCAGCGGGTCCCGGCCCGCAATATACCAGGAGGGGACCCGGTCCCCGTGGTGATCCTTCCGGGGTCCGATCCGCCCTCGGCAGCGACGGTTTCTCTGCAGTGAGTCGGAGGAATCCGACAGAGGACTCCGTCCCTGCAGCGAGCCATCCATAGGCCCGCCCACCACTACCCTCTCACACAGAACCAGGGGAGAGAAGAGAGAGATCAGTGGGGCTGAGATTGGAATAACAGCCCCCCCCATATAAGCGGCACTATGGTCAAAGGGGCACCCCGGCACCAGGTCCCCCCATCCACCAAAACTATTAAGGAGGCCCTGGCAAAGGCCTCCACAAAGATGGCCACCGCCCCAGCACGTGGAAGCAAGCAGGCAGCAGGAGCATATGCAGCCCTGCAGGATCCGCAGCCCAGCCATCCCTGCACGTCTGAGGGTGAGTCTGACCCTGAACCAGCTGTCCCTACACAAGCCCTGATGCCTGACCTTACACCCCTAGACCTGTTATCACGCTTTGAAAAAATGCTACACAAGGCTTTGAAGCAAACCTCAGACCGCATCACTGCCACACTATCTAGGGAAATCCGTGAACTGGGACTGCGCACTGCGGACCTAGAACAGAGGGTGGATGGTCTTGACGTCTCACTTCAGACACATACAGATGACCTTGATCTCCTGCGTGACGAAAACGCAACTTTATTGACACGGCTAGAGGACTTTGAAAACCGAGCACGGCGCTCAAATCTACGTGTCCGGGGCCTTACGGAAACGATCGTTGATGTACAATCGACAATAACAGCTCTGTTCCAAGAGCTTGCCCCAGCTATCCCAATCGATAGATTGGAATTGGATAGAGTCCACAGGGCGTTAGCACCACGACGCAACGACGGTCCGCCACGTGACATTATAGCCAAGCTTCACTTTTTCCGTACCAAGGAGCAACTTCTACAAGCTGCCCGCAACGCAGAATCTCTACAGTTCCAAGGTCATACCTACCAACTATTCCAGGATCTATGCCCCCCAACCATCGCTAAAGGCAGGGCTATGAAACCTCACCTACAAGTACTTCAACAACATGCAGTACAATATAGGTGGTTTCCCTTTTGCAGTGCGATTCCGACACCAGTCCCGAGATTACACCTGCAAGACGCCTGAGGACCTTATAGACACCCTGCGGACCCTGCAGCTACATCCCCCAGCGACGCCTTCAGAGAGCGCCAAGCGGAGGTCCACATCCAGCTCGCCACGGAAGTCCTTCCCCACGCGTGCAACTGACGGTCAATCCAACTTCCACAAGAGAGGGCGTTTTTCGTCTCCGGGCCTAACCTCACAAGACACCATGGACTGAACTCTGTCCCATGTTTATCCCTTTTTTTTTCCCCTCCTTATTTTTTATTGCACACACCATGCGATATACTCTTTTGATTGTCACTACAGTTAGCACCGTTAGTATTCTCTCTCCCTCTACATGTTAAATCCTGGTTGCCTCACAACATGAGGTCTGTTCTGCAACCCCCCCTCCTGGGTTTTATAATAGTTTACATCTGGGAGCCTAGGCTTTGACGGCATGCGATGCCATACCCCTACACCCATGAGGTTTCACTAGCACCACTAGTGCCGTCTGAGTCCGGGATTCCCTGATTTTATCGGATGTTTTTCTCTTTTTAATATACCTGTTTTTTCTGCCGGGACCTTGCCACCATTTGGTAATCACATTGCTGTCATCCTTACGGTCCGTGTACCTGCACACTCCACCTTAGCCCCTGTGTTATTGGTTATTTAATAACACTTGGGCTACTACTGCTCCCTAGCCCACCCTGACTCAGGGTGTCCTTGGGAGCCCACCTTTTAGGCCTTAAATGGCCTCTTACACCCTTTCTTTCCTGTTACCTCTCTCCTACCCCTCTTCCCTCCCTCCAACATGACTCCATGACTTTGCTTAACATACTCCGCAACAATCCTATCCTCCGCAGTAATTGTCAGGCTTCACCCTGGGCGGTGGTGCCATGCTATCCAATCCATTATACGCTTTCCCCATGGGCTCGTTAAATGTCCTTACCCTGAATGTTCAGGGCCTCAATATCCCGCAGAAACGTAATAAAGCTTTCCGAACCTTTGCTACACTTAAAGCCCACGTGGTCTGTCTTCAGGAAACACACTTCACTTCCAACTCCACTCCTAAGTTTTTTGGTGCTCGATATCCTCAGGTCTACACGGCCTCTGCCACAGCCAAACGAAGGGGGGTACTGATCGCCTTCCATCGAACAACACCTTTCGTGCCATGCACCGAAATCAAAGACCCAGAAGGTCGTTACCTCCTGTTAGTAGGGCAACTCCTCGATGTAGATGTCACCATTGTTGCATACTACGCCCCAAACCAAGATCCTTTACCATTCCTTTCACACATACTCTCGGTTATAGACCATCATAAACGCGGAACTTTAATTGTTAGCGGAGATTCTAACAATGTAATATATCCCTTTCTCGACAAATCTCCTCAACTATCTCCTATCCCTGCTTCTAAACAAACCTTCCAATCCATACTACAACGTTATTCTTTGATAGACTCATGGCGAGAACTTAACCCGACCAAACGCCAATACACCTTCTATTCTCACCCCCACCGGTCATTCTCTAGGATAGATCATATTTTTGTCACCACTGCCTCTTCCCCTCGGTTTTTGACCTTTGAAATAATTCCCATTCCCTGGTCTGACCATTGCGCCGTGTTCACATCTATGGCCTCTTTGGCTCCATCCCCCGCTGAATCCTCTTGGATCATTAATGATAACCTGCTTGTAAACCCAGCTCACTGTCTAGAAATAGAAGCAGCCCTTAAAGACTACTTCTCTCTCAATCAATCACCTGATATCTCCCCTCTCCTGTTATGGGAAGCACACAAGCCGGTATTGCGAGGGTTTTGCATTAGCAAAGCATCCTTCTTAAATAAAACCAAAAGGCAACAACGTCTTCTACTGGAGCAAACTTATGATCGTTCTCATCAAGCCTTCCAGGCGGCTCCTACGCCTGCCAATCATGAAACCCTGGAGCGATCTAGATTAGCCCTAGATCTCTTTCTCACAGACCAAGCGGAACTCTCACTCCGTAGATCTAGGCACAAATACTATACTAGGGCAAATAAACCCAACACATTCCTGGCTCTTTCACTTCGCAGGCTCGACCAGCTCACTAAACCTATCAGGATACGCACCTCCTCTGGCAACCTCACTAGCAACCCGGAACACATCCTACGGACGTTCCATAAACACTTGTCACAACTTTACTCCTCTTCCACACCTTTCGACCCTACACAGGCTGATACCCTTTTAACTTCCATTTCTTTCCCGAAACTCTCAGAGTGCCAGTTAGCAGCACTTGAAAGACCCATCTCCCAAGCTGAAACCTTAGACGCTATTAAAAGTCTAAAGCTACGTAAACGCCCAGGGCCAGATGGCTTCTCAGCCACTTACTATGAAAAATTTGCTCATCTCCTTACACCTATCCTCACTAATGCTTTTAACGCTTTACTATCTGGCCAAACCTTCAATCATGAAACAGTGCAAGCGAACATTTCAATGATCCCAAAGCCGAATTCTGATGACACGCAGTGGTCCAACTATAGGCCAATCTCTCTCCTTAACATTGACATCAAACTGCTAGCAAAAGTCCTTTCTTCACGTCTTAACCTGTATATTGGCTCTTTAATTCATAATGACCAAGTGGGCTTTATCCCGACTAGACAAGCGGGAGATAACATCAGACGTGCATCCCTTTTGGCAAACTTAGCAAGATCCCGTAATATTCCCGCATATTTCCTGTCCCTAGATATACGGAAAGCATTTGATACAGTCTCATGGCCATACCTCGATTATATTTTGCGTCGGCGGGGTTTAGGCCCACATTTCTTAACCTGGATCTTCTCGCTGTATCGAGAACCTTCGGCCAGAATTAGGTATCTGGGGCACAGGTCAGCTCAGTTCCCGATCTCCAGAGGCACGAGACAGGGCTGCCCTCTGTCTCCCTTGCTCTTTGCTCTGGCTATAGAGCCCCTAGCCCTCTTAATTAGAGCTAATCCGGATGTCAGGGGACTCAAAATTGGGGGCACACACCATAAGCTATGTCTCTTTGCGGATGACGTCTTGCTCTTTCTCACGTCACCATTGACTTCTTCACCCTCCCTACTCCGACTTCTCGAGGCGTTTGGCGCGCTTTCTGGTCTAATAATAAACCCGAATAAATCTACAGCACTTAACATTTCTCTCCCCCCTAAAGAGTTGACGCATCTGAAACAGATTTTACCATTCCCTTGGTCACAGTGTCATATCCCTTTCTTGGGAATCAAACTGACTCCTAGATTATCAGACCTTTACGCAGCTAACTATCTTCCGATGCTAAACCATCTCTCTGCCCTTATGTCCAAATGGTCTTCCCTCCCCCTCGCATGGCTAGGCAGAATAGCAGTTATCAAGATGTCAATCCTCCCAAAAATTCTATATCTGTTTAGAGTCCTTCCAGTCCCAGTCCCCCCTCATTACCTCTGCACACTGCAGCGTCGCATCTTTTCCTATGTATGGGGCAATACTCGCCCTCGTTTACCCCGCTCCACCCTATACCGCCCTAAGCTCGCTGGAGGTCTAGGCCTACCCGACATCAGCAAATATTATCAAGCAGCGCATTTAGCCCAATTACCTAAGTATCATGCAACCTTTGAAATCCCTCAATGGGTTGCGCTTGAATCAATAGAATGCGATCCCCTATCCACCGCTAACCTACTCTGGTTGAGGCCGATAGACCGCCGCTCTATAACCAACCCCATCACTTCTCATTTTTTATCCTTATGGGATAAATTGAAAACCCGTTACCTCCTCCAATCACTACATAATCCTATGCTCTCGTTTCTACGAAACCCAGTTTTTCCCCCGGCGTGGCAGACACCCCGTTTATTCAAAGCCTGGTCCTCTGCTAATTTGCTCCGTATGCATCACTTCCTACAGAGGAATAAGTTTAAATCCTTTGCCTCGCTGCGGGAAACGCATAGCCTCCCGGCCTCTGAGATATTTAGATACTTGCAGCTACAACACTTCTATGCCCCCTACGCTACAATAACCAATCGGCCAGATGCCATGTCTCTCTTTGAACGAGCGTGTTGCAAAGACCCTCATAGACGTGGGCTTATCTCCTGCTTATACTCACTCTTCGCCACTTCGACCACCACGTCCCCCCCTCTATACACCCATAAATGGGAAGTGGATCTAGGTAAGAAATTCGACCCGTCTGATTGGGACCACATTTGGGCCAACACAAAATCGTCTTCGCAGAATGTTGTAGCATTGGAAACGAATTATAAAGTTTTAACCCGCTGGTACTTGGTCCCAGCAAGAATCGCAAAATTGACCCCTAATTACTCGCCCAACTGTTTCAGAGGCTGTACAGACCCAGGAACACATTACCATATGTGGTGGGACTGTCCTGTAGCCCGAACCTTTTGGGATGAAATTTTTACCATGATATCTACATTTAGCACTATCACTATACAGCCAGACCCAACGACAGCCCTACTCAACCAATGCCCCCCTGGCATCTCCAGCTCGCAATTTAAGCTGTTTATGCAAGTCACGACAGCGGCTAAACAGGTTATAGCAAAGTCTTGGAAATCCCCTACTCTTAGTGTCGCGGCTGTCAAAACCAGAATAAATCAAGCCATGATACACGCAAAGGTGGAAGCCACAGTTCTTGACACGATCCCTAAATTCCTGCGCATATGGAGCCCTTGGGTAGAGCATTTCCTTCCGTCTAACTTTCATGAGTCACTGCTTCTCCCTTGAGTTCAGTACTGTACGACAAGGATATGGTACATAACCCCTCGTGCGTAGCGCATAGAGACTGTTGTGAACTTGATGAATATTCATGGAGACATGGTTGTTGTTCTTCTTCCCCTCCTCCCCCCCTTCCGCCCCTCTCTGACCCCCTCCAGAATTCCCCCTATTTCTTTAATGCACTTGGGAGACATTACCATGATTGACTGATACCATCTTGCATTCTGTCATTGATTTCTATTTACCGGTTTCCGTTAGAAATGTATAGGCGTTAATGCCTTGACCCTCATTCATTTTATTGTATCCTACTGTCACATCAATGCCTAATATGTATTAACAATGTCTCCTTGTTTGTGTCATCCCCGTTTATTGTTAATAAAATTGTTTGAACAAGAAGCTGGTAGAAATCCACCTTCACGTCCTCCACTCACCTTCACTTGTGGCCAGTGGATATTTTGTGGCCCCAGGCAAGAATTGGCATCGAGGACCTTCATGAAGACCCTGGCATGCCAGAGGTGGTTTGGAAGCAGCACAGCAATTTGACCATCCCTTTCCTCTGTGTTGGTTTTAGGGGTGCAGAATTGCTTCTCGTTGGTGAACGGACTGTCGCCGGATATCAGAGTCCCCATATTTTCAAGATATGTTTTAGCCATGTTGGCTTATTTTTATGTTGAGTCAATTAAAGACTATTTTTTGTTACCTTAAAAAAGTGTCAGATCCTCTTGATTGTATTCCCGAGACTTCAGATGGCCAGATAATATGCAATCTGAGGAAAAGTCAGTGCAATGTCCTCCACAAGTAGCTAAAGTCTGTCATAGGAGGACCTACCAGAACAATGCATTCATTTGGAGTGGGCCAGGCCCATACAGTACATCATGGAGGCTTGCTATGAAGGAACATTCACGTTTGGATACTTGAGCTCATGTGGTTTGTTTCCAAATATTTCTGCCCATTGCAGCTCAATAAAGATCAGGCATACAGAAAGGTGTACCTTGTCCATAGAATGGTCACTGGGAGGTCCTATCTGGGCACACAGATCTGGCCTATGCATAATTGTGGAAAATGCCAATTTGGTCTGCTTTATAATATGAAGGGGTCAGTTCACGCTTGCTTCAGGGGAAACATTACAACCAATTTTGTTATTTTTCATAGGAAAACGTGGCCGATCCCTAGATGCATTGAGGTACATAGCAGAGGTTCAAGATACTCCATAGAAGAACTTATTGTTCTTCCTAACTATACAGGTGGGACAGACACAAGCATACACCCAGGGCCACTGTTAGATATCACGGGGCCCCATACAGCATACCTGACAGGCCCCCACCACCAGAGAAAATATCCAAATTATATATATGGTAACAATACACATTTTCTTCATGGACACAATCACAAATTCCTGTTGAATCCAAATGATAAAACTGTACTGAGTTAATAAATAAAATGTTGTGTAATTGAGGGCTCATTCACATGGGTGCTGTGGCCTGTAGAGTGGGAATCAGTGTTTGGTTTTTGTGGCTGTCGCCATTAGCATGCAACCTATGTTACACTATGTGAATGCTGCAGATCCTAATTTGACAAGCATATGGTTGCAGGTGTGCAGCCCTGAACACACACAGTGAGCATTCAGGGCCACTTCCCCACGCCTTCATACCTGTCAGATGACAACCTGTGTTCATACAGCTGCTGTGTCCCCATAGTGTAATAGGTGGCTCCAGCCACATAAACAGTGTTGTACAGGCCAAGGAACCTGTGTAAATGGGGCATTTTGTGTTTTTTTTGTCCTCAGCCCATTGAATTCAATGGGCTGCTTAACATGTGGAAACATGCCACAATACTGCAGGCATGTTATTTTCAAAGTGTGTTGCACCTAACCGCACAGTAGTGTGGGGCCATGTGTTTTTGTGGCTGTGAATGGGGCTGTTTTTAATAGACGTGTGGAGGTGCAATTACGTTTTCATTATAGTACCTGTGCACATCTACAGAGGGCATTGCATTTCTTTGCTGTGCTGGAAAATGTGTGTTCTTGCATGCATTTCTGCACCACCAATGGTGTGAACAAGTCCCAAGGGCCAGTTCACACTATAGAAACAGTCTAGATGCGTTCCTGATGCATTTTTTTTCATGCCCTTTTGGCATGCATGTTTAGTGTGTTCCAATACATTTTGGATGTGTTTTGGACACGTTGCATTGCATTTTTGTATCCCTTCCAGTTAGTTTTTTCTACTTTCGTTTTATTCAATTTAATTAGGGACGTGTGCATTTTAGTACATTCAAGGGCATTTCAATGTGTTCCAGTACAGTTCTGTGCAGAAACAATGCAGCGTGGTCAACTTTGTTTACAGCACCTGCAATGCACTGAAAATGCAAGCGCTGATGTGAACTATGACATTGACAACCATATAACCTTCTTTCTGTGCGTTTGTGATGCCGAAAAAGCAACTGAAACACATGTAGTGTGAACTGGTCCTAAAGATTATTAGAGGTAAGGGAACAGGACTGACCAGGAATTGTGAATTCAAACAGACTATTGCTGAGATACAATCAGCAATTGTATAATAATGTGAGATCTGAGCTGTAGCTGATAGAAAATGAGACACATTCACTTAATCAGTAAATAGTTAAAAAGAGTGGGGCGGTGATCCATAGATTTGCATATGGGACAGGTGATGATGGGGTGGGGGAGGGGGTTAAGTTGTATAAGGAGACAGATTTAAAAGAAGAGAAAAAAGTTACAATGAAATATACACAGCATGGAACTTGCACATTTCCAAATTGGTGGAAGAACAGGACTCAGGTAACATTCATCCACTTTCTAGTCATTAGGCAAAATCATAATTGATTGATCAATATTCGTGGCGCTGACACAACCCAGAAAATTGATCTCCATTTTGTTAACATTCATAAATGTTATTTTTTAACATTTATGCAGGCCCAATGAACCTAACAACATGTCTTTTGAGTGTTGGCAGAAACACATCCATACAGGGAAAGCATGCAAACTGGGACATAGCCATGACTGGGATTAGAACCCATGACCCAAGTGCTGTAAGTTCTGAGCTCTAACCACTAAACCACTGTGGGAGACACAGTTTGAGCTACAATGTAGAATAGTTACATTGTTTAAAAATGATAGAGTGAGCGCTGGTCAAATGATATAGACTACTAAAATGGTATTGCACAAGATAAATATAACCACGAACAGTAGTGCATGAACTGGTGAAAGGTCATCCACCCCTGTGACAGTGTACTACACTATTAAGCACCTTTCTGGGTCCTGTGGCTGAGCTAATTCCTCCCCAGGACCATTTGGGCACCCACCCTGATGGATGGATGGCTGGAGCTGGATGACTAACCCATAGCTGCCAGCATATCGCTGCACCCCCAGATGTGTGATGTGTATAACCCATGCACATTAATTCTTTTGTTCTGCTGAGTGTAGACCAGTCCCAAGGGTGGTTTACCTTTCACGAGTTCATGCACTACTGTCCGTCACGGAGAGACCACACGTGCCATTCATAGGCACTCTCTGAGTTGGTACTCTGACATGAAGGACATTCCATTATTCAGGAATGATTCTATGAACTTATTTTAGCACCATTTACCATTTTACGTCATTATTGCAATTATTTGCACTTTTTGGTTTTTACATGCGTTCATTATTGATCATATGCATTTATAGCGCTGCACTTGACTTTAACATAGAATAGTTACATGATTACAGAGAAGGAAGATATATCATTATATTGGGAAATTAGAACTATCCAAATTATTTGAGATATAAGTGTGAAAATGTTTAATAATAATATAGGTGTACTAATTATGTTATATTCTAAATATTCTCTTTTGCTAACAGGAAAGCGCCAATGCTACCATGCCCGCGCTTGTGCGCCATCTAGCGAACATATCCGGTATTGCACCTAAAAATGTGCCAGATGCGATTCCACATTTACTAATTGCAAAGTAGACGTTAGTCAATGAGATTGCTAGACGCCGCTCAGAGGACTGACAGGTCTTCATTGATTTAACTGAGTCTGCCTGAATGTTCAGAGTCTGCTGGTAGACTCACGTCTTAGTGAATCAGGGCCCATAAGGCTGGAAATATCAGGCTTTGTAACAGCAGGGCTTGACTATCTGGAGATCTAAGGACCTGTGCAGAATCAAAGAAAAAACATGAAGCATGAAGTAAGGAGGGGAACAGTTCCAAAATTCTAAGGCCAGGTTCACACTGCAATGAACAGCTGCTATGCTCAGCCATTGGGCTGGGAACATTCCCCTTGCCATACCATCTGGTAGCCTGGTGTACCAGTTCCTCAATTTGCTGGACCATCCTATGTTTGGAAGGGGCAGGGGTTGTAGCGGAGGGCAGCATTGTGTCCTGTAGCTGGATAAAGCCAGATGGGCCAGCAGCAGGTTTGGATGCTTAAGGTTTGGCTGAATTCAAAGGACAATATAATAACCCTATGCTGGCAGAAAGGGTCAGACGTTTCTGAGATTACTTCTGTGATGGACACACAGGACTGAGGGCTGCATGTCGTACTAGAAAGAGGTTCTGGTGCACAGAATTGCTGAGACAGATAGCTTCCTGGACACTGGGACTCTGCTCTACTCTCTGATCTTCCAGAAACTTCTGTCTGTGTGATCCGGATACTGCAGCAAGACACACAACCTTCCGAGGACCCGTGATGTGCATATGAAGAACCTCTACCCACCAGACTATCTGTTTCCCTGACTTACTGCCTGGACATCCTAAGTTGGAGCCACTGTTGACTGGTGAATCCTTGAACCCATGCTCTGTCTATTTCTGCTCATCCCTCATTGTGCCCGAACTGTGGTACTGGACTCTGGAGTAAGTGCCTGCTGGATCCAATTGCTGCCCAGTTCTCTATCCTGTGTTGACTTAGCTCCTTGTCTGCCTGGATGCCTGCCCTGTGCTGGACTCAACCACATGTCCACCCGGATGCCTGCCCTGTGCTGGACTCATCCACTTGTCTTCCCGGATCCCTGCCAAGTCTGCTGGATTTGACCCTTGCTACATCCTACCCTGGTCCGCCTGGATCACTGCATTGTGTGCTGGACTTACCCACTGCTACACTATACTCTGGTCTGTCCAAATCCGTGCCCTGTGGGCTGGGTACATTCCCCTTGCCATACTGCCCGGTGGCCTGGTGTACTGGTTGTCCATTTTGCTTGGCCATCCTACATGGACTATCTATGTGGTATTACATTGCTACCCGGTGGACTATTTTGTTGTGCTGTGTCTTGTTATCTGTACTGTGTCCTCACATTCCCCAATAAACCCCCATATGTCGTTTTTGTGTGATCTGCTCTGTGTGCTCTCTCTGCACTTCTAGTTTAAGACTAGTGATGGGCTGAACACCCCCGGTTCGGTTCATGGTAGAACATTTGAACAGACCAAAGGTTTTCCGCAAACATCAATCCTAATGCAAGTCTATGGGACTCGAACTTGCAAATTCAAAAGTGCCCATTTTGATGGCTTATATGTAAGGTATTGGCCATAAAGTGATATGGGGATTCGGGTGCTGCCCCGAGGGACATGAATCAGTGGGGAAAAAAAATTAAAATAGTACAATTTTAAAGGGGCAGTCATTTTTCTTTGCTTAAAATAAAAAAATAAATAAATATTCCTTTAAATATCATGCCTTGGGGGGGTCCCCTTAAACTACGTGCAAAGTTGCACATCTGTACAATGTATAGAACCTGCTACAGCAGGACTGACACCGTAACCCTTCAGAGTTATTCTTGATGAGTGCAGGATTGGACCCGGCTCTAAAAAGTCTAAGTATATGCACCTGTTATACAGGTGCAGAAAAATTTTGTCTTGGGTGTTGATGGTGCCTGAACACTGTATCCCCTCACACCTACTTTTGCTGGGTGCAGGCATGTGCCCTGCACTTATAAACTGTTAACAATTATAGATAAATGGTTAAAAGAATTGAAATGCCATGCTCTTGTTAAACTTGGGGGTTGGTGGTGCCCTAAACCAAAAAATTGTTCAAAGCTAGCAGGATTGAGGAATAGGATAGGCAGCATAGGCAGTCTTCAAGGGATCCCAGATCCCTAACAAATGTAATCAGTTACATCAGCATCAGGGGCAAGATAGTTGCTGTTGATCCAGAACTGATTCTTTTTGATAAATGTCAGTTGGTCAGCGGAGTCTGTGGACAGACGCACTCTTTTATCCATTACAGAACCTCCAGCAGCACTGAATGTCCGTTCGGAAAGCACGCTGGATGCAGGACAGGCCAGTACCTTGATGGCATATTGAGCAAGTTCTGGCCAGTGATCCATCCTCAAGACCCAGTAACCCAGTGGATGCTCAGTTGGAAAGGTCTCCAAGTCTGTTCTTGCCCCTAGATAATCCTGCACCATATGATGCAGACCCTGCCGATGGGTGCTTAAACCTAACAGCCCTGGGTGCTGAGGACTAAAGAACTGTTTAATCGGTCAGGTGGCCGCCTTCTCCACCGCTCTTCATTTGACAGAAGGAAGCCTCAGAAACACGTTTACCCTTGTAACTTGGATCAAGAAGGGTTGCCAACCAGTATTGATCCCTCTTCTTGATAACACAAATCCTCAGGTTCTTACGCAGGCTTTGCAGAATCAGGGAGCCCATGCAGTGTAAGTTTGAGGAGGCAGGAGATTCTGAGTCCTCCGGGTCACTGAGGATGACATTGTCAGGAACTACCTCCTCCCAGCCATGTACTACTCCTGGCTGGGTTTCTGGAGACTGAAAAGCATCCCTTGAAGACTGCTCTATGTGATCCTCTACTTCCATGCTGCTGCAATCCTCCTCCACTTCCTCCTCCTGTGTGTTCTGCGGCCCCACAGGAATGGTTTCTGTATAAAGGGGCCTTGAGAGGACAGGAAATCTTCCTCTTCCTCCCACTGTTCTGCCTCAAGTGCCCTTTTCATGATTCCACAAAGCGAGGAACACTAGAGGGACAGTATCACTGATACATGCAGTTTCCCAGTTCACCATTCTTTTGGCCTCCTCAAATGGTGACAGGACAGAGCATGCACCCATTATCAGCAGCCACTGGCATGATGAAAAGAAGCCAAGCTCCCCTGAGCCTGTCCTTGTGCCATTCTCACACAGGTACTCATTGATGGTCCTCTGCTACATGTGCAGCCACTGCAGCATTGCCAAAGTGGAGTTCCACCGAGTGGACATCTCACACATGAGTTGGTTGGTGGGCAGGTTGAATTCCCATTGAATTTCAGCCAGCCAAACACAGGCCGTGTATGAACGCTGGAAATGGCCAGACTTTTCTGGCCTGCCTCAGAAGATCTTGAAAGCCTGGGTACCTGTTCAAGAAACACTGCACCACCAAATTCAGGACGTGTGGCAAGCATGGAACATGTGCCAAGTGTACCTCTAAGAAGGTGGAGAGAAGGTTGGTGCCATTGTCACATACAACCATTCCTGGCTCAAGCTGCCGTGGCATCAACCACTTCTGAGCATGCCCCTGCAGAGCTGACAGAATCTGTGTCCCGGTGTGGTTCCTGTCCCTTAGACAGACCAGCTGAAGCACCACATGGGATCTTTTATCCTGACTGCCCACATAGCCCCTTGAACACTTATGGAGCACTGCTGGTTCAGATGACAATTCAGCAGAAGAGGCCATAGAGGAAGAGGAGGGGGTGGAGCAGACAGATGTGGCAGAATCACCACCAGGTTTTTGGAGGCATGGTGGTGGAACAAGCTCCAGAACTGAACCCTGTCCTGCATCCTTCCCAGCTGCTAGCAGAGTCACCCAGTGTGCCGTGACGGATATGTAACATCCCTGACTGTGCCTGCTGGACCACGTGTCAGTAATGTGGACCTTGCTGCTGACCGCCTTGTCCAACAAGGACAAAACATGACCTTCCACATGATGGTACAGAGCTGGAATGGCCTTGCATGAAACAAATTGTCTTTTCAGAACCTGTCACTGTGATACAGAACATTCTGCAAATTCCCGGAAGGGGGAAGAGTCCACCAGATGGAAAGGCAGCAGTTGTAACGCAGCAATTTGGCCAGGATAGAATGTGGATGGGTGGGACAGTCTATTTTTCATGGTTCAGCAAATGGGGTAGTGAAATGTTCCTGCTGAAATGAACAGGTGGTGTCCTGCTGTCAGATGGGCCACCCACTGCTGTACCATCATTCCTCTCAGTGGAGGCTGTTGAGAAGACCTGACATTTTACAGTAGAGATCCCAGATGAGGAGCAAGGAGAAGTCTGCACTTTTTCTGGGTCTTTCAGGTGCTGTTACCAGCGGGCTGCATGGCAGCTCATCATACGTCTTGTCAATCATGTGGTGCCCAAGTGGCTGGTGTTTTGGCCACGCTTGGTCTGCTTCAGTCAAAGACTGCAAACAGCAATGCTGCACATGTGTTGAAGAAAGCCCACACCAGAGAACTTGTGGAAGTCTGCCTGGAGTCAGCAGCGCCCCCCACCTGTGGAGCTCTGTCGTGTGATGCCATTGGTTGGCTGCCCTTATGACTGTCCCTGGGGGACATCCTGCCTTGTTGGAGTTCTGCCTCCTCCTCACTGTCCTCCTCTGTTCTCTCAGGCACCCAAGTATGGTCAGTGACCTCATCATCCCCATCCTCCTCATCAATGGAGCCAACTTGGCAGTGTGCTGCGGCTGGGGGAACAGGACTGACCATTTCTTTTCCCTCACTGGCGCCCCCTCTCTCTAGGCTCACGTCACTCCTTTCCTCATCCTGGGAACCAACATCACAGCATTCAGATTGCTGCACAGCCTCCAGCAGCATGGGACTGACACTATGATCCAATCATTCTGGTGACTCCTCCATGCATGATGGTGGGGCTACGGAAGGAGCAGCTGTGGTGGACAAGGAGCCGGAGGAACAGGACACTTTGGCAGCTGTGGTGGAAGGCAGAATAGTATGAGCCTGGATGACAGAGGATGAGGATGACTTGACTTATCCACTCCACCACCTCTTCTGCATGTTGTGGCTCAATAATACGGCCAGCACTTTGGCCAATCATGGCTCTTCCTGAGAACTCAGCTGTTATTGGCCAAAGCATTGCATGTGACCTGTGGTCAGGTGCAATGCTTTGGCCAATCACAAAACATGTTTTACATTGTTTGGGCACGCGGGCAAACTTCCTGCATAATGGTGAACACTCAAACGGCTAATGTTCGAGTCGAACTTATGTTTGACTCAAACCAACAGACCATCCCTACTCAAAATATTATTCTCTGTGTATCTACTGCTTCCACTTTACACCTATTTCATTGATCTTGTGTTGTTTGCCAGTAAATTAAGAATACTGAACCATGTGCAAATCCATATACAGCAAAGTGCTTTGTGCTCAAGATGCAGTTCCCTGCAGATCTACTGCTTCCACTTTACACCCACTTCATGTAGCACTACCTCAGAAGGAGCTGAATGTTGCCCCCGGTTTCCCTTTGCTTTGCCCCACAGCAAGGCAAACACACACACTTCTGCTCGTTGTCTCCAATGACCAGTCTAGGGGATGTTTTGTGTTTGGAGTTTATTGTAGAACTGGGGATAGGGATGGGGAATGTAGTCGGATCCTCCAGAATCAGAACTCTTCACACTGAGGACATCTAGCTGATCTCTTAGTAGAACACTTGTGAAGTCTCGGCTGACAGTAGATAGCAGACTTCTCAGTAACAAATAGCAGCAAGTAGTTGTAGGAGAGCGAAGTCCCATTAGCAGTAGCAATACTTGGACAAGCTCTGCAGAACACTAGGCAGGGCTCCCTTTCTCAGACCCAGGCTGACTATCAAGCACCAGAGGGGTAACAAGCACACAGAGCCCCCCAGATCTCTCAGAGTTTGCACTCACAGGTCCAAGGACAGAAGGGTTGCCTCCTTCCAATCTTCCAAGCCACTCTCTCCAGTGATACCAGACAGAGCTTTGGCAGACAGCTCCCCTCAGTCAGCTTACTGTAGAATCAGGGTCACTCTCTCTAACTTCAGGCCCTCAGGTCACCCACCCGAGGCCACATAACAGCAAGTGCCAGGCGAGGCAGCCTGCCTCCAGCCTAGCTGGTGCAATCCTCTCCGAGGAAAGACACTGAACCCATGTGCTCTCAGAGTATAAATACCACTCCCAGCATGCAATGGGGCCACCCTCCCCTGCAATTGGCCAGGACTGTATCCATATTCATGCCGGTCATTTGTCTAGCCAATTCCCATGTTCTGGAAGACTCTCATAGCTTCCTGAAGGCAGGAAGAACTCAGACAAACTCCAACAGAACCAGAGCAGCATGAGCAGACCTGACTAATCAATCACAGCTCTCTGTAAAGCAGAATACCGACTGAATTTACCTGACAGCCTCTCTGGTGAGCAGAGAAACACAGCTATGCTTTACCTGACTACACATCCTAGACCTGACCAGGAGGGGGCGCTACATTCATTCATCTCATCAGATTTGCTGCTATAGGAAATCATCTCAAATCCTGTGCAAATCCATGGAGACAGACAATATTGTGTGCTCAGTATAGTGTTCTCTGCAAGTCCACCGCTTCCACTTTGCATCTACTTCAATCAACTTATTTTACTCCAAAAATCCACCAATCATTGAAAAGTTGATAAGGTGCGAAAATGCTCCGCCCTCCAAATTGTGTTGGCTGTAGTGTAGCCACGCCTTCTTCCACCTCTTGTACATTGGATGGTGAGGGCGCCCCCTAGTAGTGCTTCCCCTTCACCACACCAATAGGACTCCCAGCTTTTCAGCTCCCAGAGTCACAAACATCCTTCACACTCTCCTCATCTCCGATGGTAAAGGAACCGGATCCTCCTCACTCACTCCTGCAAGTCTGCTGCGGGTTCTGTCAGTCTCCCTCCTAGACTCCGCCTCCGACCGCCATTCCAGCAGGAGCTCCGCCTCTAAATACACACTCAGGGAGGAGAGAAAGGGGAACCCGACATCGTGTGACACTTTTTATTACATGGAAATACGAAAATCAACGGGACTAATGCAATCACATTTACTGCAAAATCAAAGGAGCCAAAATGTGTCCCCCGAGCAGTCATATATTTCTGTCCCCCTTGGTGGGAGTGGAGGTGACCCCTCTATAAGGATCTACAGTCCATACACACCCAGCACAAGGCTGGGGTCACACTACCAGACGCTTCTCGGGGCTGCAGTTCCTCTGAGCTCCACAAGGTGGGGATCTCACTTCTACCCACACAGGAAGTCTCTATGGAAGACAGACAGGAAGTGATGTCAGGTACAGACAGGAAGTGATGTTAGGTACAGGCAGGACGTAAAGAGGAGACCTTGGTGGAAGTAGCAGCAGAGGAGGTAATACAATGTTATTTTCTATTTACACCCAGTAACCCCCCGTCATGTCTGTCCTCTGACTTCTACCCAGACAGGAAGTTCCATGAATAAGGAAGTAGAGAGGAGACATTCCTGGATCTGGCAGCAGAGGAGGTAATACGTAGATGAACCCCTTCAGGGGGAGGAGTTGATGATAATATATTTGCCCCCAAAGCTGGCCTACATGGTTCAGTTTTATCGTTCAGCCAGCGGGATGACCATAAAAACTGAAGTGATTCCCCCATCCACACATTGGAGGTGGATGGGGGAATCCTCCCCGCTGCACTCTTGTATTCTGACAATGGGGGGACTCCTCCGCTCTCAGAATACACGGATCAGCACTGAAGCTATTGGTTGCAGCTGCTGGGGGAGTGGCTTTTATCCGGCAGTGGCCACACATGGATGGAAATGTGAGCGATCCCTGCTGAACCCGCTGAATTTCCATGGATCTATGGTCACCTTCAGTGACTTCCTCCCCTCCCCCTCATCTCCTTCATGATGGAGACTATTGTCTGCTATTTACACTCCGTTCCTCCGCACGTCACCTGATCACATGACAGCTTACTTCCACAGATTCCAGACAAGTTTCTGGATGGTAAAGGTCAAAGTTCACTCTTCAGTTTAGGAGAGGTAGGACACACCCAGGAACAAGGATTTGGTTTATACAGGAGCCTCATATAGAGGACCCCTCAAATCTCCCCATCCAAATGTCCCTCCATCCAGAGTCTATATGTCCTATGACATCACACTGACCTCACAGCTCCTCCTCCCAATGTCCCTCCATCCAGAATCAGAGAATCCTATGACATCACACTGACCTCACAGCTCCTCCCAATGTCCCTCTATCCAGAGTCAGAGAATCCTATGACATCACACTGACCTCACAGCTCCTCCTCCCAATGTCCCTCCATCTGACACGCTCTTAGGATGTGGGGTCCCTTGGTATCCTCACATGTAAAGGGACTGTTGGTCCTGCGTTGTATGTAAAGACATCAGAATGCTGCAACAAGCCTATACCCTGCGTAGTGTGGGGGTCCTGTGGGGGGAATTATACCTCAGCCTGAAGTGGGGCTTTAATAAAATGGAGACCTGAATGGAGAGGTGAGGAGGATTCTGGGAATATCATTTGATGTGACTATTTGTGTTCAGATGTAGAGTTTTCCTCCTGTGAAGTCTGGAGATCATATGACATCACATTGCCTCCACCTCCCTCCCTGATAGAAGAGAGAAAGAAGAAGAAGATTCTAGAAGTCACCAGAGAGATCACTGAGCTGCTGACAGGAGAGGTGAGCGGTGCCGGGAATTCTGGGACATTCTCCAGTAACAGACAAGGGATGTGTCTGGATGGTGACTGTATCATTGTGTGTGTCAGGTTCCTATAAGGTGTCAGGGTGTCACTGTCTATTTCTCCATGGAGGAGTGGGAGTATTTAGAAGGACACAAGGATCTCTACAAGGACGTCATGATGGACAATCAGCCGCCCCTCACATCACCGGGTAAGAGGAGACTTTATTGTAAAGGAGAGAGCAGTACGGAGGATCCACCTAGATCCCCCATCATCTGATAAACACATAGAAACAATGGATTCAGTCAGTGTGTGTGTTTCCTACAGATGGATCCAGTCATGGGAACCCACCAGAGAGATGTCCCCGTCCTCTGTATTCCCGGGATTCCACACAGGAAGGTCACACCATCCCTCACCATCATCAGGTAGATGAGGAACAATCACTGATAGTATCATTAGGATCTGTACATTATCTGCATTGTTACCATTGATGTCATTTTTATTATATATTCAGAGTGGAAACCTGAGAGATCCTAAAGTTGAGGTTAATGAAGAGATAAAAGAGGACGAGGATGAGGATGGGGGGATGGAGGAGTCAGAGCTTCTAAAAGAACACAAAGATCTGTACCAGGACACCATGGTGGAGTTATCCAGCTACAGGAACCCACCAGAGAGATGTCCCCGTCCTCTGTATTCCCGGGATTCCACACAGGAAGGTCACACCATCCCTCACCATCATCAGGTAGATGATGACAATTATTGGTAGTTGTGATTTATACACAGCATGTTTGTTACAATGAATGTTTTATTATATCTTTCAGAGTGGAATCCTCGGGGATGATAATATTGATGTTAAAGAAGAGTATAAAGAGGAGGATGAGGAGTATGGAGTGATGGAGGAGTTTTCAGAAGGACACAAGGAGATGATGGAGCCACCTAATACCAGGAACCCACCAGAGAGATGTCCCCGTCCTCTGTATTCCCGGGATTCCACACAGGAAGATCACACCATCCCTCATTGTTACAAGGTTGGTGGGATGGAGCATCTAGAACATGAATTCATAGAGACAATGTGTGGATTTTTTATGTGATGTAACAATATTAACACTTATGTCTTACAGATGTTATTTTCTTTTCTTCCGTTGGTTTAGGTTGAAGATCTGATAGATATAAAAGTTGAGGTGAAAGCAGAAGAAGAAGAGGCGTATGTGAGGGATGATCAGCAGTCTATGGAGGAGGATGGAATAACGGGGACATTTATAGAGGAGGACACTCCTACAGAGATCAGCACAGGTGGGTCATGAACACTAAATCCATTCCTCCACCCATACTGCTCACTGATTGGTCCAGAGTAGGGCGGGGACTGGGTGATATCAGCCTGTAATCCCCTGGTCACTTTCCTGAGCTGTGTTCCCCGTCCTGTATTCCTGGATTTCTCTCGGATAATCTTCCTTCTCTGTGCTGCAGACACAATTTATGTATCTAGACTGGATTTATGGAGGTTCTGGGGTTCAGCTGGCAGCAAAATGTTGATTTTTCCTATAAGCATTGCATAATGTAGGCACCCAGGACATGTGACTGGGGTCTCCTGCCTTGTGCCTGACTCTTCCAGGGGACCTTCTCTGTTATTTCCTGGCTGTGCCGGGTGGAGGGATATGTCTGTAGTGTCTCAGACCCAAGTCACTGAGTGCAGTCTCAGGAGATGGGAGGCAGCAGTGTGGGATCTCTGCAACATGTCTACAGTAAACATGTACCGTATTTGCCGGCGTATAAGACGACCCCCCTACTTTTCCTGCTAAAATGTAGTGTTTGGGCTATACTCGCCGTATAAGACTACCCCTCTTCCAATGCACACCAGTGGGAGGAATAGTGCCCCATCATTGATGTCAGTGGGAGGAATAGTGCCCCATCATTGGTATCAGTGGGAGGAATAGTGCCCCATCATTGGTATTAGTGGGAGGAATAGTGCCCCATCATTGATGTCAGTGGGAGGAATAGTGTCCCATCATTGGTGTCAGTGGGAGGAATAGTGCCCCATCATTGGTATCAGTGGGAGGAATAGTGCCCCATCATTGGTATTAGTGGGAGGAATAGTGCCCCATCATTGATGTCAGTGGGAGGAATAGTGCCCCATCATTGGTATCAGTGGGAGGAATAGTGCCCCATCATTGGTATTAGTGGGAGGAATAGTGCCCCATCATTGATGTCAGTGGGAGGAATAGTGTCCCATCATTGGTGTCAGTGGGAGGAATAGTGCCCCATCATTGGTATCAGTGGGAGGAATAGTGCCCCATCATTGGTATCAGTGGGAGGAATAGTACCCCATCATTGGTATCAGTGGGGGGAATAGGTGCCCCATCATTGGTATCAGTGGCAGGAATGGTGCCCCATCATTGGTATCAGTGGGGGGAATAGGTGCCCCATCATTGGTATCAGTGGGAGGAATAGTGCCCCATCATTGGTATCAGTGGGAGGAATAGTGCCCCATCATTGATGTCAGTGGGAGGAATAGTGCCCCATCATTGGTATCAGTGGGAGGAATAGTGCCCCATCATTGGTATCAGTGGGAGGAATAGTGCCCCATCATTGGTATCAGTGGGAGGAATAGTGCCCCATCATTGGTATCAGTGGGGGGAATAGGTGCCCCATCATTGGTATCAGTGGCAGGAATGGTGCCCCATCATTGGTATCAGTGGGGGGAATAGGTGCCCCATCATTGGTATCAGTGGCAGGAATATTGCCCCATCATTGGTATCAGTGGCAGGAATAGTGCCCCATCATTGGTGTCAGTGGGAGGAATGGTGTCCCATCATTGGTGTCAGTGAGGGGTGGAATAGTGCCCCATCATTGGTGTCAGTGGGGGGAGGAATAGTGCCCCATCGTTGGTGTCAGTGGGGGGGGGAATAGTGCCCCATCGTTGGTGTCAGTGGGGGGGAGGAATAGTGCCCCATCGTTGGTGTCAGTGGGAGGAATAGTGCCCCATCGTTGGTATCAGTGGGAGGAATAGTGCCCCATCGTTGGCGTCAGTGGGAGGAATAGTGCCCCATCGTTGGTATCAGTGGGAGGAATAGTGCCCCATCATTGGTATCAGTGGGAGGAATAGTGCCCCATCATTGGTATCAGTGACACCAATGATGGGGCACTATTCCTCCCACTGAGACTTGCTGACCCTGTTCTCGTATGGTGCTGCTGCAGCCAGCATATGTGGTTGCAGCAGCACCTCTACACAGAGCACTTACCTGCTGCTCCGGCACTCAATTTTCGCGGGGCCGCTCGGCTCCGCCCCCTCGCCGGTGATTGGCCGCCTGTGTGCCTTTCCTGAGCTACAGTTCTGGCGGCCAATCACCGGTGAGGAGGCGGAGCCGCGCAGCCGCACGAACATCCAGTGGCCGAACTGAAGGAGACGCCGCGCTTCCTGGACCGGATCGTCGTGGGACTGGATCCAGGTAAGAGACGTCAGCCCCTGCAAACCCCTGTACTTAATGCCGCAGTCCCCCTAACATGTGTACCGGCGTATAAGACGACCCCCGACTTTTGAGAAGATTTTCAAGGGTCAAAAAGTCGTCTTATACGCCGGCAAATACGGTAATCTTCCACTGATTACTGAATACCAATATTATAAGTCCTGACCCTTACACTGTATAATTTGACATCTTGGCTTGATTATTGCGAGCCTCACAAGGTGGAGCCATTTAGGAGTGTGGAGTCAATGCTTAGAGCTGCCTGATGAGTCTGTGAGCGGAGTGAGACCCCCGAGTGTGAGTTATCATCTTGAGTGTCCACTGCTGAGCCTGATGACCCCGTAGCCTCAGACCAGATCCGATGACCCCATCATAAGGATTTACATATAATGCGCATATTATATGTACTTCTGGTAAGTGCATCACCTCACCAGATCTTGGCACCAGTATTGATGGTCATGAAGCACGGATCACCTTGCATGATGGACATCATTATTTTGTGATTGGACTCACTAGGACTGTCACGTTATTACTGTTACGTCATTCATAGGCGTATTTCCACTGCACTACTTTTGCGCTCATATCAGCGCCCACTTATAATATACGGTTATACTCACCTTTATTTTTTATTTTTGTATTAACAATTTTTATTAGTTTTCACATATATATATATAGTGGGGCAAAAAAGTATTTAGTCACCACAAATTGTGCAAGTTCTCCCACTTACAAAGATGAGAGAGGCCTGTAATTGGCATCATAGGGAGACCTCAACTATGAGAGACAAAATGAGAAAACAAATCCAGACAATCACATTGGCTGATCTGGAAAGAATTTATTTGCAAATTATGGTGGAAAATAAGTATTTGGTCACCTACAAACAAGCAAGATTTCTGGCTCTCACAGACCTGGACCTTCTTCTTTAAGAGGCTCCTCTGTCCTGCACTCATTACCTGTATCAATGGCACCTGTTTGAACTTTTTATCAGGATAAAAGACACCTGTCCACAACCTCAAACAGTCACACTCCAAACTCCACTATGGTGAAGACCAAAGAGCTGTCGAAGGACACCAGAAACAAAATTTTAGACCTGCACCAGGCTGGGAAGACTGAATCTGCAATAGGCAAGCAGCTTGGTGTGAACAAATCAACTGTGGGAGCAATAATTAGAAAATGGAAGACATACAAGACCACTGATAATCTCCCTCGGTCTGGGGCTCCACGCAAGATCTCACCCCGTGGGGTCAAAATGATCACAAGAACGGTGAGCAAAAATCCCAGGGCCACAAGGGGGGACCTAGTGAATGACCTGCAGAGAGCTGGGACCAATGTAACAAAGGCTACCATCAGTAACACACTGCGCCGCCAGGGACTCAGATCCTGCAGTGCCAGACGTGTCCCCCTGCTTAAGCCAGTACATGTCCGGGGCCCGTCTGAAGTTTGCTAGAGAGCATTTGGATGATCCAGAAGAGGATTGGGAGAATGTCATATGGTCAGATGAAACCAAAATAGAACTGTTTGGTAGAAACACAACTCGTCATGTTTGGAGGAGAGAGAATGCTGAGTTGCATCCAAAGAACACCATACCTACTGTGAAGCATGGGGGTGGCAACATCATGCTTTGGAGCTGTTTCTCCGCAAAGGGACCAGGACGACTAATCCATGTACAGGACAGAATGAATGGGGCCATGTATCGTGAGATTTTGAGTGCAAACCTCCTTCCATCAGCAAGGGCATTGAATATGAAACGTGGCTGGGTCTTCCAACATGACTATGATCCCAAACATACGAAGAAGTGGCTTTGTAAGAAGCATTTCAAGGTCCTGGAGTGGCCTAGCCAGTCTCCAGATCTCAACCCCATAGAAAACCTTTGGAGGGAGTTGAAAGTCTGTGTTGCCCAGCGACAGCCCCAAAACATCACTGCTCTAGAGGAGATCTGCATGGAGGATGGGTCAACATACCAGCAACAGTGTGTGCCAACCTTGTGAAGACTTCCAGGAAACGTCTGACCTCTGTCATTGCCAACAAAGGATATATAACAAAGTATTGACATGAACTTTTCATATTCACCAAATACTTATTTTCCACCATAATTTGCAAATAAATTCTTTCCAGATCAGCCAATGTGATTGTCTGGATTTGTTTTCTCATTTTGTCTCTCATAGTTGAGGTCTCCCTATGATGCCAATTACAGGCCTCTCTCATCTCTGTAAGTGGGAGAACTTGCACAATTGGTGGGGACTAAATACTTTTTTGCCCCACTGTGTATATATATACATGCAGACATAGTGTCACATAGCAACAGTGAGGAGGCCATCAAAACCGTACATTTGGAGAAAGGTGGGAGGAGGTGAAATTATCCCATGGGTGCCACACTGCCTCGAACACAGCAATCGAACAGGCGTGTAGAGCTGTCAGGTACTCCATCTGTCTCACATCAGCAATAATTTTAAACAGAGTTGGCATCGAAGGAGGAATAGAGGATAGCCAACACATAGGAATGCTTCTTCTAGACGCTGTCAGGATATGTGTAGTGAGTTTCCTGGCCATTTTGGGAAGACCTGGGAATGGCAGACTCAATAAAAAGTACAGAGGTTCAAAGGGAAGGGAGGTATGCAATAGCAATTGTAAAAAGGACAAAACCTCTTCCCAAAAGGGAACGATGGATCCACACGTCCAAAAAATGTGGAAGAGAGAGCCAAGGTCTTTCCCGCAACGCCAGCAAGCGGAAGAAGCATTCGGATTAAAGGCATGGATTACATCAGGAGTTTTGTACCACAGCATCATCATTTTGTATGTATTTTCCTTATAAACCACACAGACAGAAGATTTACATGAGTTTTCCCAAATTTTCCTCCACTGCATCAGATCAATGTTACATTGTAAAAACTGGGACCACTTGCGCATGTAGTGGTGAGTGTCAGAGAGGGGGGAGGCATCCATAAGAAGTTTATTTGTATTAGAAATCGAGCCCCTTTGATGTGGACCCTGTATGCACAGACGCTCAAAGGGAGTGGGTTTCCCAAGAGTCAATGTGGGGGACATGGTAGAGAAAAAGTGGCGCATCTGGAGGTAGATATACAAGTGTTGGGAAGGTAGATCCTTTTTCTGCAGGTAAGCAAATGGTTTCAGCCTCCGAGTCACGGGGTGTACTAAATGACGTAGTTGGAAGAGGTTAGCTGTGACCCAAGGGAGCACCCGGGACACGGCCAAACTGTCTGGAAGGCTGGGGTTGAAGAGGACATTAGTCAGTGCGGAGCAATCCGATGTCAATGCAAACCTAGTCTTACATTTCTGCCAGATACTCATGGAGAATTGCATGGGGCCAAGGAAAAAATGACAGATAGGGACAAGGTCCACCGCCGAGGTCGACCAGAGGATCTCAGTCCACAGGTTGGGAGGGTTATAAGACCACGATGCGAGGAAGCGGAGATGAGTAGCATAGTAATAGGTCACGATATCCGGTGCCCCTAGGCCTCCCCTAGAGCGCAGAGAGAGTAGTACACTACGTGCAATTCTATGTCGCTTATTATGCCAGATGAAATGTAGAAGGGATTTCTGGGGGGAGTGTAGTCTGGACATAGGAACAGGAATGGGGAGGGTCACAAATAAGTACAGAAGTTAGGGCAGTACAGTCATTTTTATGACATTGATGCGTCCCAGGAAGGATATGGGAAGGGTATCCCAAAATTTCAAGGAGCGAGAAATAGCTGTAAATAAGAGGGGGAAATTGGCGTCATATATAGAATCGTAGGAGGAGACTAGTACCCAAGTATTTTAGAGAATGAGTGCACCATCGATAAGGGAAGGATTCCTGGAGAGACGTGAGAACAGCTGGTGGGATATGGAGTGGAAGTGCTTCAGTTTTGGAAGTATTAACCTTGTAACCCGAGAGAGTCCCAAACTGACATAAAATGTTTTGCAGTACTGGAAGAGAGATTTGGGGATTCGAGAGTGTAAGGAGGATATCATCCGCAAATAGAGATAGTTTGTATTCATGGCCATGGGATAATATCCCTTGTATGTCGGGGTGAGACCGAATTGCAATAGCCAAAGGTTCCAAGCAGAGGATAAACAATAGAGGGGAGAGTGGGCATCCCTGTCGCGTACCATTCGACATCTGGAAGGAGGGGAGAGAAAGGAGGCCAATCTGACCTGTGAGGAAGGATAAGAATAAAGAGCTTTTAAAGCTGCCACGAAGGGGCCGCGGAAGCCAAACTTCTCCAAGACCATAAACATATAAGGCCAGCTGAGGCGGTCGAAAGCTTTTTGGGCATCTAAGCTCAATAAAATGGTGGGCGTAGCAGACCGATTAACCAAGTTAACCAGGTTTATGGATCTCCTAGTATTGTCTGCTGCATGTCTGGCAGGAACAAAGCCTACTTGGTCTCTGTGTATGAGCTTGGCTAGGATTTTAGAAAAAATCTTGTAATCGGAATTAAGTAGGGCAATAGGACGGTAATTATCTAAAATAGAGTGATCTTTGTCCGGTTTGGGAATTACGGAAATGTATGCACAGGAAAAGTCAGCCTGGGGAGTAATACCCTTGAAAAAATCCTTATAGAGAGAGAGAAGATGTGGAGCCAGGATACCAATGAAAGTCTTGTAGTAAGAGTAGGGAAGTCCATCTGGTCCCGGCGATTTGCGTGAGGGGAGATGTTTGATTGTATCAAATAGTTCCTCAGAGGAAATGTCAGCATTAAGGGCCGAGATGTCAGAGGGCGATAGCTTCGGCAATAGTAGAGGATTAAAAAACCTATCGAAAGAAGTCTCTGTGAGGGGAGGATGGAGATCTGGGGTCAAACAGTTGTAAAGGGACTCGTAATAGGAGTCAAAAAGGGAGACCATTACATGGGGGTCATAAGTAGGGTCCCCATTTGGTTGGATGAGATGGTCCGGCAGTGTAGAGGGAGTGTAGAGGGAGTTTGGGCTTTGAGTCTAATAACGAGCATGCGGTGAGGTTTGTTGGAAAATTCATAGAACTTCTGCTTGACCCAGAGAAGAGATTTAGTGGACTTACAGGCATTAAGAGCCTTGATTCGGTCACGGAGAGAGGTCACTTTACGCAGCCCAGAAATAGACAGTTTTGCGAGAAGTCTACGTTCAGCCAAAGTTAACTGGCGGACTAGGGTAGTCCTGGCACTCTGAGGATTTCTTCAGGCGAGAGCCCATGGAGATACACAGACCTCGAAATACCGCCTTGTGGGCTTCCCATACGGTTGAGTTGGATGGTACAGAGCCTACATTGTGGCAGAAATAAATGTCAAGTCCCTGTGAAAGCTCAGCACGGAGATGTTCCATGGTTAAAAAGGTTTCATTAAGGCGCCAATGACCCACCTTAGGCCTAACAGTAGGGAAAAGGAGATTTAAGGTCAAGGAGGCATGATCAGACCATGTGATAGGGTTGATATCAGAGGAAACCAGAAGGGGGAGCAGAGGAGCTGAAATAAAAAAGTGATCTAGTCGTGAATAACTACGATGAGGAGTGGAGTAAAAGGTGAATTGTTTGTGAAGGGGGTGTCGGATCCGCCATGCATCAAAGAGACGATTTTCCCTGATCAGCTTACGAAAAGATTTCGAAGATTAACATTGCCGCTTCGAGGGAGTAGACTCAAAAAGAGCCTTCCTATCTTTATGTGGTGAGAGCATTAAGTTAAAATCACCCCCTATAATCATGTGTGGAGTAGGGAAGGAACCTAATTTGGTGAGTGTTTGTGTAAGAAACTGTAACTGACCTGAGTTCGGGGCATATAAGTTCATCAAGATAAGAGGAGGATCACCGAGTGTACATTCTAAAATAATGAAGCGACCATGGTGGTCGACCCTGGAGGAAACGACCCGAAGGGAGCAATGTATCCGAATCAAAATTGCCACTCCAGCCTTCCCAGATGGGTCAAAGGCCGAGTAGGATTGGGAAAAAAAACGTGAGGCAAAACGAAAGGAGCCCGTTAATTTAAAATGGGTCTCCTGGACAAAAATAATGTCTGCTCCTGAAGATTGGAATTCCTTCAAAGCCATCCACTGCTTCTGAACGGAATTAAGGCCTTTGACATTATATGACATAAGTCGCAAAGCCATCACAAAATAACAATAGATATAGCATGTGTACCAGCAGGAAAGGTAAATGGAAAACCATTGATGAAACTAAACAAAAAACAAATGACATTAATAGATAAACCAGAAACATAACAATAAAAGACAGATATCCGTGAGGATATACACTTGGGAAAAACAACTATACCCAAGTCGTCCAGGCCAGTGGCTGGACGGGATCGGGGGCAACACGACAACCGAACATAACAGTCGTCAAACCAGAAAATCAGAGCAAATGAAAGCACCCAGCAAGGGCTCAGCCAGGGGAAAAAAAAAAGGGGGGGGGGTAGGGAAGGGAAGAAGGGAGGGAATAAAGGACAACCCCGAAGTATCCGCAGGAGAACACTCTAGAAGAGCATCAGGTAGGCTCATCTCTGGAATGAGGACAAGGACATTGTGGAGTACGTGAAAAATGCTTCCGACCCCTACAAACTGGTGTCCAAATCTTTTTGGGAGTAACAGAAGGGCGAGATGGAGTAGGCGGTGATGAGGAGGCGTCTTCTGGTAGAGGAGGTACTCCCAATTGCTTCAGAAAGGAGTCCGCCTCTTGGAGATCACATAGAATAACTTGGGAAGTGTCTTTGGAGACAACCAGCTTGAAGGGAAATCCCCAGCGATAAGGGACACAGTGGTGTTGAAGGTGCGTGGTGATTGGTTTCAGTGCCCGCCGTTTGGCCAGGGTGATCGGAGAAAGATCACAAAAGAGCTGGAGCTTGTCCCCTTTAAATTCCAAGGAAGGCTTGTTGCGTACGGAGGCTAGCAAGGCTTCTTTGCTTTCAAAAAAATGAAAACGGACGATGGCGTCACAAGGTCTGGTACCATCAGCAGGTCTAGAGCCTAGTGATCGGTGGGCCCTGTCCATGCGCCAATCTGCTTCTGGGACCATGGGGGCGGTTGCGATGAAAAAGGATAAGAGATGTCGGCGGAGTTGGGAATCGGCAATAGATTCAGATATACCGCGAATACGGATGTTCTGCCGACGTTCCCGGTTTTCCAAATCTTCTTGTTGGAGCTGGATTTGTGACATGGTGTGTTTCAGGTACACGTTATCTTCTTCTAAGACATGCACATATTGCACCAATTCATCAAATTTGTTCTCCAATTGATCCGCACGCTCACCGATCTGAGCTATTTCCCCTCGAAGATCCAAAGCCAATTTGCCCACTTCGGTGGATATAGAGGCGGTAATGTTGCGTAAAAAAACTTGACGTTTTTCCTCCAACGCAAACACCGTGAGAGAAGATGAGGAGTGAGGAGTGAAAGGAACAGTGGAAGGATGGCTCAACGAATGGTGTTCTATTGCCCCCCCTACCAGTGTCAGGGGCTCGGGATCCTTCATCTGGGGGTTAGGAGACCGTGGGGATGCAGGGGATGCTGGCTGCACTGTAGAGCTGGTGGCTGCAGTACCTCCGGCCACCACTGGGGGCCCGGAGCATGTTCTCCGGGTCTCAGCTGTAATAGAGGCCGGGGATTGCAGCCTGGTGAGGAACCACTGCAGCGGGGATGGCCGCGGGGATGGCCGCGGGTCACTCGGCAGGGAGAAGGGCTTCCAGCGCCCGATCTTCCCCATTGTCTCTTCCCTTATCGTGGGGGCCGGGTGCAGAGCTGAGGTGACTCACCCAGGGACGCTCGGAGGCCGATGCTGCGCCATGGGTGAGTCGCTAAGGCCAGGGAAGCAGGGAGCCTCAGGGGAACATGGCCATCACCTGTCCTGGTCGCGCATGCGCCCCCCTTACCTTTATAAGATATATGTTTTTAGCGCTGCATATTTATTTCTATTTATCATTTTAAGGTGTTGAGGTTTTACCTTTATATGCTGGCTGCTTTTTTTCCACTTTTAATATTGCGCTCACATTTACGCTTTATATATACTGTATAATTTATATTTGTAACGGAACCGGACCCCGAATGCACTAGATATTTCCGTTAGACTCTCGCTTCCCTGTCCGAACATTATCCACGGACACCACCGCTGACCATACAGGAAATAGACAGCACCAGACTCTTCTTAAGACAGGAAGTGAGACTGCTTTATTTTAACACAAACACAAGATATACACAGGGTGGGGAAATACAACCAGTAACAGGAAACACATCAGCAGGCCATCCCATCAGGGGGAAGGGCTGCTGGAAACACCCCCCACCAAACCAAGACATACCATAGAACAATGAGATACACCATGTGGCAGTAGACAATACAGACACAATAGAACAATGGGATACTCCCAGTGACAGTAGACAATACACACCCAATAGAACAATGGGATACTCCCAGTGGCAGTAGACAATACACACACAATAGAACAATGGGATATTCCCAGTGGCAGTAGACAATACACACACAATAGAACAATTGGATACTCCCAGTGGCAGTAGACAATACACACACAATAGAACAATGGGATACTCCCAGTGGCAGTAGACAATACACACACAATAGAACAATGGGATACTCCCAGTGGCAGTAGACAATACACACACAATAGAACAATGGGATACACCATGTGGCAGTAGACAATACACACACAATAGAACAATGGGATACTCCCAGTGACAGTAGACAATACACACACAATAGAACAATGGGATACTCCCAGTGGCAGTAGACAATACACACACAATAGAACAATGGGATACTCCCAGTGGCAGTAGACAATACACACACAATAGAACAATGGGATACACCATGTGACAGTAGACAATACACACACAATAGAACAATGGGATACACCATGTGGCAGTAGACAATACACACACAATAGAACAATGGGATACTCCCAGTGACAGTAGACAATACACACACAATAGAACAATGGGATACTCCCAGTGGCAGTAGACAATACACACACAATAGAACAATGGGATACTCCCAGTGGCAGTAGACAATACACACACAATAGAACAATGGGATACACCATGTGGCAGTAGACAATACACACACAATAGAACAATGGGATACACCATGTGGCAGTAGACAATACACACACAATAGAACAATGGGATACTCCCAGTGGCAGTAGACAATACACACACAATAGAACAATGGGATACTCCCAGTGACAGTAGACAATACACACCCAATAGAACAATGGGATACACCATGTGGCAGTAGACAATACACACCCAATAGAACAATGGGATACTCCCAGTGGCAGTAGACAATACACAAGCAATAGAACAATGGGATACTCCCAGTGGCAGTAGACAATACACACACAATAGAACAATGGGATACACCATGTGGCAGTAGACAATACACACACAATAGAACAATGGGATACTCCCAGTGGCAGTAGACAATACACACACAATAGAACAATGGGATACTCCCAGTGGCAGTAGACAATACACACACAATAGAACAATGGGATACTCCCAGTGGCAGTAGACAATACACACACAATAGAACAATGGGATACTCCCAGTGGCAGTAGACAATACACACACAATAGAACAATGGGATACTCCCAATGGCAGTAGACAATACACACACAATAGAACAATGGGATACTCCCAGTGGCAGTAGACAATACACACACAATAGAACAATGGGATACACCATGTGGCAGTAGACAATACACACACAATAGAACAATGGGATACTCCCAGTGGCAGTAGACAATACACACACAATAGAACAATGGGATACACCATGTGGCAGTAGACAATACACACACAATAGAACAATGGGATACTCCCAGTGGCAGTAGACAATACACACACAATAGAACAATGGGATACTCCCAGTGGCAGTAGACAATACACACACAATAGAACAATGGGATACTCCCAGTGGCAGTAGACAATACACACACAATAGAACAATGGGATACACCATGTGGCAGTAGACAATACACACACAATAGAACAATGGGATACACCATGTGGCAATAGACAATACAGGAACGCATACATCCCATAATAGTTTGCTGTCAAGGAAGACACAATAGAACAATGGAGAAACCACATGGCAGTAAACAATGAACAACCCCCACACCCCACCTATACATGTCTACACAATACTAGGACATTCCACCCCGTACCCCTAACAGGCACAGGGTGATTTACACATAAGAGGGATATGGGGAGCTGCAGCAGGGGTCTTCCCACCACTCCAAAGGAGGCTGTGCCCCCCACCCAAAGTCACTCCCCTCATAATATTGTACATTACATACTCCTGGACCCTGCACTATATACTCTGTTGTACATTACATACTCCTGACCCCTGCACTGTATATTCTATGATGTACATTACATTCTCTTGACCCCTGCACTATATACTCTATGTAGTACATTACATTCTCATGACCCCTTCACTATATATTTTATGTTGTACATTACATTTTCCTGACACCTGCACTATATATTCTGTTGTACATTACATACTCCTGACCCCTGCACTATATACTCTGTTGTGCATTACATACTCCTGACCCCTGCACTATATACTCTATATTGTACATTACATACACCTGACCCCTGCACTATATACTCTATGTTGTACATTACATACTCCTGACCCCTGCACTATATACTCTATGTTGTACATTACATACTCCTGACCCCTGCACTATATACTCTATGTGGTACATTCCATAGTCCTGACCCCTGCACTATATACTCTATGTTGTACATTACATTCCTGACCCCTACACTATATACTCTATGCTGTACATTACATTCCTGACCCCTACACTATATACTCTATGTTGTACATTACATCCTCCTAACCCCTGCACTATATACTTTGTTGTACATTACATGCTACTGACCTCTGCACTATATACTATATAGTGTACATTACATACTCCTGACCCCTGCACTATATACTCTATGTTGTACATTCCATAGTCATGACTTCTGCTCTCCCCCCTCCCCCCACTGCTATATATACACATAATATGGATTCTCTTTTGTTACACCCATTTCCTCCCAGCTGGACATTTTATATTGGATGATGTGATTGGAGCACAGACTTTTACATGGTGATAATAATGTGATAACATCCTCCAACTTTGGACCCTTAAACAGAAAGTGATAATAAGGGAGGAGTCAATACCCCAATGATGGTGGTCTTCAGGATCAGTCCAGTCTTCATCTTGGTTGTTCTCCCCCCATCCTCACTCTCTGACCTCTGGTGGGGCTCAGCCCCGCTGTTCTTCATGACTAAATCATTACATTACATTACATTGAGTTTATATAGCGCCAAAGGGTTTGCTCAGCGCTGTACAATAGAGGGGGGGACAATACATGAAACATTACAGCAACTACGAACAGCACACGAGGGGTAAGAGGGCCCTACTCTTTAGAGCTTACAATCTAGGAGGGAGGGGGTAGTGGTACAGGAGGAAGTGGCTGTGGGGGATGGAGTGGTAGGAGGAATGAAGGAGAGCAGCAGTTAGGTGAGGGTGGGGTAGGCTTCCCTGAAGAGGTGGGTTTTCATGGACTAAATAAGGAAGTGCAGTACTTCTTGTGTTGGGAAGATGGCGATGAGTGATAGAGGGGGTGGGGACCCTCGTCCTATAATCCCCTCATCACTGTCCCTCCTATAAAAGACAGTTCTGGTTGTTTCCTCACTCTCTGACTAAGGCCCATGAATAAAGAAATGACCTGGTAGGAGATCAAAGGAGCCATTTCCTAGTTCCCTTGAGGGTGGAATTGTAAGCTCCTCAAAGACCAAGCTGCCTGATGTGGGTGGAGTCCTGGTTTGGGGGAACCAATCAGCTCCTGTCTAGTAATCCTCTTTGTCTTTGTATTTTAGTCCATGGCCGGGAGATGAGGAAAACCTCCGAGGATTGTCTCACTTTGTCTCCAGACTGGAAAGTAGAAGATGAGGACATCACACAGTATAGTCCAGGAGAAAACCCGGCTCCCTCCAATGTCCATCCGGCACCACCCAGTGTAGATGGACCATCGGATTCCTCGTATCCTGAGGAACCTCAGACTGTGCGGGACCGGGCCGGCCTTCCAACAGGGAAGAGCTTCTCCTGTACTGAGTGTGGGAAGGGTTTCCTTTATGAATGCCGTCTTAATGTGCATAAAAGGTCTCACACGGGGGAGAAGCCATATTCCTGTGCTGATTGTGGGAAATGTTTTTCACTGATGTCCTACCTTTGCAAGCATCAGAGATCTCACACAGGGGAGAAGCCGTATTCCTGTCCTGAGTGTGGGAAATGTTTTTCAGTGAAGTGTAATCTTTACACACATCAGAGATCTCACACAGGGGCGAAGCCGTATTCCTGTCCTCAGTGCGGAAAATGTTTTTCAGTGAAGTGTAATCTTTACTCACATCAGAGATCTCACACGGGGGATAAGCCGTATTCCTGTCCTGAGTGTGGGGAATGTTTTTCACAGAAGTCCAATCTTTATAGACATCAGCAATTTCATACAGGTGAGAAGCCGTATTCCTGTCCTGAGTGTGGCAATTGCTTTTCATTGAAGTCCAGCCTTTACAGACATCAGAGATCTCACATGGGAGAGAAGCCCTATTCCTGTCCTGAGTGTGGGGAAAGTTTTTCACAGAAGTCCAATCTTTATAGACATCAGCAATTTCATACAGGTGAGAAGCCGTATTCCTGTCCTGAGTGTGGCAATTGCTTTTCATTGAAGACCAGCCTTTACAGACATCAGAGATCTCACATGGGAGAGAAGCCGTATTCCTGTCCTGAATGCGGGAAATGTTTTTCAGTGAAGTCCCATCTTTACACACATCAAAGATCTCACACGGGGGAAAAGCCATATTCTTGTCCTGAGTGTGGAAAATGTTTTTCAGATAAGTCCAATCTTTACAGACATCAGAGAACTCACATGGGGGTGAAGCCACTTTCCTGTCCAGAGTGAGGGAAATGTTCCTCACTGAAGTCCTGTCTTCCTGTACATCTGGGATTATAAAGAGGTAGACAGATCAGACAGGGGTCAGTACCCCTAGGGTAAGGAATGGGGGGAGGGCTATGGCACATGATAAGAAGGTTCCCATGTTACAAACAACCAGTGGAATTGGTAGCATTTGTAGGAAAATAAAAAATACACAAAATCTGTGTGAACAAGGCGTCAGTGAATGAACAAGGTGTCAGTGAATGAAAGTGTTTGTTCCCCAATACCAGAAGTGTGCCCATCACAATAGGTGAGTTGGAAGTTTTGGTGCATGAAGAGAACTAGGATTGAATTGGTATTGCTGAATCTTGGCTTCATTCCTCACATGACTGGGCCATTCATATTCCTGGCTAGGTTCTCTTTCGGAGAGACGGGGGAAATAGGAAAGGTGGTGGTGTCTGTCTCTATGTGAGAAGTGATCTCAGAGCGAGTGTGAAAGAGGACCTAGTTGATGGAGAGTGTGATGAGGCTGAAGTATTCTGGGTGGAACTGCACATGGAGGGCGTACTACAAAGGTCATCATTGGAGTTTGTTATAGGCCTCCCAGTGTTAATGAGGAGGTGGAGACTCAGCTCCTCACACAGATGGAAAGGGCTGCAAGGGCTGGGACAGTGATAATAATGGGGGATGGTAACTACCCGGAAAGTGACTGGAATAATGGTACTGCAGGAACAGTTAAAGGGCAAAAATAAACCTACTACAGGACAATTTTATGGTCCAGTTCATAGAGGCCCCAACTAGGAATGATGCTCTGCTGGACATGGTCATCTCAAACCATGAAGAGCTTATTACGAATGTCCATATAAAAGAACATCTGGGTAGCAGTGACCATAACATGATTTCATTTATTGTTAGCTGTAAACAGCGAGCACATACGGGAAAATAAAAATGCTCAACTTTAAGAGAGCTAATATCCCTGGGAGGGAATATTGGCATCACAATGAACACAACACAGAAATGGGAGTTCTTCAAAAAGACTGTATGTGACCACACTGCAAAATATACTCCCATGGGCAACAAGTATAAAAGGCTACAAATCCAACCTATGTGGCTTACGGCCAAAGTTACAAAAGCGATAGATAATAAGAAAAGAGCTTTTATTAAATATAACAATGAAGGAACGCGATCATCGTTTACACATTACAAAGAATAGAACAGAATATGCAAAAAGGAAATAAAGGCGCAAAAACTGAAAACAAACGACAGAAAGATATCAGGACGACCCCAAAACATTCCTCCAATCTATGAATAGTAGAAAGGTCCGGTCCCAGCATGTAGGCCCTTTACAGAACCATCTAGAGGGGGGGGGACAAAGAGAAGGACAATGTATGAAATCCCTTCTTCAGCTCTGTGTATACAAAGGAGCATGGGGGGGCTCTTGTCCATAATGGGGGTGGTACTGACACCCCCAGATGATCCACATTGGCTCACAATTGATATGATGCAGAAATATTTGTACAGAATAAAGGTGAATAAAGCCCCTGGACCGGATGGCAGACACCCACGGGGGCCTTACAGAATTCAGCTCTGTCATCTCACAGCCATTGTTTCTCATTGTTAGGGCCTCTTTAATGACTGGCATAGTACCACTGGATTGGTGTAAGGCCAATGTGGGGCCAATATTTATAAAGGGGACAAAATCTTTCCCAAGTAATTATAGACCTGTTAGTGTAACTTCTATAGTTGGGAAGATACCGGAGAGTTTAACCCCTCCCCCTACTGAGGATTTACCCCCCTTCCTGACCAGACCTCTTTTTGCTTTCGGCGCTGCACTAGTTCAACTGATAATTGCGCGGTCATGCAATGCTGCACCCAAACGAAATTTATGTCCTTTTTTTCACACAAATAGAGCTTTCTGTCGGAGGTATTTGATCACCTGTGCGCTTTTTATTTTTTGCGCTATAAACAAAAAAAGACCAAAAATTTTGAAAAAAAAAAAATTTTTTACTTTTGGCTATAAAAATATATAGTAAACTTAAAGTTAGTTATAAATTTAGGCCAAAATGTATTCTGCTCCATGTTTTTGGTAAAAAATCCCAATAAGTGTATATTGATTGCTTTGTGTGATAGTTATAGCGTCTACAAACTATGGGAGAGATAATGGAATTTACGCCATTTTTTTTGCTATACAGCACTGCGCTAGTGTTACTGACAATTGTGCGGTCATGCAATACGGTACATAAATGAACATGTAACTAAACTCTTCTTTAAACATAGATGAATCTATCCCAATATACAATAAAATAAAAAAATAAATTGTAAAATAAAATTAAAAATCCCAAAAAATTATATATCAAACTAAATGTCCCAAAAAATAAATGTCCAAAATGTCTCTGTAAAGATGTCTTTCCAAATTCCAGAGCAAACTCGTATCATCTTTAATCATCCAGTATGGAAATTCCAAAATTCTTTATGAACCTCAAAAAAATAAACTTCTGATAGTGTATTACCTTTATACTGAACATACATGTAAAATAGTGAAAGAACCGTGTATCATGCAACTGCATAACGTGAGCTCACACGTGAAAAAACAATTCCTCTACCAATATATCAATCTCTGAATATGTAAATACACTCGTGACAAGAATCAGAAGAGTGACCATTCCAAGTCCAAACGATGAAACGTGATCACCTCCAAATAGTGAGAATGGAGAATAACCCAAATCTCTAATAGTGAGCTCTACAAACTCAATAATAGTGAACAATAAAGTGCTCTCCTCCAACTGGTGCAACAATGGATCATTCCCCTCTGGAAATAAATCCCAGGCTTTCAGGGGATAGTCGCACTCTCCAGGCTTCCTAATGTTCCTGTTGGCACTCTTCCATATTCCTCATCAGGTGAGATAGGAGACAATCAGCGCTATATAGTAACATAAGTCAATATTTATTGAATATCTTACATTACAATTGAAGAATATCAGCTTCCAGCATTCAGAACAGCTCAGGTGTAGTCCTATGTATAGAGAACCGCATGTTCCCACTTCCAAAATGGCCACCACCACACTTCCGGTTTTGCGTGAGTGCGTTAGACGTTGCGTGTCCCAATGTGTTTTGTCACTTCCTGGACTTTTTCACACGGGATCAAGATGTCTGAGAGGTGGTTCCTTATATTCTGTCCCACATCATGGGCAAGAAATCGAATCCGCCATCTTACTATATGGAAAAATGGTGGCATGTATATCTTTATTCCCATTCCCTATACAAGCACTGCAATCCTTATACGAGCACTGCAATCCCTATACGAGCACTGCAATCCCTGTACGAGCACTGCAATCCCTATACGAGCATTGCAATCCCTATACAAACACTGCAATCCCTATACGAGTGTTTTAGTCATGGACTTAATCATCCAGTGCTTATCTGTTCCTGTCCTAATTTATGACGCTAGCTTTTGGAATGTGCGCACATTGGAAGAGACTCACGCTGACACACAAGTTCAGTCTATGAATACTTCTAGCTTATTATAATGAGAAAGTGAACTTATATATGCAGAATGATGCGAGAGTCATGTGACAACAGCATAAGCATTATATTAGTCTTTGATTGGTCATTTCCACACGAAAACAATCTCCGTCATGGTATAGGTGTGATCTTCTTCAGTCTTATCTCATAGAGAAGAAAAACATTCTTTGTTTCCCAAATCACACGGTGGGAGGGGGTCTGTGTGTGTGAGCAGACATTTCTTAAGCAAGGATTTCTTATAGTACCACAAAGCCCAGCAGGCAGAAAATATTCACACAACATATGTATTAAAGTATAAAAGTAAATATTTATAAAACTTATAGAAATAGCGTATATATATATATTCAATAGGAAATGAAATAGGCATTTTACCAAATCCATCACAGTCCCCAATTAAAATGACTATTTTCCTCTGTCCCTATGAGACCTCGCTCATCTGTCCCTATAAGACCTCGCTCATCTGTCCCTATAAGACCTCGCTCATCTGTCCTTATGTACCTTGGAACTCTTTTATGCTGCACGTTAGACAGGTGATGACTATTTCATCACCCCCCTTGCCACAGACTTTGTACATAAGGAAGTCAGATGCTATCCCTACAAAATTGTGAGATTACTATTGGCGGAGAGGGACCGTAATGGGGTATAAGGTTTTTCTTCATCTATCATATGGAGATCCTCTTGCTCTTGGTTCAGGAAGGTAGGTGTTCTGTTGTCTACAGCTTTGCTCATCAATTTCCTCACACATGGTATAACACAGCATACAACCAGGACCAGGAGAATCAGAATTATTAGTACAGTTACCCCTATTTGGGCAAGTATCTTTTGCCACCCACTCATCCAACTGAAATATTGATCCCACAAGTCTGTGATCCCTGAATTCTTTTTCAACTCAACTGACAGATCTTCCAATTTCTTCATAGACAGAGTAACCTTACCATTCGAGCCAGCATTGTCAGGAATATATGTACAACATGTTCCGGTTCCTTCTATCATTTTACAGACACCTCCTTTTTCTGCTAGAATCATGTCCAGAGCCATTCTATTCTGGAATGTCATGTAGGATGTAGGGGCTAGCTGGTCAACGATTCCTTGGAGGGCATCCCTGGTGTAATTCACAAACCTCTGTTGGTTGTAGTATATGTAATTTATCTAATCTACATTTTTATTAACAGTTATCATGGGAATCAGGGATTCGAAGCCTGCTTTACTTGGTCTCTGGCTTTTAATTTATTAGACACCCCCCTTGGGACTCCAATGGCATCTATATACACATGTGGGTCAAAACTACCAGAAGGAGCTTTTCGTTTCCTCCTACGGCCAAGCGTTGGGTCAGGGGTATTTTCTGCTAGGATGTGGAGAGGCATAATGACCTTTGCAAGAGCACACTCACCAGTCCAAATCCCTTCCAATCTTATTCTAATCTTTTGGTCCCCAGTAATCATCCATGACACATATGTATACCTGGTCACTACTATCGGAACATGCTCGTTGTGTCAAGATCATATAGATTATGGTTAGAGATGAGCGAATCAAAGTATCCGAAGTGGAATTCGAGTCGAATATCGGAAAAATTTCGATTCGTGCCGAATCCGAAAAACAGCCTAATTCGGACGCGCGAATCGAAATTTTTCCGAAAATGGCGGCTGACATGTGCGGCGACGGAGCGGGGATGTCGGGGAAGGCGCGCAAACAAGGCGCGCTGCCCCATAATGCATTCCTCAACGACATGTGATCGCATCAGCCAATCAGCAGCCAGCCAGCCAGCACTGTGTAATGGTCGAGGTATATATAGCGGCCATTTTGGAAATCTTCATTTGCCTGCAGTCATTGAACAGAGGCAGACCGCTCTGTATTAGGGACAGGGACAGAGTTAGGGCCACAGAAACGAGAATTGGGGACAGAGAGAAGTTACTTAGGGACAGAGAACCATTACTCAGGGACACAGACTTGTTAATGAGGGCCACAGAATCGTTATTTAGGAACAAAGAAACGCTAGTTAGGGCCACAGAATTCATACTCAGGGACAGACAGAATTTTCACTCAGTGCCAGAGAATTGTTACTTAGGGCCACAGAAACGTTATTAGGGCCACAGAATTTTTACTCAGGGACAGACAGAATTGTTACTGAGTGCCAGAGAATTGTTACTCAGGGACAGACAGAATTGTTACTGAGTGCCAGAGAATTCTTACTCAGGGCCACAGAATTCATACTCAGGGACAGACAGAATTGTTACTCAGGGACAGACAGAATTGTTACTGAGTGCCAGAGAATTGTTACTCAGGGACAGACAGAATTGTTACTGAGTGCCAGAGAATTGTTACTCAGGGACAGACAGAATTGTTACTGAGTGCCAGAGAATTGTTACTCAGGGACAGACAGAATTGTTACTGAGTGCCAGAGAATTGTTACTCGCACAGACACAAAATTGTTACTTGCACAGACACAGAATTGTTACTCGCACAGACAGAATTGTTACTCAGGGCCACAGAATTCATACTCAGGGACAGACAGAATTGTTACTGAGTGCCAGAGAATTGTTACTCAGGGACAGACAGAATTGTTACTGAGTGCCAGAGAATTGTTACTCAGGGACAGACAGAATTGTTACTGAGTGCCAGAGAATTGTTACTCAGGGACAGACAGAATTGTTACTGAGTGCCAGAGAATTGTTACTCGCACAGACACAAAATTGTTACTTGCACAGACACAGAATTGTTACTCGCACAGACACAGAATTGTTACTCAGGGCCACAGAATTCATACTCAGGGACAGACAGAATTGTTACTGAGTGCCAGAGAATTGTTACTCAGGGACAGACAGAATTGTTACTGAGTGCCAGAGAATTGTTACTCAGGGACAGACAGAATTGTTACTGAGTGCCAGAGAATTGTTACTCGCACAGACACAAAATTGTTACTTGCACAGACACAGAATTGTTACTCGCACAGACACAGAATTGTTACTCAGGGCCACAGAATTCATACTCAGGGACAGACAGAATTGTTACTGAGTGCCAGAGAATTGTTACTCAGGGACAGACAGAATTGTTACTGAGTGCCAGAGAATTGTTACTCAGGGACAGACAGAATTGTTACTGAGTGCCAGAGAATTGTTACTCGCACAGACACAAAATTGTTACTTGCACAGACACAGAATTGTTACTCGCACAGACACAGAATTGTTACTCAGGGCCACAGAATTCATACTCAGGGACAGACAGAATTGTTACTGAGTGCCAGAGAATTGTTACTCAGGGACAGACAGAATTGTTACTGAGTGCCAGAGAATTGTTACTCAGGGACAGACAGAATTGTTACTGAGTGCCAGAGAATTGTTACTCAGGGACAGACAGAATTGTTACTGAGTGCCAGAGAATTGTTACTCAGGGACAGACAGAATTGTTACTGAGTGCCAGAGAATTGTTACTCGCACAGACACAAAATTGTTACTTGCACAGACACAGAATTGTTACTCGCACAGACACAGAATTGTTACTCAGGGCCACAGAATTCATACTCAGGGACAGACAGAATTGTTACTGAGTGCCAGAGAATTGTTACTCAGGGACAGACAGAATTGTTACTGAGTGCCAGAGAATTGTTACTCAGGGACAGACAGAATTGTTACTGAGTGCCAGAGAATTGTTACTCGCACAGACACAAAATTGTTACTTGCACAGACACAGAATTGTTACTCGCACAGACACAGAATTGTTACTGAGTGCCAGAGAATTGTTACTCAGGGACAGACAGAATTGTTACTGAGTGCCAGAGAATTGTTACTCAGGGACAGACAGAATTGTTACTGAGTGCCAGAGAATTGTTACTCAGGGACAGACAGAATTGTTACTGAGTGCCAGAGAATTGTTACTCGCACAGACACAAAATTGTTACTTGCACAGACACAGAATTGTTACTCGCACAGACACAGAATTGTTACTCAGGGCCACAGAATTCATACTCAGGGACAGACAGAATTGTTACTGAGTGCCAGAGAATTGTTACTCAGGGACAGACAGAATTGTTACGGAGTGCCAGAGAATTGTTACTCGCACAGACACAAAATTGTTACTTGCACAGACACAGAATTGTTACTCGCACAGACACAGAATTGTTACTCAGGGCCACAGAATTCATACTCAGGGACAGACAGAATTGTTACTGAGTGCCAGAGAATTGTTACTCAGGGACAGACAGAATTGTTACTGAGTGCCAGAGAATTGTTACTCAGGGACAGACAGAATTGTTACTGAGTGCCAGAGAATTGTTACTCGCACAGACACAAAATTGTTACTTGCACAGACACAGAATTGTTACTCGCACAGACACAGAATTGTTACTGAGTGCCAGAGAATTGTTACTCAGGGACAGACAGAATTGTTACTGAGTGCCAGAGAATTGTTACTCAGGGACAGACAGAATTGTTACTGAGTGCCAGAGAATTGTTACTCAGGGACAGACAGAATTGTTACTGAGTGCCAGAGAATTGTTACTCGCACAGACACAAAATTGTTACTTGCACAGACACAGAATTGTTACTCGCACAGACACAGAATTGTTACTCAGGGCCACAGAATTCATACTCAGGGACAGACAGAATTGTTACTGAGTGCCAGAGAATTGTTACTCAGGGACAGACAGAATTGTTACGGAGTGCCAGAGAATTGTTACTCGCACAGACACAAAATTGTTACTTGCACAGACACAGAATTGTTACTCGCACAGACACAGAATTGTTACTCAGGGCCACAGAATTCATACTCAGGGACAGACAGAATTGTTACTGAGTGCCAGAGAATTGTTACTCAGGGACAGACAGAATTGTTACTGAGTGCCAGAGAATTGTTACTCAGGGACAGACAGAATTGTTACTGAGTGCCAGAGAATTGTTACTCGCACAGACACAAAATTGTTACTTGCACAGACACAGAATTGTTACTCGCACAGACACAGAATTGTTACTCGCACAGACACAGAATTGTTACTCAGGGCCACAGAATTCATACTCAGGGACAGACAGAATTGTTACTGAGTGCCAGAGAATTGTTACTCAGGGACACCTAATCGTTGAATTAAATAGTATGTCAGACAACATGCAGAGGAGTGGCAGAGGAGGCAATGTTTTAGGAGCGAGCAGACGTGGCAGCAGAGGAAGGGGTCGAGGCAGCAGTATTCGCAGCCAGAGGCCAGTGCTCCCGGTGTCATCCAGCGGTCGTGTCTCCACCGACAACCCTGCCGTCATTGATTGGTTGGCTCGGTCGTCTTCCTCTTCCCAGGTCACCTCTGACACCTACAGCCAACGGTCGGTGGGTACGTCAGACACAACCGTTAGTTGGCATGGCCCGGGAGCAAGCCCACTGAAATCACGTGTCCTCTACCTGCCCCTGTCCTTTGCTGTTCCCTCACCAAGCGAAGTATCGCATGCTGTGGGCTCAGCCCCACTGTACAGTGAGGAAGAGCTAACAGAGGGCGGTCAGGAACGGGGGGAGACATCGGCCTTTTCAGCAGCCAAGCGAACAAGTACTGGCGAGGAGAGTGGCTCGGTAGCCGGTCTAGAGACAGGTCTGTCTCCTGACCCAGACGCAGCCGAGGGGGCTAGTAGTGAGGCGGAGACCCTACTTGATGATGAGGAGGTTGATCGCACTTGGCAGCCTCGTCGTCATCAGGCAATTTCTTCCGCATCATCAGGAGAAGAGGGTGGCAGCTTGGCAGCGAGCAAAACAGTCGGTGGGTTGCCCAGGAGACAGCAGCAGGGTCGCAGCAGTGTCAGTGGAGCCAAACGTCCACGGAGTAGAGCACCAGCTCCACTGCAGCCTACCACCACGGCCAGTAGTGGTGCCGGTGCGCACGGAGGAAGTAGCAGTCAGCCAGTGAAGAGTAGCGGGGGCAAAGTTTCCTACTCGGTGGTGTGGCAATTTTTCCTCAAGCCGCCCGAGGAAGTAAACGTAGCCGTATGTCGACTATGTGGCCAGAAATGCAAGCGTGGCCAAGGGGCCCATGTTGGGACTACAGCGTTGCGTCAGCATATGCAGCGTCACCATTCGGTGGCCTGGGAAAACCGTGATAAACATACGGCGGTTCTGCCTGCCCCAGCCCCCGCTCCATCACCCGCTCCGTTACTTGCTCCGTCACCCGACGTCGTCAATCGCCCTCTATCAGCCAGTCAAGGCTCCAACACCTCTGCTGAGGGGAGTTGTCGCTCGTTGGCATCTTCCGCTCGTTCAGATGCTCCTTCTCCTGCTACTCCTCTTCTCGGATTCCGTCAACAGTCTTTCTTGGAATCCGTATCCAAGAGACAACAGTTTGCGAGCACGCACCCGACGGTGCAAAAGCTGAACGTCCTCCTGTCCAAGTTGCTGGTGCTGCAGTCCCTCCCTTTCCAACTGGTGGACTCAGCACCTTTCCGAGAAATGATGGCTTGTGCCGCGCCGCGGTGGAGAGTGCCAAGCCGTCATTTCTTTGCCCAAAAGGCAGTGCCAGCCCTGCATTCACATGTAGAAGAGATGGTGGGCCAGTCTTTGAGCATGTCGGTCTCTGCCAAAGTGCACGGCAGCGCTGACGTGTGGAGCTGTAACTACGGTCAGGGACAGTACATGTCATTTACGGCCCACTGGGTGAACGTGGTGCCGGCACAGCCGCACCAGCAACTTGGACAGGTCACGACGCTTTTGCCTCCACGTTTGCACGTCCTTGGTCCAGCAAGCATGTCCGCCTCTACCACCTCTTTTTCCGCCGTGTCCTCAGCCGCCACCCCCGTGCCAAGTCCCATTACCCGACCGGCATATCACATGTGCAGGGCGCAACGGTGTCACGCTGTGCTGCACCTGGTATGCCTTGGCGAACGTAGTCACACAGGGGAGGAACTGCTGAGTGTAATGAACAGAGAAATCGACAGATGGCTGTCTCCGCGCAAACTGAAAATCGGAACCATGTTGACCGACAACGGAAAGAACATGGTGTCTGCTCTGCGTCAAGGAAGGTTGTGCCATGCGCCATGCATGGCTCACGTGTTCAATCTGGTTGTCAAGCGGTTCCTAAAATCCACCATCCCACTGCAAGACATCCTTAAAATGTCACGTAAACTGTGCATGCATTTCAGCCATTCCTACACCGCAAAGAACACCCTCATTGAGCTGCAGCGGCAGAACGGAATTCCACAGCATCGCCTGATCTGCGACGTTGCAACAAGGTGGAATTCAACCCTACACATGTTAGACCGCCTTTACGAGCAGCGAAAGGCCATCACCGATTTCCTGATGTTACAAGCGGATAAAGGTACTCCCCTGTGTAACTTAGATGTCAGCCATTGGCAGCTCATGCGTGACACCTGCCGCTTGCTCAGGCCCTTTGAGGAGGCCACGCTATTCGTGAGTCGGCAGGACTATGGGATGAACGACGTCATTCCTCTGTTGCACGTCCTGGAACAAATGCTGTTAACAATGGCTGGTCAGGGTGCGGTAGACGTGGCGCACAGATCTCAACGCCACATGACCCCTGTGGGGGCAGGACAGGAAGAAGAGGAGGAGGTAGAGGAGGACATTTGTGCTCAGGAATTATTGAGTGAAATGGGTGGTTTTTCCACTCAGCGGACAGGAGTGGAGGAGCAGGAGCATCTGGTAGAGGAGGAGGAGGAGGAGACAGAGGACCCAGACGCACCGTGGCAGTATGCTGTGGAGATGGAGGCAGGGAGTCCCTCGCATTCCTTGGCACAAATGGCCCATAGCATGCTCGGTTGCTTGCGTAGCGACAGCCGAATAATAACCATCAGACAGAGGGATGACTTTTGGCTGTCCACCTTGTTGGACCCTCGCTACCGGTCCAAAATGGTGGCCTTTTTCACACCTGCTGAGAGGGAGGCCAAAATTACGTACTATAAAAACCACCTATGTAGTCAGTTGGTCTCTGCCTTTGTGCGCCAACGTCCATCCTCAGACACTGTGGGCCCTGTGCGCTCGCGTTCCGCTGGCATGGCAGCAGGGGAGGGGTGGGGTGGTAGGAGCAGTGGCAGCTCCACCAGCAGCGGCTGCCTCAGTCTGCAGTCGATGATGAGTAGCTTTCTTCACCAGCGCAGTGAGGAAACTACTAACCAGCCGCAGCAGCAGCAGCAGCATCAGGTGGACCTGGAGCAGGAGCTCAAACAACAGGCTTGGGCCTACTTGGACAGCACCCTGCCAACCGAGGTAGACAATCCCCTTGACTACTGGGCAACGAAACTTGACCTTTGGCCCCAACTAGCTGAATTTGCCCTTGAAAGGCTGTCATGCCCGGCCAGTAGCGTGGCATCGGAGCGCGTGTTTAGTGCGGCAGGAGGTATTGTAACTCCGCGGAGGACACGACTGTCCACCCAAAGTGTGGAGAGACTCACGTTTGTGAAAATGAATCAGGCGTGGATTAGTCTGGATTTCAAACCACCAGTTCCTGACACAACTGACTAAATCCGCCATGAATCATGCCTCAAACATGTGCCACTTTCAGGTCTCCTCACACTGCTGGTGTGTTTAATTTTTTGACATAGGGTGCTGGCAGATTACGGGCCTCCTATAGCTGCTGCCAGGCCCCTAATCTGCCATAGGCCCCTATATACCGCCTCCTCATGCTGCTGCTAGGTCCAGAGTCTCTCATGGGTCCCTGTACGGCCTCCCATTGCTGCTGTCTCCATCGCCACACTCTGCTGCCATGTGCCACTTTCAGGTCTCTTCACACTGCTGGTGTGTTTAATTTTTTGACATAGGGTGCAGGCAGATTACGGGCCTCACATAGCTGCTGCCAGGCCCCTAATCTGCCATGGGCCCCTATATACCGCCTCCTCATGCTGCTGCCAAGTCTAGAGTCTCTCATGGGTCCCTGTACGGCCTCCCATTGCTGCTGTCTCCATCGCCACACTCTGCTGCCATGTGCCACTTTCAGGTCTCTTCACACTGCTGGTGTGTTTAATTTTTTGACATAGGGTGCAGGCAGATTACGGGCCTCACATAGCTGCTGCCAGGCCCCTAATCTGCCATGGGCCCCTATATACCGCCTCCTCATGCTGCTGCCAAGTCCAGAGTCTCTCATGGGTCCCTGTACGGCCTCCCATTGCTGCTGTCTCCATCGCCACACTCTGCTGCCATGTGCCACTTTCAGGTCTCCTCACACTGCTGGTGTGTAGAATTTTTTGACATAGGGTGCTGGCAGATTACGGGCCTCCCATAGCTGCTGCCAGGCCCCTAATCTGCCATAGGCCCCTATATACCGCCTCCTCATGCTGCTGCCAGGTCCAGAGTCTGTCATGGGTCCCTGTACGGCCTCCCATTGCTGCTGTCTCCATCGCCACACTCTGCTGCCATGTGCCACTTTCAGGTCTCTTCACACTGCTGGTGTGTTTAATTTTTTGACATAGGGTGCAGGCAGATTACGGGCCTCACATAGCTGCTGCCAGGCCCCTAATCTGCCATGGGCCCCTATATACCGCCTCCTCATGCTGCTGCCAAGTCTAGAGTCTCTCATGGGTCCCTGTACGGCCTCCCATTGCTGCTGTCTCCATCGCCACACTCTGCTGCCATGTGCCACTTTCAGGTCTCTTCACACTGCTGGTGTGTTTAATTTTTTGACATAGGGTGCAGGCAGATTACGGGCCTCACATAGCTGCTGCCAGGCCCCTAATCTGCCATGGGCCCCTATATACCGCCTCCTCATGCTGCTGCCAAGTCTAGAGTCTCTCATGGGTCCCTGTACGGCCTCCCATTGCTGCTGTCTCCATCGCCACACTCTGCTGCCATGTGCCACTTTCAGGTCTCTTCACACTGCTGGTGTGTTAAATTTTTTGACATAGGGTGCAGGCAGATTACGGGCCTCACATAGCTGCTGCCAGGCCCCTAATCTGCCATGGGCCCCTATATACCGCCTCCTCATGCTGCTGCCAAGTCTAGAGTCTCTCATGGGTCCCTGTACGGCCTCCCATTGCTGCTGTCTCCATCGCCACACTCTGCTGCCATGTGCCACTTTCAGGTCTCTTCACACTGCTGGTGTGTTTAATTTTTTGACATAGGGTGCTGCAAGATAACGGGCCTCACATAGCTGCTGCCAGGCCCCTAATCTGCCATGGGCCCCTATATACCGCCTCCTCATGCTGCTGCCAAGTCCAGAGTCTCTCATGGGTCCCTGTACGGCCTCCCATTGCTGCTGTCTCCATCGCCACACTCTGCTGCCATGTGCCACTTTCAGGTCTCTTCACACTGCTGGTGTGTTAAATTTTTTGACATAGGGTGCAGGCAGATTACGGGCCTCACATAGCTGCTGCCAGGCCCCTAATCTGCCATAGGCCCCTATATACCGCCTCCTCATGCTGCTGCCAAGTCCAGAGTCTCTCATGGGTCCCTGTACGGCCTCCCATTGCTGCTGTCTCCATCGCCACACTCTGCTGCCATGTGCCACTTTCAGGTCTCTTCACACTGCTGGTGTGTTTAATTTTTTGACATAGGGTGCAGGCAGATTACGGGCCTCACATAGCTGCTGCCAGGCCCCTAATCTGCCATGGGCCCCTATATACCGCCTCCTCATGCTGCTGCCAAGTCCAGAGTCTCTCATGGGTCCCTGTACGGCCTCCCATTGCTGCTGTCTCCATCGCCACACTCTGCTGCCATGTGCCACTTTCAGGTCTCTTCACACTGCTGGTGTGTTAAATTTTTTGACATAGGGTGCAGGCAGATTACGGGCCTCACATAGCTGCTGCCAGGCCCCTAATCTGCCATGGGCCCCTATATACCGCCTCCTCATGCTGCTGCCAAGTCTAGAGTCTCTCATGGGTCCCTGTACGGCCTCCCATTGCTGCTGTCTCCATCGCCACACTCTGCTGCCATGTGCCACTTTCAGGTCTCTTCACACTGCTGGTGTGTTTAATTTTTTGACATAGGGTGCTGCAAGATAACGGGCCTCACATAGCTGCTGCCAGGCCCCTAATCTGCCATGGGCCCCTATATACCGCCTCCTCATGCTGCTGCCAAGTCCAGAGTCTCTCATGGGTCCCTGTACGGCCTCCCATTGCTGCTGTCTCCATCGCCACACTCTGCTGCCATGTGCCACTTTCAGGTCTCTTCACACTGCTGGTGTGTTTAATTTTTTGACATAGGGTGCAGGCAGATTACGGGCCTCACATAGCTGCTGCCAGGCCCCTAATCTGCCATGGGCCCCTATATACCGCCTCCTCATGCTGCTGCCAAGTCTAGAGTCTCTCATGGGTCCCTGTACGGCCTCCCATTGCTGCTGTCTCCATCGCCACACTCTGCTGCCATGTGCCACTTTCAGGTCTCTTCACACTGCTGGTGTGTTAAATTTTTTGACATAGGGTGCAGGCAGATTACGGGCCTCACATAGCTGCTGCCAGGCCCCTAATCTGCCATGGGCCCCTATATACCGCCTCCTCATGCTGCTGCCAAGTCCAGAGTCTCTCATGGGTCCCTGTACGGCCTCCCATTGCTGCTGTCTCCATCGCCACACTCTGCTGCCATGTGCCACTTTCAGGTCTCTTCACACTGCTGGTGTGTTTAATTTTTTGACATAGGGTGCAGGCAGATTACGGGCCTCACATAGCTGCTGCCAGGCCCCTAATCTGCCATGGGCCCCTATATACCGCCTCCTCATGCTGCTGCCAAGTCCAGAGTCTCTCATGGGTCCCTGTACGGCCTCCCATTGCTGCTGTCTCCATCGCCACACTCTGCTGCCATGTGCCACTTTCAGGTCTCTTCACACTGCTGGTGTGTTTAATTTTTTGACATAGGGTGCAGGCAGATTACGGGCCTCACATAGCTGCTGCCAGGCCCCTAATCTGCCATGGGCCCCTATATACCGCCTCCTCATGCTGCTGCCAAGTCTAGAGTCTCTCATGGGTCCCTGTACGGCCTCCCATTGCTGCTGTCTCCATCGCCACACTCTGCTGCCATGTGCCACTTTCAGGTCTCTTCACACTGCTGGTGTGTTTAATTTTTTGACATAGGGTGCTGCAAGATAACGGGCCTCACATAGCTGCTGCCAGGCCCCTAATCTGCCATGGGCCCCTATATACCGCCTCCTCATGCTGCTGCCAAGTCCAGAGTCTCTCATGGGTCCCTGTACGGCCTCCCATTGCTGCTGTCTCCATCGCCACACTCTGCTGCCATGTGCCACTTTCAGGTCTCTTCACACTGCTGGTGTGTTTAATTTTTTGACATAGGGTGCAGGCAGATTACGGGCCTCACATAGCTGCTGCCAGGCCCCTAATCTGCCATGGGCCCCTATATACCGCCTCCTCATGCTGCTGCCAAGTCTAGAGTCTCTCATGGGTCCCTGTACGGCCTCCCATTGCTGCTGTCTCCATCGCCACACTCTGCTGCCATGTGCCACTTTCAGGTCTCTTCACACTGCTGGTGTGTTAAATTTTTTGACATAGGGTGCAGGCAGATTACGGGCCTCACATAGCTGCTGCCAGGCCCCTAATCTGCCATGGGCCCCTATATACCGCCTCCTCATGCTGCTGCCAAGTCCAGAGTCTCTCATGGGTCCCTGTACGGCCTCCCATTGCTGCTGTCTCCATCGCCACACTCTGCTGCCATGTGCCACTTTCAGGTCTCTTCACACTGCTGGTGTGTTAAATTTTTTGACATAGGGTGCAGGCAGATTACGGGCCTCACATAGCTGCTGCCAGGCCCCTAATCTGCCATGGGCCCCTATATACCGCCTCCTCATGCTGCTGCCAAGTCCAGAGTCTCTCATGGGTCCCTGTACGGCCTCCCATTGCTGCTGTCTCCATCGCCACACTCTGCTGCCATGTGCCACTTTCAGGTCTCTTCACACTGCTGGTGTGTTAAATTTTTTGACATAGGGTGCAGGCAGATTACGGGCCTCCCATAGCTGCTGCCAGGCCCCTAATCTGCCATAGGCCCCTATATACCGCCTCCTCATGCTGCTGCCAAGTCCAGAGTCTCTCATGGGTCCCTGTACGGCCTCCCATTGCTGCTGTCTCCATCGCCACACTCTGCTGCCATGTGCCACTTTCAGGTCTCTTCACACTGCTGGTGTGTTAAATTTTTTGACATAGGGTGCAGGCAGATTACGGGCCTCCCATAGCTGCTGCCAGGCCCCTAATCTGCCATAGGCCCCTATATACCGCCTCCTCATGCTGCTGCTAGGTCCAGAGTCTCTCATGGGTCCCTGTACGGCCTCCCATTGCTGCTGTCTCCATCGCCACACTCTGCCATGTGCCACTTTCAGGTCTCCTCACACTGCTGGTGTGTTGAATTTTTTGACATAGGGTGCTGGCAGATTACGGGCCTCCCATTGCTGCTGCCAGACATGTAATCTGCCATGGGCCCCCGTACCGACTCCTCATGCTGTGACGTTGCAACAAGGTGTAATTCAACCCTACATATGTTAGACCGCCTTTACGAACAGCTAAAGGCCATCACAGATTTCCTGATGTTAAAAGCGGATAAAGGTACTCCCTGTGTAACTTAGATGTCAGCCATTGTCAGCTCATGTGTGACACCTGCGCTTGCTCAGGCCCTTTGAGGAGGCCACGCTATTCGTGAGTCGGCAGGACTATGGGATGAATGAGGTCAAATCGGCCATGGGCCCCCGTACCGCCTGTTCACGCTGATGCTGGTCCCACAGTGTGACCTGGGTCCCTGTACGGCCTCCCATTGCTTCCACTCTGCCATGTACCTCTTTGAAATCTCCTCACACTCCTGCGGTTGTCCATTTTGTCATAGGTTGCTGGCAGATTAGCGGCCTCCCATAGGTGCCGCCAGGCCCCATATCGGCCATGGGCCCCCGTACCGCCTGGTCACGCTGCTGCTGGGCCCACAGTGTGACCTGGGTCCCTGTACGGCCTCCCATTGCTGCTGCCAGGAGGCAGCAGGGTCGCAGCTGTGTCAGTGGAGGCAAACGGCCACGGAGTAGAGCAGCAGCTCCACTGCAGCCTACCACCACAGCCAGTAGTGGTGCCGGTGTGCACGGAGGAAGTAGCAGTCAGCCAGTGAGGAGTAGCGGGTGCAAAGTTTCCTACTCGGCGGTGTGGCAAGTTTTCGTCAAGCCGCCCGAGGAAGTAAACGTAGCCGTATGTCGACTATGTGGCCAGAAAGTCAAGCGTGGCCAGGGGGCCCATGTTGGGACTACAGCGTTGCGTCAGCATATGCAGCGTCGCCATTCGGTGGCCTGTGAAAAACGTGATAAAGATACGGCGGTTCTGCCTGCCCCAGCCCAGGGTTCCATTTTGTCATAGGGTGCTGGCAGATTAGCGGCCTTCCATAGGTTACGCCAGGCCCCATATCGGCCATGGGCCCCCGTACCTCCTGGTCACGCTGCTGCTGGTCCCACAGTGTGACCTGGGTCCCTGTACGGCCTCCCATTGCTTCCACTCTGCCATGTGCCACTTTGAGGTCTCCTTACACTCCTGCGGTTTTCCATTTTGTCATAGGTTGCTGGCAGATTAGCGGCCTTCCATAGGTGCCGCCAGGCCCCATATCGGCCATGGGCCCCCGTACCTCCTGGTCACGCTGCTGCTGGTCCCACAGTGTGACCTGGGTCCCTGTACGGCCTCCCATTGCTTCCACTCTGCCATGTGCCACTTTGAGGTCTCTTTACACTCCTGCGGTTTTCCATTTTGTCATAGGTTGCTGGCAGATTAGCGGCCTTCCATAGGTGCCGCCAGGCCCCATATCGACCATGGGCCCCCGTACCGCCTGGTCACGCTGCTGCTGAGCCCACAGTGTGACCTGGGTCCCTGTACGGCCTCCCATTGCTTCCACTCTGCCATGTGCCACTTTGAAATCTCCTCACACTCCTGCGGTTGTCCATTTTGTCATAGGTTGCTGGCAGATTACAGGCCTTCCATAGGTGCCACCAAGCCCCATATCGGCCATGGGCCCCCGTACCGCCTGGTCACGCTGCTGCTGGGCCCACAGTGTGACCTGGGTCCCTGTACCGCCTCCCATTGCTCCCACTCTGCCATGTGCCACTTTCAGGTCTCCTCACGCTCCTGCTGGTTTCCATTTTGTCATAGGTTGCTGTATGGCCTCCCATTGCTGCTGCCTCCACCGCCACACTGTGGCTCCAAACACTGGTTTTGGCCCCGTGACTGGCCAAAGGAGTGAAGTGTGCAGTGATTCTAAGATCGACGGCACTCATCTGCATGTCATACTGACAGACAGTATTATTTCTCTTCCCCAGCAGACTCCAAGGGCATTTAAATTAAAGGTACAGTGTTCTGCACTAATATTAAGTCTCTCTGAAGCCTAGAAACACCCTTTTTTAAGTTAAATTCACAGCGAATTTATTCGACTCGAATCGAATATTGTCCACGAATTCGCCGAATCAGTCGAATCGAATTTTTCATTTCTTCGCTCATCTCTAATTATGGTCATAGCACCACATGGGATCTATACTACAGAAATCAAAGGTGTAAATAGCTACATGAGTGTTGGATGAGTTGTACCAAAATATAGTGGTGTCACCTATATTTCGGTGATATCCACCTGTTGAGCCTCTGTCAGACTCATTAGAAAAAGGATATACAACATAGTTGTCATGGTGTAGATGACACCTTTTCCTCAGGGTTTGGGACATTCTTGCAGTGTGAGGCGTGTATCCAAGTGTTCTTCCCGGCCACCTTGTCAGAAGGGGCTGTGGTCAGCAGAACTTGGAAGGGACCATCATATCTTGGCTCAAGGGAATGTTTCCTCATAAATGTCTTTACTAATACCCAATCTCCGGGTAATAGGCTGTGAGTTCCTGTATCTGACTCAGAATCTGGAATGGAGAAAACACTTGGACATGGATACGGGTTAATTCACGTGATAATACAGTCACATAATCAGTTAACACATCACATTGTAATTGCAACTGTTGTGGAAAATAACAACCAAATCTGGGGGCTGAGCTAAACAAAATCTCATAAGGGGATAGGGAGTGTTCTCCTCTTGGTGTGTATCTGACACTAAATAGGGCAATAAACAGACTGTCTGGCCAACTCATGCCAGTCTCTTGGGCCATTTTTTAGCATTCTTTCTATTTTTTCACTACTTTGGGGGTGATAGGGGGTATGGAACGCCAGAGTGACTCCTAATGCCGCCCATATTTCATTGCTTACTGAAGTTGTGAAGGCGGGGCCCTGGTCACTCTCTATCACCTTTGGAAGCCCATATCTGCATACAACCTCAGTGAGGAGTTTCTTCGAAGTTGTTTTAGCAGTCATGTTAGTTACAGCAAAGGCCTCTGGCCAACTGGAAAACATGTCCAACACCACTAGGGTGTACTCAACCACCCACTCTTTGGCATCTGGATATGGTCAATTTGTATCCTATGAAAAGGGTATAGGGGTTTGGCCAAGTGTTTCTGTAGTGTCTTCTCTGTGCGTCCCGGATTGCATTTTTGGACAGATGGCACATGTTCTGCAAAAATTGTTCGTCAATGTGGTGATTCCAGGCGCTATATCGTACTTGTTGATAAAAGAGTTCATGAGGCTCTTTGACAGATGGGCTGCTCCGTGTGCCCACTGGACTATAGCTGGAAACATATTCTTGGGTAAACAAAGCCTCTTGTTGCACTCAAACAGACCGTCTTTGAGAATAGCTCCTCTCCATCTCCAGCTTTCTTTTTCTTCTGAACTTGCTGCTTCTTGGAATTCCTTGAGGTAGCTTCTGTCCACAGGTATGGTCTGTAAGGTGAATATTGGTTCCCACTCTCCGGTCACCTCTCCATTTCTGGTGATCCCATGGCCGCTCGTTTTGCCGCCAGATTATTGCCTTTGGCTTCTGAAGAGTTTAATTTCCCATGAGCTTTTACCTTCAGAATAGCCACTTGAATGGGTAGAAGGAGTGCTTCCAGCAGTCGTCCAATGGCTGCTCCATGTCTTATGGATGTACCTGCCGCAGTCATAAATCCTCTTGCCTTCCATATGGGTCCAAAGTCATGGGCCACCCCAAAGGCATATCTGGAGTCTGTGTAGATATTGGCCCTTTTTCCTTCCACCATCTGGCATGCTGTTGTAAGTGCTTGAAATTCAGCTCCCTGTGCAGATATTGCTGGCGATAGGGCTCTTGCCTGTAGGACTGTGTCTGCAGTAGTGACCACAAATCCTGTATAATATTTGCCTCCATCGTCTGCATATCTGGAACCATCAACAAAAAAGGTGAAGTCTGGGTCCTGCAGTGGTGTTTCACTCACTGTGGGGAGATGGAAGATTTCCATTTTCATCACTTCAAGAAAATTATGAGGCTCAGTGGCTCCATCATCCTCTCCACTTTCTGCATTACCTTCATTACCCCCCTCAGCAATTGGGAGGAGAGTGGCCGGATTCAGGGTTTGGCAACGCAGGAGAGTGACATTATCAGGAAATTGGAGGGAACACTGTAGTCTAAAATGCCTCGTTGTGGACAAATGTTTAGGTTGGACTTGGTTTAAAATGGCAGCAATGGCATACGGTGCCAGAAGAACAAGTTCATGTCCCAGTACGATATCAGAGGTCTTATCCAGCAGAGCTGGAGCAGCAAAAACTGCACGCAGACACGAGGGTGCTCCTCTAGCCACTGGGTCCAAACGGCATGAGTAGTAGCCTACAGGTCGTAGGCAGTTTCCGTGGGTCTGGGCCAATACTCCTGTGCCATGGCCTTGGCGTTCAGACACGAACAGTTTGAAAGGTTTCTCGTAGTCTGGTAGACCTAGGGCTGGGGTTGAAGAAAGTAAGCGTTTTAGAGCCAAAAAGTTGGAGGCGGCCTCTTCGGACAGATGGAAGGGCTCAGACTTGAGAGCATCGTAGAGTGGTTGCATAAACCAAGAAACATAAGGAATCCATGACCTACAGTAGGATATGAGGTCAAGAGAGGCATGGAGTGGCTTCTGGCCTAAAGGGAGTGGCAAGTTCTGGATGGCCTTAACTCTTTCCTCCGTAAGATGCCTTGTTCCATGTGAGAGGCAGTGGCCCAGGAACACGACTGTTGTAGAGCACCATTACAACTTCGGTTTAGAGGCCTTACAGCCTTGGTGTGCCAAGTAACATAGTAAACTCTCTGAGGCTTCTTCAGCCATGGGCAGGTCATCAGCACAGAGGAAAAGTCATCCACATATTAAAGAAGGACCACTGCCGAATGTTCCTTTTGCCACGTGCCCAGTATGGTGGTCATGGCTTTGGCAAACTGGCTCAGGAAATTTTGCGCCCCCTTGTGGCATACCTGCCCAGGTGTATTGCCGCCCCTCATGGATAAAAAAACGAAGAAATATCTGCAGGGAAGATACACGGTGAAATACTTTGCTGTTGGAGGTACCCCTGTGAGTAAAGTGTGGGGATTTGGAACGATAGGTGTCTTTAAGACAGTGGCTTCATTCACTGCTCGGAGGTCCTGTACCATCCTGTACTTCTCTGGTTCTCCTTTGGGTGTCTTCTTTTCTTATCGGGAACAAAAGTGTATTACATGGAGAGGTACAAGGTATGAGTGCACAGTTTACCACAAGGGACTTGACCTGCTTCGAAATGGCCTTGGATTGCGCTGGTTTCAGTGGGTACTGTGGTTTCCTGGGTAGGGGAGCTCCAGGCTTCAGTTCCACCATAATTGGGGGTACCTTTTAAACGTCCAATATCTTCGGGTCCTGTGGACCATAAACAACTTTGGATTCTGCTCAGCACATCCGGTGCTACGTAGAATGTACCATTGACTTGTAAGACCGGACACACTGGGTAGAGGCGGCTCACTCGAGGCGTTGGCCTTCCATTTGTCTAATTTGGTGTACCAATATGGCCGCCTCCAGGAAGTGTACTGGGCTGGGCAGGAAGGGACAAAGCAGGAGCAGCAGGATGGCTGCCATCAGGAAGTGTACTGGGCTGGGCAGGAAGGGACAAAGCAGGAGCAGCAAGATGGCTGCCATCAGGAAGTGTACTGGGCAGGGCTGGGGTGGTGGGCATAAAGTAGGCGTTAGATGAAGGGCAGGGCTGGGGTGGTGGGCATAAAGTGGGCGTTAGATGAAGGGCAGGGCTGTCCCTCCCCTCCTCCACCCCACATTCCAACATAGGGCGGTGGTTTTAGCACACTTCCAATTACAATTTTGTGATACACATACATTATACAATCGCCTTTTTCTTGAATTTCTTCCAGTTATCCTTTATGCAACGCTTTTACAGTTTTGTACCAAACGTCTGTCACGTTCAGCAAACCTTTATCACATAACATTCCTCTCTGTTCCTACAATGATTTATGCCAGTCCTGACCTTCAGCTTACAAACTTTCACTACTTTAGATAACTTTTTAACTGCTTCACTTCCTTCACACCTCTTCACAATATGACATGCCAGTAATCCTTTTCAATATTTAACACATTAATGGTACATTAATGGCACATTTCTCTGTAGCAATACCTGTTCTGTCCACTACTCTTTGTGGATAACTTTGGCTACATTATACCAAGCTTCTTGCTGTCTTCAGCAAAATTCTTTGTCAACTAAGACATCTTTCTTCTCCTTTTTTTTTTTTTCTTCGCCATTCTTTTGGCTGTAAACGACCTCCCTTATCTGTGATTCCACATACTTTCACTAACTTAACTAATCCCTTCACATACTGCTCCCCCTCCCTCTGTGCAACCAGGTCACGTGCTAACATTCCTTTCTAGGGGTCTTATCAGCGTCTGACCCATCTCCTCCTGTCTCTGGTCCTTCCTAACAAAAATCTAAGACACTTCACAGGCTGCTGTCCAGACTTTCCTTAACCCTTAACAAACCCCAACCTTCTGTTATGAACGGCAAACATTAACTCACAGACACACATTTAGGACATAACATATCAGTCTATCTTGGTGGGCTATGAGTACAGATCACTGAGTAAATCTTCGTAACCCACACAAACAGTTACGGCACCCCGCTGTCACACTACAGTGACGTGTAACCCGCCACCTCCTCTCTTGTGGTCAACACACAAGGTTACCACACACCAAGAGAAATTATGTGTCAAAACCCTCAGTAGGTCCACTCCTCTTCCACCTCAAGACTGATACATAAAAACACACAACAGAGACCCAGGTAACAGATAAGCACATGCAGGTATATTTAAATAAACTCCGGGCAAGCAAGGTTACCTGCTTTTAGTGACCTTTAGCAGCCGTACTAGGCACAGGTATGAATCAACAACAAAGACAGGATAAGCAATGGTAAGATAGCAAAATATATCTTACCATGCTCCAGAGGCGATCAATCTCCGGCCTGTCCAGTTTGACTGACAGCTAATGCCCTTTTCATGTCAGCTGGCTGCAGGTTCATTACTCAGTTCCCGGGTTTCTTGGCACCAATTGTTTTAGTCACGGACTGAAATCGTCCACTGCTTATCTGTTCCTGTCCTAATTTATGATGCTAGCTTTGAAATGTGCGCACATTGGAAGGGACTCACGCTGACACACAAGTTCAGTCTATGAACACTTCTAGTTTATTATAATGAGAAAGTGAACTTATATATGCAGAATGATGCGAGAGTCATGTGACAACAGCATAAGCAAAATATTAGTCTTTGATTGGTCATTTCCACACGAAAACAATCTCCGTCATGGTATAGGTGTGATCTTCTTCCATCTTATCTTATAGAGAAGAAAAACATTCCTTTGTTTCCCAAATCACACGGTGGGAGGGGGTCTGTGTGTGTGAGCAGACATTTCTTAAGCAAGGATTTCTTATAGTACCACAAAGCCCAGCAGGCAGAAAATATTCACACAACATATGTATTAAAGTATAAAAGTAAATATTTATAAAACTTATAGAAATAGCGTATATATATATATATATTCAATAGGAAACAAAATAGGCATTTTACCAAATCCATCACACCCCCACTTACAACCCGTGTCCCCCTCCTCACCCCATTCATCCTTCCTTCCCCTCATCACTGAACTGTCCCCACCTTTATCCTCTGTCCTTCTCCCTTCCCCCTCTTCAGCCCCATTTTGATCTCACTCACTCTTCCTCGTTATCACCTCCCCACCCCATCACCCTTTTCAGCTCCCAGTCCCCCACTTCACCATCGTTTCCCTCCTTCATCCCCTCCTCATCTCCCCATCCACCTATCACCTTCCCATCCCCCTCTTCTCCTTTCCAGCTTTTTGTCCCCTATTCACTTCCCCCTTCTACACCCTCCTTACCCCCTCCTTGCTGCTCCAGTCACCTCCTCCTCACCCTCTCTTCTCTCTCACCTCCTTTTCCTCCTCCTCACCTCCTCTTCTCCCTCCTCTCTCTCCTCACCCCTCTTCATCCTCTGTCCCTCTTCTCCCTCCTCACCCCCTATCCCTCATCCTCACCCCCTCTTCTCCCTCCTCACCTCCTTTTCCTCCTCCTCACCTCCTCTTCTCCCTCCTCTCTCTCCTCACCCCTCTTCATCCTCTGTCCCTCTTCTCCCTCCTCGCTCCATATTCTCCCTCCTTGCACCCTCTTCTCTCTCCTCACCCCTCTTCTCCCTCCTCACCCCCTTTTCTCCCTCCTCACCCCCTATCCCTCCTCCTCACCCCCTATTCCTCCTCCTCACCCCCTCTTCTCCCTCCTCACCCCCTCTTCATCCTCTGTCCCTCTTCTCCCTCCTCACATCTCTTCATCCTCTGTTCCTCTTCTCCCACCTCCCCTCTTTTCATCCTCTGTCCCTCCTCACCCCCTAATCCCTCCTCCTCACCCCCTCTTCTCCCTCCTCACCCCCTATTCCTCCTCCTCACCCCCTATTCCTCCTCCTCAGCCCCTCTTCTCCCTCCTCACCCCTCTTCATCCTCTGTCCCTCTTCTCACCCCTCTTTGTGCAGTGCTCCAGGCTGTGTGAATACACGTGGCTATATATTGCCTCCTGGCTGCCTGTCAACAGCTCTATGAAAATTGATCCACCACGGATCACTCTTCAGAGGGGTGGTAAGGTCTGCTGAACATGTAAATAAGCCCTAAAAGCTGTCCAGATAACCAAATCCATAAATGCTGCCAGTGATGAACGAGACCTCGGTGTCTGTCTGTATTGTGGTCAATCTTCCTGTGTGTAGTTATCACATCTGATTGTACAATAGATCATCAATATGCTTCTTCTAGAGTCACAAGCTTTTCAAACGAATGCCCCACCCCTAATTAAAGTGCATTCTCCACCCATGATGGTTTGCTGGACACAGAGAAAAAGAAGGTGTCCCTAGAAATTTATATGGAATGTTGGCTACTATGTAGAGGGGTCACCTCCACTCCCACCAAGGGGGGGATATCTGACTGCCTAGTCCAGCCTTCCTCAGCCAGGGGTCCTCCAAAGGTTTCTCGGGGCTTCTTAGACAAATAGGATTTTTGGTTGACCTGTAAAAGCCATTTGTTGGGTACATGACGGGACACACAGCATCTTATTACATCCCTACTATCCTGCACCACCTACAGGTGATTGGACACTGGAACAACAGACAGGAAGTCCCCTTGTAGTGCGTGACTCCTATGTAGTTCAGGTAGATATCACGGTTCACTGCTCTTTTTTAGGAATTTAACTAGCAAGGCCTAACTAAATAGAAAGGAAAACTTAGAAAAATATAATTAAAAAGTCATTGTAAAAATATAAACTTTGCCTACCTTAAAAGTGCACAGTGTCTGTCAGTAGAGCAGTGAACGTGTCAGTAGAGCAGTGAATGTGTTAGTAGAGCAGTGAATGGTGTCAGTCAGAGCAGTGAATGGTGGCAGTATGGCAGAGGATGATGGCAGTAGAGCAGTGAACGTGTCAGTAGAGCAGTGAACGTGTCAGTAGAGCAGTGAATGGTGTCAGTCAGAGCAGTGAATGGTGGCAGTATGGCAGAGGATGATGGCAGTAGAGCAGTGAACGTGTCAGTAGAGCAGTGAACGTGTCAGTAGAGCAGTGAATGGTGTCAGTCAGAGCAGTGAATGGTGGCAATATGGCAGAGGATGATGGCAGTAGAGCAGTGAACGTGTCAGTAGGGCAGTGAATGGTGTCAGTCAGAGCAGTGGATGGTGGCAGTATGCCAGAGGTTGATGGCAGTAGAGCAGTGGATGGTGGCAGTAGAGCAGAGGATGGTGGCAGTATGGCAGAGGATGATGGCAGTAGAGCAGTGGATGGTGGCAGTATGGCAGAGGATGATGGCAGTAGAGCAGAGGATGGTGTCAGTAGGCAGTGGATGGTGTCAGTAGTTTTTAATTTTAAATTATATTTTTTACAACTTTATTTTTTTTTTATTAGTTTTTACCATTTTATTTTTGTGGTTTTATTTTAACAACTCTGTTGTGGAATGATTCTGTTCATTCACAAACTGAAGCATAGCAAATACAGTTTACTATGTCTCAGTTATGAATGAACACAGCGAGTGATCAGCGCTCCCAATCACCATCTGGAAGATCATCCACAGCAGCCGGTGGGGAATGAGAGGATGAGAAGTCAACAGCACTGATGGAGAGCACACAGAGTGGCCAGGCAGAAGAAGGAAGGGGACAGGAGGAACATTGGGGGCTGCATTTACTGGAACCAATCCCCTTTCCTCAGGTAGCAGCTGACTGCCAGCTTGAGGGAGAAGCTGGCTTTCATCTGCAGCGTGAGAAGGGATTGGTTCCAGTAAATGCAACCCCTACTCCTGTGCAGGTCCAGAAGGCCAGCAATGAAGGGATGCAATCTACCCATCACCTACCTCTGGTCAACAGGTAAATCATAATCAACGGGTTGCCAATCACCTCTGAACGAAGAACTGACTCCTCCAGAGACAAATGCTGGCAGCTGAGGAAAGTCCACCCTGAAAACTTCTATTTCTGGAGGGTGCATGGCTACTAGAGCAGGAACACAAAGAACCGGACATCTGGGGCCTCTCTAATGAATTACATATGCCCAGCCATGGTGTTATCTAATTGGGCCCTCACAGGGACCTTCAGTCATGTCAACCAATGCAGGAAAACAAGACTAAGCACCCCCACTATCAGAGCATTGGAAGCAGCAACCCCACCTACAACAACCAAGTCTTGTGGTAATAAAAAGGGAGAAAGCAATCTCAAAGACAACCAACAGTCCAGAATCTAATGATTGTGGCCTCCCATTCCACGCCATCAGGACATTTCATAGTAAAGGCCTGGAATAGCACTGGGAAAAAGGTAGCCTACTTCCCAAGAACCTCGGGTAAAATCCAATGAAGGAATTCTTACCAGTGACCTGAACAAAGTCACCTGAGTCTACCCGGGAGGAAGAACCACTCTCACCTGGGCAGACTTCAGGGACAGGTCCCAAAATTCCAATCAGGAGTAACAAAGTGAGCCTGGAGTAGCGCACCCAAAATGGAGAACCCAACCAATCTCTGAGTGGGCATCAGGAGAGACTCATTGAGGAGGATTTACTAAAACTGGTGCAGCTGTGCATAGTAACCAATCAGCTTCTAGGTTTTACTGTCAAAGCTTTATTGAACAAGCTAAAATTAGAAGCTGATTGGTCACTATGGACAGCTGCACCAGATTATGTGTACGCAAGTATAAAGTAAATCCCCTCCCAGTATGTTCCAATAAAAGAGTAGAGAAGTAAGTCATCCATTTACCCTACAATAGGAATACCCAGAGTCCATTAAAAGACCCAGAATCAGAGCCAAGACCCTAGTGAACCTCTGGGAATCAGGAATTGTGGACAGGTCAAACGGTAAGGACACAAACAGGAGATAACATTCCTCCATCATAAATGTCAGGGATCTCTGGAAAAGGAAAGAAACAGGAAGTTGGCCCCCTTTATGTCCACCGATGCCCGGAAGACTCCCAGCTGAAGAGAGCGTATCACTAGATACTAAATTCCATCTAGAACTTCCACTCATGAAGAGAGCTGTCACAATGACTTCAGATCCAGAATGAGAATCTGAATCTCCTCTCCTTTAGGCGCACCCTGAAAACTCATCTCTTCAGGGAAGCCTACCCCACCCCCTGCTAACTTGCCGACCTCCTCCACTCTTCCTACCACTCCATCCCCCACAGCTATCTCCTCCTGTGCCACCATCCCCTCCCTCCTAGATTGTAAGCTGGAAAGAGCAGGGCCCTCGATCCCCTCATGTTTTGCACTGTATTGGTATTGTTCTGTCACATGTTCTGTCCCCCTTTGTAATGTACAGCGCTGAGCGAACTATTGGCACTTTATAAATACTGTATAATAATAATAATGAGATGACCATCACCGTTTGGTATTGAAACCATAGAAGGTTTGAGCCTAAAGTAGGAACCTCTTGTCCTCTGTGAAATCACTCCCTGAAACAAATGAAGATCACGAGTTTGTGAAGGAACAAATCTGTTATGAAGAATGAAGGGAAAAGGTGAGGAGCAGAAAGGCTCAGAATTCCAACTCATAGTCGGGCCCCACCATGCTCAGGTGAGAGGAGTGGAGGTGCCTCTTCAACTAAAGTCTCTTGTTTAGCTGGAGTGAATTCTCAGGACTCCTAATGGAAATGGGGAATACGGAGGAAAGCATGAAACTTGAGAGCAGCAATGGAAACATTTTGTTGAAGTAGAAGGAGCAGCAGATTGTTGGAAATGTGAGCTTTCCCTACCCCCCGACAGCACCAGAGTGGCCCCTCTTCCCGATAACTTCTGAATAGAATAACTTTTGGTTGAGATGAGAGATTGCCGGCTCTACTGGAAGCATACACCCTCTCTGAGTGAACTCGCTCTCCCTGGGGCATTGCAGAGTCCATGGAGAAGTCTTTCCCTGACCCACTTCCAGTATAAAATGTCATCTGCCTCTTGCTTCCTCCATCAGGTCCCTTCCATAACAAGGAGAGAGGTGAAAGGGAACACACGTGTTTGTGACCTAAAAGGTCCAACCGGCACCAATCCCAAATGCTATGCTATCCCTTAACCAAGCAAATATAGATTCTTCCATAATCACACAGGAATCGGAGGCAAGATATCCCTAGAGGTTGCAGAAATATCTGATAGGTGATCAGAGTCAGAGCCCCAAAAAGGAGACCTTGACCCGACCTTTCTGCCATCTAGTAGACATAGGCCCTGCTGACCCATATAGTAGGACCGACAATCCAGCGATCCTGGTCCGCTGAGAAGGCACTGTGCCCTGGTTACCCCAGTTGATCACTCACCCAGCCTACCAGTGCCCATAGCCACTCCCAATCATGAAGGTGTGTGCTGGTGCTGCCCCCAAGAACCTTGTGACCAGTCATTGTGTCTACCAGTAGGAGTCATCCAGGCTGCAACCATGTACATCTGGGGTGTGTGGGCCTGTGGGGGAGAACACTGCCAGCTGCTTACAGCATTTGGAGACTCTCCATAAATACTCTGCATGTATGGATGTGCTGCCTGACATGGAAACAGGCACAAGCACCACCTCACTTCTGTCATCCTCGCCTACACTGCATATATACGCTTGCAGCACAACGTCCAGACAAAGTGGAGGACAAAGAACTTCGACTACCACAGTAGATGCCAAAAGTCTGCCAGGCCTTTCAGAGCACCACTTCCACTATGTAGTGATCCTGTGGCCTGGGGAGGCACCTAACAATGCAAGAGTGTAGCGCCATCTAGTGTTCATGAATTGGCAATAGTACAGCAGTGCCTCATTATTGCCACTAGATGGAGATGATGACTATAGGAAACCACTATATGAAATAAAATACGGCCAGTATTCATCATGCCTAGGCAAAGGTGTGTTATATTCATTCAACAAGTAAAAATTAAAAGGCCTGTAAATAGTTACAAAACTTAACACCACAAAATGTACTCAGCCAATGACAGGGCAGGACTCCATTTTTATTCTTCTGACATAAATGGCCAACCCGGTCCCACACTTCATCCATGTCTTTGGTGACCTCTGATCTCCTTATGGACTGTTTCTTCCATGATGAAGATCAACCATGGAGTATATCTGAGGTGTATATCAGGGTGTGCTTCTTCCCCACATGAGAGCTGGGATGTAAAGCGACATTCATCTAGAAGACATTTCCCGCACTCAAGGCACTAATACACCACCAGGGTTGTGTGGGACCCCTGATGTACAAGAAGACAGGACTTCAGTGAGGAACATTTCCCTCACTCAGGACAGGAAAGTGGCTTCTCACCCGTGTGAGATCTCTGATGTCTGTAAAGATTGGACTTATCTGAAAAACATTTCCCGCACTCAGGACAGGAATACGGCTTCTCTCCCGTGTGACACCTTTGATGTTTGTAAAGACTGAACTTGTCTGAAAAACATTTCCCGCACTCAGGACAGGAATATGGCTGCTCCCCTGTGTGAGATCTCTGATGTGTATAAAGATTAGACTTTACTGAAAAACATTTCCCGCACTCAGCACAGGAATAAGGCTTCTCCCCCGTGTGAGATCTCTGATGTGTGTAAAGAGTAGACTTCTGTGAAAAACATTTCCCGCACTGGGGACAGGAATATGGCTTCTCCCCCGTGTGAGACCTTTGATGTTTGCAAAGACTGAACTTGTCTGAAAAACATTTCCCGCACTCAGGACAGGAATGTGGCTTCTCCCCCGTGTGAGACCGCCGATGTTTGTAAAGATTGGACTTCCGTAAAAAACATTTCCCGCACTCAGGACAAGAATATTTCCTCTCCCCCTTGTGCAATTTCCGATGTGTGTAAAGACTGGAATTGTCTGAAAAACATTTTCCACACTCAAGACAGGAATACGGCTTTTGCCCCGTATGCGAACTCTGATGTCTGTAAAGATTGGACCTTTGTGAAAAACTTTTTTTGCATTCAGGACAAGAATACGGTTTCTCTCCTGTGTGAGATCTTTTATGCACGTTAAGTTTGGATTTGAAATGGAAAACCTTCCCGCACTCAGTACAGGAGAAGCTCTTCCCTGTTGGAAGGCCGGCCTGGTCCCGCACAGTCTGAGGTTCCTCAGGATACGAGGAATCCGATGGTCCATCTACACTGGGTGGTGCCGGATGGACATTGGAGGGAGCCGGGTTTTCTCCTGGACTATACTGTGTGATGTCCTCATCTTCTACTTTCCAGTCTGGAGACAAAGTGAGACAATCCTCGGAGGTTTTCCTCATCTCCCGGCCATGGACTAAAATACAAAGACAAAGAGGATTACTAGACAGGAGCTGATTGGTTCCCTCAAACCAGGACTCCACCCACATCAGGCAGCTTGGTCTCTGAGGAGCTTACAATTCCACCCTCAAGGAAACTAGGAAATGGCTCCTCTGATCTCCTACCAGGTCATTTCTTTATTCATGGACCTTAGTCAGAGAGTAAGGAAACAACCAGAACTGATACATAAATTGTGTCTGCAGCACAGAGAAGGAAGATTATCTGAGAGAAATCCAGGAATACAGGACGGGGAACACAGCTCAGGAAAGTGACCAGGGGATTACAGGCTGATATCACCCAGTCCCCGCCCTATTCTGGACCAATCAGTGAGCAGTATGGGTGGAGGAATGGATTTAGTGTTCATGACCCACCTGTGCTGATCTCTGTAGGAGTGTCCTCCTCTATAAATGTCCCCGTTATTCCATCCTCCTCCATAGACTGCTGATCATCCCTCACATACGCCTCTTCTTCTTCTGCTTTCACCTCAACTTTTATATATTCACCCTAAATCAAGAAAATGAGAAATTTAACATAATATATAAATATAAGCGAACATGAAAAATCCATGTTCAAGATTCTCTGTCCAACCAACCATGTAACAGTGAGGGATGGTGTGACCTTCCTGTGTGGAATCCCGGGAATACAGAGGACGGGGTCATCTCTCTGGTGGGTTCCTGGTATTAGGTGGCTCCATCATATCCTTGTGTCCTTCTGAAAACTCCTCCATCACTCCATACTCCTCATCCTCCTCTTTATACTCTTCTTTAACCTCAGCTTTAGGATCTCTCAGGTTTCCACTCTGAATATATAATAAAAATGACATCAATGGTAACAATGCAGATAATGTACAGATCCTAATGATACTATCAGTGATTGTTCCTCATCTACCTGATGATGGTGAGGGATGGTGTGACCTTCCTGTGTGGAATCCCGGGAATACAGAGGACGGGGACATCTCTCTGGTGGGTTCCTGTAGCTGGATGACTCCACCATGGTGTCCTGGTACAGATCTTTGTGTTCTTTTAGAAGCTCTGACTCCTCTATCCCCCCATCCTCATCCTCCTCCTCTTTTATCTCTTCTTTAACCTCAACTTTAGGATCTCTCAGGTTTCCACTCTGAATATATAATAAAAATGACATCAATGGTAACAATGCAGATAATGTACAGATCCTAATGATACTATCAGTGATTGGATAATATCCCAGAATTCCCGGCACCGCTCACCTCTCCTGTAAGCAGCTCCATCATCTTCTTGGTGACTTCTAGAATCTTCTGCATGTTGTGTCTCTCAGGGTTTAGGGAGTCACATGGAGGCACTGTGATGGTCATATGATCACCTGACTTCAGAAGAGGAAATCTCTGTATTGAGGAACCAATAGAAACATTGTGTTAGACTCCCAGAATCCTCCTCACCTCTCCGGTCAGGTCTGTGTTTATTAATAGAGATAAGAGTGATGTCATGTGACCTCCCAGAATCCTCCTCACCTCTCCGGTCAGGTCTGTGTTTTATTAATAGAGATAAGAGTGATGTCATGTGACCTCCCAGAATCCTCCTCACCTCTCCGGTCAGGTCTTTGTTTTATTATTAGAGATAAGAGTGATGTCATGTGACCTCCCAGAATCCTCCTCACCTCTCCGGTCAGCAGGTAGATGATCTCCAGGGTGAGGTTTAGTATCTTCTCAGTCATGTGACTCCGGTCCTCCTCCATCCTCATTGGTGCCATCATGTGATCTATACAGGTCTCCTTGTAGACAGATAACTTTGGGAAATGAAAGTAAGAATGATTTGGATGGTATTGGTCACACAATAATAGGATGTGGATGTGAGGGGGGAATAGGAGGGTTGATGGACATTGAAGAACTACTCCCCCCATGGGAAGACATTTATTTTGGACTGTTTAGTGTTTACTACAATTTTGAGGTCCGGGGCCCCTTTTCTCTGTTGGGTTTGTTTGGTCTCTGAACTGGTTTTGATGAGTTTTAGATCTGCAGACAAGGAATGATAAATCTGATCCTTCCTATGACTAGTTTGCTCTGAGGCAGTGCTGTGAGGTCAATGTCGGCTCATCATGCAGGGATGGTCACTTTACATCGCCCGACGCCCGGGATATGTAGTTCTGGGGGCCGGGCAAGTATTGTTTTTAATCTTTATCCCTGCTGAGGGCAAGCCGCAGGGCTCTCCTTTCAGGTGCCAGCCTCTGCCACCCCGTGTGTGTGAACCTCTCCTGTACCTACTATGTTTCCCCGGCTCTGCTTGCCCATCTGTGGGCCCGGGTCAGCAGGTGTCGGAGGGTAGAGGGGGCGGAGGAGAGCGGACATGTTCACTCCCTTCTTGTCCTGATCCAGAAGTGACGTTATGACAGATTTCCTGACCATCGAGGCCGGCAAAGAATGTAATGCGGTGCGATGTGCACTACATTACATCCAATGCAGTACAGGGGAACATTGGGGGTCTTTTAGACCCTGGATGTCTCAATAAAGAGAACCTCTCATCAAAAGTCATCTCATAGAGGACTTTGTCCCCTTAAGTAAAAATGTTTTTTTTTTAATTGTAAAGAATTAAAGTTACACCCAAGTATATAACTCCTCCCCTTAAAAATTTTTTAGGCTCCCCCACCCCCACATATATGCACACCCAAACGTAAGAGCACACGCTGGAGGGCCTACACGTGATAACATTGATTGTGATACACGTTACATATCGCCGGTCACACCAGAATGAGAGGATAATTCTAGGAGCAGACCTCCTCCGTACTCTATACTGATGACCTAGAAGGGGCTATAAATGTGTCACCTATAGATAATACCGGGACTAAAGGTTGTCACCATTTCAGCACACACAACTTAAGGTTTGACATGTTGGATATCTATTTACTCGCTGCAACCTCGGCTTTTATATTATTACACATAAATGGGTCATTTATTGCTTTTTTGTGCCCTGAAATTAACTTAAGTGTATTTTTTACAGAAATTTGGCATTTCCTAGACTTTGTGATAATATTTTCTGACATAAAAAAATAGAACTGCCGCTATTTTATTCTCTAAAGTCTCTACTTTCAGAAAATCAATATTTTGGGGGTTTTGTGTCATCTTTAGGATAAAATGATTTTTTAAACATGCAAAAAATGCAAAAATGGCTCTGGGAGTGAAAGGGATAAAAGATAAGCAGGACACTCCCCTTTCCTGAGGAGCAGCCAATCGGTTATCATTACACTTCAAGGTCACTCCCCTCCCTGCTAGTCCCCGGGTGCGGTTCTGGAGACAGGCGGGGGAGGGGAGGAGGAGATAAACAGCGCAATGTTACACGTATTACACATTTAAGTTGTTATAAAGCCTCTTTCATTTTTTAAAGCCCCCAACATTCCTAAAAGAGCCTCAGATTTATATACATTTTCTGTTACAAAGGAATGTTTTCTTCCTCCTGAGCAGCAATGTAAGGGGCTCTATGCTCCATACTCCTGACCCCGGCACTCCATCATTGTGTTGGCTGCATAGTGTAATGATTGCCCATTGGCTGCCTGTGTAGTGTCATCATTGCCCTTTGTAGGCCATGTATGGTCAGGATGGTCCTTGTCTTGTCTATTTATTGTCAGTGCTGTTTGTTTAGAGGACCATATTACTAGAATTTATCTCCACAATGAGGAGAATGTTCCGGCCCCGGAAGTGGGGGAATGTTCTGCCCCTGAAGGGGTTCATCTGGGTTCCCACACTATAAATGTGTGTATCATCATCTGCTGGAGATAAAAGACGTCACAGTGACTATGGAGGAAGAGGACGGACATGACTATGGAGGAAGAGGACGGACGTGACTATGGAGGGAGAGGACGGACGTGACTATGGAGGAAGAAGACAGACATGACTATGGAGGAAGAGGACGGACGTGACTATGGAGGAAGAGGACGGACGTGACTATGGAGGAAGAGGACGGACGTGACTATGGAGGAAGAGGACGGACATGACTATGGAGGAAGAGGACGGATGTGACTATGGAGGAAAAGGACGGACATGACTATGGAGGAAGAGGACCGACGTGACTATGGAGGAAGAGGACCGACGTGACTATGGAGGAAGAGGGCGGATGTGACTATGGAGGAAGAGGACGGGCATGACTATGGAGGAAGAGGATGGACATGACTATAGAAGAGGATATGACTATGGAGGAAGAGGACAGACATGTCTATGGAGGAAGAGGACGGACATGACTATGGAGGAAGAGGACGGACATGACTATGGAGGAAGAGGACGGACATGATCGGGGGTTACTGGGTGTAAATAAAATATAACATCTTATTACCTCTGCTGCCATGTCCACCAACGTCTCCTCTCTGTGTCCTGTCTGTACCTGACATCACTTCCTGTCTGTACCTGACATCACTTCCTGTCTGCATGTCATAGAGACTTCCTGTGTGAGTACAGGTGAGATCCCCACCTTGTGGAGTTCAGAGGAACTGCAGCCCGAGATCCATCCCATAATCCCCCTTCCTGTATAATATGTACCTTACAGGGATACTGCGGGAGATGAAAAGTGTGTAATGGCATCACCTGTATAGTATTTAGGAGCAGAGTCTGTATAATCTGTGTGATCAGGACAAGATCTCTAACAAGCACTAGTGCCTCCACTCAATTGGGGATTGTGGATAACAATTGAAATCCCAACTGAGAAATGTATCATAAACATAGACAGTAATCCACACAGCATTGTATATGGAAGTCCATGTATTGGAGAAATCACATTCAGTGACCATCCAACATAAAGTATCTTCCACACAGGAACATTAAAGCATTAACAGTGTTTTCTGCATGTCTCAGTGAGGGGAGGCTGCAACACTGACAGTCTAAGTTCTCTCTCTCCCCCAGGAAATCCACACTTCCCTCCTTTTCACAAGTCTCTCTCTGATGATCTCATCCTCAGTGCCCAGAGAGCATAGCAGCCATATTGGAAAAGGGCAAAACAAACACTGCATAATAGAAGTATACACTGGAAAATGGGCAAAGAATATATCACATCACTACATTCTCCCCCTGCTGAAAATCCTTCCGACGCGGCAAGGATATACACATAAAACAACTACAAAATATAGCAAGTTATAATCGTTGTCACCTTCTGCAGACCACTTCTCCAGAAGCAATCTATTACAGAGATTAGCTGCAAAGAAAACATGGTTAGTAACAAGTAGGCATCATGCTAACCAGTCTAGAATGGGCTGTAATGTCCATCAGAACATGAGGTTGTACAGCATAGTTCTGTATAGCATAGCAGGGTCTTCCCAAGGTGCCATTAGTAAACATTGGTGGAGGTCATCGAACAGGATCTCCTCAAGCCCTCAGGCATTAGTCCAGATAAATCTGGGACTGCACTAGTGGGAAAACTTGGTGCTCCAATCATGCCTGGAACTGTAGGCACAAAGGTTTGGGCTGTTGGTTCAAAAGCAGGAGTGGTTGGGTTCAGACCTCCCCTCTGAGGAAGACCCCCATTAGTAATAGGTGAAGGAGCCTGTACAGGAGACTCTGGTGGAGGTGTAAACCAGTCATTGTCATCACACTGTCCTCCACTGTCTGCACAAGGCACATCATTAGAATCTGTAGCAATATCAGGTTGGGGCTCCTCATCCTCAGTAGCAACTTGTGGTACTGGAAGCAAGTGATTCCTATGCCAGGCTTTGATCCGATCCTCAGGTCCTCAAATCCGGTAGACTGGAATTCTAGGCAGTTTTTCTATAACTTCAAACAACTCATTTCTCCAGCGATCAGCTAACTTATGTTTGGCTGAGGGTCCCAAATTGCGAAGAAGCACTTTATCACCAGGTTGTAAGTCTTTGTAATGAACTTTGGCATCTAAGCGTCTTTTATTGGCAGCATTTATTTTTGCAGCATTTTCCTCAGCCATTTGATAGGCCTCTTGTAAACTATGTGTGAGTTGTGCCACATACTGGTAGTGATTTCTATGTTCCAGTCCATCGGTAGACACATGCAACTGAATGTCAATAGGCAGACGGGCTTCTCTCCCAAACATGAGAAAATAAGGAGAGAGACCAGTTGACTCATGTCTGGTACAATTCTAGGCATGTACCATAGCTCCAACATGTCGGCTCCAGGTTTGTTTAGCACCATTAGGGAGGGTACCCAACATATTCAACAAGGTACGATTGAAACGCTCAGGGAGAGCATCACCCTCTGGATGATAAGGCGTGGTTCGGCTCTTGTCCATGTTAAGCAATGTTATCAGCTCTTTAACCCCTTGACCTCCAGAGGATTTACCCCCCTTAATGACCACGCCTCTTTTTACTACTCGGCGCTGCACTAATTCAACTGATAATTGCGCGGTCATGCAATGCTGCACCTAAACAAAATTTACGTCCTTTTTTTCACACAAATAGAGCTTTCTTTCGGTGGTGTTTGATCACCTTTTTACTTTCAGCTATAAAAAATATAGTAAACTCAAAGTTAGTTATAAATTTAGGCCAAAATGTATTCTGCTCCATGTTTTTGGTTAAAAAATCCCAATAAGTGTATATTGATTGCTTTGTGTGAAAGTTATAGCGTCTACAAACTATGGGAGAGATAATGGAATTTACAGCTTTTACTTTCTGACTGCCCATCACATTTCTTGAGGTGCTAAAATATCAGAATAGTACAAACACCCTCAAATGACCCCTTTTTGGAAATTAGACACCCTAAGCTATCTGCTGAGAGGCATATTGAGTCCATGGAAGATTTATTTTTTTTCCACAAGTTTCTGGAAAATGACAAAAAATTTTTTTTTTTTTTTTACACAAAGTTGTCATTTAAATGATTTATTTCTCGCACAGGCCATGGGTATATGTGGAATTACACCCCAAAATACATTCTGCTACTTCTACTGAGTATGGGGATACCACATGTGAGAGACTTTTTGGGAGCCTAGCCACATACAGGAGCCTGAAAGCCAATGACCACTTTGAAAGCCTGAAGGTGCGTAACTTTCTCATTACACTGCCTCACTACCTATCACAGTTTCGGAGGCCCTGAAATGCCAGGATAGCACCAAACCCCCCCAAATGACCCCTTTCTGGAAAGTAGACACCCCAAGGAATTTAAAAAGAGGCATGGTGAGTATTTTGAAGATCTCATTTTTTTCTCACAAGGTTTTGAAATATAAAAAAAATAGAAAAAATATGTTTTTGTTTTTTTTCTTCATTTTCCAAAAACTTGTGGCAACAAATGAGATCTGCAAAATACTTACCGTGCTTTTTATCAAATTCCTTGGGGTGTCTACTTTCGAAAAAGGGGTCATTTGGGGGGGGTTGGTGCTATCCTGGCATTTCATGGCCTCCGAAACTGTGATAGGTAGTCAGGAAGTGTAACGAGGAAATAAAGCCCTTTAAAAGCCTGAAGGTGCTTATTGGATTCTGGGTCCTGTACTTGGCTAGACTGCCAAAACGTCTCACACAAGTGGTACCCCCATACTCGGGAGAAGTAGCAGAATGTATTTTGGGGAGTAATTCCACATATACCCATGGCATGTGTGAGCAGTGAATCATTTAAGTGACAATTTTGTGTAAAAAAAAATATATATTTATTTTTGTCATTTTCCAAAAACTTGTGGTAAAAAAATAAATTCTTCTATTGATTCAACATGCCTCTCAGCAAATAGTTTGGGGTGACTACTTTACAAAAAGGTGTCATTTTGGGGGGTGGGGTCATTTTATGCCCAGCATTAGAAGTTTATGCCACACATCATTCATTCTTCTAGCCACCTGAAGACCAAGCCTTTTTGTTCACATGAAAAAAATCTGTATTTTTTGCTAGGAAATTAATTTAAACCCCCAAACATTATATATTTTTTAAAGCAAACACCCTAGTGAATAAAATGGTGAGTACTACAATTTTTTATGGCACATAGTACTCGTGCAGCGATTTTTTAAAAGCAATTTTTTTTTAAAAAATACTTTTTTTACTTTTAATGCACAAAAACACAATATATTGGCCAATTGTTTGGTAAAATATAAAGGATAATGATATGCCGAGTAAATAGATACCAAACATGACATGCTTTAAGACTGCGCATGCCACGTTCAATGGCGACAAACTGCAAACATTTTTAATATCCATAGGCAGCACTTTAAAAGCCACCATTTTAGATTTACAGAGGAGGTCTAGTGTTAGAATTACTGCCCCTGATCTGACGTTCATGGCGATACCTCACATGCATTTTTTTTAATCACTTTTAATGCTATAACAGGGAATGCAAATATCCCCTATAACCTCAATGGACATTGTAATATTCTTTTTTGAGAAATCTGGGGTCTATCAGACTCTGCATCTCTCCTCTGCCCTTACATTATCTAATCAAACCAAGATCGGTGTGATCAGATGCTTTTCCAATTTACAAATGGTGCTGTTTATATCCTGCGAAACTGAAGTGATGAAATGCTCGTAGCTTCCGAATTCTTAGATTATAGAGATGATTGGCGCCACTCTGGTCTCCAATCAGCTCTATGGTCAGCTGGCAGAAACACCGGCTGCATTTTCAGGTTTCCCTGATGGCACGGGACTGCCCGAGAAGGCCGTGGAAGGCAGCGGGGGAGGGGGGACATCATATCCCGCTGCTTGTAAAAGCAATCCTGCGGCTAATTAGCCGCTAGGATTGCTTTCACATAAAAGCTGATCGCCGGCTGAAAAAAACAACACCAGGATGATGCCTGCAGCTATAGGCATCATCCTGGTATAACCATTCAAAGTCCAGTGATGTACCAGTACATCGCTGGTTCTTGTTGGGTATATATACTATGTTCTTTTTTTTTGTATGCAGCCTGTAGACTGAATGAAAAAAGAGAAGAAATCTCTAGCAGAAAAAGTGTGTGGTATGCCCACCATTAGAATATACCACCCTGCATCCACCCACTTCTAATGGTGGGCACACATTAGGTCACGCGGTGCCACATGAGCCAGTTCCAAGATTGAACAAATGTCTAAATAGTGGCACGCTTGAATAAAAATTGTCCACGTATAAGTGGTACCCCATATGGAAAAAGGATGACACCAAGTGCCAAACTATCTTGTCACTGCTCCCCATGTAGTCTGGGCATCCAGGGGGGCTCCACGTGACTATCTTTTCCGTCATAAATCCCAAACTTATAAGTATAGCCTGATGTCCTCTCACAGGTCTTCTACATCTTGACCCCATATCTGGCACGCTTGCTGGGGAGAAATTGTTTGAATGCAAGGCGGCCAGAAAAATGAATGAGGGACTCATCAACGCAGATGTTTTGCTGGGGAGTATAGACACCTGCAAATTTTAGGTTTATATACAAAAAATAGTGAAACGCTTGATAAATGAACATATATAAATATATATATTAAAGTGCCATCAGTGAATATAGGTGCTAGGTGTTAATAATTCCTTGTAAACCGCTGGAACATTAAACCCAATAATATATTTAAAATAATACTAAAAAACCAAACTGAATTCATAATATATATAAAACGGTGATAATAACTAAATGAATAAACCAAAATGAATAATCACACCAGTGACAAATAATCTTAAATCTCCAAGAGGTTCCTTATTCTCCTTCACTATTTAAATTGAAAGTGCTCATCAATAATTAAAGTGAACATGTGTATAAAAAAGCTTAATTTAAGTGCATATACAGAACATATATATATGTATAAATCATATATCATATATATATAAATAAAGTCCATGCAAGTGTAGCTTGTGATAGAACAGTGGTCTTCACTTCTAGTGCTCAAACACAAAATCCTCAAATGGCAGCAGTGCCTGCTCACCTCCCCGCACTGACCCTCAAGGGGCCAAAAGGCTACTGATCTCCTCTATGGCCAAACTTTTTTCCTCCTCCTCTCGGTAGCTCAGCAGGTGATCACAGGGTCTCCACTTCTCCTCCACTCATATGTCATATAGGACACAAAACAGAGCTTCCCATAGTATAATATTGTTTAATGTAAGCCACTTCTATTACATATCGGTTGTACTCACATTTGATTTCCTGGTTACAAAAGCCTTCCACCTCATGCCATAGGTGTATCTCATGAACACAGGGGTAAACCAATATGGCCGCTCCGTTCGGACATGCGTCCCACGTGACCGGAAGTGACGTAGTTCTAAACCGGATATGGCGTACCGACGCGTTGCGTCACGTGCGTCGTGACTTCATCAGGGTTCAACCATAATAAGTTTCCATGTGAATGGTCTGGAAAGGTTTGAATTTGGGTTGGTGGCGATAAATTGTTGTGCATATAAACTGCTTTGATCCACAATCAACGCATACAGATATTCTGTGAAAAACAGCTCCAAAAATCAAGGAGGTATGTGAAAGACCAAGATGTACTAGACCGCTGGTACTCGCCAGTTCACCAAAAGGTAGCGCGGCACTAGTACTGGCACTCTGCTGCATATGAGAGTCATCAAAATTTACCGGCAAGTGCTAACAGAGATCAGGCCTGATTCTGCGACCATACATTTGTGTGCAATGTATCAAGTGACAGTGACCTACTGACACTATATTTGCTGGGGGAGAAGGGGGGGGGGGTAAGCGTAGGGGCTAAACGCAGGTGTTGGCAGGTGCCGGGGCTGATCCCACTAATGCTGCACTTTTGGGGACGCTATACTAATGTGAACGCTGGTATAGTGCTGACCTGATCAAAGATATTGACCCGTTCAGACACTATACTAGCAATGGAGGTTTATTGTACATGAGCGTGCTCCTGGCAATCAAGGGGTTAAATGTGATGACTGGTGTACTGATGGGCAATCTGACGCTATCTGGGAGGGGTGTGAAAACCATGGGAGCGCAAATCACGTATATATATATATATGTGATTTTGCGTACCCATACCGCCCTGTAGTAGTATTTCTGCTGTAGGGTGGTCAGGAAGTGGTTACAGAAGAGGTTTGTGTTACGGTGCTGCGTTACTTTAACGGACAATTGCACGGTCATGCAACACTGCACCCAAATTAAATTTACATCCTTTTTTTCCCACAAATTGAGCTTTCTTTCGGTGGTATTTGATCGCCTGTGCGTTTTTAATTTTTTGCGCTTTAAAAAAAAAGGCTGACAATTTTTAGAAAAAAAAACAATATTTTGGACTTTTTGCTATAAAACATGTCCAGTAAAAAAAATAAATTTTGTTACAAATTTTGTCCAAAATGCATTCTGCGACATGTCTCTGCTAAAAAAATATCCCAATATGTGTAAATTAATTGGTTTACATGAAAGTTATAGCGTTTACAAATAGCGGGAAAGATACTGGGATTTTTAATTTTTTTTATACTAATAATGCAACATATGGCGGTGATCAGTGACTTATGGCGGCAATCAGCGACTTATGGCGGCAATCAGTGACTTATGGCGGTGATCACCAACTTATGGCAGGACTGCGGCGGACGTTTTGACACTGGGGGGGAACTGACTTGGGGTCACTGACATCCCCAGTGACACCAATACAGTGATCAGTGAAAAAAACCCCCACTGACACTGTACTAATGGCACTGGGGAGGAAGGGGTTAACATTTTTAGGGTTTACTGTGTGAGGGGAGTGTTTTACTAGGGGGCGGGGGTGTGTGCTGGACGGGGGCAGGCTGATCAACAGAGAAAAACTCTTCTCTCCCTCTTCAGCTTGTCACGAGCTGTCAGGGAACTGACACAGAGCAGGGCTGAGTGTAAACAATGCAGCCCTGCTCTCTGTCAGCAATCACCGTGAATCGCGGGGAAGCGGCCGGTAATGACCGGCTGTGACCTGGCGGCAGAGACCCGCTGCTGACACCCGCGGGACAGGTAGGGCGGGCACGCGCCTCACATGCGCCCCCTACCTGTTTTGCAAAAACACGTTTTAAAACGTGGTTTTGTGCAGCCGTGCCGCCCTGCAAACGTACATATGCAGTGGCTGAGGATGAAGAGGTTAAAGAGTCCCTAAAAATGAGAAACAATGGCTGTGAGATGACAGAGTTGAATTCTTTAAGGCCCCATGGGTGTATGCCATCTGGTCCACGGGCTTTATTCACCTTTATTCTGTCTAAATATTTCTGGATCATATCAATTGTGAGCCAATGTGGATCATCTGGGGGGTGTCAGTACCACCCCCCCATTATCGACAAGAGCCCCTCACGCTCCTTTGTATACACAGAGCTGAAGAAGGGATTTCATACATTGTCCTTCTCTTTGTCCCCAGTCACCCCCTCTAGATGGTTCTGTAAAGGGCCTACATGCTGGGACCGGACCTTTCTACTATTCATATATTGGAGGAAAGTTTTGGGGTCGTCCTGATAGCTTTCTGTTGTTCGTTTTCAATTTTTGCTCCTTTATTTCCTTTTTGCATCTTCTGTTCTATTCTTTGTAATGTGTAAACGATGATCGCGTTCCTTCAATTTTATATTTAATAAAAGCTCTTTTCTTATTATCTATAGCTTTTGTAACTTTGGCCGTAAGCCACATAGGTTGGACTTTTAGCCTTTTATACTTGTTGCCCATGGGAATATATTTTGCAGTGTGGTCACATACAGACTTTTTGAAGAACTCCCATTTCTGTGTTGTGTTCATCAATGCCAATATTCCCTCCCAGTCTAAGTCTTGGAGAGCAGCTCTCAGCCTTGGAAAATTAACTCTCTTAAAGTTGAGCATTTTTATTTTCCCCATATGTGCTTGCTGTTTACAGCTAACAATAAATGAAATCATGTTATGGTCACTGCTACCCAGATGTTCTTTTATATGGACATTCGTAATAAGCTCTGCATGGTTGGAGATGACCATGTCCAGCAGAGCATTATTCCTAGTTGGGGCCTCTATGAACTGCACCATAAAATTGTCCTGTAGTAGGTTTATACATTTTTTTTGCCCTTTAACTGTTCCTGCAGTACCATTACTCCAGTCACTCTCTGGGTAGTTACCATCCCCCATTATTATCACTGTCCCAGCCCGCGGAGTCTCCACCTCCTCATTAACACTGGGAGGCCTATAACAAACTCCAATGATGACCTTTGTAGTACCGCCCCCCATGTGCAGTTCCACCCATAATACTTCAGCCTCATCACACTCTCCATCAACTAGGTCCTCTTTCACACTCGCTCTGAGATCACTTCTCACATAGAGACAGACACCACCACCTTTCCTATTTCCCCCGTCTCTCCGAAAGAGAACCTAGCCAGGAATATGAATGGCCCAGTCATGTGAGGAATGAAGCCAAGATTCAGCAATACCAATTCAATCCTAGTTCTCTTCATGCACCAAACCTTCCAACTCACCTATTGTGCTGGGCACACTTCTGGCATTGGGGAACAAACACTTTCATTCACTGACACCTTGTTCACACGGTTTTTGTGTAATTTTTATTTTCATACAAATGGTACCAATTCCACTGGTTGTTTATAACATGGGAACCTTCTTACCATCTGCCATAGTCCTCCCCCATCTTTCCCCATTCCAACCCCAATAAGTACTGACCCCTGTCTGATCTGTCTTCCTCATTATAATCCCAGATGTACAGGAAGACAGGACTTCAGTGAGGAACATTTCCCTCACTCAGGACAGGAATGTGGCTTCTCCCCCGTGTGAGATCTTTGATGTGGGTAAACATGGGACTTCTGTGAAAAACATTTCCCACACTCAGGACAAGAATATGGCTTCTCCCCCGTGTGAGATCTTCTATGTGTGTAAAGATGGGACTTCTGTGAAAAACATTTCTCGCACTGAGGACAGGAATATGGCTTCTCTCCAATGTGAGATCTCTGATGTCTGTAAAGATAGGACTTATCTGAAAAACATTTTAAGCACTCAGAACAAGAATACGGCTTCTCCCCCGTGTGAGTTCTTTGATGTGTGTAAAGACTGGACTTCACTGAAAAATATTTCCCACACTCAGGACATGAATATGGCTTCTTCCCCGTGTGAGTTCTTTGATGTCTGTAAAGTCTGGCCTTCTCTGAAAAACATTTCCCACACTCAGGACAGGAATATGGCTTCTCCCCCGTGTGAGATCTCTGATGTGTGTAAAGACTGCACTTCACTGAAAAACATTTCCCACCCTCAGGACAAGAATATGGCTTCTCCCCCGTGTGAGTTCTTTGATGTGTGAGAAAACTGGGCTTCACTGAAAAACATTTCTCACACTCAGGACAGGAATACGGCTTCTCCCCCGTTTGAGTTCTTTGATGTGTGTGAAAACTAGACTTCACTGAAAAACATTTTCCGCACTCTGTACAGAAATACGGCTTCTCTCCTGTGTGAGATCTTTTATGCCTATTAAGAACAGATTTAGAACAGAAACCCTTCCCGCACTCAGTACAGGAGAATCTCTTCCCTGTTGGAAGGCTTGCCTGGTCCCACACAGTCTGAGGTTCCTCAGGATACGAGGAATCCGATGGTCCATCTACACTGGGTGGTGCCGGATGGACATTGGAGGGAGCCGGGTTTTCTCCTGGACTATACTGTGTGATGTCCTCATCTTCTACTTTCCAGTCTGCAGACAAAGTGAGACAATCCTCGGAGGTTTTCCTCATCTCCCGGCCATGGACTAAAATACAAAGACAAAGAGGATTACTAGACAGGAGCTGATTGGTTCCCCCAAACCAGGACTCCGCCCACATCCGGCAGCTTGGTCTCTGAGGAGCTTACAATTCCACCCTCAAGGGAACTAGGAAATGGCTCCTCTGATCTCCTACCAGGTCATTTCTTTATTCATGGACCTTAGTCAGAGAGTGAGGAAACAACCAGAACTGTCTTTTATAGGAGGGACAGTGATGAGGGGATTATAGGACGAGGGTCCCCACCCCCTCTATCACTCATCGCCATCTTCCCAACACAAGAAGTACTGTACTTCCTTATTTAGTCCATGATTTAGTCATGAAGAACAGTGGGGCTGAGGACCACCAGAGGTCAGAGAGTGAGGAGGGGGGAGAACAACCAAGATGAAGACTGGACTGATCCTGAAGACCACCATCATTGGGGTATTGACTCCTCCCTCATTATCACTTTCTGTTTAAGGGTCCAAAGTTGGAGAATGTTATCACATTATTATCACCATGTAAAAGTCTGTGCTCCAATCACATCATCCGATATAAAATGTCCAGCTGGGAGGAAATGGGGGGAACAAAAGAGAATCCATATCATGTTGTCATGGAAATTTTCTATTTACAGGTTGAACTTTAAATGTGTCATATATTAGTGTTATACAAATCCACCACCAAAAACGATTGAATGAACTCACCAGAGCTATTTGCTGGTCAAATTATAAACCAGCAACAGCGCTTGTGCTCTGGGAGCGATGAATAATGATGTCCAATTAGTAGATGTAGTAATACTCAATCACTTTCCAAGTAATCAATAATAGTAAGCAGCCTGAGGAATACTATATCCCGATCATAGAAAATACTCTGCAGCCAAAGGATCTCATGGGAAATTTCTCCACTCCATTTCATACCTCCATATATACATGCAGCACACTCAGGAACAAAGAAGAGAACATAATGGTGCCGTACGTTTTTACCATTTATCTATTTAATAAAAAAAGCTCATAAAAATCTCACAAACAAGGTGTCCAGACAGACACCAGCTTAAACTGCGATGCTCAACAGAGGTGGGGTACAAATACCGCTCACCACGGATCACCTCCACCGAACAATGGACAAGGAGCATTCTGACATCCGCATCGAGTAGGCCACGCCCAGCGCGTTTCGTCACCACGACGTCATCAAGGGGCGGTACAGATGGAAACGTCAGATGGCTCATACAAATACCGCCGTATATTTACATAATGCTAATGACCTGCCAATCACCGCGGCGCTGTCTCACTCCACCACCGCTCGATTAATCAGGTCATTAGAACTCTCCATTCAGTCCGCTCCACACGAATGTAGATAGGATGAATAAATGGCTGAATCCAAACCTTTGTGTGTCTGACCCTCCACAGTGAAACGCTATTGAAGGGCCACCCACACAAACATACAAAAATTCAATCCATTTTATCGTGTGTATGGCTCTCCCCCCGCTCGTAACAACATTAAAGGGCCATACACACAACTTAAAGCATCACTCTTCTCATAAAGAAAAAATATATATCAAATACCAAATATATATAAAAAACAGTCATTAATATACACACAAAAGGAAGGGAATAGACAACCTAATTCCTATTTCCCCTGCATGTAAATACTAATACAAGGAATGAATATAAAATAAAATTAAAATTAAAAATAAAAAATATATAAAAAAACCACCATTTTCCTAAAATTATAATCTCCAAAACATATAAAATATATGTGTAGCCAGTTCCCATCCTCCAATCTCTATAGCTAGCCACTATATTTAAAAATTAGTCAAAAAACAATTCAAATCAATATCTATATTTAAACCTTTTGGTACTAAAGAATCCAGTTCATATATCCAACATGTCTCTTTCTTGGATATTTCTTTAATCAAATCAGTACCCTCCAATGTCTTTCTGCTCTCTCAATACCATAAAATGTCGCTAAACTTGGATCACTATTGTGTTTTCATTTGAAATGTCTTCAGACTCTGTGTTTCTCAAATCCTCTTTTTATATTATTCAAATGTTCATTTATCCTAGTTTTTAACTGTCTCCCTGTTCTTCCTATATACTGACATTGACACGGCATTCCAAAACATATATTACATGAGAGGAATTACATGAAATAAGTTGTATCAATACTATATTCCTTTTTTGTTATATATGAAACAAATTTCTTCCTTTTTATTTTCCCAGATCTATTAACCGTTCTACATGCTTTACATTTGTTACAATAAACAAAGCCCTTAATATCAGGGAAGAAGGTTACTTCTTTAGGTGGATCTAAAACATTATGTACCAATTTCCTCCTTACAGATCTATTTTTCTTATAAATAAATTTAGGTCTTTCAGGAATAATCTTTTTCAGTGTCTCATCTTTTAACAAAATTGGCCAATATTTTTTAAAAATACCCTCAATCTTTTTATATTGATTATTAAAGTTGGTAATAAAGGCAATATCAAATCTATCATTTTTAATCTTTCTCTTAGACAGGAAACTACTTCTATCTTTTCTATCAATAACTTCCCTTTCAGCCACCAAAAAGGGTTTTTTATATCCTTTATCAATAAACCTGTCTATCAATAGATCGGTTTGGTCAACAAAATCTTTCCTTAACCTCCCTGGCGGTATGATTATTTCAGATTTTTGGTGCTGAAAGCGGTACCATTATTTTGCATGGAAATATGTATTTTTTTTATTGTAGGCTGTAATTTTTAGGAAAAACTCACTGAAATCTGTCTGAACAAGAGTCTAGTAAACATCCCGGGTATGATAAAATTTGAAACACAAAATCATAAATTATAATTTAATAAATAATCATAAAAATAATATAAAAATAATAAAAAATTTAATTCAATAATATAATCAAACCAAAAACACTGAAATGTGAAATAGAGCGCAAAGTTCGCACATCGCTGAGCAAAGTCGCAAAATCGTTTTCAGTTTCTGATGACGAATTTCCCCCATGAATCATTATCACTCAATTCTGCAAGTGGTTCTGATTTACTATCGCTGTTCTCTAGCTGATCTAAACCGCATTTGACCTAAAGGGACACTTTTTGGACGTCATGGACATTTCTCAGTTTCCAGGCAGAAAGAACAGACAAAATGCAGGCAGGGCGCAGGACAAAGCACTCGGGACAATATGTATGTGAAATAGGTTGAGACAGCAATGTTTTACTGTGTAAAATGAAAAAAAAAAAAAATGACATTTTTTAAAATTTTTAAATTTCCCGCCGCCACCGGCGGCGGCGCCCGTACGTCCCGACGTCACAGGGACAGGACACAGAAGCCGGATGCCGGCATCGGCCGGAGGAGATGGCCGGGGACGCTGCAGGGGACACATCGTGGGAGCGCAGGGTAAGGTAAGTGAAGAACACATGCCGGAGCAGTGCCGCAGGGTAAGCCCGAGTGTAGCTCGGGGTTACCGCTATTGGTACTGAAATGTTACCCCGAGCTACACTCGGGAATACCGCCAAGGAGGTTAAACTACAGTTTCTTTTAATCCTCGTAAACTGGCTCCTTGGGGTATTATATAGCCATTTAGGATGATGTTCACTAGAAACTGGAATGGAGCTGTTTTTATCAATATCTTTAACAAAAGATTTAGTATAAATCTGTCCCTCATATTTATAGAAGTTTAAATCCAGGAAATTAACCCGTTCAAAATCCTTCATAACTAAACATTAAACCAGAACAATTCTCATTAATACAATTTGAAAATACATGAAGATCTATTTCAGAGCCCCTCCAAAGCCCCTCCAGATAAATGGTAAAAACGTACGGCACTATTATGTTCTCTTCTTTGTTCCTGAGTGTGCTGCATGTATATATGGAGGTATGAAATGGAGTGGAGACATTTCCCATGAGATCCTTTGGCTGCAGAGTATTTCCTATGATGGGGATATAGTATTCCTCAGGCTGCTTACTACTATTGATTACTTGGAAAGTGATTGAGTATTACTACATCTACTAATTGGACATCATTATTCATCGCTCCCAGAGCACAAGCGCTGTTGCTGGTTTATCATTTGACCAGCAAATAGCTCTGGTGAGTTCATTCCATCGTTTTTGGTGGTGGATTTGTCACAGTGTTATGAAGTCACTGAAGATTGTTTTTGAACACGAATAGATATATTTATATATTGTTTTTGGACAGTATATTTATTTTACACACCATATGGTTTTTGGATATTTTATTTATTTTTTGGTCACTTTATATATGGTGATAGATATATTTATATAATTTATTAATAGCGCATGCCCTTATGATATAATTGTTCAGAGGGGTAAAAGTGCCCAGTATGGAAGGGGTTAGTGGGGTACCCCAAGGTTCAGTTTTATTAGTGGGGTACCCAAACTTTCAGTGTTATTAGTGGGGTACCCAAAGGTTCAGTGTTATTAGTGGTGTACCCCAAGGTTCAGTGTTATTAGTGGGGTTCCCCAACGTTCAGAGGTATTAGTGGGGTTCCGCAGGGTTCAGTGTTATTAGTGGGGTACCCCAAGGGTCAGTGTTATTAGTGGGGTACCCCAAGGTTCAGTGTTATTAGTGGTGTACCCCAAGGGTCAGTGTTATTAGTGGGGTTCCGCAGGGTTCAGTGTTATTAGTGGGGTACCCCAAGGGTCAGTGTTATTAGTGGGGTTCCGCAGGGTTCAGTGTTATTAGTGGGGTACCCCAAGGTTCAGTGTTATTAGTGGTGTACCCCAAGGGTCAGTGTTATTAGTGGGGTATCCCAAGGTTCAGTGTTATTAGTGGGGTACCCCAAGGTTCAGTGTTATTAGTAGGGTACCCCAAGGTTCAGTGTTATTAGTGGGGTACCCCAGGGTTCAGTGTTATTAGTGGGGTACCCCAAGGTTCAGTGTTATTAGTGGGGTACCCCAGGGTTCAGTGTTGGGACCCTTACTTATTAATATATATATAAACAATATGGGGTGTGAGATTATAAATCCCATTCCAGTCTTTGCAGATGACACCAAGCTGTCCGGGGAATAACGTCCTTACAGGATGTCTCCAACTTACAAGCCGACCTCAATGCTCTGTGTAATTGGGGGGCTATGGGGCCAATGAGGGCTAATGGTGATAAATGTAAGGTTCTGCACTTGGGGGCTAAGAATATGCATGCATCATACATACTAGGGGGTACAACTGGGGAGTCAATGGTGGAGAAGGATCTGGGGGGGGTCAATGGTAGAAAAGGATCTGGGGGGTCAATGGTTGAGAAGTATCTGGGGGGCAATAGTAGAGAAGGATCTGGGGAGGTCAATGGTGGTGAAGCATCTGGGGTGGTCAATGGTGGAGAAGGATCTGGGGGGTTAATGGTGTAGAAGGATTTGGAGGGTCAATAGTGGAGAAAGATCTGGGGGGGTCAATGGTAGAGAAGGATCTGGGGGGGTCAATGGTGGAGAAGGATCTGGGGGGCAATTGAGGAGAAGGATCTGGAGGGGTCAATGGTGGAGAAGGATCTGGGGGTTATGGTAGATTACCAGCTTAATAATGGCAGCAATGCAAAGCTGTGGGTTCTAAAGCGAGCAAAATCCTCTCTTGTATTAGGAGAGGTATAGACTCCAGAGAGAGAGATATCATCAATTCACAAAAAGAACATTGGGGAACTGGAGAAAGTACAGAGAAGGGCAACCAAACTGATACGAGGCATGGAGGAGATCAGCTATGAGGAGAGATTAGAGGAACTGAATGTATTCTCTACTGAGAAGAGGAGATTAAGGGGGGGATATGATCTCCATGTATAATACATAAGGGGGATATGATCTCCATGTATAATACATAAGGGGGGATATGATCTCCATGTATAATACATAAGGGGGGATATGATCTCCATGTATAATACATAAGGGGGGATATGATCTCCATGTATAATACATAAGGGGGATATGATCTCCATGTATAATACATAAGGGGGGATATGATCACCATGTATAATACATAAGGGGGGGATATGATCTCCATGTATAATACATAAGGGGGATATGATCTCCATGTATAATACATAAGGGGGGGGATATGATCTCCATGTATAATACATAAGGGGGGATATGATCTCCATGTATAATACATAAGGGGGGATATGATCACCATATATAATACATAAGGGGGGGATATGATCTCCATGTATAATACATAAGGGGGGGGATATGATCTCCATGTATAATACATAAGGGGGATATGATCTCCATGTATAATACATAAGGGGGGATATGATCTCCATGTATAATACATAAGGGGGGATATGATCTCCATGTATAATACATAAGGGGGGATATGATCTCCATGTATAATACATAAGGGGGGATATGATCTCCATGTATAATACATAAGGGGGGATATGATCTCCATGTATAATACATAAGGGGGGGATATGATCTCCATGTATAATACATAAGGGGGATATGATCTCCATGTATAATACATAAGGGGGGGGATATGATCTCCATATATAATACATAAGGGGGGATATGATCTCCATGTATAATACATAAGGGGGGATATGATCTCCATGTATAATAGATAAGGGGGGATATGATCTCCATGTATAATACATAAGGGGGGATATGATCACCATGTATAATACATAAGGGGGGATATGATCTCCATGTATAATACATAAGGGGGGATATGATCTCCATGTATAATACATAAGGGGGGATATGATCTCCATGTATAATACATAAGGGGGGGATATGATCTCCATGTATAATACATAAGGGGGGATATGATCTCCATGTATAATACATAAGGGGGGGATATGATCTCCATGTATAATACATAAGGGGGGATTGCTGTAGGAAAGTCCTGGATTCTTTCTTGGATACACAGAATATAACTGGATATAACATTGATAGGGAAAGTTGATCCAGGGATATCCGATTGCCTCTCCGGGGGTCAGGAAGGGATTGTTTCCCCTGCAGGAGCAGATCGGATCGTGCTTTGCTGGGATTTTTCCTTCTGGTGGATCAGCTGTGGGTGTCGGATTATAACTTTTATTTTTAATGGTAAAACTAGATGGATGTCTTTTTTCAGCCAGACTAACTATGTAACTATGTAGGTCCCACACCGCTGCCTCCCATCTCCTGAGACTGCACTCAGTGACTTGGGTCTGAGACACTACAGACATATCCCTCCACCCGGCACAGGTGACAAATACTGGGAAAATTGCTATGTCACCTCCATGAGGAATAAGATCAAAAGCACACACCCCAGGTGCCTAGGTCTAGGAACGTCTATGGTGAAAATGAACATTTTGCTGCCAGCTGAACCCCAGAACCTCCATAAATCCAGTCTAGATACATAAATTGTGTCTGCAGCACAGAGAAGGAAGATTATCCGAGAGAAATCCAGGAATACAGGACGGGGAACACAGCTCAGGAAAGTGACCAGGGGATTACAGGCTGATATCACCCAGTCCCCGCCCTACTCTGGACCAATCAGTGAGCAGTATGGGTGGAGGAATGGATTTAGTGTTCATGACCCACCTGTGCTGATCTCTGTAGGAGTGTCCTCCTCTATAAATGTCCCCGTTATTCCATCCTCCTCCATAGACTGCTGATCATCCCTCACATACGCCTCTTCTTCTTCTGCTTTCACCTCAACTTTTATATCTATCAGATCTTCAACCTAAAACAAAATAATAATAGAAGAGCTCATCTGTAAAACATAAACTCCAATATTGTGACATCACATAAAAAACAATCACTTCTGTGAGACCATATTCTAGATGCTCCATCCCACCAACCTTGTAATAGTGAGGGATGGTGTGACCTTCCTGTGTGGAATCCTGGGAATACAGGGGACGGGGACATCTCTCTGGTGGGTTCCTGGTATTAGGTGGCTCCATCATATCCTTGTGTCCTTCTGAAAACTCCTCCATCACTCCATACTCCTCATCCTCCTCTTTATACTCTTCTTTAACATCAATATTATCATCCCCGAGGATTCCACTCTGAAAGATATAATAAAACATTCATTGTAACAAACATGCTGTGTATAAATCACAACTACCAATAATTGTCATCATCTACCTGATGATGGTGAGGGATGGTGTGACCTTCCTGTGTGGAATCCCGGGAATACAGAGGACGGGGACATCTCTCTGGTGGGTTCCCATGACTGGATCCATCTGTAGGAAACACACACACTGACTGAATCCATTGTTTCTATGTGTTTATCAGATGATGGGGGATCTAGGTGGATCCTCCGTACTGCTCTCTCCTTTACAATAAAGTCTCCTCTTACCCGGTGATGTGAGGGGCGGCTGATTGTCCATCATGACGTCCTTGTAGAGATCCTTGTGTCCTTCTAAATACTCCCACTCCTCCATGGAGAAATAGACAGTGACACCCTGACACCTTATAGGAACCTGACACACACAATGATACAGTCACCATCCAGACACATCCCTTGTCTGTTACTGGAGAATGTCCCAGAATTCCCGGCACCGCTCACCTCTCCTGTCAGCAGCTCAGTGATCTCTCTGGTGACTTCTAGAATCTTCTTCTTCTTTCTCTCTTCTATCAGGGAGGGAGGTGGAGGCAATGTGATGTCATATGATCTCCAGACTTCACAGGAGGAAAACTCTACATCTGAACACAAATAGTCACATCAAATGATATTCCCAGAATCCTCCTCACCTCTCCATTCAGGTCTCCATTTTATTAAAGCCCCACTTCAGGCTGAGGTATAATTTCCCCCCACAGGACCCCCACACTATGCAGGGTATAAGGAATTCTGACATCATTACACACAACACAGGATCTACAGTTCTGTTTTGCTTATGAGGATGCCAAGGGTCCCCCACATCCTAATACCATAGAATAAAAAGAAAGGAGCCAAATGGAGGGACATTGGGAGGAGGAGCTGTGAGGTCAGTGTGATGTCATAGGATTCTCTGACTCTGGATGGAGGGACATTGGGAGGAGGAGCTGTGAGGTCAGTGTGATGTCATAGGATTCTCTGACTCTGGATGGAGGGACATTGGGAGGAGGAGCTGTGAGGTCAGTGTGATGTCATAGGATTCTCTGACTCTGGATGGAGGGACATTGGGAGGAGGAGCTGTGAGGTCAGTGTGATGTCATAGGATTCTCCATCCCCTGCCACTTATAAAAGTGGTATAATCCTTTGGTATAGACTGATGAGGTGAGAAGGTGACACTTCTCCACAATGAGGAGAATGTTCCGGCCCCGGAAGTGGGGGAATGTTCTGCCCCTGAAGGGGTTCATCTGGGTTCCCACACTATATATGTGTGTATCATCATCTGCTGGAGATAAAAGACGTCACAGTGACTATGGAGGAAGAGGACGGACGTGACTATGGAGGAAGAGGATGGACGTGACTATGGAGGAAGAGGATGGACGTGACTATGGAGGAAGAGGACGGACGTGACTATGGAGGAAGAGGACGGACGTGACTATGGAGGAAGAGGACGGACGTGACTATGGAGGAAGAGGACGGACGTGACTATGGAGGAAGAGGACGGATGTGACTATGGAGGAAGAGGACGGACATGACGGGGGGTTAATGGGTGTAAATAGGAAATAACATCTTATTACCTCCTCTGCTGCCACTTCCAGCAACGTCTCCTCTCTGCTTCCTCCCAACTCAGCTCTCACCCAGAACTTCCTGTCTGTACCTGACATCACTTCCTGTCTGTACCTGACATCACTTCCTGTCTGTCTTCCATAGAGACTTCCTGTGTGGGTAGAAGTGAGATCCCCACCTTGTGGAGCTCAGAGGAACTGCAGCCCCGAGAAGCGTCTGGTAGTGTGGCCCCGGCCTTGTGCTGGGTGTGTATGGACTGTAGATCCTTGTGTAGGGAGGAAATGACTCCTATCTGTGACTGCTGTAATCTGCTGACTGGCATCTCCTGTGAAATCTGACACTGGCACTGGATACACACAAGGCAGTCAGGGATTTCAGCCCCTCCCTTCTCCCAGACTGTAATACAGAGAGAGCCAATCAGAAGAGGTATTAAAGGAGCCAATGACGGGGACTTTCTCAGCAGGAGGTGCAGCTGCAAAGCATTGTGGAATATGCAGTCCTGAACAGAAATGGCCTGATAGGCTGATATGAGGGATGGAACTACAGAGACCAGCATGCTTAGTGAGAGCAGAGTGAAGGACTCCATCTTGTTTTTCCTGAGGGGAGGCAGTCTGCATGTGGCAGGAGACAGTCTGGACCTGGCAGAGAAGTGCTCAGGGTCAGTTCACTCCATGTTTAGGTATCTGCATCAGTCAGGGAACATCCAACCTGAGAGATGTGGCCTACAGTACAGTGCCTACACCGACAGTGTGAAGGGCTCATCGTGAGGTGACCACAGGAGCCGGTCATTTCCAGGACCATGGTTTGGGCCTTAGTCCCAGGATCTGGTGAGAGGGATTTTGCCCCCTGGCAGATGACAGGAACACGGCACACAGAGACATGACACTTCTCCCATACTCACCAGGCACTGGGTTGTGTAGATGGTCCTGCTATACAGACACAGTGTTTGCTTTGCTATACAAATCCTGCCACGGGATTACAATGATACTTTACCATAGGAGTGTAAGTGCACCAATGAAAGTGTCTCGCTGAAGACCCCAACATTCATCCTGTTACCAAGAGACTGAAGTTACTGGTGCCATACGGGCACGCGCATTCGTATTCAGGCCTCTATATTGCATGGTGTGGGAGGGAATAGCTCTACCTTGGAAAGTAGCTATGAAGCATCAGTTGGGCGCAGTGTTTGCCTATTGGGCTTGTGGTGTCGGGGGTTAGAAGGGAGAAGTCTGACACCACACAGAGTCATCCTTCTGCTCTCCTCCTGCTTGGACATCATAGAGCTGAGTTTATGTAAAGGGGTTTAGACCCACTTTGAGGGCGCCATGTAAGTGTTTCCTCTGCTCTTGGGGTTATTCACGGTTGGAATCCCCTGAAAGCAGCCTGAGTGTAAAAGTGAGTTATATTGCTTCCGGTCTCAGGATTTGCTGTTCTCTGGATTCACCGAACGTATACCTGTTGTTCATGTTTATTACTTCCCATAGAGGTCTTACAGTAAAGCTGATCTCTGTGTTTATTATACCGTGTGTGCTTTTCATTGGTCCTTGTACTTCACTATTGTCAGGGGTGTCAGTTGGGGCTGAGACAGTTCTTGGGGTTGGGAGGCAGAGTGGTGGAGTGAACAAACTTACCCCCTTTGGGGGTATCGCTACACTGATAGAGGGGTCACCTCCACTCCCACCAAGGAGGACAGAAATATATGACTGCCTAGTCCAGCCTTTCTCAGCCAGGGGTCCTCCAAAGGGTTCTTGGGGTAAAGCTGCATCTTTGGAGACTGACAAGCACTAGGCTTGCTCACCCTGATAGTAGAAGAAATGGCCGCTGCCCCAGTCTATAACTGGCCTTCACAGCAAGGAGCACTTGAACGGGCAACGCATGTCACACAACAAAAGAGAAAAGTTCCCGGCTCAACTTACCAGCCAGCCTGCAAACAAACCGAATTACCCTGTCTAACAGTATGCGTTAAAAACGGGTTTAGTTAGCACACATTTGCAATCACATTGTAAGCTACAGAGCCTCGTCACAGCACCCCGATATTCTGTAGTCCTAACTCTACAAATTAATTGAACCCCCATAGTAGAGGCACATGTATTTAATGGCTAGACCAAGGGCAGGTGGACCTGAGGGAGCCCACCCCTCTTTAACCACTCCAAGTTCAGACACTTTCCCCCCCTTCCTGCCCAGGCCAATTTTCAGCTTTCAGCACTGTCACACTTTGAATGACCATTGCGCAGTCATGCAACACTGTACCCATATGATTTTTTTAGCATTTTTTGAGACAGAAAAAACTTTATTTTGGTGGTATTTTTATTTTTTTGCTTTATAAATGCAAAAGTCCAAAAATTTTGAAAAAAAGTGTTTTTCTTACAAAATTTTGCAAATAAATATTTCATCATACATCTTGGCCAAAATGTATTCCGTTATCTTTTTAGTAAAACAAAAAATAACCCAAATTAGTTTATAACCAAAAATTATAATTTTTAAAAAATATTTTAACATTTTTATTTTATTTTTTTATATTATTATTATTTTTTTTTTTAACATACTGTCACCATGGTGACACTGTACTACCTGTGGGGGGTGATGAAGATTTTTTAAATTATTTTTTACACCGATTGCTTTTACACCAATAAAGAGGAATAATTTCTCCTTCTCTCTGGCTGCATTCTTGCAGCCATTGAGAAATACTGTGTGAGATGTGATTGGTCACAGCTTGTCACATGGTACAAGGCTGTTGTGAATAGCCCTGTACCATGTGACCTCTGTGATCATTTACAGATTTCACACGTAGTAAGCAATGATGTCAGAAGTGACATGTGATCACTGATTGGTCAATCAGTGATCACATGATCGTGACCTCGCACAGAGGTCCTGTAAGATGAATGGTGTTCCACTGTGTCTGGAGGACACAGCGGGCACCGGATTGTGGTGCTGCATGCTCCCAGGGAGCGCACACAAGCAGGGGGCGGGGAGGCCATTTATAAATGGCCACCCACCCCTGCACTGCCACTGTCCGGCCGTTTATATACAACGGCCGGACAGGAGGTGGTTAAAGGTACCGGAGCGCACCGGACACCCAGCGTATAGCACAATGGCAGCCAAGGTGTCCAGTATGTCTCCTCCCCAACAATTCAACAGAACAAAAAATGGCCACTGCCCCAGTACCCTGATAGTCAGGAATCGTGTTTGTGTAGTTAGTGCCGGGACACGGCTAGGATTTTGGTTTTGAGGTTTCTGCCGTTACTTTGTGGAACATTGTACAGCACCTGTAATCAGCACCAATAAACACTGCACTGTGTGACACCACATCACTGGACTGGTATCTGTCCCTGAAAGTGTGCCCATCCCAGGGAGCTTTATACCCTCTACCCATCCCCAGCCCACGATTCAGAAACATTGAACTGCAATTTCCACTGCTCTCACCAGTCTTCCAGCAACACCAAATCCTGTTCCATGTTACAGATACCTCCAAGTTCTATATGTAGTCTCGGGGGTCCCTGTGGAAGTCCATGTGTGGACATTTCTACCTATGATAAATGACAGGCTAAACCCACCTGGAGACTTTCTCCACACCTGGAGTGTGCTGAGTTCTTGGAGAACGTCTACACAGTGTTTCCAGATTGGCTTTATCACCCCAACGAGCTCGCTCCAGTTCATGGATGTCATCATTATGTTTGGAGGATCTCACCAGTCAGGAGCCTTTCCTGTCATCCTACATGTTCCCTTCTGAGGATTGTTCTATCCTTCCAAACAAATGTATGAAATCATGGATGAGTCCTCCTTCTATGTGATCTAGAAGATCTTCAATCACAATGTCTTTATGGATGAAGTGGATGGCCCAGTTTTTTTACATCCTTATAATTTATGTCTAACATCCTCATTATGAGTGGATTGATATATATTTTTATACTTTAGGATGTATTTTTGCATTTTCTTCAACAAAAGGATCAGTTTTGGTGGTATCTGTTTTATTAACTATACATTTGGTTTTTGTGTTCTGTGTTTTTAAGACTTTTTTATATGTAATAAAATATCTTTATTAAACATAAGAGCTATTTATTATTTATTATTTTTGAACTTCCCTGGTAGTCCTGTAAGATTGATATTTTTATGTTTCTGCAGTTCCTCTGAAATCCACAAGGTGGTGATCTCACTTATACCCAAACAAATGGTCTCTATAGAATACAGAAAGGAAATGATGTCAGGTACAAACAGGAAGTGATGTCGGGTAAAGACAGGAAGTCATCTGGAATAAAGACAGGAAGTTCCATATGGTAGAAACCAGCAAGGAGACGTTGGTGAAAGTGGCAACAGAGGAGGTAATAAGATGTTATTTCCTATTTACACCCAGTAACCCCCCGTCATGTCCGTCCTCTTCCTCCATAGTCATGTCTGTCCTCTTCCTCCATAGTCACTGTGACATCTTTTATCTCCAGCAGATGATGATACACATATATAGTGTGGGAACCCAGATTAACCCCTTCAGGGGCAGAACATTCCCCCACTTCCGGGCCGGAACATTCTCCTCATTGTGAAGATAAATTCTAGTAATATGGTCCTCATGGATGAAGGGGAGCTGAGGGGTCTCTTTGGGGGTACAGAGGATGGAGGACTTTGGGGCCCCTTGGAGGGTAGTGGATCCCAAGTTCTCTGAGGGGGTAGAGTAGCCAAAGGACTTTAGGTCCTTGATAGGAGATCTCTGAGAGAAGAGGAGGTACTATGGCTCAGGGAGTCGCTGAGTTAGGGAGGGGGCTGTTGGTCTATGATGGTCCTCCTACCTGAACTTACTTTCAGACCTCCTTACAGAACTCCAGCCAAGAAAAGAAGACAACCTTCACCTTCTTACCATCTCACCTGTCAAATAATATTGTCCAAGTGGAATGAAGGACAGTTCTTCACCCCTTGGTGGGCACTTGTTTCTAAAGGAGGTCTGTATGCTCAGCATAGACTAACAGGTAGTCAGGGGTCAGTGCTGAACATCTTCCAGAGACACTCCAATACCTCCCATGACACAGGCTCTGGCAGTGCCCGGTGCTGGAATTCAGCACACCAGGAACCCACCACCACTCTGTACAATGTCCTGGGTATTACAGTATATTTGGCAACCAAAGGTCTTCCCCTGTTGTCCCACTCCTACCCACACTGAGCTGCCATTGGAGGGAGGAGAACAGAGTCCTCCCCCAAAGCTCTCTCTGCTCCACCAGCAGCATTCTCCTGCTATCCAATCCAATCCCTTCTCTTACTGAAGAGAGTGACAGTGACATCACTCCTGTCAGTCAGCAGGCTGCCGGAGATTGGAGCCTTGCAGCCGGATATCGGGCAATTATCCTGATTATCCAGCAACTCCAATCAAAAGTCATCAAGTTCCCCTTCCTGGACACCACGATGACCCAACATTGACCTCACAGCACTGCCTCAGAGTAAACAAGTCATAGGAAGGATCATATTTATCATTCCTTGTCTGCAGATCTAAAACTCATCAAAACCAGTTCAGAGACCAAACAAACCCAACAGAGAAAAGGGGATTTCTGATCCAGCAAGCCGAGGACCCAGGACCTTGGAAATGTACTAAACGTTAAGCAGTCCCAGCGATGTGGAAATTTATCAAAAAACTATTTGTCCAAGGGACTAAATCGGGGTCCCAAACTACTTGTCCTCATGACAATCTACTTGTCCTGATAAAAATAATAATTGAACCCAAACCATATTTATATCCGGTGTTTATTGTTCTACTATTACTGAATGAGACGTTTTATCACGAAGGACTGTCAATGGATGGATGTCCCTTTATAGCATGAAATGACTTTGCCAGGGTGGAGAATATGAAGGTTGATGCACATGGGAGCACTTGGGTGCTCAGTACAAGCACATGCTGAGCAGACAAATCAAGCTCCAGTGTCCTCCAGGATTGGATCATTTTGTTTTCTGTTCAGCCCACTGATTGGATGAACAATATGAGTAATGTATGGACTGCCTTAATGAGCCGATACAACAGGACAATGACCCAAAGCATACAAGTAATTCAACAAAACAATGGCTGCAACAGCACAGAATACGCCTTCTGGAGTGGCCCAGTCAGAGTCCTGACCTCAACCCGATTGAAATGTTTGTGTAGTATTATGTTCAGCAGACTGTGTTCTTCTATTGTTGTGACTTAGATGATGTTCAGAGCACATTTTATGCCCAATTCATGCAAAACCCCACGTAATCCCAAGGGGTTCACATACTTGTTCTTGGAACTGTAGAGTGCAGCAGTCAGGATGAGCACCATGTTCACATAAGAGTCCCCCCTTGCATCAAAGTCCCCATCTTTACCCCCTTACATGAGTGCCCAGCGGAGTCCCCCCTTACGTCAGTGTCCAGCGGAGTGTCCCCCCCTTACATCAGTGTCCAGCAGAGTGTCCCCCCCCTTACGTCAGTGTCCAGCGGAGTGTCCCCCCCCCTTACGTCAGTGTCCAGCGGAGTGTCCCCCCCTTACATCAGTGTCCAGCAGAGTGTCCCCCCCCCTTACGTCAGTGTCCAGCGGAGTGTCCCCCCCCCTTACGTCAGTGTCCAGCGGAGTGTCCCCCCCCCTTACATCAGTGTCCAGCGGAGTGTCCCCCCCCCTTACGTCAGTGTCCAGCGGAGTGTCCCCCCCCCTTACGTCAGTGTCCAGCGGAGTGTCCCCCCCCTTACGTCAGTGTCCAGCGGAGTGCCCCCCTTACGTCAGAAGTCAGAGCTCAGCGGAGTGCCCCCTTTACGTAAGAACTCAACGGAGTGCCCCCCCTTACATCAGAGCTCAGCAGAGTCCCCCCTTACATCAGAGCTCAGCTGCTAACTGGACATGGAATAGGGAAGTGTGAAGCTCCTGGAAGAACAGGGAGAGGGGAGGTAGATAAGGAGAGAAGGGAAGGAGGTGGGGAAAGCTCCATGGTAGAGCAGAGATCGCTCACCCCCAGGCTGCTCTCTGCAGGCTCAGACATCGCCAATTGTACAACCAGATGAATCTTCAAATTTACCCCCCCCCACGGGGCAGTCACAGAGCAGAGGGGTGGGAAGAGGCGGAGCAAAACAGAATCTCTCTCCTCCCCCGTCTATGCGAGGAGGGAGGGGGGAAGTGTGCTGTCTGAACAAGTGTCACAGACACTGAGCGTGCCCAACTGCTGCTTGCCTGCAACAGGGATAAATGTAAGAAAACATCCTGCACTGCGCCCGGAACTACATGTCCCGAGAGTCAAGAGATAGGATTTGTAAATCCCGGAGTCAAAACTAAATGTGTTCCCATGGGGGCAGTAATTCTTCAATGTCCAGCAACCCTCCTATTCCCCCCTCACATCCACATCCTATTATTGTGTGACCAATACCATCCAAATCATTCTTACTTTCATTTCCCAAAGTTATCCGTCTACAAGGAGACCTGTATAGATCACATGATGGCACCAATGAGGATGGAGGAGGACCGGAGTCACATGACTGAGAAGATACTAAACCTCACCCTGGAGATCATCTACCTGCTGACCGGAGAGGTGAGGAGGATTCTGGGAGGTCACATGACATCACTCTTATCTCTATTAATAAAACACAGACCTGACCGGAGAGGTGAGGAGGATTCTGGGAGGTCACATGACATCACTCTCATCTCTATTAATAAAACACAGACCTGACCGGAGAGGTGAGGAGGATTCTGGGAAGTCACATGACATCACTCTCATCTCTATTAATAAAACACAGACCTGACCGGAGAGGTGAGGAGGATTCTAGGAGGTCACATGACATCACTCCTATATCTATTAATGAAACACAGACCTGACCGGAGAGGTGAGAAGGATTCTGGGATTCTAACATGATGTTCCTATTGGTTCCTCAATACAGAAATTGAAGTCAGGTGATCATATGACCATCACAGTGCCTCCATGTGACTCCCTAAACCCTGAGAGACACAACATGGAGAAGATTCTAGAAGTCACCAAGAAGATGATGGAGCTGCTGACAGGAGAGGTGAGCGGTGCCGGGAATTCTGGGACATTCTCCAGTAACAGACAAGGGATGTGTCTGGATGGTGACTGTATCATTGTGTGTGTCAGGTTCCTATAAGGTGTCAGGGTGTCACTGTCTATTTCTCCATGGAGGAGTGGGAGTATTTAGAAGGACACAAGGATCTCTACAAGGACGTCATGATGGACAATCAGCCGCCCCTCACATCACCGGGTAAGAGGAGACTTTATTGTAAAGGAGAGAGCAGTACGGAGGATCCACCTAGATCCCCCATCATCTGATAAACACATAGAAACAATGGATTCAGTCAGTGTGTGTGTTTCCTACAGATGGATCCAGTCATGGGAACCCACCAGAGAGATGTCCCCGTCCTCTGTATTCCCGGGATTCCACACAGGAAGGTCACACCATCCCTCACCATCATCAGGTAGATGATGACAATTATTGGTAGTTGTGATTTATACACAGCATGTTTGTTACAATGAATGTTTTATTATATCTGTGACGGAAGTGTAGGCAGGACAGAACACACACGGAGGATGATAAACACACAAAGTTTTATTGAAATGGGAGAGACACTCAATCAGGGTAATAAGGTAGCGTCCGGGTACCCAAAAAGGGGGAAGAGGGGGGAGGAGTCTGAACAGTTGTAATCCCGGTAGCGATGACCCGAGCACTCGGGGGGGGGGGGGGGGGGGGGCAGTCCAGGTAGCTACGATAATCCAGGCACGCAATAGGGCAGTCCAAGCAAGTATTAATCCACGTGGGGCAGTCCCAGCAAGGGTAATAGAGAGATTCAATGGGGCAGTCCAGGCAGAGAAAGTATGGGTGTTCAGTGGGGCAGTCCAGACAAGGCAATAGGGGAATTCAATTGGTCAGTTCAGATGGAAAATATGAGCATTCAGTGGGGCAGTCCAGACAAGGCAATATATTGATTCAAAGGGGCAGTCCAGGCAGGGAAGTATGAACACTCACGGTTTAGGCAGGGGTAACTTCCCAGATGCACACAGCGGTCAGTAGGCAGGGGTGACTTTTCAGGCACACAGCGGCAGCAGGCAAAGGTAACTCTCGGGCACACAGAGGCAGCAGGCAGGGGTAACTCCCGGGCACACAGCGGCAGCAGACAGGGGTAACTCCCGGGCACACAGCGGCAGCAGACGGGTAACTCCCGGGCACACAGCGGCAGCAGACAGGGGTAACTCCCGGGCACACAGCGGCAGCAGACAGGGGTAACTCCCGGGCACACAGCGGCAGCAGACAGGGGTAACTCCCGGGCACACAGCGGCAGCAGGCAGGGGTAACTTCTGGGCACACAGCGGCAGCAGGCAGTGGTGCCTCCTGGGCACACAGCGGCAGCAGGCAGCGGTAACTTCTGGGCACCCAGTGCAGCAGGCAGGGGTATCCTCTAGGTACACAGCGGCAGCAGGCAGGAGTAACCTCTAGGGACACAGCGATCAGCAGAGCACTCAGCAGGGTCTGGGCTGTGGGGTCTGGCCTCGGCTCAGACCTCACACAGCTGTTCTTCCTGTGATCAGGGGAACAACAACCGCCAGGGTTATGCTCCAGTCCTCTTATCCCGGAGCAGGACGCTTCCTGGTTGCAATGGCCGACCCTGCGTCAGGTTGCTGGGGCAATGAGGCATGCCCCCCTCACTCCGGCCGTGCCCAGGGAGCCTTTGTCTCCAGCGGGAGCAGAGCGCGGGAAGCCTCGGGAATGCACTGCGCCCACCGGGACAAGGAGGGGGGGCGTACAGAGACACCCCAGTGGCCTGCAAGTGAAGAATCCACCTGCAGGCACAGCAGGGTGTCAGACTCCTCAGTGGTATCACCAGGGAGAGGTGCTAACCACACCACAGGGGACAGTTCCTGACCTCCTGCACAGCCTTTGATGTAGGCCTGTGCAGGAGGTAGGAACCTGGAAGGGAGGGGGGAGGATGAAAGGGAGTGAGGGGAAAGCTGTGACAGGAGGGGGGAGGAAGATGAAGGAGAGTAAGGGGGGACTGTGACATATCTTTCAGAGTGGACTCCTCGGGGATAATAATATTGATGTTAAAGAAGAGTATAAAGAGGAGGATGAGGAGTATGGAGTGATGGAGGAGTTTTCAGAAGGACACAAGGATATGATGGAGCCACCTAATACCAGGAACCCCCCAGAGAGATGTCCCCGTCCTCTGTATTCCCGGGATTCCACACAGGAAGGTCACACCATCCCTCAGTATCACAAGGTTGGTGGGATGGAGCATCTAGAACATGGACTTGTATGGGTCATGTGTGGATTTTTTAAATGATATTTTCTCTCATTTCCTTGATTTAGAGTGGAGATCCAATCAATATAGAATTTGAGGTGAAAGCAGAAGAAGAAGAGGCGTATGTGAGGGATGATCAGCAGTCTATGGAGGAGGATGGAATAACGGGGACATTTATAGAGGAGGACACTCCTACAGAGATCAGCACAGGTGGGTCATGAACACTAAATCCATTCCTCCACCCATACTGCTCACTGATTGGTCCAGAGTAGGGCGGGGACTGGGTGATATCAGCCTGTAATCCCCTGGTCACTTTCCTGAGCTGTGTTCCCCGTCCTGTATTCCTGGATTTCTCTCGGATAATCTTCCTTCTCTGTGCTGCAGACACAATTTATGTCTCTAGACTGGATTTATGGAGGTTCTGGGGTTCAGCTGGCAGCAAAATGTTGGTGTTCACTATAGATGTTGCTCAACTTGGCATTTGGCGTATGAGACTTGGACATTTTTTCCCATGCCCGGGTCCAGCAAGATCTCTGACAGGACAATTCTCCCAGGGTTCCTTGCTCTGTGGTCTGCTGGCTGTGCCGGGTGGAGGGATATGTCTGTAGTGTCTCAGACCCAAGTCACTGAGTGCAGTCTCAGGAGATGGGAGGCAGCGGTGTGGGATCTCTGCAACTTGTCTACAGTAAACATTTAATATTCCACTGATTACTGAATACCAATATTATGAGTCCTGACCCTTACACTGTATAATTTATATTGTACATTACATACTCCTGACCCCTGCACTATATACTCTATGTTGTACATTACATACTCCTGACCCCTGCACTATATACTCTATGTTGTACATTACATACTCCTGACCCCTGCACTATATACTCTGTTGTACATTACATACTCCTGACCCCTGCACTATATACTCTATGTTGTACATTCCATACTCCTGACTTCTGCTCTCCCCCTCCCCCCCACTGCTATATATACACATAATATGGATTCTCGTTTGTTACACCCATTTCCTCCCAGCTGGACATTTTATATCGGGTGATGTGATTGGAGCACAGACTTTTACATGGTGATAATAATGTGATAACATCCTCCAACTTTGGACCCTTAGACTGAAAGTGGGGGTGGGGACCCTCGTCCTATAATCCCCTCATCACTGTCCCTCCTATAAAAGACAGTTCTGGTTGTTTCCTCACTCTCTGACTAAGGTCCATGAATAAAGAAATGACCTGGTAGGAGATCAGAGGAGCCATTTCCTAGTTCCCTTGAGGGTGGAATTGTAAGCTCCTCAGAGACCAAGCTGCCGGATGTGGGCGGAGTCCTGGTTTGGGGGAACCAATCAGCTCCTGTCTAGTAATCCTCTTTGTCTTTGTATTTTAGTCCATGGCCGGGAGATGAGGAAAACCTCCGAGGATTGTCTCACTTTGTCTGCAGACTGGAAAGTAGAAGATGAGGACATCACACAGTATAGTCCAGGAGAAAACCCGGCTCCCTCCAATGTCCATCCGGCACCACCCAGTGTAGATGGACCATCGGATTCCTCGTATCCTGAGGAACCTCAGACTGTGCGGGACCGGGCCGGCCTTCCAACAGGGAAGAGGTTCTCCTGTACAGAGTGCGGGAAGGGTTTTCCTTCTAAATCTCATCTTAATGTGCATAAAAGATCTCACACGGGGGAGAAGCCGTATTCCTGTGCTGAGTGCGGGAAATGTTTTTCACAGAAGTCCAGTCTGTACAAGCATCTGAGAGTTCACACAGGGGAAAAGCCGTATTCCTGTTCTGAATGCGGGAAATGTTTTTCAGATATGTCTAACCTTTATCATCATCAGAGATCTCACACAGAGGAGAAGCCGTATTCCTGTTCAGAGTGTGGGAAATGTTTTGTAGAAAAATCAAAACTTGTCAGACATCAGAAGTCTCATGAGATGGAAAAGCCATATTCCTGTCCTGAGTGCGGGAAATTTTTTTCAAGGAAGTCTAATCTTTACACACATCAGAGATCTCACACAGGTGAAAAGCCATTTTCCTGTCCTGAGTGCGGGAAAAGTTTTTCACATAAACCCAGTCTTTACACACATCAGAAGTTGCACACAGGGGAGAATCCATATTCCTGTTCTGAGTGTGGGAAATGTTTTTCAGGCAAGTCCGGTCTTTCCACACATCAGAGAATTCACACAGGTGAAAAGCCATATTCATGTCTTGAGTGCGGGAAATGTTTTTCAAGGAAGGCCAGTCTGTACAAACATCAGAGATCTCACACAGGGGAGAAGCCATATTCCTGTTCTGAATGCGGGAAATGTTTTTCAGATATGTCTAACCTTTATCATCATCAGAGATCTCACACAGAGGAGAAGCCGTATTCCTGTTCAGAGTGTGGGAAATGTTTTGTAGAAAAATCAAAACTTGTCAGACATCAGAAGTCTCATGAGATGGAAAAGCCATATTCCTGTCCTGAGTGCGGGAAATTTTTTTCAAGGAAGTCTAATCTTTACACACATCAGAGAACTCACACAGGTGAAAAGCCATATTCCTGTCCTGAGTGCGGGAAAAGTTTTTCAAGGAAGTCTAATCTTTACACACATCAGAGATCTCACACAGGTGAAAAGCCATTTTCCTGTCTTGAGTGCGGGAAATGTTTTTCAAGCAAGTGTGTTCTTTTCAGACATCAGAGATCTCACATGGGTGAAAAGCCATATTCCTGTCCTGAGTGTAGGAAATTTTTTTCAGATAAATCCCATCTTTACAGACATCAGAGATCTCACATGGGGGAGAAGCCACTTTCCTGTCCTGAGTGAGGGAAATGTTCCTCTCTGAAGTCCTGTCTTCCTGTACATCAGGGGTCCCACACAACCCTGGAGGTGTATTAGTGCCTTGAGTGCGGGAAATGTCTTCTAGATGAATGTTGCTGGACATCCCAGCTCTCATGTGGGGAAGAAGCACACCCTGATATACACCTCAGATATACTCCATGGCTGATCTTCATCATGGAAGAAACAGTTCATAAGGAGATCAGAGGTCCCCAAAGACATGGATGAAGTGTGGGACCGGGTCGGTCATTGATGGCAGGAGAAGAAGTTTTCAATGTATTTTCCATCAATGGAAGACATTCCAGCAGCTCAGATGTGATCCTAATAACATTGGTTCCCCCATTCACACAGGAGGAATGGACATGAACTCTCACTGAGGGAATTGCTATACAAACATTCTATGAATAGACCCCCAAATGTCAGGAGACGTTTCTATAAAGACGGGAAGTATGGAGCAGAGAAATGAATAGACCTCCCAGCAATGTTATTACCAGGCTGCAGCTAGGGGGAGCTCTAATGTCACCCCAGCAGAGGGATCCCATCTAGCCCACATTAACCCTCTCACTGCCAGAGCTGTTTCTGCATGATTTTGCACACATGGGAAAATGCAGATTTTGGTCCTGAAGATGAGATAAACCCCCAAACATCTATTCTGTGACATCAGAGGCCCTGGAGAATAAAATGGTGGTGATTGTTAAGGTGTTCCCCGTACACAGATTCCCCTTCATATCCGCCTTTATTTCCTCCTTTCCCCCATTTTCTATGTTGGGATCTTTTCTACAATACTTTGTTATAATAATGGAACACGTTGTGTATTGTATTGTACACCAATAATAATGACTCCGCCCCCACATTCCAGACAAGGGATCTTCCTGACCAATCGGATTCCTTCCTTTACTATTTCCTGATTTTTATGCTTCAATCTTGTTAAATGTAAAATTATAATAAAACATTTATTGAACAAAAACTATTGTGTGTGTCGGTGCAATGACGGCAAACTTCAATATAGAACATTGCTCCTCGGTGACACCTCACACCCTTCAATAACGGGGCAGAGTGCGGGGGTCAGCAGTATATCATATACAGCCCACCATACAGAGTGCAGAGGGGGGCTGTAGTGTGCCCCCCCTCCTGATCCATACCAGGCCACATGTCCACAACATGGGGGGCACCTTACCAGGGGGGATTCCCCCGGGCATAGCACCTTGGCTGGTGGCTGTGGGGATCTGTGGGTGGGGGTCATATTGGATTCTGGAACCCCCCTTTAATAACAAGGGGCCCCCATATACCGTCCCCCCATGTGAATGAGTGTGGGGTATATAGTACCTGACAATAGCACCAGCCCAATGACAGCTCCCTGAACTATCATCATCTACATAAGTGAAGGGACAGGGATGGTGGGACCTCATTACCCAAATGTGACCAGTGACCATATTTGGTCAGTGATGTCACTGCTATCCCCGCCCCCTTCCTTACATGGCAGGGATTCCCAATGACATCACTGATTCCTGGGGGTGTGGCCGCTGTACCCATCCATGTCTTCCTCAGGTACCAGTGACAGCGGGAAGCTGTTATAGATAGAAGTGGTAGAAATGTCTCTTCTATATGTGATGATCGGCTCCTGCAAAACACGGGACCGGAACAGGCAAAGTTTGGTTTGTACTGTCGTCTCATCCCTACTCTCCGACAACTAAACCCAGAGATCATCCCAAGTGGTCATTGTATTTGTCCCTTACATTGGGGACCAATGGGAGAAGGACCCCTTATATCAGTGGTCAGTGTAGTGGTCCCTTACATTGGTGACCAATGGGAGAAGGACCCCTTATAACAGAGTTCAGTGTAGTGGTCCCTTACATTGGTGACCAATGGGAGGACCCCCTTATATCAGTGGTCAGTATAGTGGTCCCTTACATTGGTGACCAATGGGAGAAGAACCCCTTATATCAGTGGTCAGTGTATTGGTCCCTTACATTGGTGACCAATGGGAGAAGGATCCCTTATATCAGTGGTCAGTGTAGTGGTCCCTTACATTGGTGACCAATGGGAGAAGGACCCCTTATATCAGTGGTCAGTGTAGTGGTCCCTTACATTGGTGACCAATGGGAGAAGGACTCCCTTATATCAGTGGTCAGTGTAGTGGTCCCTTACATTGGTGACCAGTGGGAGAAGGACCCCCTTATATCAGTGGTCAGTGTAGTGGTCCCTTACATTGGTGACCAATGGGAGAAGGACCCCCTTATATCAGTGGTCAGTGTAGTGGTCCCTTACATTGGTGACCAATGGGAGAAAGACCTCTTATATCAGTGGTCAGTGTAGTGGTCCCTTACATTGGTGACCAATGGGAGAAGGACCCCCTTATATCAGTGTAGTGGTCCCTTACATTGGTGACCAATGGGAGAAGGACCTCTTATATCAGTGGTCAGTGTAGTGGTCCCTTACATTGGCGACCAACGGGAGAAGGACCCCTTATATCAGTGGTCAGTGTAGTGGTCCCTTACATTGGTGACCAATGGGAGAAGGACCCCTTATATCAGTGGTTAGTGTAGTGGTCCCTTACATTGGTGACCAATGGGAGAAGGACCCCTTATATCAGTGATCAGTGTAGTGGTCCCTTACATTGGTGACCAATGGGAGAAGGACCCCCTTATATCAGTGGTCATTGTATTTGTCCCTTACATTGGTGACCAATGGGAGAAGGACTCCCTTATATCAGTGGTCTGTGTAGTGGTCCCTTACATTGGTGACCAATGGGAGAAGGACCTCATATCAGTGGTCAGTGTAGTGGTCTCTTACATTGGTGACCAATGGGAGAAGGACCCCTTATATCAGTTGTCAGTGTAGTGGTCCCTTACATTGGTGATCCCTCTTATATGAGTGGTCAGTGTAGTGGTCCCTTACATTGGTGACCAATGGGAGAAGGACCCCTTATATCAGTGGTCATTGTATTTGTCCCTTACATTGGTGACCAATGGGAGAAGGATCCCTCTTATATGAGTGGTCAGCAGGGGCAGACTGACAACTCATAGGGGATCATGGGGCCCCTGTGTCCTTGCCCAAACTCTAAAAAGCCTATGAAAAAAAGGTACCAGGGGCATCTTATGGGGCCCCCTACTGACCCGGTGCCCGTGTTTCCAAATGGTTAGTCCGCCCCTGGTGGTCAGTGTAGAGATCCTTTACATTGGTGACCAATGGGAGAAGGATCCCTTATATCAGTGGTCAGTGTAGTGGACCCTTACATTGGTGACTGATTGGAGAAGGATCCCTTATATCAGTGGTCAGTGTAGTGGACCCTTACATTGGTGACCAATGGGAGGAGGACCCCCTTATATCAGTGGTCAGTGTAGTGGTCCTTTACATTGGTGACCAATGGGAGGAGGACCCCTTTATATCAGTGGTCAGTGTAGCAGTCCATTACAAGACTAGAAGGTCTAAAAAAAATGAATGAATGAATCACCAGGACCAGATGGCTTGCATCTGAGAGTCCTCAAGGAATGTAGCCAGGTCATTCATAGACAGTCATCCCTCATATTTAGGAAAGCTTACTGACCGGAATGGTGGCAGCAGATTGGTGAAAATCTAACGTGGTTCCAGTATTCCAGAAAGGGCCGAGATACATATCTGGAAGCTCCAAGCCAGTCAGCCTAACATCAATAGTTTGTAAACTATTGGAGGGATGATAAGGGACCATACCCAAGAATTTGCTGATGAACATAGTATCATTAGTAGTAACCAGCATGGATTTATGGGAAAAGATCGTTCTTGTCAGACCAACCTATTAACAATCTATGAGGAGGTGATCTGTAATCTGGATAAAGGAACCCCCGTGGATGTAGAAGGAACGAGGATTGTGTCACTTCCAGAGTCACTCAGATGTAAACAAGCCATTTCCAGCTTGTGAAAGCATCAGAATGAACTGATCTTGGTTTGATCGGATGTTTTTATGGTCAGATTGGGATCTGGGGTCCAATAGACTGCAGATGTCTCAGTAAAGAGAACCTGTCTGATAGCAATAAAAGTCCTGAAAAAAATTGGGACAGTGTAAAAATAGAAAAAAACTTTAAGAAATAATTAAAAAATGAAAGCAACCCCCCCACTGTGTTTGCACACGAATGCTAACACATACAGAAGTCCACCACACATTGTAAACGGTGTTCTCACCACACGTGTCTCCACACAGGTATGGCTGGAAATGTCAGAGTGAGAGCGACAATTCCGGCATCAGACCTCCTGTGTACCTCTACACTGGTAACCTGAGTGACACCTATGGGGGGTATTTAGGCCCCGTAGTTTGGTGCCGTTCCACTGGCGTTTGCAATTTTAAAGTGTGACATGTTAGGTATCTATTTACTCGGCACAACATCGTGTTTCACCAATGGGTGAGAGACCTGTGTATAAACAATACAGATCTCTCTCGTGAGCTCCTGCGCACTGCTTTGTATGGCTCTGCATAGCAGTGTGCGCACAGTGAAGCACACACACAGCCCCCATAGTGAAACAGCACACAGTTAACCCTTTGATTGCCCCAGATGTAAATCCCTTCCTGCCCAGTGCCATTAGTACAGTGTCAGTGCTTTTTATTAGCACTGATCACTGTATTGGTGTCACTGGAGATGTCAGTGACACCAAGTCAGTTCACTCCAGTGTCAGAATGCCGACTGCAGTTCCACTATAAGTCACTGACCATTACTAGTATATAAAAAAATCCCAGTATTTACACCACCATTTGTAGACGCTATATCTTTCACGTAAACCAATTAATTTACACGTATTGGGATTATTTTTACCAAAGACATGGAGCAGAATACATATTGGTTGAAATTTAAGATGAAATTTGATTTTTTGTAGGGAGGTAAATTTCATTAGGGTGCAGCGTTGCATGACCGCGCAATTGTCAGTTAAAGTGCAAGAAAATCTTAATGCTGACAAGTCAGAATTGCTGTCTAATAATAATGACTTGTGGTGTAATACTGGTAAACGCATGTCTGCCCCTCCCCCAACAATCTCATGAGTCATTACAACTAGAGGGCGCTATCCAGCAATTGAATGTTGCCTCTGAGAATTATAAAAGACTGTGTTACATATATTGGTCTGTTACAGCCGTACAACACTCAGGAGTCATTGGAGGATTGAGGGGTTCAGGAGCTCAATCCTGAAGAGACAATTTAGTGGTGCGAACAAAGACAGAGGCAGAAGTGAGGATAACATCTCCATGAATCCAGATCTGATCGCTCTGCGTCTACTAGACACTCCTCAACATCTTCCCAATCCATACAATCAAGGTTCTCTGCACTCAGTCAGCAACTAATAAAAGCCGTGCTGATGCTGAAGATTCTAAAATTCAGGCAGCTTTCACCCAGAAGAAAGCAGAAATGGAGGCTCAGGCCGCAGAAATGGTGGCTCAGGCCGCAGAAATGGAGGCTCAGGCCGCAGAAATGGAGGCTCAGGCCGCAGAAATGGTGGCTCAGGCCGCACATACAAAAGCAGAAATGGAGGCTCAGGCCGCAGAAATGGAGGCTCAGGCCGCACAAAAGAAAGCAGAAATGGAAGCTCAGGCCGTAGAAATGGAGGCTCAGGCCGCACAAATGGAGGCTTAGGCCACAGAAATGGAGGCTCAGGCAGCACATACAAAAGCAGAAATGGAAGCTCAGGCCGCAGAAATGGAGGCTCAGGCCGCAGAAATGGAGGTTCAGGCTGCAGAAATGGAGGCTCAGGCTGCAGAAATGGAGGCTCAGGCTGCAGAAATGGAGGCTCAGGCCGCACATACGAAAGCAGAAATGGAGGCTCAGGCCGCAGAAATGGAGGCTCAGGCCACAGAAATGGAAGCTCAGGCTGCAGAAATGGAGGCTCAGGCCGCACAAAAGAAAGCAGAAATGGAAGCTCAGACCTCACAAATGGAGGCTCAGGCCGCACATAAGAAAGCAGAAATGGAAGCTCAGGCCGCAGAAATGGAGGCTCAGGCCGCACATACGAAAGCAGAAATGGAAGCTCAGGCTGCAGAAATGGAGGCTCAGGCCGCAGAAATGGAGGCTCAGGCCGCACATACGAAAGCAGAAATGGAGGCTCAGGCCTCACAAATGGAGGCTCAGGCTGCACATACGAAAGCAGGAATGGAGGCTCAAGCCGCAGAGAAAGAAACTAAAGCCACCCACCAAAAGGCAGAAATTGAAGTTTTAGAAAAACAATGTGAGCAGCCACAGCCATGACAAGGTTCTGGGTCTTAGAACAAGCCGCTAGTGAAAACAAGAGACAACAGTTCCAGACACTCAGTTGTATCTTATGTCTCAGATTCTTCACACATCTCTCCAGAACGTCAACTTCCTGTCACAGCAGCCAAAGTACTCCATCAAAGTCTCTTCTCTGCACCTCCTGTACCTCAGGATGATTTCCCTTATACTGTATCCTCCAATACATCAGACTGCAGCATCTCAGCCAGCCGCAGACACTGGTGTGTATGTAACAGACCGTCCATCATACTTTGACCTCCCAGCAAACGCACCACTCTACAAACTAACATGCCAATGGACTCTAAGCCAGCTCTGGCATTGAATGCCTTCGCAGCAACATATGTTCCCAAGTCACTTCACGTAAGTCCACCAACCGTCACAACCAACTCTGTTCCACCTGCAGTCATGCACCCAAAATCTGAAAACACAGACATGTCACAGCTTGCTAAATACATGTTCCGCAGAGAGCTTGTTAAGACCGGCCTCACCAAGTTTAATGACAAGCCTGAGAATGACAGAGGCTGGAAATCCACTTTTAAGGCCACAATGAGTGACCTAGACATCAATGCCACAGAGGAATTAGATCTACTCATCAGATGGCTAGGTCCCCTGTCCACTGAATGCATCAAGAGACTCAAAGCAGTTCATATTGACAACCCTGCTGCAGGCCTTAATGCTGCTTGGGGCAGACTTGAACATACCTTTGGCAGCCCAGAGGCCATTGAAGATGCTTTATTCAAAAGGTTGCAAAGCTTCCCAAGGATTGCTGCTAACGACAATCTAAAGTTTCAAGAAATCAGCGATGTTCTATTAGAGCTTCAACTTGTTAAGGCTGACATCAACTTACCTGGTCTCAGTTACCTTGACATCAACTTACCTGGTCTCAGTTACCTTGACACCTCTCATGGCATCAAATCTATTGTTCTAAAGCTACCATATGGACTAATGTTCTACCTGCACCTGCTACAGTTCTTGAAAAGACTGATCAAAGCAAGAGAATTGAGGACCCAAATCGCCAATGTCCAATACATAACAAACCACATCCACTTAAGAAATGTATCGGCTTCAGAAAGAAAACCCTCCAAGAATTTATGGAACTTCTGAAGAAATTTGGGTTTTGCTACAAATGCTGTGCCTCCACAGAACACTTTGCAAAGGACTGTAAAGCGATCATCAAATGTATAGAGTGTGTATGACAGCGATGACCATGTGCAAGATCTTCATCAATATTCGCACAACTCTACTACGCTCACAAACAATCTTCCTGAGGCAAGGCGGGGAGCGCCCAGATCAAGCAGCACCTTCCATCCCAGTGTTCTCTACATGTACAGAGGTCTGCAGAGAAGGATTCTGTGACAACTCCTGTGCAAAGATATGCTTGGTCCGTGTATACCCCAAAGGTCAACCTGAAAAGGCCATCAGACTGTGTACTATTCTGGAGGATCAGAGTAACAGATCTCTTACAAGAACACAGTTTTTTGAACTGTTGAACATAACTGGAGATGCTCTGCCTTGTACTCTAAGCACTTGTTCCGGCACTACAGAAGTCTTAGGTAGTAGAGCCAGTGGTCTTGTAGTTGCTCCTCATCATCACTAAGAAGACTACCCAGGACGGGGAGGATCGTGTGTGGAGTGATTCATAAGGCTCATTGGTCCTGTAGGGCCTGGGCAGGAAGGGGAGGGGGCACCCCAACCTGTGAGGATTGGCACTATACCAGCACAAGCACAAGAATTCCACCTGCATGTGTATGTGAAGTGATGCCATTCATGTGGACTATTTATACTACAGCATCCACATCTTCTATAGGGATGGTGTGTAGTAGTCCAGTAAAGTTTTTGCATGGTTCACTGTGTCACCTGATCCCGAAGGGGATTCACACACTGTTTCTTGCACTCACATATGATCCCTCAGCTGAGGATCAAGGAGGGGGAGTGTGTCCTTAGTAGCACTTACCTATTGTTTAGTGTGTGTTATTAATACTATCATTATATGTGTGACCTGTTCTCACCATTATATGGGTTTATATAGCGCCGCACTAGCTTGGTGTATATTGTAATTGCTGTTATGGCTGACATTCAGCAGATGTTCCATTGTTTCATTGTCCGTGAAGACTACAGAAACTTCCTCAGGTTCCGATGGTACCGCAATAATGATGTCAACGATGAAGTCATAGACTATCGAATGAAGGTACTATCAAGGTCCTGCAGACAAAAAGAGGGTTTGTGAAAAGAAATTCACAGAAAAGCGGCTACATTATGAACAGAATGCGATACTCAGAAAAATTCCAAAAAATTATGCTTTATTTCACATTAATGATTGACATATGGGCAATCGCCCTGGTTTACCATCACCTCAGTATGAGACAATACACACAGACCTAAAACCATTAAAATCACACCAAGACCGGTCTAGGTATATGTGCTACAAAGGCTATGACCACAATAGTCTAAAGCCCTTGCAGCACTGGCACATAGGTAACACTTCCTAAAGGAGGTATATACAAAAATTATACCATAGGTATGCAATATCACATGCTATATATATATAAGCATATATCATTACCATAAAGGTTACACCCCATAAAGGGGATTTTCCAAAAATTATACCAAGGGTATATCATATCACATGCATGCAAAACGATGGGCACAGTAATCGTCAAAAGAGAGGCATAACCCTGAGCCTATGGAAGGCAATATATGGGTAAAACATAATATATGCAGTACAACCCTATACCGGCACACGTGGTTGGGGCCCATTAATCTGTAATAAACGTGAATAGTTGTAAGGATTCTTATAATTGAAAAGAGTCCCTGTTGTTGCCTTGATGGAAAGATAGATGCAAATAGCAGAGGCTGCTTTAAATGGTTTCTTCACCACAGCATGTGGACTGCAAACCACTTTACTGTTGGAAACAAGATAAGGCCCAATGGATCTTCTGCCTGTTGCAATGTATGTAGTATGCCTTGTTTCTATGTAAAGCACCATAATGTCCCCATCCACCTGTGCAATGGGTAGTAGAAAGAGGAAGAGAAATCCTTCATAAGTACTGCCGTGTTGATCCAGGGAACCACCGCTTACATCAGCCGACATTTCGCGGTTTCCGACCTCTCCATGGCGCCTGTACAGCCTTTGCATGACTCATGGCATGTGAAAATGGCTACCTCCTTGTAGGTCGGCGTGCGTATCACCAATGCGCATGACCGGAAGTGACGTATCTGACGTATGACGTCAACGCGTTTCGCCGATGGGCGTATTTCACTCAGCTTCGTCAGGACCAATGAGATTCCTGCGTTTCAGCTTCCTATTTATAGTGGGTTTAGACCCACCCACTTATGCAAATAATTAACTTGCAGCTATTCTCAATGGGAGAAAGGGGCTAAATACTTAGCACAACAGCTGGTCATTATTTAAATTAAAAGAACAGGCAACTGGATATATCAGAGAGAGGAAAGGCTTGGCAATACTATCAATGCAAAAAGAGATAAAAAATAGTAAATAAGAAGTTACCACACATTCACCAGAAGATGGCAGTATTAATGAAAGAGTCTCCAAACCTGGTCATTAAGTCAGAGGTATCTAAAGTCGCAATAATAATTACCACAAAACCACCACAAGATGGCGATATTGATTAAAGAATCCCTCGGAGGGTTATTTTGCCAAAGATACCTAAAACTCAAAGTAACCATTTATTAGCATACAGCTATTTTCAATAGAGAGGAGGCTAATTAGCTCAATAGTTAGTCCTTTTCCACTTCTAGACCTGTATTCAAATATAGACCAACAGGCCATTGAACACCTCCCTAGAGAGAGAGGCTTATCTTAATACTTTAACATGTTATCTAACCATTAATGGAGATAAAGAATTACCACAGATTAGCCATGAAATGGCAATATGAAGCAAAAAATCCATATAGATCTATTTATCTAGAAATACCTGGAGATCACATTCAACATTTAACCCCTTAGGGTACAATGTATCAAGTTTATATATCCAATATTTTTCCTTTCTTAGTAATTCCTTATCAAAATCACCTCTCCTTTGGGGAAAATGCAATGCATAGAAACCTTTCACTTTTGTACCATCCAATTTACCTCCATGATACTTAGCATAGTGCTGGGCAAGATTACTTTCAGGATCATTAGATCTGATATCTCTAAAGTGTTCACCTATTCGTACTTTAAGTTGTCTTTTAGTCTTACCAATATACATCTTTTTACAGGGACAAGTCAGTATATATAATACTCTTACTGTAGAACAATTTATAAGACTTTGAATTTTATAGTGGGTGCTATTTCTTGAGTCATAGAAAGAATCTGTACGATCCACATATTTACAGATTTGACATTTTCCACATTTATACATCCCTTTAGTACGTGATTTTAACCATGTTGTTTGTTTTAACGGTTGATAGTCAGAATGAATAAGGAGATCACCAAGATTTGGTGCTCTTCTTGCTACCATTTGGGGGCGCTCACCTACAATTTTACTCAATTTGGGGCATTGGGTTAAAATCTTCCAATGTTTTTCTAATATTTGTTTCACAGCTTGCCATTGAGCTCCAAATTGGGTTATCATTCTAACAGGTTGCTCACTTAATTTAACCTTCTCATTCTTTTTAGGAGATAATAAATCCTTACGGTCAGTTTGATATGCCCGTCTCCGAGCTTTTCTAATTTGAGAGTGAGAATATCCCCGTTCTCTAAACCTTTTATAGAGGTCCTGCGCTTCCATCCTAAAATCATTGATATTCGAACAGTTTCTCCTACATCTCAGAAACTGTCCCACTGGAATTCCTGAAATCAGTGAACGTGGATGGTAGCTTCTGGTCTCTAATAAGGTATTGGCTGCAGTAGGTTTTCTAAACGTTTTTGTAAGGAGTCTCCCGTTCTCAAGTCTAATTTCCAGGTCAAGAAAGGAAATGCACCTTTCATCAAACACATATGTAAGTCCAATATTGAAAGAGTTTTGATTTAACTCCTCCATAAAAAGTTTTAATTCCTCCGATGTTCCTCTCCATACAAGGAAGACATCATCAATATATCTCAACCAAATCTGGACATTTGCAAGAAACCTTGCTGACCTGAAGACGACCTGCTCCTCCCAAAAACCTAAATGCAGACATGCATAGGCCGGAGCCCATGGTGCCCCCATACTTGTACCTCTGATCTGTTGATAAAAGGTATTGTTAAATTGGAAAAAATTATGTCGTAATGCAAAATCCAGCAACTCACTAATAAATTCATTCTGTCCCCCTAGAGTAGGGTATGTTTCATCGAGAAAGTAAAAAGCCGATCTCAAACCACATTCATGTGGGATCGATGTGTAAAGTGATTCCACATCTATTCCCACTAGAATGGAGTTTTCATTAATAATTAAATTCTCAATTTTAGCCAGAACATCTTTAGTATCTCTTACATAAGAGGAAAGATTAGGAACCATATCCTTGAGGAACAGATCAATATATTTCCCTGTTTTATCTAAGGGACCATTAATGGCAGAGACAATAGGTCTACCTGGAGGGTTTTCTTGATTTTTATGTATTTTAGGGATGATATAAAAGGTAGGATGATTAAATTCTTCAATTCTCAGATATTCATACTCCTTTTTGGTTAGAAGACCCACCTCTTTTCCCAATATTAAGATAGAGTTTAATTTTTTCACCACCACATGAAAAGGATTAGTGGCTAATTTCCTATACGTAGATGAATCCCCCAATAGGCGCTTCACCTCTTTGACATAGTTTTGTTCATTTAAAATAACTACATTACCTCCCTTATCACTTCTCTTAATTACAATATTTTTGGTCTCTTTTAATTCTTTAAGGGCTTTTCTTTCTTTCTTTGTAAGATTGTCACCAATTGGCATTCTCCACTCAAGGTTTTTTAGATCATCAGCAACTAAATCTAGAAATGCCGATATCCTCATGTTGGAACGTATTTTTGGCATTTTAATCGACCTAATATTTAGATCGACTTTTCTAATCACATCATTCTGATTATCCAGTTCTACTTCATTCTCATCACCATCATCACTTTCCTCCATGAGAGATATCAACAAATCGAGCATTTTCCGATCCTCCATGGAAGAATCCGAACCCATATCCTCCAACATAGTGGGATTACCATGTATCAATCTTAAAAAAACTTTTCTTAAAAATAAATTAACATCTTTAAATACTTCGAATTCATCCATGGGGGTCACTGGTGAAAAGGACATACCTTTATTCAATAAAGTAATATGTTCCCTTCTGAGTGGAAAATTCGCCAAATTGATTACCTTCTTATCATGGGTAATTTCATCAACTACCTCCTCTGACTTCTTGTTCTGCCCTTGTCCTCCTGATGTTTGTTTTTTAAGGATTCCTCTATTTTCTTTTTGGTTCTTCTTCCCATCTGTAGTTGATTGATTTGGGGAAGTTCTCCATCTTGTTGGTCTAAAAAAGATACAGATTTACCAAGGTTTTCAGAATCACTTTCACTAGACACGGTTTCCCCCATTGATCTAGAGTGTGAACGAAATACTCTTCGTTTAGATCGACTTCTACCTCTTTTTATAGTAAGGTCAAAGATTTCTCCTGTTTCCCAATCTTTAAGGTCACGTCTAAATTTAGTTTATTTAGTGGTTCTAAGATTTTTTTGAACCTTTTCAACTTCTTTTTTAAGTTGTTCATTATATTTTTCAAAATTCTCCTGATTTTTAAAGGGGTCTAATCCTTCTACACTTTTACTGATAGCCAGATCCAATTCTTCAAGTTGCAATTTTTCTTCCTCAACAATAAGTTTCATACCTTTAATTCCATGTTCTATGCATAGCACCTTCCATTTCTCTAAAAACCTTTCACTATGTAGATGTTCAGCCGGGACAACCTTACTCCTCAAACCACGTGGGATAATGTTCTGTGTAATGTAGGCTTCCAAGAAGCATACTATCAAGGTCCTACCTTTCCTCAGGGCTTGTGCTGCTCCATGTGCTGGCATCCATCTTAGGTCTGCAAAGCATTGTGGGATCCTTTATGCTTTCAGCCCTCTGCGGCTCCTCCCAGGAGGTGGCGGCTTATCACATTTAAGTCTGCTGTTTGTAGCTGTCCATTGCATTCGTGTCCTGTCTGTTGCACAGCAGCAAGCTCCTGTTCAGTTAACTCTTTGCTCTCCTGGATACCGACTCGGCTTTGGCTAAGACTCCTCCTGGCTTCTGACCCCGGCTCTGGCGACCATTCTTCCTGGCTTCTGACCCCAGCTCTGGCGACCATTCTTCCTGGCTTCTGACCCCAGCTCTGGTGACCATTCTTCCTGGCTTCTGACCCTGGCTTTGGCTACGATTCCCGCTGGTTCTCGACTTGATTATCCTGGAAGACGACCTCGGCAGGAGAACTTCTGTCCTACCAAGTCATCCGCTGTTGCTGTTGGACTTGCATAGACTCTTGCCTTGTTTCTGTGTAAATAAACTTACCTTTTAATTGCACCTCTTTGTGTGTCTGGCTCCTCACTCCCTGACAGGTACATGTTTTTCGTAACAGTCTTTCTCCTGCAGTAGCAATTTATGGACTGAGGAAAACAGCTCAAGAGGGTGAGAAAGAATTTGGATCTCATGCAAGACAGTTTGTTGAAAGGAATTTCTATGTAGAAGATGGACTCAAATCTCTGCCCAATGAAGAAGAAGCTTTTGACCTTCTTACCAGAACCTAGAACATGCTTGCCACCGCAAACCTCAGACTTCACAAAATCATCTCTAACAGCGACAAGGTCATGTTGACTTTTCCTTCTGATGACCATGTTGTCAGTGTGAAGAAATTCCAACTAGGATCTTACCTTTCTGTACAACATACATGTACAGTTATACTGTACAGTTCAATATGAACATCTTTCCCCTAGCTCTAACTATAGTAGTGTGGCTGCCCAGGCATACCTCTGTGTGGCAAGAGTCCATGGTGTTGTTCATGGCTTGATGTCTCCAAAAGTCCCAGTGTCTTCAATGGGCTGCAGGGCTTGCACCAAATACCCAGGAACTGAATTGCAATAGGATTGGGCACGATCAAACAGAAAACCAGTCCCTGTGTAATCACTTCTGCTCCCAGCAAGCTTCTGTTTTTTGCTATTAACTTAGGTGGTTGGATGCTTCAGCTCTGAAGAAAAAAGTCTATTTTTTTTTTGCTAGCTTTCTAACTTTGTGAAATTTTCTTTTTGGTGATGTCAGTGAAGATTTTTGCTACACTGATGGAGTTTTTTCTTGGTGACAGCAATCAAGGTTCCTTGGTGAGCTCAACCAAGGTTCCTTGGTGACATCAATCAATCAAAGTTTCTTGGTGACATCAATCAAGGTTCCTTGGTGACATCAATCAATCAAGATTCTTTGGTGACATCAATCAAGGTTCCTTGGTGACCTCAATCAATCAAGTTTTGTTGGTGACACCAATCAAGGTTCTATGGTGACCTCAGTCAAGGTTCCTTGGTGACATCAATCAATCAAGGTTTCTTGGTGACCTCAATTAAGAATTCTTGCTGACCTTAATCAAGTTTCCCTGGTGACTTCAATCAATCAAGTTTTCTTGGTGACACCAATAAAGGTTCCTTGGTGACCTCACTCTAGGTTCCTTGGTAACATCTATCAAGGTTTCTTGGAGACATCAATCAAGGTTTTCGTTGCGACCTCAATCAAGGTTACTTGGTGACATCAACCAATCAAGGTTCCTTGGTGACCTCAATTAATATTTCTTGCTCACCTTAATCAAGATTCCTTAGTGACTTCAATTAATCAGGTTTTCTTGGTGACACCAATCAAGGTTCCTTGGTGACCTCACTCTAGGTTCCTTGGTAACATCAATCAAAGTTTCTTGGTGACATCAATCAAGGTTTTCTTTGTGAACTCAATTGAGGTTTCTTGGTTACTTCAATCAATCAAGGTTTCTTGGTGACATCAATCAATCTATCAAGGTTCTTTGGTGAACTCAGATGATCTTGATCAGCTATCCTGATCAGTGTTTTCTCAGCACTAGCTTTTGAGGCCGAACCCTCCTGGATTGTACATGTGAGACTAGCCTGGAATGTAACCTTTGGGCACTGGGCTTTTCATTGTGGTGCTCTCCAGGCCAGGGTGTACTGTGTTAGTTAGCTGAGGAGTGCTTTCGGGTCCAGAGTTGTGCTGCGGTCACAGGTCTGATCCTGTCTTTGAAGAATCACTTAGTGAGCAGAGCCAGTTGTAATGAAGCACTGGGAGCTACCTCATTGATGGCCACCATTTTAAATTTCCCACCACTTTTTAACAGGGTAAGAGTTAAGGCCGAGGAATCGAGTGCTGATGGCATTCACTGGGTTGAGCTCTGACTTCTCTTTCTCTGTGTTCAGCTTGGAGGAAGCATCATTCTGCCATTGATCTTTAGGCATCATGTGGATCTCCCTTCCTACACTGACTTGGTCACCCTCGGCCACCTAAAACCCTGAGCCGGAGTTGCCTGGGTTTATGAGACTTAAAACTTTGCCTCACATTGGGCCTAGTTGAATTACCACTTTGCAAACACACCATGTCTTCACTAAGACAGCCAGACTGTCCCACTGCCAAGGATGAACTCAGCTTATAGTTTTAGAGTGCTTCTGTGCGCATTTACCTTAGTTTTATCAGAAGGAATTGACACCTGTAATTCAGAACCTTGGACCCCTATTGTTACTGGATCATCTTTATTGAAATCTACCAAAGCTCTCTCGTGTGTGGCCAAGGGATCCCCCATGTCCACAGGGACCTCAATCTATACTTTGGACTTTCTGGCTGTTTTTGCTCAGATATCGGGACGCTCTACCGTCAAAGGCTCCACATGGTCCCCTGCAGATTATGTCTGTGATTGGCCTAAAACTTCTGTTCATGCTGGCCATGTTGACCTTGTCACTGTCTCTGAGAGTTCCAACGATCTACCTCTGGTTGGGGTCATTGCAGTCTCCTGAAGTGGACACAGATTTACCAGGGTTGTTTCAAACCTTATAGATGTACTACCCATCATCTGTAGAATCAGCCTTTTGTTCCAGGCCTTGGGGTTTTTAAGTCCCATCATGCCTCTGCCTTTGGGAGTCATGCTTGTAACTGTCAATCTTGCAATGGCTCATGGGACTTGAAGTTTGGCAACAGTTGGAGGGTCATCAGTTTGACACCTGTGCTTTAGGGTTTTAAATCCTCCCCTTATAAGTCAGGATTATTCTCCCTCCATCATCATTCAGGGTGTGTAGGGTGCCAAGGGATTACTCTCATAATTTAGACTCCCTTTTTCAATTGTAACTCAGTGCTTGTCATCAATCCCTCATGCCTGGGAGCCTGAACGTGGGGCAAAACATCCAAATGGTCTCTCTAGACCAAGTACTTCCAGATATTACCTGTCTGCCTTTTTGTCTGAAAGGGGTATTTTCTTCCCTTCACCATGAAGTCTTGGGGCTCCAATCTGTTTCCTGAGAACAGTTCCCGTCTAATCAAGCATCCCCTCCATGACTTGGTACTCTGACCTGAGCTCCACTGGAAATCCCTCACGTGTTGAAGAGTCTTCCCCTATGGAATGTTCTGGGAGTTTTCCCTGTGGTAGGTCTAGTGGCCTAGTCCCTATGCTGTACTGCACTGAGAGTGTTATGTTTTATTACTGTCCTCTTTGGAGATAAGAATTTGCAATCTGGTTCTCTTCTGATTCAGTACCTGAAAGCTGTTGATTTCCCACCTGGCAGGAATATTTAATTGCTGGATGGCCCTGTGCTCTCCACATTGTCAGCAAGAAGATCATGCTGGGGTCCTGCTGCTAGTTCCCCTAGCAGGTAGGGGGTCTGCCTGGAGACCTTTGTGGGACCTGGTCACTGGAGGGTAAGTTCTCATTTGATGACCGATGTGCAGTTCCTCCAGACTCCTTCCCTTGCTCTTGTTCCTAATCAGGTAGACAATCTAGGATCCCTTCCCCCTTCCCCTCTCCTCAGCTGAGGATGCTTTGTTGGACCATGCTCCATGATTAGATGTCGGCAGTTTTGCTTAGAGGCAATGATGGGTGTTTAGGCACATGGGTCCCTGTGCATCCTTATGACCTGCTGGTGTTTTGTGCACCATATGGGTTGCGCCATATTTCTTCTCACTGCTTACCCCTGTGGAGGTGTCTTGGCACTTTTTCCTCTTCTAGTCAAGCCCTTAAGAACTCTTAGGGTTCTTTCCTACCCTCAAGAGCTGGCTGGCTGTCTGATATGAAGGATGGGACATTCTGGGTAGTCTGTATCTCTCTGATATGAAGAACGGGACATTCTGGGTAGTCTGTATCTCTCTGATATGAAGAACGGGACATTCTGGGTAGTCTGTCTCTCTCTCTTTGATATGAAGGACGGGACATTCTGGGTAGTCTGTCTCTCTCTGATATGAAGGATGGGACATTCTGGGTAGTCTGTCTCTCTCTGACAGGAAGGATGGAAGATTCTGGGTAGTCTATCTCGGTCTCCGATATGAAGGATGGGACATTCTGGGTAGTCTGTCTCTCTCTGATAGGAAGGACGGGACATTCTGGGTAGTCTGTCTCTCACTGATAGGAAGGACGGGACATTCTGGGTAGTCTGTCTCTCTCTGATAGGAAGGACGGGACATTCTGGGTAGTCTGTCTCTCACTGATATGAAGGACGGGACATTCTGGGTAGTCTGTCTCTCTCTGATATGAAGGATGGGACATTCTGGGTAGTCTGTCTCGGTCACTGACATGAAGGACGGGACATTCTGGGTAGTCTGCCTCTCTCTGATATGAAGGACGGGACATTCTGGGTAGTCTGTCTCTCTCTGATATGAAGGAAGGGAGATTCTTGGTAGTCTGTCTCAGCCTCTGATACGAAGGATGGGACATTCTGGGTAGTCTGTCTATCTCTGATACGAAGGATGGGACATTCTGGGTAGTCTGTCTATCTCTGATATGAAGGACGGGACATTCTGGGTAGTCTGTCTCTCTCTCTGATAGGAAGGATGGGACATTCTGGGTAGTCTGTCTCTGATATGAAGGATGGGACATTCTGGGTAGTCTGTCTCTCTCTGATAGGAAGGATGGGAGATTCTGAGTAGTTTTTCTTGGTCTTCTGATATGAAGGACGGGAAATTCTGGGTAGTCTGTCTCTCTCTCTGAATGAAGGATGGGACATTCTGGGTAGTCTGTCTCTCTCTGATATGAAGGATGGTACATTCTGGGTAGTCTGTCTCTGTCTCTGATATGAAGGACGGGACATTCTGGGTAGTCTGTCTTTCTCTGATATGAAGGACGGGACATTCTGGGTAGTCTGTCTAGGTCTCTGATATGAAGGACGGGACATTCTGGGTAGTCAGTCTCTCTCTGATATGAAGGCTGGGACATTATGGGTAGTCTGTCTCTCTCTCTGATATGAAGGACGGGACATTCTGGGTAGTCTGTCTCTCTCTGATATGAAGGACAGGACATTCTGGGTAGTCTGTCTCGGTCTCTAATATGAAGGACGGGACATTCTGGGTAGTCTGTCTCTCTCTGATATGAAGGATGGGACATTCTGGGTAGTCTGTCTCTCTCTGATATGAAGGATGGGACATTCTGGGTAGTCTGTCTTTCTCTGATATGAAGGATGGGACATTCTGGGTAGTCTGTCTCTCTCTGATATGAAGGATGGGATATTCTGGGTAGTCTGTCTCTCTCTCTGATATGAAGGACGGGACATTCTGGGTAGTCTGTCTCTCTCTGATATGAAGGATGGGACATTCTGGGTAGTCAGTCTCTCTCTGATATGAAGGCTGGGACATTCTGGGTAGTCTGTCTCTCTCTGATATGAAGGACGGGACATTCTGGGTAGTCTGTCTCTCTCTGATATGAAGGATGGGACATTATGGGTAGTGTGTCAGATTTTAGAGGTCTCTGTTTTATTATGCATTTTGTTTTTATCTTATGTTCTGTGTCTTTAAGACTTTTCTATCTGTAGTAAAATATCTTTGTTAAACAGTTGGTTGCATAAAAGTTAGGTTTATTGTTTCTTACATTTTTTAGTTCTTTTTGATCTTCCCTGATATCTCTGTAAGGTAGATACAATGCAGGAATGGTTATTAGGGGACATTTCTCGGGGCTGCAGTTCCTCTGAACTCCACAAGATGGTGATCTCATTTCTACTACCCAGACAGGACTTCTCTATGGAATATGAACAGGAAGTGATGTCAGGAACAGACAGGAAGTGATCTGGAATAAAGATAAGAAGCTCCATGCGGTCTGAAGGAGATCGGAGAGGTTGGTGGACATGGCAGTAAAGGAGTACTTATTATAAAGGATTTATATAGCGCCAACAGTTTGCTCAGCGCTTTACATAATGGAGGGAGACAATACAGCAACAATACAAACAAGATTGCAGATGGATTCTTGCTGGAATATAGATGCTTACATGCGCTCACCTTCCATTCAGCCCACTGCTGAGCTAACACAGCTTTGTGATGTTTATCCTTCATGGAGATCTTTAGAGACTCCCTTGGATACTCCTGATGGTTGATTATCCACTTGCCCTCCTGAGGATTTACCCCCCCCGTAATGAACACGCCTCTTTTTGCTACTCGGCGCTGCACTAATTCAACTGATAATTGCGCGGTCATGCAATGCTGCACCCAAACAAAATTTACGTCCTTTTTTCACACAAATAGAGATTTCTTTCGGTGGTATTTGATCACCTTTTTATTTTTCACGCTATAAACAAAAAAATTTTTTGAAGAAAAACAATATTTTTTACTTTCAGCTATAAAAAATATATAGTAAACTCAAAGTTGGTTATAAATTTAGGTCAAAATGTATTCTGCTCCATGTTTTTGGTAAAAAAAATCCCAATAAGTGTATATTGATTGCTTTGTGTGACAGTTATAGCGTCTACAAACTATGGTATAGATACTGTAATTTACACCATTTTTCTGCTATACAGCGCTGCACTAGTTTAACGGACAATTGCGCGGTCATGCAATATGGTACATAATGAAATTTATGTCCTTTTTCATCCACAAATTGCGCTTTCTTTCGGTGGTATTTGATCGCCTGTGCATTTTTTATTTTTTGCGCTATAAAAAAAGGCTGACAATTTTGAGGAAAAAAAACAATATTTTGGACTTTTTGCTATAAAACATGTCCAGTAAAAAAAAATAAAATTTAGTCATAGATTTCTGCCAAAATGCATTCTGCTCCATGTCTTTGCTACAAAAAACCCCAATACGTGTAAACTAATTGGTTTACGTGAAAGTTATAGTGTTTACAAATGGCGGGAAAGATACTGGGATTTTTACTTTTTTTTATACTAATAATGGTGGCGATCAGCGACTTATGGTGGGACTGCAATGGACATTCTGACACTGGGGGGGAACTGACTTGGGGTCACTGACATCCCCAGTGACACCAATACAGTGATCAGTGCAAAAAAACAACTGACACTGTACTAATGGCACTGGGGAGGAAGGGGTTAAGTTTATTATTCAGGGAAAGGGTTATCTGTGTGAGGGGGAGTGTTTTACTAGGGGGCGGGGTGTGTACTGCACGGGACACCGCTAATCAGGACACATAAACTCTTCTGTCCCGATCAGCTTTGTCAGGAGCTGTCAGGGAACTGACAGAAAGCACAGCTACTGCAGCTGTGCTCTCTGTCACTGATTGCCACTAATCGCCAGGACATAGCTGATAACAACCGGCTGTGACCCGTCGAGTGTCATCCGTGGCCATGATCGGCGGGACATGTAGGGTGGCGGCGCAACTCTCACGTGCCCCCTACCTGTTTTAAAAACACATGTTTTAAAACGTGGTTTTGCCTGGCCGTGGTGCCCTGCCGCCGTATTTCTACAGTGGCTGGGCGGCATGTGGTTAAAGATGATTGTGGGTTAGTTTTTTCTCATGGCAATAAAAAGTGCTCCATCTCCTTGTATTATTCCTCGTTGGTATAGTGGGAAAGAGAAAGATACATGGTGCCTTATCGTTTATTAAAAGAACAATTTTATTCACAACTTCTTCTTATGCACTCACAAGTATTCAGTATAAAAAGAGCTGAGTTAAAATCAGTGAAACCGCTACATGCGTGTGTGACAGGTCTCCTGCGTGGTTGCTCACACTCGTCACATAGACTTACACTCGCCGTGAAGTCGGGTTGCTGTGGTGACGTCAAAGCCCCTCCCCAACGCGTTGCGCCATAGGGACACGTGGTCCCTGTGATCACCCCCCGGATGAAGCCACGTGTCCCTGTGGCGCAACGCATTGGGGAGGGGCTTTTTTACGTCACCGCAGCAACCCAACTTCACGGCGAGTATAAGTCTATGTAACGAGTGTGAGCCGCCACGCAGACCTGTCACACGCATTTAGCGGTTTCACTGATTTTAACTCAGCTCTTTTTATACTGAATACTTGTGAGTGCATAAGAAGTAGTTGTGAATAAAATTGTTCTTTTAAAAAACGATAAGGCACCATGTATCTTTCTCTTTCCCACTATACCAACGAGGAATAATACAAGGAGATGGAGCACTTTTTATTGCCATGAGAAAAAACTAACCCACAGACCCACAATCATCCATTATCAACCATCAGGAGTATCCAAGGGAGTCTTTAAAGATCTCCATGAAGGATAAACATCACAAAGCTGTGTTAGCTCAGCAGTGGGCTGAATGGAAGGTGAGCGCATAGAAGTATCTATATTCCAGCAAGAATCCACTTGCAATCTTGTTTGACTAATCAACTTTAATCGAATTTGTGTTGATTTTTTTGGACACTATTCATTTCTTATTTAAATTACTAATATTATGATATTTTTTTTGTTTTTTTCACATTTTATTATTTATTTTAAAGTTGTAATAAGTTGATTTGGAAGGTTCATTATTTCTGGAAGTATTCCTATCTCACATTTAGGGCGTGGCAATAAGCAATCAATTTACTGTACATTACTACAAAACACATTTATATGAGGATGTGAATAGATGCCTGCTGACCTATATATTTATTTATTATACCTCAATGGCTCGCAAGTAATTATATATATTATTAATACAGTTCAATACAACAGGGATTTGAGGGCCTGATCCTGGGAGTTTATAATCTACGAGGGAGGGGCTAGTGGTACAAAAGGTAGTAACTGTGGGGGATGGACTGGTTGGAAGAGTAGAAGATTGCAGTATTAGCTGAGGGCAGGATAGGCTTCCCTGAAAAGATCGGTTTTCAGAGATTGCCTAAAAGTGAGCAGAGTAGGTGATAGTCTGATAAATTGGGGTAGAGAGTTCCAGAGGATGGGGGAAGTTCTGGAGAAGTCCTGGAGATTAACATGGGAGGAGGAGACAAGGGAGCTAGAGAGTAGGAGGTCTTGCAAGGAGCGGAGAGGACGGTTTGGGTGATATTTGGAGACAAGATCGGTGATGTAATTTGGAGCAGAGTTATAAATGGCTTTATATGTTATTGTTAGTGTTTTGAATTTTATCTATTGGGCAACGGGAAGCCAGTGGAGGGATTGGCAGAGAGGGGTGGAGTATACTGAGTGGAGGCCAGTGGAGGGATTGGAAGAGAGGGTTGGAGGCTAGTGGAGGGATTGGCAGAGAGGGGTGGAGGATACTGAGTGGAGGCCAGTGGAGGGATTGGCAGAGAGGGATGGCAGATATGGAGTGGTTAGTAAGGTGGATGAGTCTGGCAGCAGCATTCATGACAGACTGAAGAGGGGATAGCCTGCGATGAGGTTGGCCAATGAGGAGGGAGTTACAATAGTCAAGGTGAGATATAACAAGGGAGGGAATAAGTTGCTTAGTTGTTTCCGAGGTTAGGAACGGCCGTATCTTGGAGATGTTGTCTTGGTGAAGTCTACAAGATTTGGACAGTGATTGGATTTGGCGGTGAAAGGACAGATGGGAGTCTAGGATTACACCTAGTACCCTGGCATGAGGGGAGGGACTGATGATTGTATTATTGATCTTGATGGAGAAGTCCGGGGAGGGGGCACAGGCTGGGGAGAATACTAAGAGCTCAGTTTTGGAAATATTAAGTTTGAGGAAGTGGAGTGACATCCATGCCGATATGTCACTTAGTAGGTTAGTAATGCGAGAGGAGACAGGTGAGGTGAGGAGGAGACTGAAGAGCCAAGGTAAGGGGTAGAAAGATAGATTTGTGTGTCATCAGCAAAGAGATGGTACTTAAAGCCGTGGGAGTTTATCAAGTGACCAAGGGAGGAGGTGTAGATGGAGAAGAGAAGGGGTCCAAGGACAGAGCCTTGAGGGACCCCTACAGAGAGAGGGAGTGAAGAGGAGGAGGCAGAGTTATCGGTAACACTGAAGGAGTGCTGCGATAGGTAGGAGGAGAACCAGGAGAGAGCAAAGTTTCGGAGGCCAAGAGAGTGTAGTTTTTTGAGGAGGGGTGGTCAACCATATCAAAAGCCGCAGAGAGGTTAAGTAGTACGAGTACGGAGTAATGGCCATTGGCTGGTATGAGTACGGAGTAGTGGCCATTGGCTGGGATGAGTACGGAGTAGTGGCCATTGGTTGGGATGAGTATGGAGTAGTGGCCATTGGCTGGGATGAGTATGGAGTAGTGGCCATTGGCTGGGATGAGTATGGAGTAGTGGCCATTGGCTGGGATGAGTATGGAGTAGTGGCCATTGGTTGGGATGAGTATGGAGTGTTGACCATTGGTTGGGATGAGTACGGAGTAGTGGCCATTGGCTGGGATGAGTACGGAGTAGTGGTCATTGGTTGGGATGAGTACGGAGTAGTGGCCATTGGCTGGGATGAGTACGGAGTAGTGGCCATTGGCTGGGATGAGTACGGAGTAGTGGCCATTGGCTGGGATGAGTACGGAGTAGTGGCCATTGGCTGGGATGAGTACGGAGTAGTGGCCATTGGCTGGGATGAGTACGGAGTAGTGGCCATTGGCTGGGATGAGTACGGAGTAGTGGCCATTGGTTGGGATGAGAAGGGAATAGCGACCATTGGTTGGGATTAATACAGAGTAGTGGCCATTGGTTGGGATGAGTATGGAGTAGTGGTCATTGGTTGGGAAGAGTACGGAGTAGTGACCATCGGTTGGGATGAGAAGGGAATAGCGACCATTGGTTGGGATTAATACGGAGTAGTGGCCATTGGTTGGGATGAGTATGGAGTAGTGGCCATTGGTTGGGATGAGTACGGAGTAGTGGCCATTGGTTGTGATGAGTACAGAGTAGCGGCCATTGGTTGTGATGAGTATGGAGTAGTGGCCATTGGTTGGGATGAGTACGGAGTAGTGGCCATTGGTTGGGATGAGTACGGAGTAGTGGCCATTGGTTGGGATGAGTACGGAGTAGTGACCATTGGTTGGAATGAGTATGGAGTAGTGGCCATTGGTTGGGATGAGTACGGAGTAGTGGCCATTGGTTTTAGCAGTTAGTAGATCATTAGTGAGTTTTAGTAGTCCAGTTTCAGTGGAGTGTAGTGAGTGAAAGCCAGACTGTAAAGGGTGAAGAAGGTTGTTGTCAGTGAGGTGGGAGCTCAGGCGATTGTAGACTAAGCATTCTAGGATTTTAGAGGTAAATGGCAGCAGGGAGATGGGTCTTAAGTTGTTCAGGTTGGTGGGGTCCAGGGAGGGCTTGTTAAGTATGGGAGTGATGTGCGCATGCTTTAGAGGGGAGGGGAAGGCACCAGTAGAGAGGGAGAGTTTGAAGATGTGAGTGAGGGAGCATAGGATGGAACAAGAGGGTGACCATAGTAGTTGTGAGGGGACAGGATCCAGGGGGCAGGTAGTGAGACGGGCTTCTAAGAAAACCTTAGTGACCTCTTCAGTAGTAGCGAGGTCAGAAGAGGAAAGTGTTGAGGGAGGTTTAGTATAAGGTATGCTAAGTGGGATGGATGTCTGTGCAGTGGTGATGCCGCTATGAATTGCATCAATCTAGTTTTTGAAATGATTTGCAATCTCATGAGCAGTGAGTGAGGTACTGGGTGGAGGTGGAGGTGGAGAAAATAGAGAAGAGACGAGGAGGACTGGATGACAAGCTATTAATAAGAGTGAGAAAGTCGTCTTGTTTGGCAGCATGGAGGGAGGAATTGTATGTGAAGAAAGCAGATTTATGCTTGTTGAGATTTGGTTTTACGCCACAATCGCTCCAGCGCATGACTATGTTGTTTAAGATGTCCGGTGCGGTGTGGTCAGTCTGCTGCGGTTGTAATGGTTGGGGCCTGATGCTTCGTGTTGTTAGAGGAGCAAGTCAGTCTAATGTGGATGAAAGTGAACTGTTGTAGACAGCAGTGGCCAGGTCAGGGCAGGACAGGGGAGAGATTCTGTCATAGAGGAGGTCAGTTGCAGAGTGGAAGGAGCCGGGTTCAAGTTGTGAAGGTTTCTGCGGGTAATTGTTTGCTGCTTGGAGGGATAGGTGTTTGAAGACGAAGAGACTGTGAAGGTGATGAGATTGTGATCAGAGAGAGGAAAGGGGGTGTTTGTGAGGTTGTAGGGAGTGCAAAGATGGAAGAAAACAAGGTGTAATGTATTCCCATCAGAGTGAGTGGAGGACGGTATACATTGTGCTAATGCAAAAGATGAGGTTATGTTGAAGAGTTGGGATGTAGCCGGGTTGTTGACATTAATAGGGATGGTAAAATCTCTGAGAATGATAGCGGGTAGTTCAGAGGAAAGAAAGTAGGGCAGCCAGGCGGAGAAATCATCAAGAAAGCGGGACACGGGTCCAGGAGGACGATAGATCACTGCAATCCTCAGAGAAATGGGAGAAAACAGCCGGATGCAGTGAGTCTGGGAAGAAGAGAAGGATAGAGAGGGAGGGTTAGGGAGGACTTGGAAGGTGCTCAGTGGGGATAGAAGTAAACCAACCCCACCACCTTTCTGACCACTGGGTCTGGGTGAGTGGGTCCAGAGGAGGCCTCCATAGGAAAGTGCTGCGGGGGAAGCAGAATCTGCTGCTTGGAGTCAGGTTTCTGTAATTGCTAGTAGGTTAAGGGAGCGGGAGACAAAAAGGTCATAGACAGAGGTGAGATTATTACAGACAGAGCGGGCATTCCAGAGCGCACATGAAAAAGGGAGGGTGGTTTTTGGGAGCACGAGGACTCCTATTAAATTGAGGGGATTGCGGCTATTCCTGGAGGAAAGACGGTGCCTGGTGTGCGGGGGAAATACTGGAGGACCAGGGTTTGGGGAGATATTCCCAGAGGTTAGGAAAAGGAGGATGCCTGGTGCTGGGGTGAGATACTGGAGGACCAGGGTTTGGTGAGATATCCCCAGAGGTTAGGAGAAGAAGGATGCTTGCTGCGGGGGTGAGATACTGGAGAACCAGGGTTTGGGGAGATCCTCAGAGGTAAGGAGAAGGAGGGTGCCTGGTGTGGGGGTGAGATAGTGGAGGACCAGGGTTTGGGGAGCTATCCCCAGAGGTTAGGAGAAGAAGGATGCCTGGTGCGGGGGTGAGATAGTTGGAGACCAGGGTTTGGGGAGCTATCCCCAGAGGCTAGGAGAAGGAGGGTGTCGAGTGAGTTAGTGGAGGACCAGGGATTGGGGAGCTATCCCCAGAGGTTAGGAGAAGGAGGAGGGTGCTGGAGTGAGATAGTGGAGAACCAGGGTTTGGGCAGATATCCCGAGAGGTTAGGAGAAGGAGGGTGCCTAGTGAGGGGGTGAGATAGTGGAGGACCGGGGTTTGGGGAGATATCCCCAGCGATTAGGAGAAGGAGGGTGCCTGGTGTGGGGGTGAGATAGTGGAGGACCACGGTTTGGGGAGATATCCCCAGAGGTTAGGAGGAGGATGCCTGGTGTGGGGGTGAGATAGTGGAGGACCAGGGTTTGGTGAGATATCCCCAGAGGTTAGGAGAAGGAGGATGCCTGGTGTGGAGGTAAGATAGTGGAGGACCGGGTTTGGGGAGATATTCCCAGAGATTAGGAGAAGGAGGGTGCATGGTGTGGGGGTGAGATACTGGAGGACCAGTGTTTGGGGAGATATCCCCAGAGGTTAGGCGAAGGAGGATGCCTGGTGTGGAGGTGAGATACTGGAGGACCAGGGTTTGGGGAGATATCCCCAGAGGTTAGAAGGAGGATGCCTGGTGCGGGGGTGAGATAGTGGAGGACCAGGGTTTGGGGAGATATCCTCAGAGGTTAGGAGAAGGAGGGTGCCTGGTGTGGGGGTGAGATACTGGAGAACCAGGGTTTGGGGAGATATCCCCAGAAGTAAGAAGAAGGAAGGAGCCTGGTGCAGGGGGAAATAGTGAAGGACCAGGATTTGGGGAGATTTCCCCAGAGGTTAGGAGAAGAAGGAGGGTGCCTGGTGTGGAGGTGGGATAGTGGAGGTCCAGGGTTTGGGGAGATATCCCCAGAGGTTAGGAGAAGAAGAAGGGTGAGGAAAGTAAGATGGGAGTGGGATGTACATGAGCGCACATGCCTTCCAGTCCTGGTGTTTGGGTCAGCAGGAGGTGATGAGAGCAGTAGTAGGGAGATGGTAGCAGTGAGGGGGAGATGTATACGTTTTGGGGTGGAGTAGAGGGGTAAAGAAGTGAGATTTTGGGAACGCAGGAAAGTAATATGAAAAGGAGAAGTAGAGGGGACATATGAAAGGCACACGGAGTGGGACTTAGACTTGTAAGAGATCTTTCCCGGGGTGTTTGCTCCCAGTCTGTCCAGCGTTTCTTGTTGTATCTTCCTGCTGCTTGAGTTCTGCTTTAGTTCAACTGCTTCTTAGCACTCCATCAATTTTTTTTTTCAATTCTTTTATTATAAATATATCAAAATAAAAGTCAGTTTTACCATGGTTCCAAAAAAAATCAAATAAAGTTCCATTTTTACATAAAACAAAGCATATTTCTGCAAATGTCAAGAGAAACTTATATTACAATTGCCAAAAAAAAAGTTCCCGTGTATTTACTCACATAAGGAAAGAAAAAAAGACAGAAAGGAACAAAACGCATGAAAATAACCAAAAACAGAAGTCTTGTCTTTCATTCAAACTGATGACTTGGTCCTCACGATATGTCAGAAATTGCTGATTCACTCTGTGGAACCTTTCAGACATGGAACTTTTGCATGTAACCCCACATGTCCCTATTCTATACAATAATCACTCCTATTCTACCGCTCCACCCACCCAGTCCAGCCCTTGTATGAAGGCCTGCAGGGAAGACAAAAAACTAGGTAAATACACAGTACCAACCATAAAAAGAAAGGGCCTCAAAGCCGCATACAGGATGTTCTTAGCACTCCATCAATGCAGCACTCACTCAAAAGCAGAACCCCATCAGTGACTGTGCCCCCCATCACTGATCTCCTACCATCAGTGACTGTGCCCCCCATCAGTGATCTCCTACCATCAGTGACTGTGCCCCCCATCAGTGATCTCCTACCATCAGTGACTGTGCCCCCATCAGTGATCTCCTACCATCAGTGACTGTGCCCCCCATCATTGATCTCCCCCCATAAGCTGATCTAAATTTATAGGGAGATGGCCAAATGTGCACTCATCTCCGCCCCAATTAGGAACTGATAAGGATCACATGAATAGGGAGGTTGATTCTCAAACAGACCAGACACAGGCCACAGTCATAAAACGGTAATAAGATGTTATGTTCTATTTACACCCAGTAACCCCCCCCCCGTCATGTCCGTCCTCTTCCTCCATAGTCATGTCTGTTCTCTTCCTCCATAGTCATGTCTGTCCTCTTCCTCCATAGTCATGTCCTTCCTCTTCCTCCATAGTCATGTCCGTCTTTTTCCTCCATAGTCATGTCCATCCTCTTCCTCCATAGTCCTGTCTGTCCTCTTCCTCCATAGTCACTGTGACATCTTTTATGTCCAGCAGATGATGATACACATCAATATTTAGAAGGACACAAGGATCTCTACAAGGACGTCATGATGGACAATCAGCCGCCCCTCACATCACCGGGTAAGAGGAGACTTTATTGTAAAGGAGAGAGCAGTACGGAGGATCCACCTAGATCCCCCATCATCTGATAAACACATAGAAACAATGGATTCAGTCAGTGTGTGTGTTTCCTACAGATGGATCCAGTCATGGGAACCCACCAGAGAGATGTCCCCGTCCTCTGTATTCCCGGGATTCCACACAGGAAGGTCACACCATCCCTCACCATCATCAGGTAGATGATGACAATTATTGGTAGTTGTGATTTATACACAGCATGTTTGTTACAATGAATGTTTTATTATATCTTTCAGAGTGGAATCCTCGGGGATGATAATATTGATGTTAAAGAAGAGTATAAAGAGGAGGATGAGGAGTATGGAGTGATGGAGGAGTTTTCAGAAGGACACAAGGATATGATGGAGCCACCTAATACCAGGAACCCACCAGAGAGATGTCCCCGTCCTCTGTATTCCCGGGATTCCACACAGGAAGGTCACACCATCCCTCACTATTACAAGGTTGGTGGGATGGAGCATCTAGAACATGGACTTGTAAAGATGATGTGTGGATATTTTATGTGATATTTTCTCTCATTTCCTTGATTTAGAGTGGAGATCCAATCGATATAGAATTTGAGGTGAAAGCAGAAGAAGAAGAGGCGTATGTGAGGGATGATCAGCAGTCTATGGAGGAGGATGGAATAACGGGGACATTTATAGAGGAGGACACTCCTACAGAGATGAGCACAGGTGGGTCATGAACACTAAATCCATTCCTCCACCCATACTGCTCACTGATTGGTCCAGAGTAGGGCGGGGACTGGGTGATATCAGCCTGTAATCCCCTGGTCACTTTCCTGAGCTGTGTTCCCCGTCCTGTATTCCTGGATTTCTCTCGGATAATCTTCCTTCTCTGTGCTGCAGACAAAAGAATCCAGGACTTTCCTACAGCAATCCCCCCTTATCCCCCCCTTATGTATTATACATGGAGATCATATCCCCCCTTATGTATTATACATGGAGATCATATCCCCCCTTATGTATTATACATGGAGATCATATCCCCCTTATGTATTATACATGGAGATCATATCCCCCCTTATGTATTATACATGGAGATCATATCCCCCCTTATATATGATACATGGAGATCATATCCCCCCCTTATGTATTATACATGGAGATCATATCCCCCCTTATGTATTATACATGGAGATCATATCCCCCCTTATGTATTATACATGGAGATCATATCCCCCCCTTATGTATTATACATGGAGATCATATCCCCCCTTATGTATTATACATGGAGATCATATCCCCCCTTATGTATTATACATGGAGATCATATCCCCCTTATGTATTATACATGGAGATCATATCCCCCCTTATGTATTATACATGGAGATCATATCCCCCCTTATATATGATACATGGAGATCATATCCCCCCCTTATGTATTATACATGGAGATCATATCCCCCCTTATGTATTATACATGGAGATCATATCCCCCCCTTATGTATTATACATGGAGATCATATCCCCCCTTATGTATTATACATGGAGATCATATCCCCCCTTATGTATTATACATGGAGATCATATCCCCCCTTATGTATTATACATGGAGATCATATCCCTCCTTATGTATTATACATGGAGATCATATCCCCCCCTTATGTATTATACATGGTGATCATATCCCCCTTATGTATTATACATGGAGATCATATCCCCCCTTATGTATTATACATGGAGATCATATCCCTCCTTATGTATTATACATGGAGATCATATCCCCCTTATGTATTATACATGGAGATCATATCCCCCCCTTATGTATTATACATGGAGATCATATCCCCCCCTTATGTATTATACATGGAGATCATATCCCCCTTATGTATTATACATGGAGATCATATCCCCCCTTATGTATTATACATGGAGATCATATCCTCCCTTATGTATTATACATGGAGATCATATCCCCCCTTATGTATTATACATGGAGATCATATCCCCCCTTATGTATTATACATGGAGATCATATCCCCCTTATGTATTATACATGGAGATCATATCCCCCTTATGTATTATACATGGAGATCATATCCCCCTTATGTATTATACATGGAGATCATATCCCCCCTTATGTATTATACATGGAGATCATATCCCCCCTTATGTATTATACATGGAGATCATATCCCCCCCCTTATGTATTATACATGGAGATCATATCCCCCCTTATGTATTATACATGGAGATCATATCCCCCCCTTATGTATTATACATGGTGATCATATCCCCCCTTATGTATTATACATGGAGATCATATCCCCCCTTATGTATTATACATGGAGATCATATCCCCCCTTATGTATTATACATGGAGATCATATCCCCCTTATGTATTATACATGGTGATCATATCCCCCCTTATCTATTATACATGGAGATCATATCCCCCCTTATGTATTATACATGGAGATCATATCCCCCTTATGTATTATACATGGAGATCATATCCCCCCTTATGTATTATACATGGAGATCATATCCCCCCTTATGTATTATACATGGAGATCATATCCCCCTTATGTATTATACATGGAGATCATATCCCCCCTTATGTATTATACATGGAGATCATATCCCCCCTTATATATGATACATGGAGATCATATCCCCCCTTATGTATTATACATGGAGATCATATCCCCCCCTTATGTATTATACATGGAGATCATATCCCCCCTTATGTATTATACATGGAGATCATATCCCCCCTTATGTATTATACATGGAGATCATATCCCCCCTTATGTATTATACATGGAGATCATATCCCTCCTTATGTATTATACATGGAGATCATATCCCCCCCTTATGTATTATACATGGTGATCATATCCCCCTTATGTATTATACATGGAGATCATATCCCCCCTTATGTATTATACATGGAGATCATATCCCTCCTTATGTATTATACATGGAGATCATATCCCCCTTATGTATTATACATGGAGATCATATCCCCCCCTTATGTATTATACATGGAGATCATATCCCCCCCTTATGTATTATACATGGAGATCATATCCCCCTTATGTATTATACATGGAGATCATATCCCCCCTTATGTATTATACATGGAGATCATATCCCCCCTTATGTATTATACATGGAGATCATATCCCCCCTTATGTATTATACATGGAGATCATATCCCCCCTTATGTATTATACATGGAGATCATATCCCCCCTTATGTATTATACATGGAGATCATATCCCCCTTATGTATTATACATGGAGATCATATCCCCCTTATGTATTATACATGGAGATCATATCCCCCCTTATGTATTATACATGGAGATCATATCCCCCCTTATGTATTATACATGGAGATCATATCCCCCCCCTTATGTATTATACATGGAGATCATATCCCCCCTTATGTATTATACATGGAGATCATATCCCCCTTATGTATTATACATGGAGATCATATCCCCCCTTATGTATTATACATGGAGATCATATCCCCCCTTATGTATTATACATGGAGATCATATCCCCCCCCTTATGTATTATACATGGAGATCATATCCCCCCTTATGTATTATACATGGAGATCATATCCCCCCCTTATGTATTATACATGGTGATCATATCCCCCCTTATGTATTATACATGGAGATCATATCCCCCCTTATGTATTATACATGGAGATCATATCCCCCCTTATGTATTATACATGGAGATCATATCCCCCTTATGTATTATACATGGTGATCATATCCCCCCTTATCTATTATACATGGAGATCATATCCCCCCTTATGTATTATACATGGAGATCATATCCCCCTTATGTATTATACATGGAGATCATATCCCCCCTTATGTATTATACATGGAGATCATATCCCCCCTTATGTATTATACATGGAGATCATATCCCCCTTATGTATTATACATGGAGATCATATCCCCCCTTATGTATTATACATGGAGATCATATCCCCCCTTATATATGATACATGGAGATCATATCCCCCCTTATGTATTATACATGGAGATCATATCCCCCCCTTATGTATTATACATGGAGATCATATCCCCCCTTATGTATTATACATGGAGATCATATCCCCCCTTATGTATTATACATGGAGATCATATCCCCCCTTATGTATTATACATGGAGATCATATCCCTCCTTATGTATTATACATGGAGATCATATCCCCCCCTTATGTATTATACATGGTGATCATATCCCCCTTATGTATTATACATGGAGATCATATCCCCCCTTATGTATTATACATGGAGATCATATCCCTCCTTATGTATTATACATGGAGATCATATCCCCCTTATGTATTATACATGGAGATCATATCCCCCCCTTATGTATTATACATGGAGATCATATCCCCCCCTTATGTATTATACATGGAGATCATATCCCCCTTATGTATTATACATGGAGATCATATCCCCCTTATGTATTATACATGGAGATCATATCCTCCCTTATGTATTATACATGGAGATCATATCCCCCCTTATGTATTATACATGGAGATCATATCCCCCCTTATGTATTATACATGGAGATCATATCCCCCCTTATGTATTATACATGGAGATCATATCCCCCTTATGTATTATACATGGAGATCATATCCCCCTTATGTATTATACATGGAGATCATATCCCCCCTTATGTATTATACATGGAGATCATATCCCCCCTTATGTATTATACATGGAGATCATATCCCCCCCCTTATGTATTATACATGGAGATCATATCCCCCCTTATGTATTATACATGGAGATCATATCCCCCCCTTATGTATTATACATGGTGATCATATCCCCCCTTATGTATTATACATGGAGATCATATCCCCCCTTATGTATTATACATGGAGATCATATCCCCCCTTATGTATTATACATGGAGATCATATCCCCCTTATGTATTATACATGGTGATCATATCCCCCCTTATCTATTATACATGGAGATCATATCCCCCCTTATGTATTATACATGGAGATCATATCCCCCTTATGTATTATACATGGAGATCATATCCCCCCTTATGTATTATACATGGAGATCATATCCCGCCTTATGTATTATACATGGAGATCATATCCCCCTTATGTATTATACATGGAGATCATATCCCCCCTTATGTATTATACATGGAGATCATATCCCCCCTTATGTATTATACATGGAGATCATATCCCCCTTATGTATTATACATGGAGATCATATCCCCCCCCTTATGTATTATACATGGAGATCATATCCCCCTTATGTATTATACATGGAGATCATATCCCCCCTTATGTATTATACATGGAGATCATATCCCCCCTTAATCTCCTCTTCTCAGTAGAGAATACATTCAGTTCCTCTCCTCATAGGTGATCTCCTCCATGCCTCGTATCAGTTTGGTTGCCCTTCTCTGTACTTTCTCCAGTTCCCCAATGTTCTTTTTGTGAATTGGAGCCCAAAACTGAACTGCATATTCCAGATGAGGTCTTACTAATGATTTGTACCGGGGGAGGGGGGGTGATATCTCTCTCTCTGGAGTCTATACCTCTCCTAATACAAGAGAGGATTTTGCTCGCTTTAGAATCCGCAACTTGGCATTGCTGCCATTATTTTGCTTGTGATCTACTAGAACCCCCAGATCCTTCTGCACCATTGACCCCCCCAGATCCTTCTCCACCATTGACCCCCCCAGATCCTTCTCCACTACTGACCCCCCCAAGATCCCTCTCCACAATTGCATCCCAGATTCTTCTCCAAGATTGATTCCCCCCAGATCCTTCTCCACTATTGACACCCCAGATCTTTCTCTACCATTGCCCCCCCCCCAGTTGTACCCCCCTAGTATGTATGATGCATATTCTTAGCCCCCCCCAGTGCAGAACCTTCTATTTATCACCATTAGCCCTCATTGGCCCCATAGTCCCCCAATTACACAGAGCATTGAGGTCGGCTTGTAAGTTGGAGACATCCTGTAAGGACGTTATTCCCCGGCACAGCTTGGTGTCATCTGCAAAGACTGGAATGGGGTTTATAATCTCACACCCCATATTGTTTATATATATATTAATAAGTAAGGGTCCCAACACGGAACCTGGGGTACCCCACTAATAACACTGAACCCTGGGGTACCCCACTAATAACACTGAACCCTGGGGTACCCCACTAATAACACTGAACCCTGGGGTACCCCACTAATAACACTGACCCTTGGGGTACCCCACTAATAACACTGAACCCTGGGGTACCCCACTAATAACACTGAACCTTGGGGTACCCCACTAATAACACTGAACCTTGGGGTACCCCACTAATAACACTGAACCCTGGGGTACCCCACTAATAACACTGAACCTTGGGGAACCCAACTAATAACACTGAACCTTGGGGTACCCCACTAATAACACTGAACCTTGGGGTACCCCACTAATAACACTGATCCTTGGGGTACCCCATTAATAACACTGAACCCTGGGGTACCCCACTAACACTGAACCTTGGGGTACACCACTAATAACACTGAACCTTGGGGTACCCCAATAACACTAAGCCTTGGGGTACCCCACTAATAACACTGAACCTTGGGGTACCCCACTAATAACCCTGAACCTTGGGGTACCCCACTAATAACACTGAACCCTGGGGTACCCCACTAATGACACTGAACCTTGGGGTACCCCACTAATAACACTGAACCTTGGGGTACCCCACCAATAACACTGAACCCTGCGGTACCCCACTAATAACACTGAACCTTGGGGTACCCCACTAATAACACTGAACCCTGGGGTACCCCACTAATAACACTGAACCTTGGGGTACCCCACTAATAACACTGAACCTTGGGGTACCCCACTAATAACACTGAACCCTGGGGTACACCACTAATAACACTGAACCTGGGGGGTACCCCACTAATAACACTGAGCCTTGGGGTACCCCACTAACACTGAACCCTGGGGTACCCCACTAATAACACTGAACCTTGGGGTACCCCACTAATAACACTGAACCCTAGGGAACCCCACTAATAACACTGAACCTTGGGGTACCCCACTAATAACACTGAACCTTGGGGTATCCCACTAATAACACTGAACCCTGGGGTACCCCACTAATAACACTGAACCTTGGGGAACCCCACTAATAACACTAAACCTTGGGGTACCCCACTAATAACACTGAACCCTTGGGTACCCCACTAATCACACTGAACCTTGGGGTACCCCACTAATAACACTGAACCTTGGGGTACCCCACTAATAACACTGAACCCTGGGGTACCCCACTAACACTGAACCCTGGGGTACCTCACTAATTACACTGAACCTTGGGGTACCCCACTTATAACACAGAACCCTGGGGAACCCCACTAATAACACTGAACACTGGGGTATCCCACTAATAACACTGAACCTTGGGGTACCCCACTAATAACACTGAACCCTGGGGTACCCCACTAATAACACTGAACCCTGGGGAACCCCGCTAATAACACTGAACCTTGGGGTACCCCGCTAATAACACTGAACCTTGGGGAACCCCACTAATAACACTGAACCTTGGGGAACCCCACTAATAACACTGAACCCTGGGGTACCCCACTAATAACACTGACCCTTGGGGTACCCCGCTAATAACACTGACCCTTGGGGTATCCCACTAATAACACTGAACCTTGGGGTACCCCACTAATAACACTGAACCTTGGGGTACCCCGCTAATAACACTGAACCTTGGGGTACCCCGCTAATAACACTGAACCCTGGGGTACCCCGCTAATAACACTGAAAGTTGGGGTATCCCGCTAATAACACTGAACCTTGGGGTACCCCACTAATAACACTGAACCCTGGGGTACCCCACAAATAACACTGAACCTTGGGGAACCCCACTAATAACACTGAACCTTGGGGTATCCCACTAATAACACTGAACCTTGGGGTACCCCACTAATAACACTGAACCTTGGGGTACCCCACTAATAACACTGAACCTTGGGGTACCCCGCTAATAACACTGAACCTTGGGGTACCCCACTAAGAACACTGAACCTTGGGGTACCCCACTGACACCCCTAGACTATTCAGTGTATGAATCATTAACCACTACTCTCTGAATACGATCTTTTAGCCAGTTTTCTATCCATTTACATTCAGATTTTTCCAGCCCATAGACTTTACCTTACACATTAGACGTCTGTGGGGAACTGTGTCCAAGTATACCACGTCCACCGCCACCCCTCTGTCCAAGTACACCACGTCCACCGCCACCCCTCTGTCCAAGTATACCACGTCCACCGCCACCCCTCTGTCCAAGTATACCACGTCCACCGCCACCCCTCTGTCCAAGTATACCACGTCCACCGCCACCCCTCTGTCCAAGTATACCACGTCCACCGCCACCCCTCTGTCCAAGTATACCACGTCCACCGCCACCCCTCTGTCCAAGTATACCACGTCCACCGCCACCCCTCTGTCCAAGTATACCATGTCCACCGCCACCCCTCTGTCCATGTATACCACGTCCACCGCCACCCCTCTGTCCAAGTGTACCACGTCCACCGCCACCCCTCTGTCCAAGTATACCACGTCCACCGCCACTCCTCTGTCCAAGTATACTATGTCCACCGCCACCCCTCTGTCCAAGTATACCATGTCCACCGCCACCCCTCTGTCCAAGTATACCACGTCCACCGCCACCCCTCTGTCCAAGTATACCACGTCCACAGCCACCCCTCTGTCAAAGTATACCACGTCCACCGCCACCCCTCTGTCCAAGTATACCACGTCCACTGCCAACCCTCTTTCCAAGTATACCACATCCACCAGCTCCCCTATGTCCAAGTATACCATGTCCACCACCAGCCCTCTGTCCAAGTATACCACGTCCACCGCCACCCCTCTGTCCATGTATACCACGTCCTCCGCCACCCCTCTGTTCAAGTATACCATGCTCACCGCCACCCCTCTGTCCAAGTATGCCACGTCCACAGCCACCCCCTTTCCAAGTATACCACGTCCACCGCCACCCCTCTGTCCAAGTATACCACATCCACCGCCACCCCTTTGTCCAAGTATACCTCATCCACCGCCACCCCTCTGTCCAAGTATACCACGTCCACAGCCACCCCTCCGTCCAAGTGTACCACATCCACCGCCACCCCTTTGTCCAAGTATACCTCATCCACCATCATCCCTCAGTCCAAGTGTACTACATCCACCGCCATCCCTCTGTCCAAGTATACCACGTCCACAGCCACCCCTCTGTCCATGGATTTGCTAACCTCCAATCTAACCTGTTTCTTGATGGTTTAATCCCAGCTCACCTCTACATGTTGTCTACAGTAAACATTTAAGCTTTCACTGATTACAGAATACTAATACTGTGAGTCCTGACCCTTATACTATATAACTTGTACATTACATACTCCTGACCCCTGCACTATATACTCTATGTTGTACATTACATCCTCCTGACCCCTGCACTATATACTCTATGTTGTACATTACATACTCCTGACCCCTGCACTATATACTCTATGTTGTACATTACATACTCCTGACCCCTGCACTATATACTCTATGTTGTACATTACATCCTCCTGACCCCTGCACTATATACTCTATGTTGTACATTACATACTCCTGACCCCTGCACTATATACTCTATGTTGTACATTACATACTCCTGACCCCTGCACTATATACTCTTTGTTGTCCATTACATACTCCTGACCCCTGCACTATATACTCTATGTTGTACATTACATACTCCTGACCCCTGCACTATATACTCTGTTGTACATTACATACTCCTGATCCCTGCTCTATATTTTCTATGTTGTACATTCCATACTCCTGACCCCTGCACTATATATTCTATGTTGTACATTACATACTCCTGACCCCTGCACTATATACTCTATGTTGTACATTCCATACTCCTGACCCCTGCACTATATATTCTATGTTGTACATTACATAGTCTTGACCCCTGCACTATATACTCTATGTTGTACATTACATACTCCTGACCCCTGCACTATATACTCTATGTTGTACATTACATACTCCTGACCCCTGCACTATATACTCTATGTTGTACATTACATACTCCTGACCCCTGCACTATATACTCTATGTTGTCCATTACATACTCCTGACCCCTTCACTATATACTCTATGTTGTACATTACATACTCCTGACTCCTGCACTATATACTCTATGTTGTACATTACATACTCCTGACCCCTGCACTATATACTCTTTGTTGTCCATTACATACTCCTGACCCCTGCACTATATACTCTATGTTGTACATTACATACTCCTGACCCCTGCACTATATACTCTGTTGTACATTACATACTCCTGATCCCTGCTCTATATTTTCTATGTTGTACATTCCATACTCCTGACCCCTGCACTATATATTCTATGTTGTACATTACATACTCCTGACCCCTGCACTATATACTCTATGTTGTACATTCCATACTCCTGACCCCTGCACTATATATTCTATGTTGTACATTACATACTCCTGACCCCTGCACTATATACTCTCTGTTGTACATTACATAGTCTTGACCCCTGCACTATATACTCTATGTTGTACATTACATACTCCTGACCCCTGCACTATATACTCTATGTTGTACATTACATACTCCTGACCCCTGCACTATATACTCTATGTTGTACATTACATACTCCTGACCCCTGCACTATATATTCTATGTTGTACATTACATACTCCTGACCCCTGCACTATATACTCTATGTTGTACATTACATACTCCTGACCCCTGCACTATATACTCTCTGTTGTACATTACATAGTCTTGACCCCTGCACTATATACTCTATGTTGTACATTACATACTCCTGACCCCTGCACTATATACTCTATGTTGTACATTACATACTCCTGACCTCTGCACTATATACTCTATGTTGTACATTACATACTCCTGACCCCTGCACTATATACTCTATGTTGTACATTACATACTCCTGACCCCTGCACTATATACTCTATGTTGTACATTACATAGTCCTGACTTCTGCTCTCCTCCCTCCCCCCACTGCTATATATACACATAATATGGACTCTCTTTTGTTTCCCCCATTTCCTCCCAGCTGGACATTTTATATCGGATGATGTGATTGGAGCACAGACTTTTACATGGTGATAATAATGTGATCACATCCTCCAACTTTGGACCCTTAAACAGAAAGTGATAATGAGGGAGGAGTCAATACCCCAATGATGGTGGTCTTCAGGATCAGTCCAGTCTTCATCTTGGTTGTTCTCCCCCCATCCTCACTCTCTGACCTCTGGTGGGGCTCAGCCCCGCTGTTCTTCATGACTAAATCATGGACTAAATAAGGAAGTGCAGTACTTCTTGTGTTGGGAAGATGGCGATGAGTGATAGAGGGGGTGGGACCCTCGTCCTATAATCCCCTCATCACTGTCCCTCCTATAAAATACAGTTCTGGTTGTTTCCTCACTCTCTGACTAAGGTCCATGAATAAAGAAATGACCTGGTAGGAGATCAGAGGAGCCATTTCCTAGTTCCCTTGAGGGTGGAATTGTAAGCTCCTCAGAGACCAAGCTGCCTGATGTGGGCGGAGTCCTGGTTTGGGGGAACCAATCAGCTCCTGTCTAGTAATCCTCTTTGTCTTTGTATTTTAGTCCATGGCCGGGAGATGAGGAAAACCTCCGAGGATTGTCTCACTTTGTCTCCAGACTGGAAAGTAGAAGATGAGGACATCACACAGTATAGTCCAGGAGAAAACCCGGCTCCCTCCAATGTCCATCCGGCACCACCCAGTGTAGATGGACCATCAGATTCCTCGTATCCTGAGGAACCTCAGACTGTGCGGGACCGGGCCGGCCTTCCAACAGGGAAGAGGTTCTGCTGTACTGAGTGCGGGAAGGGTTTCTGTTCTAAATTCCATCTTAATGTGCATAAAAGATCTCACACGGGGGAGAAGCCGTATTCCTGTCCTGAGTGTGGGAAATGTTTTTCACAGAAGTCCTATCTTCACACACATCAAAGATCTCACACAGGGGAGAAGCCGTATTCCTGTCCTGAGTGCGGGAAATGTTTTATACGGAAATCCTATCTTCACACACATCAGAGATCTCACACAGGGGAAAAGCCATTTTCCTGTCCTGAGTGTGGGAAATGTTTTTCAGTGAAGTCCAATCTTAACACACATCAAAGATCTCACATGGAGGAGAAGCCGTATGCCTGTTCTGAGTGTGGGAAATGTTTTTCAGAGATGTCCATTCTTCATAAACATCAGAGATCTCACACGGGGGACAAGCCGTATTCCTGTCCTGAGTGTGGAAAATGTTTTTCAGAGAAGTCCAGTCTTCATACACATCAAAGATCTCACACGGGGGAGAAGCCATATTCTTGTCCTGAGTGCGGGAAATGTTTTTCACAGAAGTTCAGTCTTCATGAACATCAGAGATCTCACACGGGGGACAAGCCATATTCCTGTCCTGAGTGCGGGAAATGTTTTTCACAGAAGTCCAATCTTTACACACATCAGAGATCTCACACAGGGGAAAAGCCATATTCCTGTCCTGAGTGCGGGAAATGTTTTTTACAGAAATCCTATCTTCACACACATCAAAGATCTCACACAGGGGAGAAGCCGTATTCCTGTCCTGAGTGCGGGAAATGTTTTACACGGAAATCCTATCTTCACACACATCAGAGATCTCACACGGGAAAAGCCATTTTCCTGTCCTGAGTATGGGAAATGTTTTTCAGTGAAGTCCAATCTTAACACACATCAAAGATCTCACATGGAGGAGAAGCCGTATGCCTGTTCTGAGTGTGGAAAATGTTTTTCAGAGATGTCCATTCTTCATAAACATCAGAGATCTCACACGGGGGACAAGCCGTATTCCTGTCCTGAGTGTGGAAAATGTTTTTCAGAGAAGTCCAGTCTTCATAAACATCAAAGATCTCACACGGGGGAGAAGCCATATTCTTGTCCTGAGTGCGGGAAATGTTTTTCACAGAAGTTCAGTCTTCATGAACATCAGAGATCTCACACGGGGGACAAGCCGTATTCCTGTCCTGAGTGTGGGAAATGTTTTTCACAGAAGTCCAATCTTTACACACATCAGAGATCTCACACAGGAGAAAAGCCATATTCCTGTCTTGAGTGCGGGAAATGTTTTTTACAAAAATCCTATCTTCACACACATCAAAGATCTCACACGGGGGAGAAGCCGTATTCCTGTTCTGAGTGTGGAATAGGTTTTTCAGAGATGTTCTGTCTTCATAAACATCAGAGATCTCATGCAGGGGAGAAGCCACTTTCCTGTCCTGAGTGAGGGAAATGTTCCTCACTGAAGTCCTGTGTTCCTGTACATCTGGGATCTCACACAACCCTGGAGGTGTATTAGTGCCTTGAGTGTGGGAAATGTCTTCTAGGTGAATGTTGCTGGACATCCCAGCTCTCATGTGGGGAAGAAGCACACCCTGATATACACCTCAGATATACTCCATGGCTGATCTTCATCATGGAAGAAACAGTTCATAAGGAGATCAGAGGTCCCCAAAGACATGGATGAAGTGTGGGACCGGGTCGGCCATTGATAGCAGAAGAATAAAAATGGAATCCTGACCTAGAGCACTGGGCTGACTTTTCATTGGGTTGCAGAATACAGTGAAGGAAATGTGTATTTGCTCCCCGGCTGATGTTGAATGTTCGCCCCTCACACAGAAATGATCGGTCTAACAATGGAACGTTCGGTGTAACACTGAGAGACAGAATACAACAACAAATTCAGCAGAAATGCGTCTAACAAATGATGACTGATCTGCATGTTCATGAGGGAAAGAAAGATTTGATCCCCTATCATTCAGCAGGATTTCTGGCTCCCAGGTGTCTCTCATACTGGTAACAAGCTGAGATTAGAAGCAGTCTCTTAAAGGGAGTGCTGCTAATCTCATTGTGTTACCTGTATAAAAGACACCTGTCCACAGGAGCAATCAAACCATCAGATTCCAAACTCTCCACCATGGCAAAGACCAAAGAGCTGTCCAAGGATGTCAGGGACAAGATGGTAGACCTACACAAGGCTGGACTGGGCTACCAAACTATGGCCAAGCAGCTTGGTGAGAAGGTGACAACAGTTGGTGCAATCATTCACAAAGGGAAGAAACACAAAACAAGTGTCAGTCTCCCTAGGTCTGGTGCACCATGCAAGATCTCACCTCGTGGAGTGTCAATGATCATGAGAACAGTGAGGAATCATCCCAGAACTACACGTGAGGATCTTGTCAATGATCTCCAGGCAGCTGGGACCGCAGTCACCAAGAAAACAATTGGTAACACACTACGCCGACAAGGACTGAAATCCTGCAGTGCCCGCACGGTCCCTCTGCTCAAGAAAGCACATGTCCAGGCCTGTCTGAAGTCTGCCACTGAACATCTGAATGATGCCGAGGAGGACTGGTGGGAAGTGTTGTGGTCAGAGGAGACCAAAATCCAGCTCTTTGGCATCAACTCAACTCGCCGTGTTTGGAGGAGGAGGAATGCTGCCTATGACCCCAAGAACACCATCCCAATTGTGAAACGTGGTGGTGGAAACATTCTGCTTTGGGGGTGTTTATCTGCTAAGGGGACAGGGCAATGTACCGTCTAATCTTGGGTGAGAACCATCTTCCTTCAGCCAGGGTATTGAAAATGGGTGGTGGATGGGTGTTCCAGCATGACAATGACCTGAAACACACGGCCAAGGCAACAAAGGAGCGGCTCAAGAAGAAGCACATTAAGGTCCTGGAGTGGCCTAGCCAGTCTCCACACCTTCATCTGATTGAAAATCTGTGGAGGGAGCTGAAAGTTTGAGTTGCCAAACGTCAGCCACCAAACCTTAATGACTTGGAGAGGATCTGCCAAGAGGAGTGGGACAAAATCCCTCCTGAGATGTGTGTGAATCTGGGGGCCAACTCCAGGAAACGTCTTACCTCTGTGATTGCCAACAAGGGATTTGCCACTAAGTACTAAGTCATGTTTTGTGAAGGGGATCAAATCCTTATTTCCCTCATGAACATGCAGATCAGTCATCATTTGTTAGACATGCGTTTCTGCTGAATTTGTTGTTGTATTCTGTCTCTCAGTGTTACACCGAACATTCGATTTAGACCGATCATTTCTGTGTGAGGGGCGAACATTCAACATCAGCAGGGGAGCAAATACGCATTTCCTTCACTGTATGTCTACATATGGGGTCTGGGTAGAGGGGAATCACCGGAAAATATTTCTACTCTTTGATTTTGTGCAAATTGTTTCTGTTTTCACTTTGAAGGGCGATATTATGTGTGGTTTGTAAAAGGGATTGGCCCAATAGATACCACCCCACTTAGAGAATAGATGAACTAATATGTCCAGCATTCATTCAGCCATGTCACATTTTTGTCTTTTCATACAGTGATTTCCTATGATCATTGGCTCCATCTAGTGGCCATAATGTATTGAACTGTTTTTGCTGATTGAGGCATTTTGGAGCCTCACTATGGCCACTAGATGGAGCTGACGATTATAGGAAATCAGTGTTTATTAAAATATGGCCAGAATTTGTCACGGCTGGACACATGCTTGTCTCTCTCCCCCAACGTATTTTTAGTTTACTATGTTAGGGGTGGTGTCATACAAATGCCGGAGATCACACTCATACTTTTATGAGCACAGTAGTTATTAATGAACATACATTGAATAAAACCTCAGGATTAAACCAACCATTGATTTTAAACAAAAAACCCCTATTTGTCCTTTAGATGTCGCTAAGAATCAGTAATTAGCTCCACCTACTATATGAAAGGGTTAATAGTTCACTCACTTTTGCTTTGTGCCTACTAACTGGTTTGTTGTACATACAAGATGTTCCCGTGGGATGTGAATGCTGGTATCTATGCGCACATTTCTTGTTTATAGAAATCACAGAAGTCACTATCCTGTTGTATTTTTGTTATGACGCGCCATGGAGTAGTTTACTGAAATCTCTATTCTGTATTCTGATTGGTGCTTTATGGAAACCGCCTGAAATATGCCGCATTCTCATTTATTATTAAAGCTTGATGAATAATAAAGAAGTCACATTTTGCATCACACATCTAGATGTCTGACTTGCATTATTCCCAAAGTACTTTGAACTGGATGTTTGTATGGAGGAGGAGGCCGGCATAAATTGATGTTCCTGACAGAAGTGGTGTCAGAAGTGGGATAGGATCGGCCATCGGAGGTAAGTGAGCATTTTTTGTCTTCCTTTGCCCTGATCGCCCCCTATCTCCACCAAGCCTCTGTGCTGCGGTAGCACGAGCAATTGTCCGCTGGAGCTTCGGGAGCTCACGGGGTTAAACAGAACCTAGGTTGATGTATAAGAAATGTGTGTATGTCCTCCATACAATCATACAGAGTAGTGTGTTCAGTGATTATGTACGCTTGTAACTAGAGAAACTGTTCAGTAGATGTATTCTAAGTCTCTGTAGGACTGTGAGACGCCCCATCTACTCAGCGAGGAGATTTCTCCATTGACCTGGGATAGGTGAAAGCATGGTGACAGTCTGAAGGAGTCACAATAGGGGTGTACCTGTCCAGGGGATTTTCAGCCTTGAAGCACTTGTGCAGTTGAGAAGAAATTTGTCGGAGCTCTATGTGAGTTCAGTCCAGCTTCACCCGGCACAAAGAGTCATCACCGGGACAGAAACACATAGGCCAGCTCACATAATATTGCTTCTTTGCTTTGCAGTGATGATGGGAAACTCCCAAGGTAAGGGGAAGTACCCAGACCCTCCGGAGCCACCGTGTAAAGTATTAAGAGAAAGAAAACTTAAAGAACTTTACTAAGGAAGACGGATCATCTCTAGAAAAATCCCAACTACCAGCTAATGAGACATGTAAAGAATATGTTACCTGAGTGTCACCTTGGGATTGTTGTCTTGTCCCATGAGTGGACAGCTTGGTGGGGTGGAGTTCAACCATGGGGAGTGCCAGTCCTTTTCCCAGAGATGGGGACAATGATGACTTTCACATGGATATGATAAAGGGGACATGTTTAGGGGATGAAACTGACTTTCCCTATTTTGGTCCAGATCCTGAGTGGGATATGAAATATATGAGAGGGAGCATTGAATTGGTTGAAGTATGCCCCAGGATATAAGCACCCGACACCAATCCCTTCTGCCCCAGTAGCTAAACACAGTAATAATCCTTTTTTTGCCACTTCTTTGACGCCTGCCACTGCGCTTCCTGATTATATTCAGCTGTATCCTCAGCTCACTAAGGATGAGGATTATTTGTTGTCTCGGAGGAGAAATGCATTACACTCTGTCCCAGCCCAAGAGCTCCCACCATCTCACACCAATGAAAGAGGCCATTTGGCAGTGATCTGTGGTGCGTGGAAGATTCTTCAGGTCAGGTTGAAGTTTATCAATGTGTGAAATGAATAAAGAGTGGAAAGAAACAAAAATTACATTGGGAAGGACATTAGACCAGATGCAGCAAACTGGCTGCTCTGCTGCCCAGGACCAAGAAAAAAAATGAAAGGTAGTAAGAAATCGATTGAAATGAGGCGGACAGACATTCATGGTAAAAGAGCAGACAGTACAGGAGAGGGACGTATCAAGATTCAAAAGGAGATGTAGAGGTGAGTCAGCAGGAGCAGGATAATTCAGAAGAATTTGGTAAGTATTATTATAGGTCCAGAAAAGACGCTGAAGACGAGGGAGCCACCCAAGCTTACCCTTCCATCATTGTGGGATGTGATGTGGTGATCAAATGGAAATTAATGATGTTAACGACATTATAAAGGGTTGTCCTGATCCTCGGAAAAACCCCACTGCTGCCATAAACTACTTGAAAAGAGCAACGCAGGGGCAGCAATGTTCACAACAGGACATGAAGATAATCATCGATGGAATTTTGGGATATGATATGGAATCAGGTTGGGATTGGACCAACGTGCCTACTATATATGAGCTTCATGAGCCGTTTGAACCAACAGTGTACTATGAGTGGAGAACGTCCGTAGGACAGAAACAGATGTGGAAGGAGTTAATCGCAGAAATGAAGAAGTTGTGGAAAGATAAACAGTCACTAGCTACAGCAGTTGCTTGTAAGCAGAGCAGTATGGAATCAACTACGGAGTTCCTAAAAAGATTTAAGAAGGTCTGGAAAGAAGAGGCAGGATGAAATCTGACATCAGAGTTAGGAATTATATATATATACAGGCAGTTATGCAGGGATAGAAAATGGGAGTGGAGGCATCTATGGCTATGACATTGGGACATAACACTGTGTTACATAACGTGTAGTGATGTGATAATTACTTTGCCCATTTGGATTGCCAGGCGGGGGGCGGAGCCTGAACATGGCGGCAATGTAGGAGCTCGTGGACGGAGCTCCGTGGTCTGACCTCCCCAGGCCTCCAAGCTTATCCCCTGGAGTATGTTAGAGCCTAGCGGTGGGGGACTTACCCGGTCTGACGGCTCCCGGCGGAGGAGAGACTGATGCGGGTGAGGGAAAGGAGAGGAGCGGCTGGCGATTGAGGAGGAGAGAGTCCCTGGACGCTGGGAGACGAGAGGGGCCGGCGCGATCACGTGACCGGCCGCAAAGCACCTCTGGGAGACCGGGAAGCCGGCCGGCCGGCGTTTTGTGGAGAGAGAGCAGCGCTGACCTGTTTGCCGGGGGCCGATACACTCTCACACTCTCCCACTTTCCCCCTACCCCCCTAGAAACCCTGGAGCCTAAAAAGGAGGACTATTGAGACCTGGACAAGGAGTCTGAAGAGACCCTGGGGAGTTCCCCCCCCATGAACAGACCCTCAGAGGAATCGACCGAAAAGGCACTCACTGGAAGAAGACATAGGAGGAGGGTGAGTGACACTTATGAATAGCATTTTTTTGGGGATCTATCATGCTGACCTCTAAAAAGTGTGTATAAGAACGGGGGACCCCTAGAGACTGTATAAAAAGTGGAAGAGGTACGCAAAGAGAAGAGGAGAGGCTCGGGGAGAAGAAGGGAAAGAGGGGGGAAGGAGGAGGAGGAGGAGAAGAGAAGGAGAAAGAACCAGCAGGGGGACAGAGCAGAGACTTGAAAGATTTAAGAAATAATTTCCCGCCCTACCCACAAACTTACAAAGGACCATAAGAAGGATAAGTGCCATAGAGAAAAATGAAAAACAAAAATGTAAAAGGAAGTGGGCTTAAAGGGTCCCAGACTGGCACAATTAAAAAATATACATCTCAAGGAAATGTAACCCCAGAAAGACCTCAGAGCAGATCTGAAAAAGGAGAAGCAGACCTTAGTATGGAAAGAAGCCCTAGAGTATCAATGGGCCCGGACACTAGTAACCAGCAAATACCAGGCAATATAGAGGCGGAAAAAGACCTACAAATACCTAATAAAAAGGAAATGGCAGAAATGTTTAAAGAACTGGAGAAAACAATAAAACAAGAAATGGTAAACATTCGCAGTGATCTGGGGCACCTCTTGGAGAGAATTGAGGAAACGGAGGAGAAAGTTAAAGGTCAGACCCAGGCTATCTCTGAACTTGAAAAAGAACTAATTAATATAGGGAAAGTCCAAGAAAAACTGTTATATAAGGCTGAGATACAAGAAAATAAAGATAGGAAAAGAAACATCTTGATACGTGGGGTTTCAGAAGACCTAAAGGGAGAAAGCTTGCAAGAGGTGGTTTGCAAAATATTTAACACTATAACAGACAGCTCTGAAATGGAAAGCTCTAAAATAGAAGGAACCTTTAGAAAAGGGAAAATCTTGAGAAACCAGGGGAAAGAAAGGCCGAGAGATATAATTGTCAAATTTTATGAATTTCGGGATAAAGAAAAAATCTGGAAGAAGACTAAGGGAAAATCAGTAATTAAGTATGAAGGAGGAGACATACAGATATATGCGGATCTGGCGCCAGAGACTTTGTGGAGAAGGAGAACTTTGAGACCCCTATTGAAAAGGTTGAAAGAACAAAAGGTGCAATATAGATGGGGGACTCCCGAATGCCTAATAGGATGGAAAAATGGGACTACAGCATACCTTAGGTTTCCAGAAGACATGAAAAATTTTTGTGACAGTTTAAAAATTCAAAGAATGGAAATCCCTGGCTGGGAAGAAGAACGATGAGAAGGTAGAACGAAGAGAAAAGAGGACTGGAAATTTGTGAGGGGGAGGAGGTGGAGGGGGCGAGAGGGATGGAGGAAGAGAGAGGTGTGTGTTTTTTTTTTTTTTTTTTTTTTTTTATCTCCTTCTTCTCCTCTCGCCACCTACCCCCACTCTATTGCCTCTGTTATGGATTTTTTTCTTCTTTTTTTTTCATTTTTTCTCTCTCTCTCTCTTTTCTGCCGGTGATAATATCCAGGTGGGGCTTGGGAGGTTATGGGGAGGTTAGTCAAGGGGAAAGTCGTCCATGGACGGAGTTTTAGCCCAAGGATCAAATCAAAGGTGGATTTTTAATCCATAAATGATTAGTAGGCAAATGTTAGGCCTAAAAAGAGGGGGGAGGGGAGGGGGGAGGGAGGGGGTTGGAAGGTTGGCAGGGTGGGAAACGGGGGGGAGGGAGGGGGTTGGAAGGTTGGCAGGGTGGGAAATGGGAGAGGGAGGTTGTTTTCTTTGCAAAATAAAAGATGATATAAAAACAAGTGAGAAGGGAGAAGGAGAGAGAAATAAAAAATATAGATGGAGGAGAAAAGAGGAAATTTAAGGAAGATGGAAGAGATTCAGTTTATAACATATAACATAAATGGGTTGAACTGTCCCGGGAAAAGATATAGATTATTTAAAGAATTACATCATAGAGAAGCCTCAGTGATATTTTTACAGGAGACACATCTTGAGATAAGCTCAAATGTTAGACTGAGGTCTAAAAAATACCCAACATGGTACTATGCAGATTCCCCGGTTAAAAGAGCAAAAGGGGTAGCAATAGGCCTGGCAAAGAACGTTAGGTTTGAGTTGGAAGATAGAAAAACAGACCCAGATGGGAGATTTTTGTTCTTAAGGGGCAAGTTACAGGAGATCGAGTGTACACTGGCCAACATCTACTGCCCTAATAAAAAACCGGAGGAGTATCTGAAAAAGGTGTTGAGGAAGTTGATGGACTTTAAAAAAGGACGTTTGATCCTGGCAGGGGACTTTAACTTTTGTATGGACCCACAAAGGGATGCCACCTCCCATATAAAGATAGAAGGAACTAAGGCCCTGAAAATATTGAAAAAAGAATTACACATAAGTCAACTGGTAGATGCCTGGAGAATTACACACACGCAAGATAGAGATTATACTTTTTTCTCAAATATGCACAAGAGATATTCAAGATTAGATTATATATTAATAGAACATCAATTAATCGACCACCTGACCCAGGTAGATATAGAGACAATAACTTTATCAGACCACGCTCCAGTTACTATGAAAATGGAATGGGGGAGAAGGAAAAACGGAGGGCTGGGATGGAAATTGAATGAGACACTTTTAGTGGAAAGGGAAATAGTTCAGAAAATAGGGGAGGAGATCGAACGCTTTTTTAAGGAGAATGAGACAGGGGAGGTGTCAATAGCCACAGTGTGGGAGGCTCACAAAGCTTATATAAGAGGAATATTAATGGCGATTGGGGCTAGAAAGAAAAAAGAAAGAAGGGAGAAAATGAATGAGCTCTTAGAAGAAATAGATAAATTAGAACAAATACATAAGAATAGAATAACAAAAGAAATAGAGCTGAAGTTAAAAAAACAGAAGGAAGAACTGAAAGAAATGATAGAAGAGGAGAGGAGAAAAGTATATAATAGAGTTCTAAGTGAGAGATATAGATGGGGAGAAAGACCTGGAAAGTATCTGATGAGAGCCCTGAGGAAAAAGAAAAATAGAAATTATATAGAAAAAATAAAAGATGCTAAAGGAAACATGAAACACTCAAATAAAGATATCACTAAAGCCTTCATAGAATATTACAGGAAACTGTACAATATAAGCCCCTTGGAAAGTTCAGAAACTATAGACAGTGAGAAAAACCAGAAAAGAAAGAAATATTTGGAAATGGCTAGGTTATTAAAATTAAGTGAGGACCAACTAAACTCCCTAGACGCAGATATCTCACAGGAAGAAATAAAACTAGCATTAAAGGGGACAGTGTCGGGGAAAAGCCCAGGCCCAGATGGTTATACAGTGAGATACTATAAAAAATTTAGTGAAATCTTAGCACCAAAACTCAAAAACTACATGAATGCACTAGGTGGAGAGATGGAAGTAAGAAGAGAATCATTACAAGCCCAACTCGTGCTCATTCAGAAAGAGGGAAAAGATCCCTCTCAGTGTTCGAGCTATAGACCTATTTCACTACTGAACACAGACACTAAGTTGTACGCAAAGGTCCTAGCAAATAGATTGAAAGAGCTAATGCCTGGATGGATACATGAGGATCAGGTGGGCTTTGTTCCAGGGAGGGAAGGAAAAGATAATGGGGTACGATCATTGATGCTAATCCAAAAGAGTAAAAAGGGAAAAGAACCGGCGGTACTACTGTCTATAGATGCTGAAAAAGCGTTTGATAGGGTAAATTGGAGATTCATGATGGATACTCTGGAAGCTTTGGGAATCGGGCCTAGGATGAGAGAATGGATAGGAAAGTTGTACAGATACCCCTCGGTGGTCATTGGGGTAAATGGGGAGAGGTCAGAACCCATTGAGATGTCAAACGGAACAAGACAGGGATGCCCACTATCTCCATTGCTGTATGTTATATCTCTAGAACCTCTACTATCAACAATAAGACTGAATAGAGACGTAAAGGGAATCCGAATAGGAGATACGGAACACAAAGTTGCTGCCTTCGCAGACGACTTGTTGTTCTATGTAGGAAACCCCAGGATAACACTTCCAAACTTAATGAAGTCACTAAAGGAGTACGGAGAACTATCAAATTTAAAGATAAATCCAACAAAAACGGAGATTCTAAATATAAACATCTTAAAAACGAAAAAGAAAGGATACAAAAAGAATTTCCCTTTAAATGGAAAGATAGAGATATAAAATATCTAGGAGTAAAACTCACAGCCTCACATAAACATCTATATAAACTAAACTATATTACACTGATAAATGAGATTAGAGATGAATTAAAAAGATTGGAGGGAGGAACCCCGACATGGATGGGCCGTATTAATCTGGTAAAAATGGTAATATTACCAAAAATCATATATAGATATCAAATGATCCCAATTAAACTCCCAGAGATTTTCTTTAAAATAATTAAGAAATTGATAACAAGATACATATGGAGGAATAAAAAACCAAGACTGTCATACGAACTGCTAAGTAGGAGGAAAGAAAGAGGGGGTTTAGGGCTCCCAGACTTTAAAAGATATTACAAAGCGGTAATACTGGCAAGAACCATAGACTGGATATTTAATAATAAAAAAAGCTGGGTGAGAATAGAGAATGAACTCAGCGGAATAGACTTGGGAAGAATGATATGGGTACCAACACAGTATAGGGGTTTAAATGACAATGTAAATACATACACTTTGAATGTTTTAAAGATTTGGGATAACTTACACAGAAGTATGAAATGGACTTTTAATTCTACACTGATTCCACTAAAAAATACAGAGTTTTTCCCCCCAGGTAGAGAAGAAATAGGAGGGAAGTGGTTTAAAAAAGATAAGGTGCAATTGGGAGATATCTTGGTGGGAGATGAAATAGGAGCATATGGCGAATTGAAAAAAAAAGAGGGAGAGATTTTCACTAAATTAGACGAATGGCGGTATTTCCAATTGAGGTGTTTTGTCGGAAGTTTGCCAAGACCTTTAAGGACAAGAGACAATTGGAACTTGTTTGAAAAGACATTGGGAACACAAGGTGATGGGAAACACGGGACTGCTAGAATTTATAAAATACTCACTGAACTAGACACAAACACGAAACCAACATATTTAACAAAATGGGAAATGGATATGGGAGTTGTGATAGATGAGGAAAAGCAGAGGAGAATGTATAGATTAACTCACGAAAACGTCTCTATGAGAGAAGTAGAAATGAACTATAAGTGTTTGACAAGATGGCACATTTCACCAGTAGTAGAAAATAAGATGTGTGGAGAGAGTACACCGCTGTGTTGGAGGGGATGTGGAGAAATAGGTACAATATACCATATATGGTGGGGATGCCCAAAAATCCAGATATTCTGGACAACAATAATCCACTTAATAAGAAAATTGACAGAAATAGATATAAATCTAGACCCAGAAGTATGTATTTTGCACATCACGGATATAACGGTAAATAAATATAAAAAATCAGGGATATGGAACTATATAAATGCTGCAAAAGCCCTGATACCCAAGTTCTGGAGGCAAATAGAGGCACCAAAGGAAGAGGACTGGATTGAAAGAGTTGAGCAGATTAAAAAGATGGAAAGGCTGTGCCATACCCAAGAAGATAAGATGGAGGTTTATCATGGGAAATGGGAGAACTGGGAAAAAGCCAGATTATATATGAGGTGTAGGAAAGAATAAAGATAACAACAGAAAAATTCCACTTGTTGATATAAGAAGTCGTAGAGAAAAGATAGAATAGGCAGAGGGGACATAGGGTGGGGGGTGGAGAAGGGGGGAAAAGGTTGCATAGAGCAGCGTTTTTCAACCACTGTGCCGCGGCACACTAGTGTGCCGTGAGATATTGTCTGGTGTGCCGTGGGAAAAATTCCAATTTCATCTGTAACATGTGGCTTCGGCTCACAAATAGACCAATCATTAGAATCTAATGATTCAGTGGTCGGCAAGCCGCGGCTCGCGAGCCACATGCGGCTCTTTACCCAGTCTAATGCGGCTCTTCTGTGTGCCGGGCGCCTGCTCCCCTCCCTCCTCTCGGTCGGCCGCTCCCCTGCCTCCTCTCGGTTGGCAGCCCCAAAAGTCCGCGCGGACCTTTTAATCCGGCTTGCGGATGTGGCTGTCAGGATGTGTGTAGGCGGGGCAGCGTGCCGAACGTGAGGGGAGGGGAGCTAGGCTCCTCTCACAGTCCGCCCTGAAGACCCGAACGGCGCGGGAAGACAGCGAGAGGAACGCAAAAGGTAAGTGAATTGACACGGGGGACTTGGCTTACTAGAAGGGGGGGGGGGGAATAGTACTGTGGGGGATGAAATACTATATGAGGGATGAATTACTTTATGAGGGATGAAATACTATATGGGGGGATGAAATACTATATGGGGGATGAATTACTATATCAGGGATGAATTACTATATGAGGGATGAAATACTATATGGGGGGATGAAATACTATATGGGGGGATGAAATACTATATGGGGGGATGAATTACTATATGAGGGATGAAATACTATATGGGGGGATGAAATACTATATGAGGGATGAAATACTATATGGGGGATGAATTACTATATGAGGGATGAATTACTGTATGAGGGATGAAATACTATATGGGGGGATGAAATACTATATGAGGGATGAAATACTATATGAGGGGATGAAATACTATATGGGGGGATGAAATACTATATGGGGGATGAAATACTATATGAGGGATGAAATACTATATGAGGGATGAAATACTATATGAGGGATGAATTACTATATGAGGGATGAAATACTATATGGGGGGATGAAATACTATATGGGGGGATGAAATACTATATGGGGGGATGAAATACTATATGAGGGATGAATTACTATGGGGGATGAATTACTATATGGAGGATGAATTACTATATGGGGGATTAATTACTATGCTTACTATGGGGGAATATTACTATACTTACTATGGATGACACATACACATCATTCATCTACTCTTGGTCCGGCCCCCGGGTCCAATTATAAAATACTTTATTATTTCATAATAAAGTAATTATAAAATAATTTCTTTGTGTTTGATTCCTATTCAAGAGAATTACTTTATATATAGTCAATATAGGCACAGAGGTAAATTTTTTTAACATTTTCTAATGGTGGTGTGCCTCGTGATTTTTTTCATGAAAAAAGTGTGCCTTTGCACAAAAAAGGTTGAAAAACACTGGCATAGAGTATATAAAGTAGAAATGTTGGTTAATATAATATTATAGAATATATTTTATATATATATATATATTTATATTGTGATGATGAAATGTAATTAAAATGGAAAATTAATAAATATTTGAATTATAAAAAAAAAAAATTACTTTGCCCATTTTCCAGTGTATACTTCTATTATGCAGTGTTTGTTTCGCCCTTTTCCAATATGGCTGCTATGCTCTCTGGGCACTGAGGATGAGGTCATCAGAGAGAGCACTTGTTGGAAAGAGAGGGGTGTGGATTTCCTGGGGGAGAGAGATAACTTAGACTGTAAGTGTTGCAGCCTCCCCTCACTGAGACATGCAGAAAACACTGTTAATGCTTTAATGTTTCTGTTTGGAAGATACTTTATGTTGGATGGTCACTGAATATGATTTCTTCAATACATGGACTTTCATATACAATGCTGTGTGGATTACTGTCTATGTGGATGATACATTTCTCAGTTGGGATATCACTTGTTATCCACAAGCCCCAATTGAGTGGAGGCATTAGTGCTTGTTAGAGATCTTGTCCTGATCACACAGATTATAAGGATTCTGCTCCTGAATACTATACAGGTGACACCATCATACCCCAGTAGCCACAAAGAGTGTACAAATAGCACTACATTTGGAGGCACTGCTGAGAGCTATCTTGGATCAGGACATTAAGGAACTACCATGTCATTGTTATTAACAGAAGCTGTGAGGCAGTGAGCCCTAGAAGAGGGACTGCCACCTGAAAGGACATTTGCCATTTCATATGTGCCTATCACTGTGAGTTCCCACAGACTGCAGGAGGCACTAAAAGCAAATAAAACCTTGCAGTATGCCACTCTTGTGGATAAAAGAGAAGAGGATGAGAGTTGTGAACTGTATACCCATTATCTCTGTCTCAGTGAGGTGGATTTAAATCCAGATAAAGGGCCCTTCTGCATAAATCCCAAAGGGGCTGAAGCAATTGGTTGTGCTGTAGTATTTCCAGTGATTTCACCTCCAGTAAGGAGAGAGTTACCAGCCCTGCCTGTAAAGTGTGAACCATTGAACACAACGACTTCATCAGGAGAGTCTGAAATGTCGCCTGCTACAGCCACCATGCAGGAAACAAATATTGAGTCACTGAAGTCATTGCTTAGAATTTACATGCTGATTCTTACAGCAAATGAAAGGCTTTTTCCGGAGTGCTACCTGTCCCTGCTGGTGAAGAAAGCTTTGAAGTGTGGAAAGATTTTGCACAAGTGATAGAGGAATGGATATGCACAGAGGAAAAGAAAAACAGCGCATCATGGAAAGCTTAAGACCACCAGCATCCATTATTGTCAGAGCTTACAAGGACACACATGTGAGTACCAGTGCTCAAGAATATATTGATATTTTGACAGATGCTTATGGACGGCACCGTGACCCGGATCAGATGCAGATTGCTGATTGTAAACAGACAAAGCATAGAGAGGGAGAGGATGTTTCTGTGTTTGTGAGGAGGCTAGAAGTGCTTCTAGGAAGATTGCTCACTGAAAAGGTCATCTCTCCTGCAGATGTTGATAAATTAAGGACTGCTCAAATCATAAAGGGGCTTCTGCCGCATCGCCCAATGTCACCGGCCCTAAGAGTTGTTTTGAGAGAGAGAAACTTTACTTTACTGAAACTATGAGTGAAGTAAAGAAACAGGAGGCTGATATCCTTTTTAGTACCCCTTCTAAAAGCAAAGTTCATCAGAGTTCTTGGGGTGAGCACAAAAATGAGACTGTTGCTAAAAACAAAGAAGTTGGTAGACTTCCACAGCCTAGAGCTCTATCTGCTGATAAAACCTCCATTGATAAGCCTCTCTTCCACATTGAATGTTTCCGCTGTGGACAAACAGGCCACACAGTTCATCAGTGTCTACAGATTGCTGATAGTTCTGAAATTCATAGTAAAGCTGGACAAATGTATAAAAGAAAACAGAGAAAATCAAGAAAACAAATGTTCACTAAACTGCCTGGAGTAGGTCGCAGATGTACTTTCAGTTTGTTAATGATATACCCAATACTGCTCTGTTTGACACCGGCTCTCAGGTGACTATTATCTACAGACCCTTCTATCAGCAACACTTAAGCCACCTCCCATTGAAACCTATGGACACTATGCCTGTTTATGGTGTGGGAGAAAATCCTGTTTTTATGGATGGTTGTCTAGAAGTTGAGCTTCGCATTCCTGGTGTGACAGCTGATGAGGATCCCCCACTTAAAGTCATTGCCTATGTGAGCCCTCCACCCAGGGGTAGCGAGTCTGCTCCTATGATTGTGGGTCGGGTGTGCTAAAAGTATTTAACGCAGTATTTGCCTAACAGATAGCACCCCCTTTAGAGAAAGATCCAGGCGCATACCTCCTAAAGATCTGGATGATGTTCAAGAGTGCTTGCACAAAATGAAAGATCAAAACATCATTGTTGAGTCTAAAAGCCCGTATGCATCCCCAATAGTGATGGTCAGAAAGAAAAATGATGGAGTGCGAATATGTGTTGATTACAGGACTCTAAATCGGCGAACGGTTCCAGATTAATACACGCTACCTCGCATTGAGGAAGCTCTTGATGCCCTGCAAGGCAACAAATGGTTCACAGTAATGGACTTAAGATCCAAGTCCAAGTACCAATGAGTGAGGAAGATCAAGAAAAGACAGCTTTTATTTGCCCCCTGGGGTTTTCCAGTTTGCTAGAATGCCTCAGGGAATTAGTGGTGCACCTGCAACCTTCCAGCATCTAATGGATCGGACACTGGGAGACCTTTGTCCCACTCAATGTATTGTCTACCTAGATGACATAATTGTTTTTGGCTCTACCCTGGAGGAGCATGATCAGAGACTTTTTAAAGTGCTTGATCGTTTGAGGAGAGAAGGTCTTACAAATGTAAGTTTGCCCATTCTTCAGTAAACATTGTGGGCCACATCGTATCTGCAGAAGGGGTAGCAACTGATCCTGCTAAAGTGGAGGCTGTGGTAACCTGGCTCCATCCCACAAATCTGACAGAACTGAGGTCCTTCTTGGGGTTTTGTGGCTATTATCGCCGCTTCATTAGAGACTATTCCAAGACTGATCGGCCTCTTAATGACTTGCTTAAAGAGACACCTGGTATTGACACAACCAGCAAAACTCCTTTCAGTGAGAGGTGAACTTCTGCTTGTGAGGAAACTTTTCTACAGCTTAAAAAAAGCCTTACAGAAGCACCAGTGTTGCTTATGTAGACCCACAAAAGCCATACGTTCTGCATGTAGATGCCAGCTATGATGGGTTAGGTGGAGTCCTCCATCAGGAGTACCCAGGAGGTCTAAGGCCTGTTGCTTATATCAGTCACAGTCTAAGCCGAGCAGAAACTAATTTTCCTATTCACAAACTGGAATTTCTTGCCCTGAAGTGGGCTATTGTTGAAAAGCTGCATGATTACTTGTATGGGGCTCAGTTTGAGGTGAGAACTGATAATAACCCCCTCACTTATGTCTTGACTACAGCCAAGCTGGATGCCACTGGTCATAGGTGGCTTGCTGCCTTGTCTAATTACCAATTCACTCTCAAGTACAAGCCAGGACCCAAAAATATTGGGGCTGATGCTCTCTCCAGAAATCCTGGATTGCCAATGAACTTAGAAGAAAGTGAATGGGAGGAAGTACCTGGGCCTGCTGTGGCTGCCTACTGTGCTACAGCTGCTCTACAAGGAGACAATATTGTTTTCTCTGACTTACGAGTTGTTGACTCATTGGGAGCTGGTGAAGAGTGTATCCCAGACATGTATTGCTGCCCCACTGCTCTAGGGGTACCAGAAAACATCCAGCTGCAAAAGAAAGATATGATTCTTCTACAAATGAGGGATCCAGTAATCAGACATGTTAGAGAGTCTGTTTTCTGCAAAGATCCTAATTACATGAGAAAATTCCTACCTGAGCAGAGTAGCTACTATCTGAAGGAATGGGATGAACTCAAAATAATCGATGGACTTTTGTATAGGGTACATTTGTTCCATGATCATCCTGGAAGGAGACAGCTAGTGCTCCCTCAAGTCTATAGAAAATCTGTTTTGAGAAGTTTGCATGACCAACATGGGCATCTAGGAGTTGAAAAAACATGGATTAATCCGAGACCGTTTCTTTTGGCCACGAACGAGGGAAGCTGTTGTGGACTATTGCCGCCGTTGTGTGAGATGTCTGCAATGGAAAACGCTGCCTACTCGAGCTGCTCCTATTGAAAACTTGAAAAGTTCTGGTCCAATGGATTTAGTGTGCATGGACTTTTTGTGTATTGATAATGACAGCAGTGGTGTGGGAAATGTTTTGATTGTGACTGGTCACTACACTCGATATGCTCAAGCCTATCCCACCAAAGATCAAAAAGCAGTAACTGTGGCCAAAGTGTTGTGGGAGAAGTTTTTTGTTCATTATGGACTGCCAAATCGACTTCACTCTGACCAGGGACGGGACTTTGAAAGTCGCCTAATTAAAGAGCTGTTAACATTGCTTAACATGGACAAGAGCCGAAGCACGCCTTATCATCCAGAGGGTGATGCTCTCCCTGAGTGTTTCAATCGTACCTTGCTGAATATGTTGGGTACCCTCCCTAATGGTGCTAAACCAACCTGGAGCCGACATGTTGGAGCTATGGTACATGCCTAGAATTGTACCAGACATGAGTCAACTGGTTTCTCTCCTTATTTTCTCATGTCCTAGATTGTAAGCTCGAAAGAGCAGGGCCCTTGAACCCCTTGTGTATTGTATTGTTACTGTCTTGTCTCATGTTCTGCCCCCCCCGCTACTGTACAGCGCTGAGCATACCCTTTGGCGCTATATAAATACTGTATAATAATAATAATGTTTGGGAGAGAAGCCAGTCTGCCTATTGACATTCAGTTGCATGTGTCTACCGATGGACTGGAACATAGAAATCACTACCAGTATGTGGCACAACTCACACATAGTTTACAAGAGGCCTATCGAATTTCTGAGGAAAATGCTGCAAAAATAAATGCTGCCAATAAAAGACGCTTAGATGCCAAAGTTCATTACAAAGACTTACAACCTGGTGATAAAGTGCTTCTACGCAATTTGGGACCCTCAGCCAAACATAAGTTAGCTGATGGCTGGAGAAATGAGTTGTTTGAAGTTATAGAAAAACTGTCTAGAATTCCAGTCTACCTGATTCGAAGACCTGAGGATCGGATCAAAGCCTGGCATAGGAATCACTTGCTTCCAGTACCACAAGTTGCTACTGCGGATGAGGAGCCACAACCTGATATTGCTACAGATTCTAATGATGTGCCTTGTGCAGACAGTGGAGAACAGTGTGATGACAATGACTGGTTTACACCTCCACCAGAGTCTCCTGTACAGGCTCCTTCACCTATTACTAATGGGGGTCTTCCTCAGAGGGGAGGTCTGAACCCAACTACTCCTGCTTTTGAACCAACAGCCCAAACCTTTGTGCCTACAGTTCCAGGCATGATTGGAGCACCAAGTTTTCCCACTAGTGCAGTCCCAGATTTATCTGGACTAATGCCTGAGGGCTTGAGGAGATCCTGTGTGAGGACCTCCACCAATGTTTACTTATGACACCTTGGGAAGACCCTGCTGTGCTGTACAGAACTATGCTGTACAACCTCATGTTCTGATGGACATTACAGCCCATTCTAGACTGGTTAGCATGATGCCTATTTGTTACTAACCATGTTTTCTTTGCAGCTAATCTCTGTAATAGATTGCTTCTGGAGAAGTGGTCTGCAGAAGGCGACAACAATGTGAACTTGCTATATTTTGTTGTTTATTTATGTGTACAGTGAGGAACAGAAGTATTTGAACCCCCTGCGATTTTGCAAGTTCTCCCACTTAGAAATCATGGAGGGGGCTGACATTCACATTGTAGGTGCATTCCCACTCTGAGAGACAGAATTAAAAAAAAAATTCAGGAAATCACATTGTAAGATTTGTAAAGAATGTATTTGTCTCGCACTGCTGAACAGAAGTATTTGAACACCTAAGAAACAGCAAGAATTCTGTCTCTCAAAGACCTGTTACTGCGCCTTTAAAAAGTCCACCTCTACTCCACTCATTAATCTAACTTAGTAGCACCTGTCTAAGCTCTTTAAAGACACCTGTCCACCCCACAGTCAGTCAGACGCCAACTACTACCATGGGCAAGATCAAAGAGCTGTCAAAAGACACCAGAGACAAAATTGTGGACCTCCAGAAGGCTGGAAAGGGCTACGGGGCAATTGCCAAGCAGCTTGGTGAAAATAGATCAACCGTTGGAGCAATTGTTAGAAAATGGAAGAGGCTAAAGACGACTGTCAGTCTCCCTCGGACTGGGGCTCCATGCAAGATCTCACCTCGTGGGGTATCACTGATGATAAGAAAGGTGAGGAATCAGCCCAGAACTACAAGGGAGGAGCTGGTCAATGACATGAAGAGAGCTGGGACCACAGTTTCAAAGGTCACTGTCGGTAGAACACTACGCCGTCATGGTTTCCAATCATGCCTTGCACAGAAGGTTCCCCTGCTCAAGTCATCACATGTCCAGGCCCGTCTGAAGTTTGCCAATGACCATCTGGATGATCCAGAGGAGGCATGGGAGAAAGTCATGTGGTCAGATGAGACCAAAGTAGAACTTTTTGGTCTAAACTTCACTCGTCGTGTTTGGAGGAAAAAGTATGAGTTGCATCCCAAGAACACATCCCTACTGTGAAGCATGGGGGTGGTAACATCATGCTTTGGGGGTGCTTTTCTGCGAAGGGGACAGGATGACTGCACTGTATTAAGGAGAGGATGAATGGGGCCATTTATTGTGAGATTTTCAGCAACAACCTCCTTGCTTCAGTCAGAGCATTGAAGACGGGTCGTGGCTGGGTCTTCCAACATGACAACGACCCGAAGCACACAGCCAGGAGAACCAAGGAGTGGCTCCGTAAGAAGCATATCAAGGTTCTGGAGTGGCCTAGCCAGTCTCCACACCTAAATCCAATAGAACATCTTTGGAGGAAGCTGAAACTCCGTGTTGCTCAGCGACAGCCCCAAAACCTGACAGATCTAGAGGAGATCTGTGTGGAGGAGTCGGCCAAAATCCCTGTTGCAGTGCAAACCTGGTCAAGGACTACAGGAAACGTCTGACCTCTGTAATTGCAGACAAAGGCTTCTGTACCAAATATTAACACGGATCTTCTCAGGGGTTCAAATACTTCTGTTCAGCAGTGCAAGACAAATACATTCTTTACAAATCATATAATGGGATTTCCTGAATTCTGTCTCAGAGTGGGAATGCACCTACAATGTGAATGTCAAACCCTCCATGATGGAGAAGTGGGAGAACTTGCAAAATCACAGGGGGTTCAAATTCCTCTGTTCCTCACTGTATATCCATGCTGGAAGGATTTTCAGCAGGGGGAGAATGTAGTGATGTGATAATTTCTTTGCCCATCTTCCATTGTATACTTCTATTATGCCCTTTTCCAATATGGCTGCTATGCTCTCTGGGGACTAAGGATGAGGTCATCAGAGAGGGGTGTGGATTTTCCTGAGAGAGAGAGCTCAGACTGTCAGTGTTGCAGCCTCCCCTCACTGAGACATGCAGAAAACACTGTTAATGCTTTAATGTTCCTGTTTGGAAGATACTTTATGTTGGATGGTCACTGAATGTGATTTCTCCAATACATGGACTTTCATATACAATGCTGTGTGGATTACTGTCTATGTGGATGATACATTTCTCAGTTGGGATTTCAATTGTTATTCACAAGCCCCAATTGAGTGGAGGCACTAGTGCTTGTTAGAGATCTTGTCCTGATCACACAGATTATATAAAGACTCTACTCCTAATTACTATACAGGTGGCACCATCATACCCCAGTAGCCGCAAAGAGTGTACAAAGAGCGCTACACAAGCATGAACTAAAGCATACCTGATCATAAAGCATACTGAATTCTCATTTTCCCCAATGTACCCAATTATGGATAGGCCAGATCTGTGTGCCCAGATAGGACCTCCCAGTGGCTATTCTATGGACAAGGTACACTTTTCTGTATGCCTGATCTTTATTGAGCTGCAATAGTCAATACGCTGCAATGGGCAGAAGTATTTGGACACAAACCACATGAGCTCAAGTATCCAAACGTGAATGTTCCTTCATAGCAAGCCTCCATGATGTACTGTATGGGCCTGGCCCACTCCAAATGAATGCATTGTTCTGGTAGGTCCTCCTATGAAAGACTTTAGCTACACGTGGAGGACATTGCACTGACTTTTCATCACATTGCATATTATCTGGCCATCTGAAGTCTCAGGAATGGAATCAAGAGGATCTGAAACTTTTTTCAGGAACAAATAATTAGTCTTTATTTGACTAAACACAAAAAAAAGGTAAGATATGGCTGCCAGCTCTCAATTTTTGACCAAAACACAAACTGCCTCCACTGTTTGCCAGCACATGACTCCTGAAAATATGAGGACTCCGATATCCAGTGAAAGTTCATTCAGGAACAATAACCAATTGTGCCCCCCCAAAAGCAGCATAGAGGAAAGGGATGGTCAAGTTGCTGTGCTGCTCCCAAACCACCTCTGGAATGCCAGGGTCTTTATGCAGGTCCTCGATGCCAGTTCTTGCCTGGGGCCACAAAATATCCACTGGCCACAAGTGAAGGCGAGTGGAGGACGTGAAGGTGGTAAAAGATACATTTCCCCGCACTGAATATAATGGGATCCCACATAACAGTCGCTGTTCATATTCAGAATTCCTTTCTTACAATGGGATCTTGTGTCCGGATAAAGTCTTTTATAGATCCCTTGTGACATTGTGTTCTCATTGTAAAATCCTAGATTTGTAAATCTGTCGCTGATATTTATAATGGTTTTGTCCAGAAAAAGAATGGAGTGATGTGGATAGATGGAAACATATGTATAGATGAAAGATTGGTCTGTTGACTCCCCAGAGCTCCTTTCCATGAGAGATGTTTGTCCCCCCCCAGAGCCGAACAATGGTACGTTCCTGAATGGCCAGGCTGCTGGTTTGTTGAATCCAGAGTCTACATACAAGATGCCTCCACAGTGTACATTGATGGGGCTGGGAAGGCTGGTACATGTTGTTCATTTGCTCCGGGTGCAGGAGATAGGACAGAATCCCATTGTTGCCGGGTGTCCTCGCTTTCCTCAATTCTGTACTCACTTCATTTACAAAAGCAAACTATGTGAGTGGAGAAGGTGATTGTATCCGGCTGGAGCTCAGACCTGACAGGGACTCGGGATTTTGGGCCTCTTACGTCTAAGACAAATATAGTCTGAGTTGGAGAGAAGATAAAATATCATTTCTTCTCAGAGACATTCTGAGGGGTTTTCCACAATTTGTAATTGCTGACAATTCTTTTGTGGACATTCAGCTGTCAGTGGGGAAACCTGCCGACAGATGAGGAGTCATCGGTTAGGGGTGTGACCTCCTGATTTCCAGCCAATCATTAACAACCAGATATATTTCACACAGAATTCAGATCAGTCCATCAATTGTCAACAGATGAGAATTCTAGAGAATTCAGAGAAAGCTCCACCCTCTTTCCTCTACACCAATCATGGATCTCCAGTTACCCAGTCAACGTGGGCATGATTTAATTGACATCCATCACTGGTGTCAGTGAGATAAAATAAGCTCCATTGTTGGTGTCAGTGAGATAAAATAAGCCACATTATTGGTGTCAGAGAGATAAAATAAGCCCCATTGTTGGTGTCAGTGAGATAAAATAAGCTCCATTGTTGATGTCAGAGAGATAAAATAAGCCCCATTGTTGGTGTCAGTGAGATAAAATAAGCTCCATTGTTGATGTCAGTGAGATAAAATAAGTTCCATTGTTGGTGTCAGTGAGATAAAATAAGCCACATTATTGGTGTCAGAGAGATAAAATACGCCCCATTGTTGGTGTCAGAGAGATAAAATAAGCCCCATTGTTGGTGTCAGTGAGATAAAATAAGCTCCATTGTTGGTGTCAGTGAGAATAAAGTGTACCTCCAGCCCAGCATTGGTGGTCAGTGGTGGTACTTACCTGATCCCACCCTCCCACTATCTCTCTGCTGATGTCACAATTATACTTTCACTGTAGGAAAGGAGATGACGATTCCCAGCAGTCGGGTATAATTGCAGTGCCTGGTGATGGAACCCAGAGAATGTTCCGGAGTCATCACCTCACTGCCACTCTGAAGAGTCCTGGAACCTGCCAGACATAGACATGATCATTCAAGAACATTTGGAAACAACAACAAGGTTCAAACTATGAGACATTTCTTGGAGCTGCAGTTCCTCTGAGCTTCACCAGGTGATGACCTTCCTTCTACCCAGACAGGAAGTGATGTCAGGTACAGATGGGAAGTGATGTCAGGTATAGATGGGAAGTGATGTCAGGTATAGACAGGGCTGTATATGATATATTCATGGCCACTGCGCTCTGTACACAGGGCTGTATATGACATGTTCCTGACCTCTACACTCTATGATGGGCTGTACATGACATGTTCCAAACCACTGCACTCCTTTTGCTGAGCCTTGTATGACATGTTCCTGACCAATGACCACTTCTAAATGCTGGGCTGTATAAGACATGATCTTACCCACTGTGCGCTGTACATGACATACTACTTCTAACTACTTCACTCTGTATGAGGACTGTATATCATATACTCCTGACCACTACACTCTGTACTCTGGGATGTAAATCACATACTCCTGACCACTACACTCTGTACTCTGGGATGTAAATCACATAATCCTGACCACTACACTCTGTACTCTGGGATGTAAATCACATACTCCTGACCACTACACTCTGTACTCTGGGATGGAAATCACATACTCCTGACCACTACACTCTGCACTCTGGGATGGAAATCACATACTCCTGACCACTACATTCTGTACTCTGGGATGTAAATCACATACTCCTGACCACTACACTCTGCAATGTAAATCACATACTCCTGACCACTACACTCTGTACTCTAAATCACATACTCCTGACCACCACATTCTGTACTCTGGGATGTAAATCACATACTCCTGACCACCACATTCTGTACTCTGGGATGTAAATCACATACTCCTGACCACTACACTCTGTGCTCTGGGATGGAAATCACATACTCCTGAACACTACACTCTGTATTCTGGGATGGAAATCACATACTCCTGACCACTACACTCTGTACTCTGGGATGGAAATCACATACTGCTGACCACTACACTCTGTACTCTGGGATGTAAATCACATACTCCTGACCACTACACTCTGTACTCTGGGATGTAAATCACATACTCCTGACCACTACACTCTGCAATGTAAATCACATACTCCTGACCACTACACTCTGTACTCTAAATCACATACTCCTGACCACCACATTCTGTACTCTGGGATGTAAATCACATACTCCTGACCACCACATTCTGTACTCTGGGATGTAAATCACATACTCCTGACCACTACACTCTGTGCTCTGGGATGGAAATCACATACTCCTGACCACTACACTCTGTACTCTGGGATGTAAATCACATAATCCTGACCACTACACTCTGTACTCTGGGATGTAAATCACATACTCCTGACCACTACACTCTGTACTCTGGGATGGAAATCACATACTCCTGACCACTACACTCTGCACTCTGGGATGGAAATCACATACTCCTGACCACTACATTCTGTACTCTGGGATGTAAATCACATACTCCTGACCACTACACTCTGCAATGTAAATCACATACTCCTGACCACTACACTCTGTACTCTAAATCACATACTCCTGACCACCACATTCTGTACTCTGGGATGTAAATCACATACTCCTGACCACCACATTCTGTACTCTGGGATGTAAATCACATACTCCTGACCACTACACTCTGTGCTCTGGGATGGAAATCACATACTCCTGACCACTACACTCTGTATTCTGGGATGGAAATCACATACTCCTGACCACTACACTCTGTACTCTGGGATGGAAATCACATACTGCTGACCACTACACTCTGTACTCTGGGATGTAAATCACATACTCCTGACCACTACACTCTGTACTCTGGGATGTAAATCACATACTCCTGACCACTACACTCTGCAATGTAAATCACATACTCCTGACCACTACACTCTGTACTCTAAATCACATACTCCTGACCACCACATTCTGTACTCTGGGATGTAAATCACATACTCCTGACCACCACATTCTGTACTCTGGGATGTAAATCACATACTCCTGACCACTACACTCTGTGCTCTGGGATGGAAATCACATACTCCTGACCACTACACTCTGTATTCTGGGATGGAAATCACATACTCCTGACCACTACACTCTGTACTCTGGGATGGAAATCACATACTCCTGACCACTACATTCTGTACTCTGGGATGTAAATCACATACTCCTGACCACTACACTCTGTACTCTGGGATGGAAATCACATACTCCTGACCACTACACTCTGTGCTCTGGGATGTAAATCATATACTCCTGACCACTACACTCTGTACTCTGTGATGTAAATCACATACTCCTGACCACTACACTCTGCGATGTAAATCACATACTCCTGACCACTACACTCTGCGATGTAAATCACATACTCCTGACCTCTACACTCTGTACTCTGGGATGGAAATCACATACTCCTGACCACTACACTCTGTACTCTGGGATGGAAATCACATACTCCTGACCACTACACTCTGTACTCTGGGATGTAACTCCTGACCACTGCACATTGTTTGCAGGGCTGTATGAAGTAGTCTCCTGACCCCTGCACTCTGGGCCATTATTCATGGTGAACCAGAGACTGGATGACCTGTAAAGTCTTGTAAAGTGACTACTGTGAGAAATGTTTGGGCCCCAAAGATCCCCATCGTGGCCCCGACACACACAATTCTTTTCACTCAATAAATTCTTTATTATAGTTTTACTTCTAACAAGATTGTAATCATAGAATCAGGAAATAACAAAGGAAGGAATCTGATTGGTCAGGAAGATCCCTTGTCTGGAATGTGGGGGCGGAGTCATTATTATTGGTGTACAATACAATACACAACGTGTTCCATTATTATAACAAAGTATTGTAGAAAAGATCCCAACATGTGACATGGCTGAATGAATGCTGGTCATAGTAGTTCATCTATTCTCTAAGTGGGGCGGTATCTATTGGGCCAATCCCTTTTACAAACCACACATATCGCCCTTCAAAGTGAAAACAGAAACGATTTGCACAAAATCAAAGCGTAGAAATATTTTCCGGTGGATCCCCTCTACCCAGACCCCATATGTAGACATAGAACAACAAGCTGTGTTCCCTCTCGTGCCGCACTCCTCCAACCACCCAAACCCACACAGAGGCCAAGGGAAATAATGAGAGGAAAGTTCCCCCCTAGTTTGGGGCGGAGTTCTCCTTCCCTCCTGTTGGGGGATGGGAGAAGGATGGACTGAAGACAGAGAGACGCTTCGGGGTCACCACTGTTCTGTAGAGCCTTGAAATGAAGGACATCAACTTCAGAAGTTCTTGTTGTCTGTGTAAAGTTCCCCGATAACGAGATCTGGGCTCTCCCGGCTTCTAGCTCTGTAACCCGCTATATCATTATCAGGAAACGCAACTCCGACACCCAAGAAGGGCTGAAGTTGTGTCCTTCATTTCCAGGATCTACTGACCACTCTGCACCCCGACATTTACTGCACTTCATCCATGTCTTTGGGGGCCTCTCATCTCCTTATCAACTGTTTCTTCCATGATGAAGATCAGCCATGGAGTATATCTGAGGTGTATATCAGGGTGTGCTTCTTCTCCACATGAGAGCTGGGATGTCCAGCAACATTCATCTAGAAGACATTTCCCGCACTCAAGGCACTAATACACCTCCAGGGTTGTGTGGGACCCCTGATGTACAGGAAGACAGGACTTCAGTGAGGAACATTTCCCTCACTCAGGACAGGAAAGTGGATTCTGCCCCGTGTGAGATCTCTGATGTTTGTAAAAATTAGACTTCCTTGTAAAACATTTCCTGCACTCAGGACAGGAATACGGCTTTTCCTCCTTGTGAGATCTTTTATGCACATTAAGACGGGATTTAGAACTGAAACATTTCCCGCACTCAGGACAGGAATACGGCTTCTCCCCTGTGTGAGATCTCTGATGTCTGTAAAGATTGGACTTCTCTGAAAAACATTTCCCGCACTCAGGACAGGAATACGGCTTTTCCCCTGTGTGAGATCTCTGATGTTTGTAAAGACTGGACTTCACTGAAAAACATTTCCCGCACTCAGGACAGGAATACGGCTTTTCCCCTGTGTGAGATCTCTGATGTGTGTAAAGACTGGACTTAACTGAAAAACATTTACCGCACTCAGGACAGGGATACAGCTTTTCCCCTGTGTGACATCTCCGATGTGTGTAAAGATTGGACTTCTCTGAAAAACATTTCCCGCACTCTAGACAGGAATACGGCTTCTCCCCTGTGTGAGATCTCTGATGTGTGTAAAGATCGGACTTCTCTGAAAAACATTTCCCGCACTCTAGACAGGAATACGGCTTCTCCCCTGTGTGAGATCTCTGATGTGTGTAAAGATCGGACTTCACTGAAAAACATTTCCCGCACTCAGGACAGGAATACGGCTTTTCCTCCTTGTGAGATCTTTTATGCACATTAAGATGGGATATAGAACTGAAACATTTCCCGCACTCAGGACAGGAATACGGCTTCTCCCCTGTGTGAGATCTCTGATGTCTGTAAAGATTGGACTTCTCTGGAAAACATTTCCCGCACTCAGGACAGGAATACGGCTTTTCCCCCGTGTGAGATCTCTGATGTTTGTAAAGACTGGACTTCACTGAAAAACATTTCCCGCACTCAGTACAGGAATACGGCTTCTCCCCCGTGTGAGATCTTTTATGCACATTAAGACTGAATTTATAACTGAAACATTTCCCGCACTCTGTACAGGAGAAGCTCTTCCCTGTTGGAAGGCCGGCCCGGTCCCGCACAGTCTGAGGTTCCTCAGGATACGAGGAATCCGATGGTCCATCTACACTGGGTGGTGCCGGATGGACATTGGAGGGAGACGGGTTTTCTCCTGGACTATACTGTGTGATGTCCTCATCTTCTACTTTCCAGTCTGGAGACAAAGTGAGACAATCCTCGGAGGTTTTCCTCATCTCCCGGCCATGGACTAAAATACAAAGACAAAGAGGATTACTAGACAGAAGTTGATTGGTTCCCCCAAACCAGGACTCCACCCACATCAGGCAGCTTGGTCTCTGAGGAGCTTACAATTCCACCCTCAAGGGAACTAGGAAATGGCTCCTCTGATCTCCTACCAGGTCATTTCTTTATTCATGGACCTTAGTCAGAGAGTGAGGAAACAACCAGAACTGTCTTTTATAGGAGGGACAGTGATGAGGGGATTATAGGACGAGGGTCCCCACCCCCTCTATCACTCATCACCATCTTCCCAACACAAGAAGTACTGCACTTCCTTATTTAGTCCATGATTTAGTCATGAAGAACAGCGGGGCTGAGCCCCACCAGAGGTCAGAGAGTGAGGATGGGGGGAGAACAACCAAGATGAAGACTGGACTGATCCTGAAGACCACCATCATTGGGGTATTGACTCCTCCCTCATTATCACTTTCTGTTTAAGGGTCCAAAGTTGGAGGATGTTATCACATTATTATCACCATGTAAAAGTCTATCCTCCAATCACATCATCCGATATAAAATGTCCAGCTGGGAGGAAATGGGGGGAACAAACGAGAATCCATACTATGTGTATATATAGCAGTGGGGGGAGGGGGGAGAGCAGAAGTCAGGAGTATGTAATGTACAACATAGAGTATATAGTGCAGGGGTCAGGAGTATGTAATGTACAACATAGAGTATATAGTGCAGGGGTCAGGAGTATGTCATGTACAACGCAGAGTATATAGTGCAGGGGTCAGGAGTATGTCATGTACAACGCAGAGTATATAGTGCAGGGGTCAGGAGTATGTAATGTACAACGCAGAGTATATAGTGCAGGGGTCAGGAGTATGGAATGTACAACACAGAGTATATAGTGCAGGGGTCAGGACTATGGAATGTACAACACAGAATATATAGTGCAGGGGTCAGGAGGATGTAAGGTACAACATAGAGTATATAGTGCCGGGGTCAGGAGTATGTAATGTACAACAGAGTATATAGTGCAGGGGTCAGGAGTATGTAATGTACAACGCAGAGTATATAGTGCAGGGGTCAGGAGTATGTAATGTAGAACAGAGTATATAGTGCAGAGGTCAGGAGTATGTAATGTACAACATAGAGTATATAGTGCAGTGGTCAGGAGTATGTAATGTACAACATAGAGTATATAGTGCAGGGGTCAGGAGTATGTAATGTACAACATAGAGTATATAGTGCAGGGGTTAGGAGTATATACTGTACAACACAGAGTATATAGTGCAGGGGTCAGGAGTATGTAATGTACAACATAGAGTATATAGTGCAGGGGTCAGGAGTATGTAATGTACAACATAGAGTATATAGTGCAGGGGTTAGGAGTATGTCATGTACAACGCAGAGTATATAGTGCAGGGGTCAGGAGTATGTCATGTACAACGCAGAGTATATAGTGCAGGGGTCAGGAGTATGTAATGTACAACGCAGAGTATATAGTGCAGGGGTCAGGAGTATGGAATGTACAACACAGAGTATATAGTGCAGGGGTCAGGACTATGGAATGTACAACACAGAATATATAGTGCAGGGGTCAGGAGGATGTAAGGTACAACATAGAGTATATAGTGCCGGGGTCAGGAGTATGTAATGTACAACAGAGTATATAGTGCAGGGGTCAGGAGTATGTAATGTACAACGCAGAGTATATAGTGCAGGGGTCAGGAGTATGTAATGTAGAACAGAGTATATAGTGCAGAGGTCAGGAGTATGTAATGTACAACATAGAGTATATAGTGCAGTGGTCAGGAGTATGTAATGTACAACATAGAGTATATAGTGCAGGGGTCAGGAGTATGTAATGTACAACATAGAGTATATAGTGCAGGGGTTAGGAGTATATACTGTACAACACAGAGTATATAGTGCAGGGGTCAGGAGTATGTAATGTACAACATAGAGTATATAGTGCAGGGGTCAGGAGTATGTAATGTACAACATAGAGTATATAGTGCAGGGGTTAGGAGTATGTAATGTACAACATAGAGTATATAGTGCAGGGGTCAGGAGAATGTACTGTACAACATAGAGTATATAGTGCAGGGGTCAGGAGTATGTAATGTACAACATAGAGTATATAGTGCAGGGGTCAGGAGTATGTAATATACAACATAGAGTATATAGTGCAGGGGTCAGGAATATGTACTGTACAACATAGAGTATATAGTGCAGGGGTCAGGAGTATGTAATGTACAACATAGAGTATATAGTGCAGGGGTCAGGAGTATGTAATGTACAATATAAATTATATAGTGTAAGGGTCAGGAGTATGTAATGTACAACATAGAGTATATAGTGCAGGGGTCAGGAGTATGTAATGTACAATATAAATTATATAGTGTAAGGGTCAGGACTCATAATATTGGTATTCAGTAATTAAAGGGTTGCTTGTCTCCCATCTCCTGAGACTGCACTCAGTGACTTGGGTCTGAGACACTACAGACATATCCCTCCACCCGGCACAGCCAGCAGATAACAGAGAAGGTCCCCTGGAGGAGTCAGGCACAAGGCAGGAGACCCCAGTCACATGTCCTGGGTGCCTACATTATGCAATGCTTATAGGAAAAATCAACATTTTACTGCCAGCTGAACCCCAGAACCTCCATAAATCCAGTCTAGATACATAAATTGTGTCTGCAGCACAGAGAAGGAAGATTATCCGAGAGAAATCCAGGAATACAGGACGGGGAACACAGCTCAGGAAAGTGACCAGGGGATTACAGGCTGATATCACCCAGTCCCCGCCCTACTCTGGACCAATCAGTGAGCAGTGTGGGTGGAGGAATTATTATTATTATTACATGGAGTTTATATAGCGCCAAAGGGTTTGCTCAGCGCTGTACAATAGGGGGGACAATACATGGCACAGTACCACAAAAACAGACAGCGTACGAGGGGTAAGAGGGCCCTACTCTTTCAAGCTTACAATCTAGGAGGGAGGGGGTAGTGGAACAATAGGAAGTGGCTGAGGGGAAAGAAGTGGCTGAGGGGGATGAAGTGGTGGGAGGAATGAGGGAGGATGGCCGTTAGGTGAGGGTGGGGTAGGCTTCCCTGAAGAGATGGGTTTTGAGGGAGCGCCTGAATGTGGGGAGGGAAGACGACAGTTGGATGGATTGGGGCAGTGAGTTCCAGAGGATAGGGGAGGACCTGGAGAAGTCCTGCAATCGTGCATGGGAGGAGGAGACCAGGGAGCAGGATAGAAGGAGGTCCTGTGAGGAGCGAAGGGTATGGGTAGGGTGGTACTTGGGGATCAGGTTGGTGAGGTAGTCAGGGGCAGCGTTGTGAACGGCTTTGTAGGTCAGGATTAGAAGTTTAAATTTGATGCGTTGGGCAATCGGGAGCCAGTGGAGGGAGAGGCAGAGGGGGGTGGCAGAGGTGGAGCGGGTGGTGAGGTGGATGAGTCTGGCCGCTGAGTTCAGGATGGTCTGGAGCGGGGAGAGCCTGCACTTGGGTAGGCCAATGAGAAGAGAGTTGCAGTAGTCAAGGCGTGAGATGATGAGGGAGTGTACAAGAAGTTTGGTGGTGTCTGGGGTGAGGAAGGTACGTATCTTGGCAATATTGCGGAGGTGGAGCCTGCATGTGTTTGTGAGTGATTTGACATGCGGTTGGAAGGAGAGGTTCGAGTCCAGAATGACTCCAAGGACTTTGGCTTGCGGGGCGGGAATGATAGTGGTGTTGGTGGTGATGATGGATAGGATGGGGGGGGGGGCGCGGGCAGGGGGAAAGATGAGGAGCTCGGTTTTGGAGAGGTTAAGCTTGAGGAAATGGAGCGACATCCAGTCTGAGATGTCGTCGTTTAGGAGGTGAGTGATGCGGATGGAGATAGTGGGGGTGAGGAGAGGGGTGGAGAGGTAGATTTGGGTGTCGTCAGCGTAGAGGTGATAGTTGAAGCCGTGGGAGTGTATGAGTTTGCCCAGGGAGGAGGTGTAGATGGAGAAGAGAAGGGGTCCAAGGACAGAGCCTTGGGGGACCCCAACAGAGAGGGGGAGGGAGGGGGAGGTGGCACCATTGTAGGTGACACTGAAGGAGCGTCGGGATAGGTAGGATGAGAACCAGGAGAGAGCGGTGTCTCTGATGCCAAGGGAGAGTAGTTTATTAAGGAGGAGGGGGTGGTCGACTGTGTCGAAGGCCGCAGAGAGGTCCAGGAGAAGGAGGACAGAGTAGTCGCCCTTGGCTTTGGCGGTTAGTAGGTCGTTAGTGATTTTGAGGAGGGCAGTTTCAGTGGAGTGTAGGGGACGGAAGCCGGACTGTAGTGGGTCAAGGAGGTTATTGTCTGTAAGGTGGGAGCTTAGGCGATCGTAGACTAGGCGTTCAAGAAGCTTGGAGGTGAGTGGCAGCAGGGAGATGGGTCTGAGGTTGTTGGGGTCTGCGGGATCCAGGGAGGGCTTTTTGAGGATGGGGGTGATATGTGCGTGCTTTAGGGGGGAGGGGAATGCGCCAGTAGAGAGGGAGAGATTGAAGATGTGGGTGAGGGAGCGGATGAGGGAAGAGGGGGGTGACCGGAGGAGTTGAGAGGGGATAGGGTCCAGGGGGCAGGTAGTGAGGCGGGCTTCTGAGAGGACCATGACGATTTCCTCAGTAGTGACAGGGCTGAGGGAGTGCAGTGCAGGGGGGGTTACGGTGGGCGGGGCCTTGGGAGCGGTGGAGGGCAGTGCGGTTGTGAGGGCAGAGGAGGGAGGAGAAGAAGGGGTGACGGGGGTGGGGAGGCTAGGTGGGAAGGTAGATTGCGAGTTGACAATGTCCTTACGGATAGCGTCAATCTTGTTACGGAAATGGGTGGCAATCTCGTGGGCGGTGAGTGAGGTACTGAGTGGAGGAGGGGGGGGGGAGAGTAGGGAGTTGAAGGTGGAGAAGAGTCGGCGAGGGCAGGAGGAGAGGGTGTTGATTATGTTAACAAAGTAGGCCTGCTTGGCGGCGTGGAGGGAGGAGGTGTAAGTGAGGAAGGCAGATTTGTAGAGGGAGAATGCGTGAGGGGACCTGGTTTTGCGCCACAGTCTCTCCAGTGCGCGACTGCGACGTTTGAGGCGTTTAGTGCTGTCGGTTTGCCAGGGTTGAAGCGGTCTGGGTTTGATGATGCGTGTGGTTAGGGGTGCCAGAGAGTCTAGGGCAGCTGACAGTGAGTCGTTGTACAAGGTGGAGGACATGACAGTGGGAGGATGCTGTCATGTAGGCAGTCGGCAGTCGAGTGGAGGAGGGCCGGGTTCAGGTTGCGGAGATTGCGGTTGGTGATGGTTTGGCGTTTTTGGGGGGGGGGGGGGGAGTTGGGGGAAGGGGAGATGGAGATTGTGATGAGGTGGTGGTCAGAGAGAGGGAAGGGGGTGTTAAAGAACTGGTTGAGGGTACAGAGGTGGGAGAAGACGAGGTCCAGGGTGTTCCCAATGATGTGGGTGGAGGATTGCGTGTGCTGTGTGAGCGCGAAGGAGGAGGTTAGGTGGAGGAATTGGGAAGTGGCCGGGATGTTGTCGTTGATGGGGATGTTGAAGTCCCCGAGGATGATGGTCGGTAGCTCAGAGGAGAGGAAGAAGGGGAGCCAGGCGGCGAAGTTGTCCAGGAAGTGGGGTATGGACCCAGGAGGTCTGTAGATCACTGCGATCCTTAGGGGGGTGGGGGTGAAGAGTCGGATGCAGTGCGCCTCAAAGGAGGGGAAGGATAGAGAGGGTGGGTTAGGGAGGACCTGGAAGGTGCTCAGCGGTGAAAGGAGCAGGCCGACACCACCACCTCTGCGATCGCTCAGTCTTGGCGAATGGGTCCAGATGAGACCTCCATGGGTGAGTGCCGCAGGGGAAGTGGAGTCGGTGGCCTGTACCCAGGTTTCGGTGACTGCTAGGAGGTTTAGGGAGCGGGAGATGAAGAGGTCATGGATGGCGATAAGTTTGTTGCAAACCGAACGAGCATTCAGGAGTGCAACCGAGAGAGGGGGGATAGGTATGGGGAGCAGGGGTACATGTATGAGGTTGAGGCGGTCGCGTCGGCTGACGTGAGCAGGGGGGGCTCTAGGGGGGGGGTGAGGTGGTGAGGGGCCAGGGTTCGGGGAGATGTCCCCAGCTGATATGAGGAGGAGGGTGAGGAAGGTGGCATGGGAACGGGAGGTGTAGGAGCGTGTGGGTCTGGACGTGGTGGCAAGTGGGTCAGCGGGGAAGTGGAGTAGCAGGAGGAGGTGGTGGGTGCCGTAATGGGGAGAGGGGAGAAGCGAGGGAGCGATATAGAGCTGCTTAGTGGGGGTGGGCGGGTAGAGGGAGGCGGTTTTAAAGATGGAGGAGAGGAGGACGAGGAGGAGGAGCGCGGGCGGCATGTTGGGGTGAGCGGGGTGCTGGAAAGGTCAAGGGGGTGAAGGGGTGCTGGTCAGGGATGGCAAAGCGAAGTGTCCGAAATGCCGTGGGAGGTGAGGGGGTGCAAGTCCGGGATGGTGAAGCAGAGCATCTGAAGCGCTGTGGAGGAGACTATTGAGTTCTTCTGGGAGGGGAGAGGGAGAGTGGAGGGCAGCAAGGATAGCAGCTGGTTGGTAGTAGTCTGCGGGTGAAGTAGGTTGGTGTCCGTGGGTGCGGCGGCACGTCATCAGTGGGTGCAGTGGTTCGTTGAGCGGAGGGGTCGTAGGGCGCGACGTCTGGGGTGCAGTAGACGCGGCATCTGGTGATGCTGGCGGCTTGGAGACCGGAGAAGTTGAGGCCAGGTGTTGAGGGCTCGGCGTCGGGAGGCGCTGAGGGTGCTGAAGAGCCCGACGTCGGGAGGAGTGGAAGGGTCGTCGTCAGGAGGTGGTATGGATCGACGTCTGGAGGTGGAGTAGGCTAGGCGTTGGCAGCTGTAGTAGGCTCAGCGTCCGTGAACGAAGTGAGCCGGCGCAGGCGGATGTTGAGGGCCAGGCGCTGAGGACTCAGCGTCGGGAGGCACTGATGGTGCTGAAGGGCCCGGCATCAGGTGGTGTATGAAGGGACCGGCGTTAGGCGGTGTAGAGGGGCCGTTGGCAGGAGGTGGTGAGGACCGACGTCTGGAGGTGGAGTGGGTTAGTCGCAGTCTGGCTCAGCGTCCGTGGGTGAGGTGAGCAGCGCAGGTGGATGTTGTGGGCCAGCGACTGGGGGTGCTGGGGGCCCTGCGTCGGTGGGAGCGGTAAGGCCACGTGGTAGGCTTGGCTCCGCCGAATTGGATAGGGTTTGGGCAGTTCAGTGGTAGGTGCCCCAAAGGGGAGGCTTACCCTCTCGGTGCAGGTAGCGGAGGTTCGGTGGCGTCCTGGAAAGGTCCCTGGTCTGGGGCCGGCTGGTGCAGGGCAGCCCGCAGGGTACTGGGAGGCCCAAAGCAGTTCCCAGGCAGGGCCGCTGGGTGTTGGATGCTGGGTGCCCCGAGGTGGCGGCAGGGTGTCAGCAGCTGGAAGCGGGCGGTCTGGGGTGGTCCCTGAGCTAGCAGGGAGGGCTCCAGGGAGACCGTGAGGCCGTGCCAGTTCCTGGTGGTCCAGGGTAGTCAACGAGGACCCAGGGCTGATGGGGAGGGCCCTGGGCAGGCAGGCAGGTCGGTGGGACCCGGTGGGCAGAGCGGAGACAGTCCGGGCAGATGTCTGGCGATGCGGTCCGGTCGCGGCTCGGCCGCGGCAAAAATTGAGGCCCCGGCTTCAGGTGCGCGGGTAGGCCGCGATTCCCGGAGCTCCGGAAAAAGGTCCAAAAGCCTTCCCTGGTGGTCGGGCTGGGCCGGGAGTGTCTTAGGGGCCCTGCTGGGGTCCGCTGCGGCCCGGATGGCAGCGGATTGGGGCTAGGAGCGCAGGAGCTCCTAACGCATGTCTGCTCCCGCCGCCATCTTGAATAAATATATTCAGGAGGAATGGATTTAGTGTTCATGACCCACCTGTGCTGATCTCTGTAGGAGTGTCCTCCTCTATAAATGTCCCCGTTATTCCATCCTCCTCCATAGACTGCTGATCATCCCTCACATACGCCTCTTCTTCTTCTGCTTTCACCTCAAATTCTATATCGATTGGATCTCCACTCTAAATCAAGGAAATGAGAGAAAATATCATCTGTAAAATATAAGCTCACACAAAATATCCACACATTGTCTTTACAAGTCCATGTTCTAGATGCTCCATCCCACCAACCTTGCAATGGGGAGGGATGGTGTGACCTTCCTGTGTGGAATACAGAGGATGGGGACATCTCTCTGGTGGGTTCCTGGTATTAGGTGGCTCCATCATATCCTTGTGTCCTTCTGAAAACTCCTCCATCACTCCATACTCCTCATCCTCCTCTTTATACTCTTCTTTAACATCAATATTCTCATCCCCGAGGATTCCACTCTGAAAGATATAATAAAACATTCATTGTAACAAACATGCTGTGTATAAATCACAACTACCAATAATTGTCATCATCTACCTGATGATGGTGAGGGATGGTGTGACCTTCCTGTGTGGAATCCCGGGAATACAGAGGACGGGGACATCTCTCTGGTGGGTTCCTGTAGCTGGATGACTCCACCATGGTGTCCTGGTACAGATCTTTGTGTTCTTTTAGAAGCTCTGACTCCTCCATCCCCCCATCCTCATCCTCCTCCTCTTTTATCTCTTCTTTAACCTCACCTTTAGGATCTCTCAGGTTTCCACTCTGAATATATAATAAAAATGGCATCAATGGTAACAATGCAGATAATGTCCAGATCCTAATGATCCTATCAGTGATTGTTCCTCATCTACCTGATGATGGTGAGGGATGGTGTGACCTTCCTGTGTGGAATCCCGGGAATACAGAGGACGGGGACATCTCTCTGGTGGGTTCCCATGACTGGATCCATCTGTAGGAAACACACACACTGACTGAATCCATTGTTTCTATGTGTTTATCAGATGATGGGGGATCTAGGTGGATCCTCCGTACTGCTCTCTCCTTTACAATAAAGTCTCCTCTTACCCGGTGATGTGAGGGGCGGCTGATTGTCCATCATGACGTCCTTGTAGAGATCCTTGTGTCCTTCTAAATACTCCCACTCCTCCATGGAGAAATAGACAGTGACACCCTGACACCTTATAGGAACCTGACACACACAATGATACAGTCACCATCCAGACACATCCCTTGTCTGTTACTGGAGAATGTCCCAGAATTCCCGGCACCGCTCACCTCTCCTGTCAGCAGCTCAGTGATCTCTCTGGTGACTTCTAGAATCTTCTTCTTCTTTCTCTCTTCTATCAGGGAGGGAGGTGGAGGCAATGTGATGTCATATGATCTCCAGACTTCACAGGAGGAAAACTCTACATCTGAACACAAATAGTCACATCAAATGATATTCCCAGAATCCTCCTCACCTCTCCATTCAGGTCTCCATTTTATTAAAGCCCCACTTCAGGCTGAGGTATAATTCCCCCCACAGGACCCCCACACTACGCAGGGTGTAGGCTTGTTGCAGCATTCTGATCATTACATACAACGCAGGACCAACAGTCCCACTTTACATGTGAGGATACCAAGGGGCCCCACATCCTAAGAGCATCAGAAAAATGCCAGATGGAGGGACATTGGGGGGAGGAGCTGTGAGGTCAGTGTGATGTCATAGGATTCTCTGACTCTGGATGGACATTGGGAGGAGGAGCTGTGAGGTCAGTGTGATGTCATAGGATTCTCTGACTCTGGATGGAAGGACATTGGGAGGAGGAGCTGTGAGGTCAGTGTGATGTCATAGGATTCTCTGACTCTGGATGGAGGGACATTGGGAGGAGGAGCTGTGAGGTCAGTGTGATGTCATAGGACATATAGACTCTGGATGGAGGGACATTTGGATGGGGAGACTTGAGGGGTCCTCTATATGGGGCTCCCATGCAAACCAAATCCTTGTTCCTGGGTGCGTCCTACCTCTCCTAAACTGAAGAGTGACCTTTGACCTTTACCATCCAGAAATCTGTCCGGAATCTGTGGAAGTAAGCTGTCATGTGATCAGGTGACGTGCGGAGGAACGGAGTGTAAATAGCAGACAATTGTCTCCAGAGCCCCTAATGGTGGGGATGGATTTGGCGGCGTGCTGGTGCCAAGTTTCCTCCCCCCAGGGTCACTGCAGGTGTGGAGAAAAGCTGTGTAAGAGGATATGGAGGAGAGATGAGGAGGAGATCCAGGAATCAGGAGAAAGGTCAGGGCAAGCAACAGACGAGCGCATCCAAGAGACCAAGCCGGGGTCACTACACAGAAAATCAATCCAAGGAAACAACAGGCAGGACGAGGAATAGCAAGAAGGAGCTGAGAGACAAATGAGAATATTGCTCAGCCAATGGGAGATGATCTCAGCATGACTTCCATCATGAAGGAGATGAGGGGGAGGGGAGGAAGTCACTGAAGGTGACCATAGATCCATGGAAATTCAGCTGGTTCAGCAGGGATCGCTCACATTTCCATCCATGTGTGGCCACTGCCGGATAAAAGCCACTCCCCCAGCGGCTGCAGCCAATAGCTTCAGTGCTGATCTGTGTATTCTGAGAGAGGAGGAGTCCCCCCATTGTCAGAATACAAGAGTGCAGCGGGGAGGATTCCCCCCTCCACCTCCAATGTGTGGATGGGGGAATCGCTTCAGTTGTTATGGTCATCCCGCTGGCTGAACGATAAAACTGAACCATGTAGGCCAGCTTTGGGAGCAAATATATTATCATCAACTCCTCCCCCTGAAGGGGTTCATCTACATATTACCTCCTCTGCTACTAGATCCAGGAATGTGGACTATCTGCTTCCTCCTGATTTACCTCTCCCCTAAAATGTCCTGTCTGTATCTGACATCACTTCCTGTCTTTACATGACATCACTTCCTGTCTGACATCACTTCTGTCTATCTACCATAGAGACTTCCTGACTTTACCTGACATCACTTCCTGTCTGTACCTGACATCACTTCCTGTCTTCCATAGAGACTTCCTGTCTGGGTAGAAGTGAGATCCCCACTTTGTGGAGCTCAGAGGAACTGCAGCCCCGAGAAGCGTCTGGTAGTGTGACCCCGGCCTTGTGCTGGGTGTGTATGGACTGTAGATCCTTATAGAGGGGTCACCTCCACCCCCACCAAGGGGGACAGAAATATATGACTCCTCGGGGGAGGGGTTTTGGCCCCTTTGATTTTGCAGTAACATTGATGGCAGATTTAGTCCTGTAGAACATCTGGTATATGGATACAAAGCCCCCCAGCTGGGAGTAAAGGGTGGAAATGGCTGGTGACCCCCAGATTTGGGCAATGATGTCATCACTATAAATGGATAAAACCCGCGCTATGTGTAACAACTCCAAACCTACAAAAACCTTCTAGCGGACTGCTGCTGTAACAAAGGGAAGGATTCCCTGTCATCTAGAAGAGCATTATGTGTCACAGCGCTGTCCTATTGTGTGTGCACAGAAATCATCACAAATACACTACAAATATGTGGAGACATTCAGAGATAACGAGCTCGGGGCTCCAAATCCTATTCTCTGCACATCCACTGCTTCCACTTTACACCCACTTCATTGGTCTTATGGGGTTTATCAATAAATGAAGGAAACTGAACCGTGTGCAAATCCATCCACAACATAAAGTGCTTTGTGGTCAAGATGCTGCTCCCTGCAGATCCACTGCTTCCACTTTACACCCACTTCATTCATCTCATCAGATTTGCTGCTATAGGAAATCATGTAAATGATGTCCCATCTCGCTGCTCATAAAAACAATTCTGCAGCTAATTGGCCACTAGGATTGCTTTTACATGAAAGCCGACCTCCAGCTAATAAACCAGCACTAGAATGATGCCTGTAGCTGCAAGCATCCTCCCGGTATAACCACTCCAAGTCCAGCGACGTTCCAGTACATTGCTGGTCCATGTTGGACATATATGTACCAGCAGAGAACACGGACATACGATGAATCGGGTCTGCGGACCAATATGACTGCAATTCATTCTTTTCTGTAATGTCCATGTTGGGGGTTCGGCCCAAACAAGTTTTAATTTCATAAACGGTGATAGAGTTCCATGTGAATTGTGTGACAAGAGCTGAATTTGGGTGTCGCCATGTATTGTGGTGTATAAATTGCCTTGGCCCACAATTGGTACAAATCTTCTGTGAAGAACAGTGGAGGGGCTGAACACTAGTGCTGGCAGTGACCGGGCCGATCCGGCTAACACTGAGTATTGGGGACACTATACAAGGCTGGCACTTCTACACATGTATTGGTTTCACTGTATATAATTCTATGATTATCACTCATTACTATATGTTTGTATATTCAGTATTTCTATTCACTTATTATTTATATATTAGGTAGCGCTGCATCAATTTATTATGTTTTTGGTTGTTTCCCTGTCATAAGGTATATGATAGATGGTAGCAGCTTCCTCTTATTAGGAGTTTTTTATGTCATCAGTATTGAGTTAGGAGTGCAGGAGGTTCACACCATTAAATTCTAGGAGCAGACCTCCTCCGTACTCCATACTGATGACCTAGAAGGGGCTATAAATGTGTCACCTATAGATAATACCGGGACTAAAGGTTGTCACCATTTCAGCACACACAACTTAAGGTTTGACATGTTGGATATCTATTTACTCGCTGCAACCTCGGCTTTTATATTTTTACACATAAATGGGTCATTTATTGCTTTTTTGTGCCATGAAATTAACTTAAGTGTATTTTTTACTGAAATTTGGCATTTCCTAGACTTTCTGATAATATTTTCTGACATAAAACATTAGAACTGCCGCTATTTTATTCTCTAAAGTCTCTACTTTCAGAAAATCGATATTTTGGGGGTTTCGTGTCATCTTTAGGGCTAAAATGATTTTTTAAATGTTTGCAAAAATGGCTCTGGGAGTGAAAGGGAGGAAGGATAAGCCGGATACTCCCCTTTCCTGAGGAGCAGCCAATCGGTTCTCATTACACTGCAAGGAATTTCCCCTCCCTACTAGTCCCCGGGTGCGGTGCTGGAGACAGGTGGGGGAGGGGAGGAGGAGATAAACAGAACAATGTTACACATATTAAATGTTTTAGTCGCTATAAAGTCCCTTTCATTTTTGAAACCCCCGAACATTCCTTAAAGAGCCTCAGATTTATATACATTTTCTGTTAAAAAGGAATGTTTCCTTCCTCCTGAGCAGCAATGTAAGGGGCTCTATGCTCCATACTCCTGACCCCGGCACTCCATCATTGTGTTGGCTGCATAGTGTAATGATTGCCCATTGGCTGCCTGTGTAGTGTCATCATTGCCCTTTGTAGGCCATGTATGGTCAGGATGGTCCTTGTCTTGTCTATTTATTGTCAGTGCTGTTTGTTTAGAGGACCATATTACTAGAATTTATCTCCACAATGAGGAGAATGTTCCGGCCCCGGAAGTGGGGGAATGTTCTGCCCCTGAAGGGGTTCATCTGGGTTCCCACACTATATATGTGTGTATCATCATCTGCTGGAGATAAAAGATGTCACAGTGACTATGGAGGAAGAGGACGGACATGACTATGGAGGAAGAGGACGGACGTGACTATGGAGGAAGAGGACGGACGTGACTATGGAGGAAGAGGACAGGCGTGACTATGGAGGAAGAGGACGGACGTGACTATGGAGGAAGAGGACGGACGTGACTATGAAGGAAGAGGACGGACATGATGATGGAGGAAGAGGATGGACATGACTATGGAGGAAGAGGACGAACATGACGGGGGTTACTGGGTGTAAATAGGAAATAACATCTTATTACCTCCTCTGCTGCCAAGTGCAGCAAAATATCTCTGATCTGCTTCCTCCCAACTCACCTCTCGGAATGGCCTGTCTGAACCTGACATCACTTCCTGTCTGTACCTGACATCACTTCCTGTCTGTATCCCATAAAGAAGTCCTGTCTGGGGAGAAATGAGATCCCCATCTTGTGGATTTCAGAGAAACAGCAGCCCCAAGAAACTTCCCCTAAAGACCATTCCAGCATTGTATCTACCTTACAGGGATACCAGAGAAGATCAAAAAGAACTAAAAAACAGTAAGAAACAATAAACCTAACTCTTATGCAACCAACTGTTTATATAATATATTTTACTACAGATAGAAAAGTCTTAAAGACACAGAACACAAGATAAAAACAAAATACATAATAAAACAGAGACCTCCAAAACAGATCTTTTTGGGTAAAAAAAATGCAAAAATAAATCCAAAGGCATAAAAATATCTATCAATCCACTCATAATGAAGATGTTAGACATAAATGACAAGGATGTAATGGTCACAGAGGAATGGTGGTGGAGATCTCTCACAGTAAGAACACTTCCTTGAATGGTTCTATAAATAAAGAATGAATCCTGGAGGGAATAAAGCTGTAAAGCAATAAATAATATATAAACTGGGCCATCCACTTCATCCATAAAGACATTGTGATTGAAGATCTTCTAGATCACATAGAAGGAGGACTCATCCATGATTTCATACATTTGTTTGGAAGGATAGAACAATCCTCAGAAGGGAACATGTAGGATGACAGGAAAGGCTCCTGACTGGTGAGATCCTCCAAACATAATGATGACATCCATGAACTGGAGCGAGCTCGTTGGGGTGATAAAGCCAATCTGGAAACACTGTGTAGACGTTCTCCAAGAACTCAGCACACTCCAGGTGTGGAGAAAGTCTCCAGGTGGGTTTAGCCTGTCATTTATCATAGGTAGAAATGTCCACACATGGACTTCCACAGGGACCCCCGAGACTACATATAGAACCTGTACAGTGTCCCCTGTAATGAATTGCTTCCCACCAGACCTATAGCAGAATGACAGCTGAGCGGGATCTCTCCCATCCTGGGAGGACATCATATGAAGTCCTCCAAGTCTAGTGGCTCTGCTGTATCTTGATATGTCACCTGCTGTGTCCACCAGATGACATATCATTGTACCAGGCCAGCCCAGTACCATTTGATTGCTATGACCAATCACAGTGATCACATGACAGTTTTACACAATGAATGGCTTGCATTCATAGCCATTCATTGTGTACTATTGTGATGATCTCTGTGATTTGTCTCCGGCTCACTACCTCTACTGGAAGTTTACTCCAAGCATCAACTACTCTTTCAGTAAAATAATACTTTCTGAGATTAGTTGTGAACTTTCCTCCAGTTAGTTGGAGGTCATGTCCTCGTGTTCTTCATTTTGGTTTTACATTGAAAATCCTGCCCTCCTGAACCTTATTCACTCCCTTGTTGTATGTAAAGGTTTCAGTCATGTCTCCCCTTTCCCTTCTCTCCTCCAGACTGGACATGTTACGTTCCTGAAGTCTCTCCTGATATCACTATTTGTATTCCCTGTCTCTGGACTCGTCTCTTATCCATACCTTTATGTAAGTGGAATCGAGGAATCGGGACCCCTTTCTTCCTGCCAGTGACCCCTCTAGTGATATATAGATCTATATAGAGGAATCAGGACCTCCTTCCTCCTGCCGGTGACCCCTCTAGTGATAGAAAGATCTATATAGAGGAATCGGGACCTCCTTCCTCCTGCCGGTGACCCCTCTAGTGATAGAAAGATCTATATGGAGGAATCGGGACCTCCTTCCTCCTGCCGGTGACCCCTCTAGTGATAGAAAGATCTTTATAGAGGAATCGGGACCTCCTTCCTCCTGCCGGTGACCCCTCTAGTGATAGAAAGATCTATATAGAGGAATCGGGACCTCCTTCCTCCTGCCGGTGACCCCTCTAGTGATATAAAGATCTATATAGAGGAATCGGGACCTCCTTCCTCCTGCCGGTGACCCCTCTAGGAAAATAAAGATCTATATAGAGGAATCAGGACCTCCTTCCTCCTGCCGGTGACCCATCTAGTGATATAAAGATCTATATAGAGGAATCGGGACCTCCTTCCTCCTGCCGGTGACCCCTCTAGGAAAATAAAGATCTATATAGAGGAATCTGGACCTCCTTCCTCCTGCCGGAGACCCCTCTAGTGATATAAAGATATATATAGAGGAATCAGGACCTCCTTCCTCCTGCCGGTGACCCATCTAGTGATATATAGATCTATATGGAGGAATCGGGACCTCCTTCCTCCTGCCGGTGACCCCTCTAGGGATATAAAGATCTATATAGAGGAATCAGGACCTCCTTCCTCCTGCCGGAGACCCCTCTAGTGATATAAAGATCTATATAGAGGAATCAGGACCTCCTTCCTCCTGACGGTGACCCCTCTAGGAAAATAAAGATCTATATAGAGGAATCGGGACCTCCTTCCTCCTGCTGGTGACCCCTCTAGTGATATATAGATCTATATGGAGGAATCGGGACTTCCTTCCTCCTGCCAGTGACCCCTCTAGTGATATAAAGATCTATATAGAGGAATCGGGACCTCCTTCCTCCCACCGGTGACCCCTCTAGTGATATAAAGATCCATATAGAGGAATCAGGACCTCCTTCCTCCCACCGGTGACCCCTCTAGTGATATAAAGATCTATATAGAGGAATCAGGACCTCCTTCCTCCCGCTGGTGACCCCTCTAGTGATATAAAGATCCATATAGAGAAATCAGGACCTCCTTCTGTGATGATTGTGTGCAATAGAGGCATGGATGTTGAACATGACAGCCATCTTGTTAGGTCTCCACCATGTTCTCTCCAGTCCTCCCTCCTCCCTTTGTCCATGGAATGAGGACGTTGTTGGTGACGAAACACGTAGGGTGTGGCCTACTGGATGCCAACGTCTGAGACAGTCTCTGAATTTGAAAGGAGGTGATCCATGGTGAACAGAGTTACGTTCGTGTACCACTGCCTACATCTATGCTTGTAACACTGGTGTTGGTGCAGACACCTCACTTGTGAGTTTTATTCATTCATTAAAAATGTGTTCTATGTGTGAACCTTGCTGCACAATGATCTTTTTCTCTTACCTTTAAACATGGTCCCAATGGTATGGAGGTATATGAAAGAGAGATGAGTTTTATTCCTGGAAATTACCTATATCCTTGAACGGTGGCCATTTATCTGAGGAGAGTTTGTTTATTTGCACAGCATTGCATCCAGGAACTGGACTGCTATATATTGCCCCAGAGCAAACAGTGCTTGTTGTAGTTCAATTATTTGTTCAGCATTGAGCTCTGGTGAGTGATTCCATTTTTCTGGTGGTGGCTTCAACACAGTGTGGACATTATTTGAAGACTTTTTTGAATATTTAATGATTTATGAACATTTTTTATAATTTTTTATATTTTTCACATTAATTTTGTATTTATTTAGCGCATTCCTTATATTTAAATGCATAGCTACAAGCTGAACGGAGGCCAACAGGATCTCTTATCCTAAATAAAACACAGATAGATCATCTCCAGGGCTGTACACCTCTAATTAGTCTGGTTCCAGGGGGTCTGCTGGAAAACCACTTCCCTCTGCTGGATCATAAAACAATAACTCAGTCAGTCATGACCTGTTAGGCCATTAGAGCAGAGCGTGCCATAAAACATACATTCCACAAGAGTCATTTTCATACAATTCATACACTTCAGCAGGAACTGGGCACATTAATATGAAGTATATATTCGGACGGATCACTTTAATATGAGTCACACAAGACCTTACATCACTATATTAGTACCTACAAGAGAGAAGAAGCCGTCTCTTCCCTCCTGGGTGACAAGGGTGCGCTATGTTTGGTATCTTTGTGTTTGGAATATAATTCTGAATATTAATCTGCCAGTTGCTAGGATGCTGCCTGTACCTATTGGAGGTTATTGACCTTAGTATGACATTGGAAGGGATTTGGTCATAACCTTGGTTACCGCCTAACACCCCTCCCCAAACTGGATGATTGGTCATTTGTTCTCAGGAGACACCCCTTTGATATGATAGAAAAAGACTGACAGCCTGGAGAAGACAGCTCTCGTGTAACATCAATCAGGAACCATCTAGGAGACCTGAGAGCCAAGGCAATCCTTTTGTTCAGAGAATTGGACTCAAACCAAGGACATTGCAAGTATCCGGCCTTCTGAACTCCTTTCTTTTATTTCTCTGCTGTTTTATTGTTCTCTTTATATCTTTGTTACATCTTTTTTTGTAAATATTTTAATAGCACCATTTTGCTGAAACGTAGAAAGGGAAATGGGCGCTAATAGGCTGCAGGAGATCTGCTGAGACATAGAAAGGGAAATGGGAGCTAATAGGCTGAAGGAGATCCGCTGAGACGTAGAGAGGGAAATGGGTGCTAATAGGCTGCAGGAGATCCGCTGAGACATAGAGAGGGAAATGGGTGCTAATAGGCTGCAGGAGATCCGCTGAGACGTAGAGAGGGAAATGGGTGCTAATAGGCTGCAGGATATCTGCTGAGATTTAGAAAGGGAAATGGGTGCTAATAGGCTGCAGGAGATCCGCTGAGATATAGAGAGGGAAATGGGTGCTAATAGGCTGCAGGAGATCCGCTGAGATATAGAAAGGGAAATGGGTGCTAATAGGCTGCAGGAGATCCGCTGAGATATAGAGAGGGAAATGGGTGCTAATAGGCTGCAGGAGATCTGCTAAGACGTAGAAAGGGAAATGGGTGCTAATAGGCTGCAGGAGATCTGCTAAGACGTAGAAAGGGAAATGGGTGCTAATAGGCTGCAGGAGATCCGCTGAGACATATAGGGAAATGGGAGCTAATAGGCTGCAGGAGATCCGCTGAGACATAGAAAGGGAAATGTGCACTTATAGGCTGCAGGAGATCCACTGAGACATATAAAGGGAAATAGGTGCAAATAGGCTGTAGGAGATCCACTGAGACATAGAGAGGGAAACGGGTGCTAATAGGCTGCAGGAGATCTGCTGAGACATAGAGAGGGAAATGGGAGCTAATAGGCTGCCGGAGATCTGCTGAGACATAGAGAGGGAAATGGGTGCTAATAGGCTGCAGGAGATCCGCTGAGACATAGAAAGGGAAATGGGTGCTAATAGGCTGCAGGAGATCCGCTGAGACATGAAATGTGTATGAAATGGATGGATGTGCAGACACTCCCAGAAGATGATGTCATTATGAGTGGATTGATATATATTTTTGCATTGTCCCCCCCAGAAGGATCAGGTTTGGCGGGATCGCTCTCATTAGCTATACATTTGTATTTTGTGTTCTGTGTTTGTAAGACTTTTCTATATGTAATAAGAGATGTTTGTTGAACAGTTGGTTACATAAGAGTTACATTTATTTCTTCTTCCTTTATTCAGTAATGTTTCATCTCCCGTAGTATCCCTGTAAGGTACATATTATACAGGAAGGGGGATTATGGGATGGATCTCAGGGCTGCAGTTCCTCTGAACTCCACAAGGTGCTGATCTCACCTATACTCACACAGGAAGTCTCTATGGAATACAGGAAGTGATGTCAGGCACAGACAGGAAGTGATGTCAGGGACAGACAGGAAATAATGTCAGACACAGACAGGAAGTGATGTCAGGCACAGACAGGAAGTTATGTCAGGTACAGACAGGAAGTGATGTCAGGCACAGTCAGGAAGTTCCAGCTGAGAGGTGAGGCGGGAAGAAGTATAGAGGAGACGTTGGTGGAAGTGGCAGCAGAGGAGGTAATAAGATGTTATTTCCTATTTACAACAAATGTATATAAATCTGAGGCTCTTTTAGGAATGTTTGTGGCTTTAAAAAAAATGAAAGAGGCTTTATAGCGACTTAAATGTGTAATATGTGTAACATTGTTCTGTTTATCTCCTCCTCCCCTCCCCCGCCTGTCTCCAGCACTGCACCCGGGACTAGCAGGGAGGGGAGAGACCTTGCAGTGTAATGAGAACCGATTGGCTGCTCCTCAGGAAAGGGGAGTGTCCGGCTTATCCTTCCTCCCTTTCACTCCCAGAGCCTTTTTTGCACATTAAAAAAATCATTTTATCCTGAAGATGACACAAAACCCCCAAAATATTGATTTTCTGAAAGTAGAGACTTTAGAGAATAAAATAGTGATAGTTCTAATTTTTTATGTCACAAAATACCTTAAGTTGTGTGTGCTGAAATGGTGACAACCTTTAGTCCCCGGTATTATCTATAGGTGACACATTTATAGCCCCTTCTAGGTCATCAGTATAGAGTACGGAGGAGGTCTGCTCCTAGAATTATCCTCTCATTCTGGTGTGACCGGCGATATGTAACGTGTATCACAATCAATGTTATCACGTGTAGGCGCTCCAGCGTGTGCTCTTACGTTTGGGTGTGCATATATGTGGGGGTGGGGGGGCAGGGGGGGCCTTAAAATTATTTAAGGGGAGGAGTTATGTACTTGGGTGTAACTTTAATTGTTTACAATTAAAAAACACATTTTTACTTAAGGGGACAAAGTCCTCTATGTGATGACTTTTGATGAGAGGTTCTCTTTATTCAGACATCCAGGGTCTAAAAGACCCCCAATGTCTCCCCTGTACTCCATTGGATGTAATGTAGTGCACATCGCACCGCATTACATTCTTTGCCAGCCTTGATGGTCGGGAAATCTGTCATAATAACACTTCTGGGTCAGGACAAGAAGGGAGTGAACATGTCCGCTCTCCTCCGTCCCCTCTACCCTCCGACACCCGCTGACCCGGACCCACAGATGGGCAAGCAGAGCCGGGGAAGCATAGTAGGTACAGGAGAGGATCACACACACGGGGTGGCAGAGGCTGGCACCTGAAAGGAGAGCCCTGCGGCTTACCCTCAGCAGGGATAAAGATTAAACACAATACTTGCCCGGCCCCCAGAACTACATGTCCCGGGCGTCGGGTGATGTAAAGTGACCATCCCTGCATGATGAGCCGACATTGACCTCACAGCACTGCCTCAGAGCAAACTAGTCATAGGAAGGATCAGATTTATCATTCCTTGTCTGCAGATCTAATACTCATCAAAACCAGTTCAGAGACCAAACAAACCCAAAAGGGAAAAGGGGCCCCGGACCCCAAAATTGTAGTAAACACTAAACAGTCCAAACAAAATGTCTTCCCATGGGGGGAGTAGTTCTTCAATGTCCAGCAACCCTCCTATTCCCCCCTCACATCCACATCCTATTATTGTGTGACCAATACCATCCAAATCATTCTTACTTTCATTTCCCAAAGTTATCCGTCTACAAGGAGACCTGTATAGATCACATGATGGCACCAATGAGGATGGAGGAGGACCGGAGTCACATGACTGAGAAGATACTAAACCTCACCCTGGAGATCATCTACCTGCTGACCGGAGAGGTGAGGAGGATTCTGGGAGGTCACATGACGTCACTCTCATCTCTATTAATAAAACACAGACCTGACCCGGAGAGGTGAGGAGGATTCTGGGATTCAAACATGATATTCCTATTGGTTCCTCAATACAGAGATTTCCTCTTCTGAAGTCAGGTGATCATATGACCATCACAGTGCCTCCATGTGACTCCCTAAACCCTGAGAGACACAACATGCAGAAGATTCTAGAAGTCACCAAGAAGATGATGGAGCTGCTGACAGGAGAGGTGAGCGGTGCCGGGAATTCTGGGACATTCTCCAGTAACAGACAAGGGATGTGTCTGGATGGTGACTGTATCATTGTGTGTGTCAGGTTCCTATAAGGTGTCAGGGTGTCACTGTCTATTTCTCCATGGAGGAGTGGGAGTATTTAGAAGGACACAAGGACCTCTACAAGGACGTCATGATGGACAATCAGCCGCCCCTCACATCACCGGGTAAGAGGAGACTTTATTGTAAAGGAGAGAGCAGTACGGAGGATCCACCTAGATCCCCCATCATCTGATAAACACATAGAAACAATGGATTCAGTCAGTGTGTGTGTTTCCTACAGATGGATCCAGTCATGGGAACCCACCAGAGAGATGTCCCCGTCCTCTGTATTCCCGGGATTCCACACAGGAAGGTCACACCATCCCTCACCATCATCAGGTAGATGATGACAATTATTGGTAGTTGTGATTTATACACAGCATGTTTGTTACAATGAATGTTTTATTATATCTTTCAGAGTGGAATCCTCGGGGATGAAAATATTGATGTTAAAGAAGAGTATAAAGAGGAGGATGAGGAGTATGGAGTGATGGAGGAGTTTTCAGAAGGACACAAGGATATGATGGAGCCACCTAATACCAGGAACCCACCAGAGAGATGTCCCCGTCCTCTGTATTCCTGGGATTCCACACAAGAAGGTCACACCATCCCTCACTATTACAAGGTTGTGGGATGGGGAATCTAGAACATGGACTCATAGAGACAATGTGTGGATATTTTATGTGACCTTACATTTTACAGATGATATTTTCTCTCATTTCCTTGATTTAGAGTGGAGATCCAATCGATATAGAATTTGAGGTGAAAGCAGAAGAAGAAGAGGCGTATGTGAGGGATGATCAGCAGTCTATGGAGGAGGATGGAATAACGGGGACATTTATAGAGGAGGACACTCCTACAGAGATCAGCACAGGTGGGTCATGAACACTAAATCCATTCCTCCACCCATACTGCTCACTGATTGGTCCAGAGTAGGGCGGGGACTGGGTGATATCAGCCTGTAATCCCCTGGTCACTTTCCTGAGCTGTGTTCCCCGTCCTGTATTCCTGGATTTCTCTCGGATAATCTTCCTTCTCTGTGCTGCAGACACAATTTATGTCTCTAGACTGGATTTATGGAGGTTCTGGGGTTCAGCTGGCAGCAAAATGTTCATTTTCACCATAGACATTACTAGACCTAGACACCTGGGGTGTGTGTTCTTTGAGTCTTCTTCCCCATGCCCGGGTCTAGTAAGATCTCTGACAGAACATTTCTCCCAGGGTTCCTTGCTCTGTGGTCTGCTGGCTGTGCCGGGTGGAGGGATATGTCTGTATAGTCTCAGACCCAAGTCACTGAGTGCAGTCTCAGGAGATGGGAGGCAGCGGTGTGGGATCTCTGCAACTTGTCTACAGTAAACATTTAATGTTCCACTGATTACTGAATACCAATATTATGAACCCTGACCCCTGCACTGTATACTCTATGTTGTACATTACATACTCCTGACCCCTGCACTATATACTCTATGTTGTACATTACATACTCCTGACCCCTGCACTATATACTCTATGTTGTACATTACATACTCCTGACCCCTGCACTATATACTCTATGTTGTACATTCCATACTCCTGACCCCTGCACTATATACTCTATGTTGTACATTCCATACTCCTGACCCCTGCACTGTATACTCTATGTTGTACATTCCATACTCCTGACCCCTGCACTATATACTCTATGTTGTACATTACATACTCCTGACCCCTGCACTATATACTCTTATGTTGTACATTACATACTCCTGACCCCTGCACTATATACTCTATGTTGTACATTACATACTCCTGACCCCTGCACTATATACTCTATGTTGTACATTACATACTCCTGACCCCTGCACTATATACTCTATGTTGTACATTACATACTCCTGACCCCTGCACTATATACTCTATGTTGTACATTACATACTCCTGACCCCTGCACTATATACTCCATTTTGTACATTACATACTCCTGACCCCTGCACTATATACTCTATGTTGTACATTACATACTCCTGACCCCTGCACTATATACTCTATGTTGTACATTACATACTCCTGACTTCTGCTCTCCCCCTCCCCCCACTGCTATATATACACATAATATGGATTCTCTTTTGTTCCCCCAATTTCCTCCCAGCTGGACATTTTATATCGGATGATGTGATTGGAGCACAGACTTTTACATGGTGATAATAATGTGATAACATCCTCCAACTTTGGACCCTTAAACAGAAAGTGATAATGAGGGAGGAGTCAATACCCCAATGATGGTGGTCTTCAGGATCAGTCCAGTCTTCATCTTGGTTATTCTCCCCCCATCCTCACTCTCTGACCTCTGGTGGGGCTCAGCCCCGCTTTTCTTCATGACTAAATCATGGACTAAATAAGGAAGTGCAGTACTTCTTGTGTTGGGAAGATGGCGATGAGTGATAGAGGGGGTGGGGACCCTCGTCCTATAATCCCCTCATCACTGTCCCTCCTATAAAAGACAGTTCTGGTTGTTTCCTCACTCTCTGACTAAGGTCCATGAATAAAGAAATGACCTGGTAGGAGATCAGAGGAGCCATTTCCTAGTTCCCTTGAGGGTGGAATTGTAAGCTCCTCAGAGACCAAGCTGCCTGATGTGGGTGGAGTCCTGGTTTGGGGGAACCAATCAGCTCCTGTCTAGTAATCCTCTTTGTCTTTGTATTTTAGTCCATGGCCGGGAGATGAGGAAAACCTCCGAGGATTGTCTCACTTTGTCTCCAGACTGGAAAGTAGAAGATGAGGACATCACACAGTATAGTCCAGGAGAAAACCCGGCTCCCTCCAATGTCCATCCGGCACCACCCAGTGTAGATGGACCATCAGATTCCTTGTATCCTGAGCAACCTCAGACTGTGCGGGACCGGGCCAGCCTTCCTACAGGGAAGAGCTTCTCCTGTATTGAGTGTGGGAAGGGTTTCCGTTCTACATACCATCTTAATAGGCATAAAAGATCTCACACGGGGGAGAAGCCGTATTCCTGTCCTGAGTGACGGAAATGTTTCAGTTCTAAATCCCTTCTTAATGTGCATAAAAGATTTCACAAGGAGGAAAAGCCGTATTCCTGTCCTGAGTGTGGGAAATGTTTTTCAGTGAAGTCCAGTCTTTACAAACATCAGAGATCTCAAACAGGGGAGAAGTCGTATTCCTGTCTAGAGTGCGGGAAATGTTTTTCAGAGAAGTCCAATCTTTACACACATCAGAGATGTCACACAGGGGAAAAGCCGTATTCCTGTCCTGAGTGCGGGAAATGTTTTTCAGTTAAGTCCAGTCTTTACAAACATCAGAGATCTCACACAGGGGAGAAGCCGTATTCCTGTCCTGAGTGCGGGAAATGTTTTTCAGTTAAGTCCAGTCTTTACAAACATCAGAGATCTCACACAGGGGAGAAGCCGTATTCCTGTCCTGAGTGCAGGAAATGTTTCAGTTCTAAATCCCATCTTAATGTGCATAAAAGATCTCACAAGGAGGAAAAGCCGTATTCCTGTCCTGAGTGCGGGAAATGTTTTTCAGTGAAGTCCAATCTTTACAAACATCAGAGATCTCACACAGGGGAAAAGCCGTATTCCTGTCCTGAGTGCGGGAAATGTTTTTCAGAGAAGTCCAATCTTTACAGACATAAGAGATCTCACATGGGGCAGAATCCACTTTCCTGTCCTGAGTGAGGGAAATGTTCCTCACTGAAGTCCTGTCTTCCTGTACATCAGGGGTCCCACACAACCCTGGAGGTGTATTAGTGCCTTGAGTGCGGGAAATGTCTTCTAGATGAATGTTGCTGGACATCCCAGCTCTCATGTGGGGAAGAAGCACACCCTGATATACACCTCAGATATACTCCATGGCTGATCTTCATCATGGAAGGAACAGTTGATAAGGAGATGAGAGGCCCCCAAAGACATGGATGAAGTGCAGTAAATGTCTGGGTGCAGAGTGGTCAGTAGATCCTGGAAATGAAGGACACAACTTCAGCCCTTCTTGGGTGTCGGAGTTGCGTTTCCTGATAATGATATAGCGGGTTACAGAGCTAGAAGCCGGGAGAGCCCAGATCTCGTTATCGGGGAACTTTACACAGACAACAAGAACTTCTGAAGTTGATGTCCTTCATTTCAAGGCTCTACAGAACAGTGGTGACCCCGAAGCGTCTCTCTGTCTTCAGTCCATCCTTCTCCCATCCCCCAACAGAAGGGAAGGAGAACTCCGCCCCAAACTAGGGGGGAACTTTCCTCTCATTATTTCCCTTGGCTTCTGTGTGGGTTTGGGTGGTTGGAGGAGTGCGGCACGAGAGGGAACACAGCTTGTTGTTCTATGTCTACATATGGGGTCTGGGTAGAGGGGATCCACCGGAAAATATTTCTACTCTTTGATTTTGTGCAAATCATTTCTGTTTACACTTTGAAGGGCGATATTATGTGTGGTTTGTAAAAGGGATTGGCCAAATAGATACCACCCCACTTAGAGAATAGATGAACTAGTATGACCAGCATTCATTCAGCCATGTCACATGTTGGGATCTTTTCTACAATACTTTGTTATAATAATGGAACACGTTGTGTATTGTATTGTACACCAATAATAATGACTCCGCCCCCACATTCCAGACAAGGGATCTCCCTGACCAATCGGATTCCTTCCTTTGTTATTTCCTGATTCTATGATTACAATCTTGTTAGAAGTAAAACTATAATAAAGAATTTATTGAGTGAAAAGAATTGTGTGTGTCGGGGCCACGATGGAGATCTTTGGGGCCCAAACATTTCTCACAGGAGACACTTTACAAGACTTTACAGGTCATCCAGTTTCTGGTTCACCATGAATAATGGCCCAGAGTGCAGGGGTCAGGAGACTACTTCATACAGCCCTGCAAACAACGTGCAGTGGTCAGGAGTTACATCCCAGAGTACAGAGTGTAGTGGTCAGGAGTATGTGATTTCCATCCCAGAGTACAGAATGTAGTGGTCAGGAGTATGTGATTTACATCCCAGAATACAGAGTGTAGTGGTCAGGAGTATGTGATTTACATCCCAGAATACAGAATGTAGTGGTCAGGAGTATGTGATTTACATCCCAGAGTACAGAGTGCAGTGGTCAGGAGTATGTGATTTCCATCCCAGAGTACAGAATGTAGTGGTCAGGAGTATGTGATTTACATCCCAGAATACAGAGTGTAGTGGTCAGGAGTATGTGATTTACATCCCAGAGTACAGAGTGTAGTGGTCAGGAGTATGTGATTTACATCCCAGAGTACAGAGTGTAGTGGTCAGGAGTATGTGATTTACATCCCAGAATACAGAATGTAGTGGTCAGGAGTATGTGATTTACATCCCAGAGTGCAGTGGTCAGGAGTATGTGATTTACATCCCAGAGTACAGAGTGTAGTGGTCAGGAGTATGTGATTTACATCCCAGAGTACAGAGTGTAGTGGTCAGGAGTATGTGATTTACATCCCAGAATACAGAATGTAGTGGTCAGGAGTATGTGATTTACATCCCAGAGTACAGAGTGCAGTGGTCAGGAGTATGTGATTTACATCCCAGAGTACAGAGTGTAGTGGTCAGGAGTATGTGATTTACATCCCAGAGTACAGAGTGTAGTGGTCAGGAGTATGTGATTTACATCCCAGAGTACAGAGTGTAGTGGTCAGGAGTATGTGATTTACATCCCAGAGTACAGTGGTCAGGAGTATGTGATTTACATCCCAGAGTGCAGTGGTCAGGAGTATGTGATTTACATCCCAGAGTACAGAGTGTAGTGGTCAGGAGTATGTGATTTCCATCCCAGAGTATAGAGTGCAGTGGTCAGGAGTATGTGATTTCCATCCCAGAGTACAGAGTGTAATGGTCAGGAGTATGTGATTTCCATCCCAGAGTACAGAGTGTAGTGGCAGGAGTATGTGATTTCCATCCCAGAGTACAGAGTGTAGTGGTCAGGAGTATGTGATTTACACCCCAGAGTACCGAATGTAGTGGTCAGGAGTATGTGATTTCCATCCCAGAGTACAGAGTGTAGTGGTCAGGAGTATGTGATTTACACCCCAGAGTACCGAATGTAGTGGTCAGGAGTATGTGATTTACATCCCAGAGTACAGAGTGTAGTGGTCAGGAGTATGTGATTTCCATCCCAGAGTACAGAATATAGTGGTCAGGAGTATGTGGTTTCCATCCCAGAGTGTAGTGGTCAGGAGTATATGATATACAATCCTCATACAGAGTGAAGTAGTCAGAAGTGGTATGTCATGTACAGCGCACAGTGGGTAAGATCATGTCTTATACAGCCCAGCATTTAGATGTGGCCATTGGTCAGGAACATGTCATACATGGCGCAGCAAAAGAGTGCAGTGGTTAGGAACATGTCACATACAGTCCTGTGTACAGAGTGCAGTGGTCAGGAGCATATCATATACAGCTCTGTGTATAGAGTGCAGTGGTCAGGATTATATCTTAGACCTGTGTATACAGTGCAGTGGTCAGGAACCTTTCATATACAGCCCTGTGTACAGAGTGCAGTGGTCAGGATTATATCTTAGGCCTGTGTACAGAGGTCAGGAACATATCATATGCAGCCCTATGTATAGAGTGCAGTGGTCATGTTTATATCTTAGTCCTGTGTACAGAGTGCAGTGGTCAGGAATATGTCATATACAGTCCCGTGTATAGAGTGCAGTGGTCAGGATAATATCTTAGGCCTGTGTACAGAGTGCAGTGGTCATGAGCATATTATATACAGCCCTGTGTACAGAGTGCAGTGGTTAGGAGTATACAATATACAGCACTGTGTACAGAGTGCAGTGGTCAGGAGTATGTCATATACAGCCCTGTGTTCAGAGTGCAGTGGTCAGGAGTATATCATATGCAGCCCTGTGTACAGAGTGCAGGGGTCAGGAGTATATCATATACAGCTTTGTGTACAGAGTGCAGTGGTCAGGGTTATATCTTAGGCCTGTGTACAGAGCGCAGTGGTCAGGAGTATGTCATATACAGTCCTGTGTATAGAGTGCAGTGGTCAGGAGTATATCATATACAACCCTGTGTATAGAGTGCAGTGGTCAGGGTTATATTTTAGGCCTGTGTACAGAGTGCAGTGGTCTGGGTTATATTTTAGGCCTGTGTACAGAGTGCAGTGGTCAGGTTTATATCTTAGGCATGTGTACAGAGTGCAGTGGTAAGAATTACATCTTAGGCCTGTGTACAGAGTGCAGTAGTCAGGAGTATATCTTAGGCCTGTGTACAGAGTGCAGTGGTCAGGGTTATATTTTAGGCATGTGTACAGAGTGCAGTAGTCAGGAGTATATCTTAGGCCTGTGTATAGAGCGCAGTGGTCAGGATTATATCTTAGGCCTGTGTACAGAGGTCAGGAACATATCATATGCAGCCCTATGTATAGAGTGCAGTGGTCAGGATTATATCTTAGGCCTGTGTACAGAGTGCAGTGGTCAGGAGTATATCTTAGGCCTGTGTACAGAGCGCAGTGGTCAGGAGTATATCTTAGGCCTGTGTACAGAGTGCAGTGGTCAGGATTATATCTTAGGCCTGTGTACAGAGTGCAGTGGTCAGGATTAAATCTTAGGCCTGTGTACAGAGTGCAGTGGTCAGGAGTATATCTTAGGCCTGTGTACAGAGCGCAGTGGTCAGGAGTATATCTTAGGCCTGTGTACAGAGTGCAGTGGTCAGGATTATATCTTAGGCCTGTGTACAGAGCGCAGTGGTCAGGAGTATGTCATATACAGCCCAGCATGCATAGTACAATGGTCAGGATTTTGTGGTATACAGCCCGGTATACAGAGTACACTGGTGAGGAATATAAATCCTTGTAAGGAATGCAGGTATCCAGCGACAGCAGGGATGACCAGATCGGTGGGCTATGCCTAAGAAATGTAGAATAAGACGGAGTAGGAGGAGTGTGATTACAGGGGGTGTAAAGTCAGGAGGTTTGTTACCTCCATGCATTCTATATATGAAGGTAAATACCCTTCTCTGTGCAGCAGCCCCCCCAATACTCACCTGAGCCCCATCCTGATCCAGCAATGTGCTCAAGATCCTCGGCAGTCTGGGGACTCTCCCTCCTCATTGGCTGAGACAGGAGCAGGGGCCATTGGCTCCTGCTGCTGTCAATCATGGCCAGTGAGCCAATGAGGGAGAGGGGACTCTGTGGGCACACAGAGCAGTGGCACGCTTCCGAGCCTGCTTGGATGCCCCCATAACAAGCTGCTTGCTGTGGGGGCACTCAGCAGGAGGGAGGGGCCAGGATCACCTGTGGGGGACCCGAGAAGAGGAGGATCCAGGCTGCTCTGTGTAAACCATCACACACAGCAGTAAGTATGACATGTTTGTTTTAAAAGAAAAAAAAGTTGCCTTTAAAATCACTTTAAGTCTCATTTACTAATGGACACGACACCCTCCGACACCCACAGACCATAAACAAAGCAAAAGTGACAGCAAATAACCAACCCAACAACCTGACTATAATACACTGTGTACAAATGGAGGGAAGCTGACATACACCGGGCAGACCCGGGACTGGGAATCGGGAGCAGAGATGGGGAACAGGATGCAGGAAACCAGAATCAGGGGAAAGTATACAAGATACAGGACACAGGATCCAGCAGGGAAGCGGCTCACAGGCAGAACACTGAGGCACTGATGAAAACTACGGGGGGATTATATACCTTCCCAGCAGCCAGCATCAGGTGGAGCCTCATTACTGACATCTTCTGTCTGCTGGGAGACACAGCAATGTCTCCTCTTTACTTCCTCCCGACTTACCTCACCCAGAGCTTCCTGTCTGTACCTGACATCACTTCCTGTCTGTACCTGACATCACTTCTTGTCTGTACCTGACATGACTTCCAGTCTATACCTGACATCACTTCCTGTATGTACCTGACATCACTTCCCCTCTGTACCTTACATTACGTCTTGTATGTACCTGACATCACTTCCTGTCTGTACCTGACATCACTTCTTGTCTGTACCTGACATGACTTCCAGTCTATACCTGACATCACTTCCTGTATGTACCTGATATGACTTCCCATCTGTACCTGACATCACGTCTTGTATGTACCTGACATCACTTCCGGTCTGTATCTAACATTACTTTCTCTCTGGGTAGAAGGGCACTCACCACCTGGTGGAGCTCAGAGGAACTGCAGCTCCAAGAAATGTCTCGTAGTTTGAACCTTCTTGTTGTTTCCAAGTGTTCTCCAATGTTCATGTTCATGTCCATGTCTGGCAGGTTCCAGGACTCTTCAGAGTGGCAGTGAGGTGATGACTCCGGAACTCTCCCTGGGTTCCATCACCAGGCACTGCAATTATACCCGACTGCTGGGAGCCACCATCTCCTTTCCTACAGTGAAAGTATAATTGTGACATCAGCAGAGAGGTAGTGGGAGGGTGGGATCAGGTAAGTACCACCACTGACCACCAATGCTGGGCTGGGGGTACACTTTATTCTCACTGACACCAATGATAGAGCTTATATTATCTCTCTGACACCAACAATGGGGCTTATTTTATCTCACTGACACCAACAATGGGGCTTATTTTATCTCACTGACACCAACAATGGGGCTTATTTTATCTCACAGACACCAATGATGGATGTCAAGGAAATCATGCCCATGGTGACTGGGTAACTGGAGATCCATGATTGGTGGAGAAGGAATGAGGGTGGAGCTTTCTCTGAATTCTCATCTGTTGACAATTGATGGACTGATCTGAATTCTGTGTGAAATATATCTGGTTGTTAATGATTGGCTGGAAATCAGGCGGTCACACCCCTAACCGATGACTCCTCATCTGTCGGCAGGTTTCCCCACTGACAGCTGAATGTCCACAAAAGAATTGTCAGCAATTACAAATTGTGGAAAACCCCTCAGAAGGTCTCTGAGAAGAAATGATATTTTATCTTCTCTCCAACTCAGACTATATTTGTCTTAGACGTAAGAGGCCCAAAATCCCGAGTCCCTGTCAGGTCTGAGCTCCAGCCGGATACAATCACCTTCTCCACTCACATAGTTTGCTTTTGTAAATGAAGTGAGTACAGAATTGAGGAAAGCGAGGACACCCGGCAACAATGGGATTCTGTCCTATCTCCTGCACCCGGAGCAAATGAACAACATGTACCAGCCTTCCCAGCCCCATCAATGTACACTGTGGAGGCATCTTGTATGTAGACTCTGGATTCAACAAACCAGCAGCCTGGCCATTCAGGAACGTACCATTGTTCAGCTCTGGGGGGGGGGGGAAACAAACATCTCTCATGGAAAGGAGCTCTGGGGAGTCAACAGACCAATCTTTCATCTATACATATGTTTCCATCTCTCCACATCACTCCATTCTTTTTCTGGACAAAACCATTATAAATATCAGCGACAGATTTACAAATCTAGGATTTTACAATGAGAACACAATGTCACAAGGGATCTATAAAAGATTTTATCCGGACACAAGATCCCATTGTAAGAAAGGAATTCTGAATATGAACAGCAACTTATGTGGGATCCCATTATATTCAGTGCGGGGAAATGTATCTTTTATATTTTACTGAAACCTCAGATAATAAATTACATTTATGTCCCAGAAATTAACTTTACTGTATTTTTAACTGAAATTGTACCTTTCATAAATCATTGCACTAATATTGTGTAAAATAATAAAAATCATAAAACATCAGAACTACTAATTTTATCCTCTAGTGTGTCTGCTGTTGTGAAGAAATATATATAATATTTGGGGGATTTTAAGTAATTTTAAGGTATAAATTATTTTTAAAACATGTAAACAAAAGAATTAAAAATGTCTCCAGGACTCCATGGACCCCTTCATTCCACACAGTCTCCAGGAACCGGGAAACCACAGAGAAACCAAGTGTCCCCCGACTTCCTCTCCAGGCTGGGATGTCCCCCTGGTTGGGTGCCCCCTACAGTAGAAGAAGCAGACTGCACCTGCCTACATCTTCTTTATGCTTTGTCTGATCAGGATGGCGGTCATTTCTCCCTGAACACGGAGCCCCCTAAACACGAGGTAAACGTGGTGCAGCATTGAGCCCCGTCCAGCTGTAGTGTAGACTTTGACAGGCTGCAGGCAGCGGGGCTGGACGCTGTACCTGTGCCTACCAGGTGTATTATAATGCCAGCATTGCACCCACAGGGGCTGGACCCCCCATGTACAAGGGGCCTAAGAGATACCATCAGCTGGTGTCCCATTCCACCAGACCCCTATAACTGGAAGAGGACATGTTTGGGGGGATGTGTTGTAGAAGAACCCAGACCACGGTATTGTGTGATGAAATTATAATTCAACTTTATTAATCATATATATGTGACACTTTAACAACAGAAGGAAAGAGATAGATTGTTTACATTTCAAGGATCTATTTATACCATTTATATCATCTATGCTAAGAAACCGATTAACATACTGTATGCGCCCCTCATTAATACCAGCCCCCCCCCACTTATGTGACCCTCTAAACATCCAAATCCCTGTAAATTCCCAGAAGACACTTTCATGTTTTATCCATAACAAGCTGATTGGGTACAAGAGAACCCCGAGCCCCTCCTGCTCATTCCCACACAAGTCCATGTCACCATCTACAAGGTGAGAGGACCTGAAGGAGAACAAGACCATGACCACCAGGACCATCGCCTGACTGAAGCCATGCTCACATTTCTTTCTAATGCTGCTTCTATGGTCTCCTCAGATACAGATTTGGCAGATGTACATTAGTGGAACCCTTTCACTCCGGCCAATGTAAGGTTTCCATCAGCAGCAGCACGGCCTTATAGCTACAGCACCCGGGGGTTGTCTACATTTGTTAGGCCAACTGTCAGCTTTCTGGTGGAAGTGATTCAGCCGCACTGAAGGTCCTCCCCCCGCCATGTAAACCAGGCCCAGCTGTCCCTCCTGCAAGCCCAAGACAGGCATGGTGGGTGTCAGTGGTGAGAGTAGAAGGCGATCAGCAAACATCTGATCTCTGATCTCCCCTTCAGTGAATGGATGTGGGAGGTGGGAGATTGTCATTTCTGGGTTCAGTGCTGTCATTCTCCAGTCACTATGGTTTGGGAAGGAGCTGATTAGGCATGATCTGTGCTTGACCATCTTTCTTGGGGTACAGAGGGGACATTAGGGGTCTAATAATGTTCTGATGTCTCTTTAAAGAGGACCTGTGACCAGAAATATGTACCAACCCCCTATCTGATAGAAGCCATTTTAAGTAAAAAAGAGTTGAAAAAAAATTAAAGTAACACTATAAAAATTTAAAAAAAACACAAAACAAATTATACGACACATTTTACATATCATTGCACAAGTGAGAGTGAGAACAATCATTCTGAGGCCATCGTTCACGGATAACTATCTGAACTGATAACCTATAAAGGCTCTTAAAGTGTCACCTTTGAACAATTTTTGGTTCTGAAGTTTGTCACCATTTCACAAGTACGCACAATGTGTAAAGTTTGACATGTTTGGTATCTATATACTTGATGCCAACCCCATATTTTATATTTCACCAAACAAATTGGGTCATATATTGTGTTCTTTGTGCACTAACATTATCTTTTTTTACAGAAAATATGTATTTGATAAACAGCTGTACTAATTTTCTGACATGAAAAATGGCAACTACCACCATTATATTCTCCAGAGTCTCTGCTTTCAGATAATAAAAGAAATGTTTGGGGTTTATCTAATCATATGGCCTAAAATGTGAATTTAACTAAAAAAAAAAGCAAAATAAACTCTGGCAGTGAAAGAAAATACAGCAATATATAACATTTCCAAATCAAAACTATGGTAGCAACTAATGGCTTAAGAAGCAAACCCACCATATTACTCAACCAGGTTCCAACTAAACCCACCCAAAACATTGGATCCCACCTCCCCCCACCCAGGTTCCTGTTGGAACTCCTTTACCTTGTGCAGATATCCCCTTCTGAGATCCTCATGATCTAATATAAATGTACAACACTCTCCATCTGATACCATTTGTAGACTCCACCTTGGTCTGCCAAGAGATAGTCAGCTGCCATGCAGTCCTGTGACACCACCTTAGGTGGTGGAGCCACTTCTGCTGTCAGCTCTGCTATAACATCAATGGTGTCATTGGTTATCTGATCCATGACTCCAGTACACCGGTTCATCTTACATATCTTAGATTCCCCATCTCGTCTATGAAGGGCTCACTGCATAAAGCATCTCCAATCCAGAGAAAATGTTTCTTCTCACTGGAAGGCCAGGGGAGTATTGGGAGAAATTGAGGCTTTCCCTTACAGATATGGGGGGGAGGGGCAACATAACCTAAAGTACAGCTATGGGTGGAATTGAAGGGAAGAAATTTTAGGATGCTCCTTTTACACAAGAAGCAAATGTTATCTGGAAGGACTAGGAATCCATTGGACCAATGGGGATTGAACATTCTGCAATTACATTGAGAAACCATGAAATGTTACTGGTCTGTGATTGGCTCTCCTATTGTTAGTGAAGTAAGTGAGACTCCCCTTGTCGGTGCCATTAATGGAAAGAAACCATGTGAAATGTTTGTTCCAAATCCAAAAAAGTGACCCCCTTGGGTAAGTACCCATACTAATATTCCTGATATGAGTTTGTAGTCCCTGCTACTACAGGAAACATGTGGGCAATCATTTACACCTTTTACAGCAGGACAGTAAATATCAGAACACAATTCAAACAGAAGACCAACAGCAGGAAGTCTGCTAACTGAATGTGTAATGCAATCTGTCATTAGCATTCCCAGAGTTCCCTCTGCAACATAGTTGTATCAGCTGTTGGTCCTGTCTGTAGATCTGTTATTTCCCCACCTTCTGTAACAGGGTGACAACCCTGATCATTCTGCAGGAACATTACACAGCAGCGTTGTCACCCTGTACAGGAAAGTCTTAGATAGATTATAAGTAAGACACACAACAAGTAAAGTCCAACTCCAGCTAACGCTTCTACAGCAGTTACAGCAACAGGTTCTCTATAAGGTTCAACCCACCATATGAATGGAAGTTGACAGTTGTAAGCACCCCCAGCAGTGTTATATGGTGTTTCCCAACCCCCCTAACTTTCATTTTTGCCAAATAGCTTGGCCTTCTACACGAAGCAGAAAAAAACAGATCTACTGGGAGGGTCAACAGGTAATAAAAATGTTACAAGGGGAGACTTGGAAAAACATAAAATGTTTATGCTAATGACAGATTCCACCATTTATATAAATATTGATTTTGCCCATTGTTACATGTCGATGTCTTAGCATTCCCAGGAATAATTAGCGCTCTTTGCACACTTTGCCCCAAAAAGGGACCCGTTCATTCAGAGTCATTAAGGTGAACCCCAATAAGAGGAATTTCAGTCTCCCAGAAGAAGTGGTAGGAATATGACCGCACACTTAGCACTTTGTAAGTTCAGATCTCTTGCAGTTGTACCGTGTGAATAGTTTATGGAGATGAGCAATAGCTGGACAGAAAAAAAAAAGATAAAGGACATCCAATCTTCACCTGATAGAATCCCTTTTGAGAAAACCAGATGAAACATAAGTGGCCAGCTGGGATTAGGTGGTACTGTTGAATATGTCCCCTAAAACAGCATTAACTCCGTGTTGGAAGGCCTACACCAGCTTAAGAAGTTACTCTCTAACCAAACAGAGACCTCTATCTGGCTGGTATATCAGCTATAGACCTGCCTGCAAAGCTGTCATCCATGAGAGGAGATGGAACATGGAAAGGAGGCATTGATCATGGGAGAGGAGGTGGAACATGTAATGGGAGATGTGGACAAGGTGGGCTTAGCTGGAACCCTCAAGCCTAGCTTATGGTGTATCAATTCTCAAAAGAACCTGGAATGGACTCTCCTAATGAGGTTTCAGAGGCTTGGCAAGAAGCCATTGGACCCCATCCTAGACTCTGGTACTGAGGCAATGTTGGTCATGTATTGGTTGGTCAGATTCTGGCAATGAAGAAAACACTTGGGAACATAGCTCAGTTAATGAATGATGAAAATGAATTACATGTTCAGTCAATACTCCATAAAAAAGGATAAAGATGAGAATGATGAGAAATACAGTTCAGTCATTGCTGCTTGTCTGAAAAAATGTCCATAGGTAAAATATTCACAGGCCCTTCTAGGTGTGTTCCTGATGGACATAAGCACTAAACCCAATGAATCCGATCATTAGAGTCCTGTTTGTTCAAAGTTTTTTTTTTTATTAAGTAGCATCATGTCTTCCCTAGTTTGTGGGAAGACATTGGGCCTGTGAGCCTAATGGGACAGCTGTGACTTCTTTAATATTGCCCCTTCTTCTGGAGTTTCCTCTATGCAGCTCAAGCTTGTGAATCCTCTGGTGATAGATTAGCCCGGCACTACCTGTAAAAGCTTTGTCACATTCTGAACATTGATATGGCTTCTCTCCAGTGTGAATCCTCTCATGTATGACAAGGTTTCCCCTCCGTTTAAAAGTTTTATCACATTCAGAACACTGATATGGCTGCTCTCCAGTGTGGATCCTCTGGTGTATGATAAGATGTGATTTCCATATAAAAGCTTTATCACATTCAGAACACTGATATGGCTGCTCTACAGTGTGGACCCCCTGGTGTGCTATGAGAACTGACTTCTGTGTAAACGTTTTATCACATTCAGAACACTGATGTGGTTTCTCTTCAGTGTGGATCCTCTGGTGTGTGGTAAGATTTGACTTCTGTGTAAAAGCTTTGTCACATTCAGAACACTGATATGACTTCTCTCCAGTGTGAATCCTCTGGTGTCTGATAAGATCTGACTTATGTGCAAAAGCTTTGTCACATTCAGAACACTGATATGGCTTCTCTCCACTGTGAATCCTCTGGTGTGTGATAAGATATGACTTATGTCTAAAAGCTTTGTCACATTCAGAACACTGATATGACTTCTCTCCAGTGTGAATCCTCTGGTGTCTGATAAGATATGACTTCTGTGTAAAAGCTTTGTCACATTCAGAACACTGATATGGCTTCTCTCCACTGTGAATCCTCTGGTGTGTGATAAGATATGACTTATGTCTAAAAGCTTTGTCACATTCAGAACATTTATATGACTTCTCTCCAGTGTGAATCCTCTGGTGTATGATAAGATATGACTTCTGTGTAAAAGCTTTGTCACATTCAGAACACTGATATGGCTTCTCTCCACTGTGAATCCTCTGGTGTGTGATAAGATATGACTTATGTCTAAAAGCTTTGTCACATTCAGAACATTTATATGACTTCTCTCCAGTGTGAATCCTCTGGTGTATGATAAGATGTGACTTCTGTGCAAAAGCTTTGTCACATTCAGAACATTGATATGGCTTCTCTCCAGTGTGAATCCTCTGGTGTGTGATAAGATGTGACTTCCATGTAAAAGCTTTGTCACATTCAGAACACTGATATGGCTTCTCTCCAGTGTGACCCTTCTGGTGTGCGATATGTTTTGCCTCCATTGTAAAATCTCTGTCACGTTCCAAAGAAGAAATAGCTTGAAATGACTCCTCTTATGTATACATGGGTTGGACTTTACTGTAAAGCAATTGTCACTTCCAGAACACTGAAATGACTTTTCTCATGTTGTCCTCTGAGGTTGGATCAGTGTTGAAGAGGACCCAAAGCACTTATGACATTTAGAACACGGATATGACTTGTGTCCTGTGTGACTCCTCCAGTGAACTGCAATACAAACTTTCAGTCAATTACAACACCCAGATGTTTGGTTTCCCATGTGACTGAGTTGTATTCACAAACACCAGCATGACCAAAAACGTGGTTCATCAATCCACCTGTACAAAAAAAAAAAAAAAAAATCAGAATTCTATATAAAGGGGCTAAAGTTGGTTTTTATTTTTAATGATCATTATTAAATATATCTTATATATCATCGCAGGCTGTGTCAGCATTATGGTTGTCCTCAAAGGGCCAGTTGTAATTGTAAGACTAGATGTCCAGAGCACCTCACCCCCCCCATTACATCAGATGTCAAGAACCCCACACCCACCCTAACATCACCGTGCACCTCCTTTGGGGGCAGAGCTGGAAAGCAGAAAGTGCAGGGTCTGGAGGAGGACCAGAGGAGGAGTGGAGTCAATTACCAGAGTCTGCTGAATGCTGAGACCAAGGGAGGTGGAGATGAGGGGATGCTGCAGCTGCACTGAGAAGTACAGGATTTGGCAGAGGAGTTCCATTCTCTTCTCTGCTGCCGACTGCTGAGACAAGGTGGGGGAGGAAACAAGGGGGTACCTGCAGGAGAGGTACAAGGGCCACATTAAATAACTTAGAGGGCAGGATCTGGATACAGGTGTTTGACACCTGTGTTATATATATATATATATATATATATATATATATATAGAAAGCATATGTACATTATCATTTGTGTGTATATATATATATATATAAATATATATATATATATAAAAAATATTTTACCCACGTGCTGACAACCTGTAGTGGGTTACCTCAGTTTCATCAAAAGTAAAAGACCATATCCTACAAGCCCTTGCACCCCCCCTCCACACCTACTGTATACATTTCCAATGCATACCTTTGACTCACTGCCCCCGCTCTCTGCTGCTCGGTAGCTGAGGTTATATATCATGGACCTGCCAGTGCTGGGATTCCAATATGCTGAATAGGGGCTTGAGACCAGATATGCCTTTAATGTTCCTGCGTTTTCATGTCCTCATTCTTCCCATTTTCTTTTCCCTGGGATGACTTACGTCTGATTCTTTGCCTATGTATTGCTATGTATCTTTTTGTTTGCTGTATGTGTATTACCTCCTATTGCATTTCCGACTGATACCTTGTATTACCTGGACCTATTGTATGCTCTGAGTTTATTAATAAACTTTATGGAAAAAAAATAAAATATTTGTTTAAATTAAACTAAATTGTATTACAGGCAGTCCCCGGGTTACGTACAAGATAGGGACTGTAGGTTTGTTCATAAGTCGAATTTGTTCATAAGTTGAATCAGGCACTTTTATAAGCACTAACTACTAACCAAACGACAGGATATTAGATTACGTTTTTGTAATAAGGTTACAGAAAGCAGTAAAACCTCAAGAGGCTCTAAACTGGTGTTTTGCATAAGAACTGCAGCTTGGACACATGTTTGCCTTAACATATTTAACTTTTATGTGCATGTAAATGTTTAAACATCAAATTCAACATTCAAATATTATACTGTAAACTCTTGTACAGTGTAGAGTACAACTTTAAACTATCTTGGCTAAACTACACTGTACTGTAATGTACTGTATGAGAGAACTCTGCTCTCCTTTACACAGCACACGCTGCCCCCTCCCCCCTGCACAGACGGAGGATCACTTCAGTGAGCAGCCTGACAGCCTCTCCTTTCCTCTCCCCGGAGGTGCAGACAGACAGTCTTAAATCACTTTGGAGATAGTGGGCAGACACTGCTAGCCCCACAAGTAACGAGCAATGGATGTCTCTGTCTCTTATGTCTCTCTGATGTCTCTTATCAGCTAGTCTCTTATCAGCTTGCTGCACAAGAATGCTGACAGCTTGACTTCCGGTCCCGAGGGAAGTGTACGTAAGTATGAGTATTACGTAAGCCGAATGTACTTAACTCGGGGACTGCCTGTATTTAAGTTTTTAAGTGCACACAGTATATCCAACATTCAGCCCAGACAATGGAGTCATACATTCTAATGTATAAGCAGTTGTGGCACTGATACAGATCATACAGAACAATAACTTGCTTTGTCTCTGGTTTCACTTTTACCTTCAATGTCGCAAATGCACTAATACGGCTACAATCACCTCAAGCAACCTTCAATAAACAAATAAAAAGAGAAAAAAGAAGCAACATAGAGCAATTCATCTGTACATGGCAAGTAACTCTCTCCAGTACATACATAGATAGCTGACACTGTTCAAGTAGGCCTGTGTCTACAGGATCATACACCAAGTATCGGCCTCCAATGTAGTTACCATTTAGTAGGGTACAATTGGCTGGTCCATTTTTAGGGGCCTAAAAAAGTTAAACCTATAAAAACCTATGACAAATGAAATATGGGGAGTGAGTACCGGAGTATCCAGCCCGTTCTGCCAGAGAGCCATAAGTCTCCTAGGAGAAGTTAGGTTTTCATGTATTATTATGGGGTTCACCTGCTCAATCCATGCCTGGTGGGAGTATGAGTTGATAACCAGAATGCTTGGATTCGATTTGCAGGTTCGTTCAGAAAGTACATCTAAGAATCCAAAAATTACAAGCTTAATCTCAACTAGGGAGAGACTTTGTTCAATTAAAAGAAAAACTTCAAAAACAAGTGAGAAAATGTAAATGAGAAGCTGAGAGAAGAGCTAAAAACACTAAAAATACCCCCACAGATCTATCCTAGAAATTCAGTCTAAAATGTAACAATTACACCAAGAAAACCCTCAACTGAGGGAAGAGATAATGACACCAAAGATACAAATGGAGCTCAACAATCAGGAAAGAGAATCAAAGAGGATGATTTATACAAAGTACCCATCAAGGAACAACAGACCGGTGAGTCCAATCAGCTTCCGAAATGTAACAAGACAAAGACCAGCAATAGCCAAGACAACTCTACTAATCCTGAGACCACAAATAGTGATGGCCGAACACCCCCCTGTTCAGGTCGCGGTCATCATCTGAACCTACAGAATGTTCTACAGTGAATGTCAAACACGAAGGACTGAGAGATGTCTTACCGCATCTGAGTATGAAGATCCCGCTCAGTTACTAATATCCGGCATGAGTTATATGATGAAATCACGGTGTATTTTAGTAGTGAGACATTCATTCATGTTCCTGGTGTCAGTGGGGTTCCCCGATGACAGCTGAATGTCAAAAGAATTGTCAGCAGTGCCCAACAATTAAAAAAAAAAAACAGCTTGGGGTCCCCCCTCCCATCCATACCAAGCCCTTTGGGTCTGGTATGGATTTTGAGGGGGACCCTCCATGCCAGACCCTTATCAGGGCATGTAGCCCGGCAGGTCAATTGGGTGGATGAGTGCCACCATACCATGCCTTCAACATAGGGGGGTGCTTTGGGCCAGGAGCCCCCAAAGCACCTTGTCCAGATATTGATGGGGACAAGGGCCTCTTCCCCACAACTGTGGCCTGTGGTTGTGGAGCTCTGAAGCCTGGGGGGCTTATTGGAATTTGGAAGCATGCTTTAACAAGGGGGCCCCCAAATCCCGGTCCCCCTGCCTGTGTGAATGAGTAGGCGGTATATGGTACTGCTACCCATTCACAAAAAAAGGTGAAGTTAATAAATGACAGGAGGGCAGTCTTTGACAAGTCCTTTATTAAAAATGAAAATTTAGCGCATGCGCGGCCAGCACTGAAGGTGGACGTGCAGTGAACCGGCTCCGTCCACCCGCCAGACACAGAACGGCACACACCGGCCCTGGGACTCAAAAACAGCAACGCACCGATCCCATATCTTACCCGATCCTCTGCAGCTATGCCTAGGAGAAAAAAAACGGCGGATCAGCCAGGTAAACTGACCCTGTTCTTCCCTGCAGTCGGGCCGGGAATCCAAGATGGCGCCCGCAGCTGCAAAGAGGGAGAGGAAGGCAGAGACCAGCAGGAGGACTACAGGTCCCAGCAAAAGGATCCCAGGCTGCAGCACCTGCTCTATCCCGGGGACCCTGGTGAGTTGTCACCCCCACTATCCCCTACATCACGAAGCCCGGCTAAATCTAAGCCGCGGCTAGAGCAGGATCCCAGCACATTAATACAGACCCCAGAAACCACAACATATACATCAGATATAGATGCATTTCCTGCGTCAGATATACCGCTCACAGAAATATGCATGAGAAATATGCTCACATCCCTGCGCCAAACGCTGCATAATGATATCCTCACGTCACTCAGCCAATTGTCAAATATAGTACAAAACCAGGAGCGCAGAATAAGCCACATTGAGAACAACATAGGAGACATCACCACGGCGCACAACAATTTAATGCAGACCACTCAGCTGACATAGAACAAATTAACCAAAAATTGGCCGACCTGGAGGATAGGTCAAGGCGCAATAATATCAAGTTCAGAGGAATACCTGAATTTGTGGCAAACGATGACCTAATCCCATACATACAGCAATTTGCCAAAATCCTCGTGCCATCAGTGTCTGACCTGGAACTTGCAATTGACCGGGCGCACCGCCTACCTAAACCCTCCTTTTTACCAGCATCTACACCTAGAGATGTCTTAGCACTCATTCATTTTTACCACGCGAAAGACAAAATCATGTCAGCTGCCCGAAATCCGCCACCGATCCCGCCGTCACACGCCAATCTCCGCTTATATGCGGATTTATCCAAGGCGACCCTCCTTAACAGAAAACGCATGCTGTCAATCACCAAGGCCCTCAGGAACCACGGCATAGCATACCAATGGGGATTCCCCACCAAGTTAACGGTGCGACAAAATGGTAGGATCTTTACCATCAAAACACTGGAAGCAGGCCTGGATTTGCTAAAATCCTGGAATATCATCCCTGCGGAAATGCAGGATCCTACGCATATTTCTATGGACGCAACATAGCCCTTACAGGGCATACTTTTCTTTACCATTCAACATACTTATCCGCTCTCCCAGGAGCCACTTATACACTTAATTTGTCTGGCGTTTGGCCTACACCCTTCTACTCCGATCAAAGGTTTTTTCCTTCTTGCTATTAGCTTGACCACCACTCGGTGATCAAGCTCCCCTGCACACCCCAGTTTAGAGGTAGCAAACTTGGCTACTCGTGATGTTTGCATTTTTCGCAAATGGTTTTTTATTGTTTCCCTTATCCTCACCCCTTCCTTACCCTGGCACCATTGGATATCCACTCCATTCTCTAAGATCATCTACGGCGACACAGATTGGAATACTCTTTTTATCGCTTCAATTGAGTCACATATACGCCACATTCATTCGATCATCTACCCTCATGGAAAAACACATACTCATCCGATTCTCCCAAACAACACTCCAGTTAACGGAAAATCCTGGAATTACAAATACCAATGATTAACTTTCTGTCCTTAAACGTCCGAGGTCTCAATTCACCTTATAAACGGTCACTACTATCTAGAGAAGCACGGAAGTCACGTGCGGACATACTCTTCATACAGGAAACACACTTCGCTGCTAACAAATCACCCAAATAATACCTTCACCGATTCTCTCAAATATTCATGGCGACCAACACCACTAATAAAAATGGAGTGCTCACGGCCATAAATGACTCTCTTTCATTCCGCGTTATTTCACAGACAGCGGATCCACAAGGACGCTTCCATATTTTAGTGTGCCAAATAAATGACAAGACCCACACTCTAGTTAATGTTTATGGCCCAAACTTCAAACAGTTACGTTTCTACCAGAAACTTTTCAAAACCATCTCCTTACATAAACAAGGGAAACTTATAATTGGTGGCGATTTTAACATTTTGGGGAATTCGGATATAGACTCATCTTCTACTACCATATATACTAAACCTACTTTTAACCAATTTCTTCACGACAATGACCTCTATGATATTTGGAGATGTCAACATGGCTCTGAACGGGACTATACGTGCTACTCCCCTCCGCATCTTTCCTACTCACGAATAGACATGTTTATAACAGACAAATGGACACTACAACAAGTGACGTCATCCAAGATAGGGACCATTACCTGGTCCGACCACGCTCCGATCCAAATATCCTTGGTTGACGATCAAAGAACAGCATTATCACCTATCTGGAGACTCAACTCTGCTCTTTTAGCTACACCGGAAAATTTGAAACACATCCAAGAAGCTCATGAACTTTTCTTTGATATTAATTCCACCCCTGATATATCCATTACCACGCTCTGGACAGCTTACAAGGCCTACATGAGAGGTATCCTCATCCAATTAAACTCCTGCATTAAGAGGCAACAGTCTTAACAAATTGACCGACTTATGACTTCTATCCGCCTTAATGAAAAATTGCATAAACAACACCCAAACCCAGCCACAATGGCGACCCTAAACTCTGATAGAAATAAATTACGAACCATTTTTCTACAGGCATATGACGCCAATCTGCAAAAAACAAAAACCAGATTTTATGCGCTAGGTAACAAAGCTAACTCACTCCTTAGCAAGACTATTAAACAAAAACGACTTAAAACCAAGATAGCCACAATCCGACATCCTACCTCACAAAACACCCTGACAAACCCACAAGACATTGCCAATGCTTTCGCGGCCTACTACCAGACACTGTATAACCTAAAAGACGACCCTGACACAATTCAGCCAACAGCACAATCAATCGAACAGTTTTTGCTTAACACCAATCTTCCGCGCTTAACTCATTCCCAACTTGCATCGATCTCTGTACCAATTGACCCTCCTGAGATAGAGAGAACTATACGCACTCTGCCTTTAAACAAATCTCCTGGAAATGATGGCTTCACCAATGAATATTACAAAGCACTTGCCCCCAAACTCACTCTACCACTAGCTCTCCTATATAACCACACCACTACTAGTGGAGAATTTCCCCAAGAAATGCTGCAATCAATAATTACTACCATTCCGAAGCCTGGCAAAGACCCTCAATTGGTACAGAACTACAGACCAATTTCACTTCTCAACACAGACATAAAGATATACGCTAAGATAATAGCCTTGAGACTACTCCCCTACCTACCAACTTTAATTCACCCAGACCAAGTAGGATTTATTCCTGGTAGACAGGCCCCTGACGCCACAAGACGAATCTTATCCTTAATACACCACCTTGAATTAAATCCCCAACCCTCGCTTCTACTATCGCTTGATGCAGAAAAAGCGTTCGACCGCATTCACTGGCAATTCATGCTACATACCCTGCAAAAAATTGGAATATCAGATTGGATGTTATCAGCCATAATGTCCCTTTACTCTAGACCTTCAGCCAAAGTATTAACCAACGGCACACTTTCTCAACCTTTCAATATCTCTAACGGAACTAGACAAGGATGCCCATTATCCCCTATAATTTTTGCTCTTCTTATTGAGCCACTAGCAACCAACCTTAGAAAAGACCCTCACTTTACAGGATTTAAGTTCCTAAAAACTGAACACAAGATTAGTCTCTTTGCAGATGACATTATACTAATGGTCACTAACCCATACAAATCCCTCAACACAATACAAATACACATCCAAAACTATACATCAGTATCTTACTATAAACTTAATGCACCGAAATCTTCCATACTAAATCTTCACACACCTCCGAACACCCAAAACCTTATTTCCAAACACTTCCCCTTCACTTGGGAAAGACTTACTATTCCGTACCTAGGAATTAAGCTCACTCCAAAGACTAACCAACTGTATAATACTAACTTTAAACCACTGCTTGAATCTATCCCACAAGAGATTAAAGGCCTACGCACCACTACCCTCTCGACGTTAGGTAGAATAGCTACAGTTAAAATGTGTATCTTACCCAAGATACTCTACATCTTCAGAACACTCCCTATCCCAGTTCCTCATATCTTTTTTACCAAACTTCAGACAATTCTGAATCAGTTCGTATGGAATTCGAAAAAGCCTAGATGTGTTACAAATCTTCTAATTCGCCCTCCCCCCAGAGGTGGAGCGGGCCTCCCACATGTGAAGTCATATTACCTTGCTGCTCTACTTGACCAGCTTTTCTTCTGGAGGCAGCCCACTGTTAACAAGACCTGGACCCTGATGGAAACCTCCCTATTCCTACCACACGCCTTACCCAATATACTATTCGTATCCCGTGGAGTACATCCCACGGACTTGCACCATAACCCTTGTATACGAGCTTCCCTAGCAGCTTGGGAGGAGTTTCTTACTCTTACCCAACTACGCAAAGACAATCTCCAAATTCCCACTCCACTTTCGTCCCTACATTTCCTCTCTCCACATTTAAACCTAAACCTCTGGATAGACCATGGCATACTTCATATACAAGATCTATACGCTACCGATAAACTACATACCTTTCAGGATATTCGGGACAAATACCGAATTCCGGTTACCGAATATTTTACCTACATACGCTTAACCCATACCCTTCACAAGACGAAAGTACCACTCAACATAAAATTCCCAGTGACGGCACACCACTTCTTACAAAAATCTACCTACCCAAAAAAAGGGATATCGACTTTTTACACAATGCTGGTTGATTCACAGTTCACCACTTATACATCATCCCTAGCAAATTGGGAAAACATAACTCAACAACCGATACCTCCTTCCATCTGGGAGAGAACTTTCTCCACTACGTTTAAGGCCTCAAAGTGTAGCTCACACTGGGAATCATACTTAAAAATACTCCATCAATGGTACTTAACGCCTGTCAAACTGTCTATATTTTATCCTCATCACCCCCAAACTTGCTGTAGACATTGTGGAGATAGAGGCTCTCTTCTTCACCTGCTATGGGCGTGTAAATCCCTTACTTCCTACTGGAATCAAGTTTTCCAATTAATCTCCTTAATAGCACAAACCCCAATTTCCCCAAACCCTGCTTTAGCGCTCCTCCACATTGGTATAGACAAAATTCCATTATCCTCACGCACTATTATTATACATGTCTTATCGGCTGCAAAACTGAACATCACCAGGCTCTGGCGTTCCAATACCACTCCTACTCTGTCCCGCCTATTGACCGATCTTAACTTCTCCTGCGAAATGGAGAGAAACACGGCACTCCGTAATTCCTCGTACTATAAATTCAAAACCCAATGGACTCGATGGTTACAGAACCCTAACTGTTCAATAAAATGATATTATAATATCCCTTTATACTACATCACCTTGACAACTATGGTGCCTTCACCCACCCCCTCCCCCCCTCCTCCCCTCTCTCTTCTCTTTCTATCCCCCCTAAATACACCCACTATCGTTCCAACTGGTTCACATAAGGAAGCATACCTCTCATGTACCTTACCCAAAACGTGGCATAGTACCTCGGCCAGATGGCGAGGTGCCGTTAGCTCACTCTCTGACTGCATATTTTGCTTGTATAAATGTGAACTGCGTTATACCACTGTTTTCAATTGTTTTTGTATGTTCAAAAATCTTCTAATAAAAATATTTGGAAAAAAAAAAAAAAAAGAAAAATTTAAAAAATGTCCCCTAAAGTAGATCCAACATCAATCATGATGCCCGCCGCCACCGCTACCCAAAAAAAGAGGGAAAAAATGCTCCACTTGTGAAGCTGGCTCCCGGCTGTTTGACAGCTGCACCCATGATGACAGTTCTTATATACTGTCCTGATGTCACAAGGGAGTGAGAGATCACCCCGCCCCCTTGTGACATCATCACATGCTGTGAATGGTCAAAGCATTGCACCTGACCTGTAGTTAGGTGCATTGCTTTGACCAATCACAATGCAATGTTAGGGCGCAGTGCATTGTGGGACGCGGCTGGCAAACAGCCCACCGAATGCCTGTACCATTCAGGTGTTCACCGAACACACAAATGGCCCATGTTCAAGTCAAACTTAGGTGTGACTGGAACATGAAGCTCATCCCTACAAACAAACAATCATCAAACCACAAGAACAGCCAACAAACTCCGGATTGTTTTGTTATTAATAGACTCCAATGGGAAATATCTAAACACCAAACGGCTCTTCCCAGGAACAAGAGACAACAAAATTCAAGTCCAACAACTGAACAAGCGATAGGAGTCATCAATGATCCGTATTTCACCAACCCCAAACATATCATCATACACACCGACCCAAACATATCATCATACACACCGACCCAAACATATCATCATACACACCGACCCCAACGTATCATCATACACACCGACCCAAACATATCATCATACACACCGACCCAAACATATCATCATACACACCGACCCAAACATATCATCATACACACCGACCCAAACATATCATCATACACACCGACCCAAACATATCATCATACACACAGACCCCAACGTATCATCATACACACCGACCCAAACATATCATCATACACACCGACCCAAACGTATCATCATACACACCGACCCAAACGTATCATCATACACACCGACCCAAACGTATCATCATACACACCGACCCAAACATATCATCATACACACCGACCCAAACATATCATCATACACACCGACCCAAACATATCATCATACACACCGACCCAAACATATCATCATACACACCGACCCAAACGTATCATCATACACACCGACCCAAACGTATCATCATACACACAAACCCAAACATATCATCATACACACCGACCCAAACGTATCATCATACACACCGACCCAAACATATCATCATACACACCGACCCAAACATATCATCATACACACCGACCCAAACATATCATCATACACACCGACCCAAACATATCATCATACACACCAACCCAAACGTATCATCATACACACCGACCCAAACATATCATCATACACACCGACCCAAACATATCATCATACACACCGACCCAAACATATCATCATACACACCGACCCAAACATATCATCATACACACCGACCCAAACGTATCATCATACACACCGACCCAAACGTATCATCATACACACAAACCCAAACATATCATCATACACACCGACCCAAACGTATCATCATACACACCGACCCAAACGTATCATCATACACACAGACCCAAACATATCATCATACACACCGACCCAAACATATCATCATACACACCGACCCAAACATATCATCATACACACCGACCCAAACATATCATCATACACACCGACCCAAACATATCATCATACACACCGACCCAAACGTATCATCATACACACCGACCCAAACGTATTATCATACACACCGACCCAAACGTATCATCATACACACCGACCCAAACATATCATCATACACACCGACCCAAACATATCATCATACACACCGACCCAAACGTATCATCATACACACAGACCCAAACGTATCATCATACACACCGACCCAAACATATCATCATACACACCGACCCAAACGTATCATCATACACACCGACCCAAACGTATCATCATACACACCGACCCAAACGTATCATCATACACACCGACCCAAACGTATCATCATACACACCGACCCAAACATATCATCATACACACCGACCCAAACATATCATCATACACACCGACCCAAACATATCATCATACACACCGACCCAAACATATCATCATACACACCGACCCAAACATATCATCATACACACCGACCCAAACATATCATCATACACACCGACCCAAACGTATCATCATACACACCGACCCAAACATATCATCATACACACCGACCCAAACATATCATCATACACACCGACCCAAACATATCATCATACACACCGACCCAAACATATCATCATACACACCGACCCAAACGTATCATCATACACACCGACCCAAACGTATCATCATACACACCGACCCAAACATATCATCATACACACCGACCCAAACATATCATCATACACACCGACCCAAACATATCATCATACACACCGACCCAAACATATCATCATACACACCGACCCAAACATATCATCATACACACCAAGCCAAACGTATCATCATACACACCGACCCAAACATATCATCATACACACCGACCCAAACATATCATCATACACACCGACCCAAACGTATCATCATACACACCGACCCAAACATATCATCATACACACCGACCCAAACATATCATCATACACACCGACCCAAACATATCATCATACACACCGACCCAAACATATCATCATACACACCGACCCCAACGTATCATCATACACACCGACCCAAACGTATCATCATACACACCGACCCAAACATATCATCATACACACCGACCCAAACATATCATCATACACACCGACCCAAACATATCATCATACACACCGACCCAAACATATCATCATACACACCGACCCAAACATATCATCATACACACCGACCCAAACATATCATCATACACACCGACCCAAACGTATCATCATACACACCGACCCAAACATATCATCATACACACCGACCCAAACATCCTCCAGGGACAAAAGGAAGCCTCTGAGAATAAACTATTACAACTAACAGAGACCGCACAACAAAAATGTCCTCACTCCAACATCATACTGTCCTCCCTAATTCCAAGGATGGACATAACAAACAATAGAAAACTCAGCGAATCAACACAGAGCTGGCAGATAAAACCAGGTCAGAGCCTACCATTCACCTGACACAACATCATTCCATCATGACCCAACACCTCTATGACTACAAACACCTCAACTAACAAGGGGGCAGTCAACTAGCAAGAGAACCCAAAGACATTGTACTGAATGGAACTCACAACCCGGGATCTGCCACAAACCATCTCAGATGGACACAATGGGGCTGATTTACTAAAACTGGAGTGTGCAAAATCTGGGGCAGCTGTGCATGGGAGCCAATCAGGTTCTGACTTCAGCTTGTTCAGTTAAGCTTTGACCATAAACCTGGAAGCTGATTGGTTCCTATGCAGAGCTGCACCAGACTTTGCACTCTCCAGTGTCTCATTGTCATCACATGCTGTGTCCATAATGACCACCCATCCCCCCTTATCAGCTGGCTTCAGTGTTATATCTCCCCTTGCTGCTAATGATGGCAATGCACCTTTCTCCTCAATGGTCCCATTATTAGGATATGACCCCAAAGTTCCTGATTATAGACTGTCATACGTCACCATCTTTATCCTCCAAATGAAGAAACATTTCTGCTGCTGCATATGTAGTGGGTGGTGGAAACTTCCATTTTGTCTGTAAACCTCAGACAGACCTACTCAGTGGTGTGACTACAGATGATCCCTCAATATCGCCTCTCCAAGAATAATGTCCCTTCAATCTAATATTCCTAAAACATCTATACAAGTCCTGTGCCAACAAAAACTTCTTCATGATACCTTTAGGGCTAAAGCCCAAACCTTTCCCCAGAAGGTCCATCTTACCCGATGTCAGTCCAGCTGAGGAGAGGGTGACAATTCCGTCTATTTCTGTTGATGATGAATCATCTGTTGGGGTGGTTGGATGAGTGGGAGATCCCTTGTTGCAGCGTTGATGTTTCCTAACTCCCCTGTGGCCGGATCTCTGCTGTTTCCTTGATCCCGAAGTACAAAACGAGGTCGGTGTTGTCCCTCTATAGATCCTAATAAAGTGCCTCCAGCAGAGGAGGGAAGTGATGGGTCAGAGGCTGTAGAAGAAGCTCTAGTGAGCAGTCTAGATGGACGAGGTGAGTCTTGTGTAGGTGGTGCTCCAAGAGTACGCCTGATTAGTAGATGGTTAGATGTTGGACTCCTTCAGCTGCTCGGCTGACAATGCAGACTGCAGTGTAGACTCCACCTGTGTGATCTGTACAGCCAGAGCAGCTTCTTCCTTCTGGAGAAATGAAACTCCGAGAACAATGGAGCTTTTGTTTAGGACTTGTGTAAACAGACCATTGAACTCCTCCCTGTCCACAAACAAAGCTGGGGCCAGTTTACCTCCTAGCCCCCTCAGAATACGCTGTGCTTTCTAAGATTCAGCTAAAGCTATCTTTTTACATAGACAAGACAGCTGTCTTTTTAGGAACTTCTCAGGAGGACTTTGATCTGGTGTCATTTACCCAAAAAACCCTTCCCGTCCTCCACTAAGAACACCCCCTTTCTCCCCCCATAGAGGACACCCCTCCCCCACTAAAGACACCCTCTCCACTGAAGATACTCCATTCCTCTTTTTTCCTCCTCTGAAGACACCCCTTCCCCTCCTTTCCTGCACTGGGGACAACCTTTCCCTTCCGAGGACACTCTCTCCCTTAGTGTTGTCACCCCTCCCCCACTCAAGACACTCTTTCCACTGAGATCACCCCCTCCAGTTTAAGAAGCTCCGAGTAGTTTTGGTTATTAAGGATACGTATGAATGTGGTAAAACTTTGAGATTGGAAATAATATTTGGCCTTGCTGCAAATTCTGTCAATCAGTGCTAGAGTGGGGAACTGTGCTAGGGCTTTGAACTCACCTGCTTCCAGGCATTCCACTAAATGATCTGTGGACACAATCCCTAGAAGAAGTGAACTGACCGGGTCTGGGTGTGGATTGTCCCGCCAGGCTGGAAAGTGTTGTAACTGGGCCACAATATAATAAAGAGAAGGATTGGGAACCTCAGGGCCTCCCATATCTTTAGCCTCCTGTAGAGTTTCTAGTTCAATCCAAGGCGTGGCATCCACCAGATTAAGGAGCCAAACACCATATCAAATCTTCTAAAGATCCGTATAGGAATCCAACCAGGGGCGTTGTGCAGAATATAAAGTCATTGAGGGGCCCAGATCATTCTGATGAAGTTACACCTCCCTACCAGGGAGTTTAGTCCAGCTAGTTGTTTTCTGTTGAAATGTTTTAATTAATGGAAGTCAGTTTAGATCTGTATATTCGATAGAGTGGGGTGAATGATAATAGCCAGATATATAAAGGAGGCCACTATTTCAATCTGCGCAGCTTCAGGTGGTATGGGATGTGTAAGGGTGTCCAGTGGGAGAAGGGTGGACTTATCCCAATTTATTGAGAAGCCGGAGAAGGAGACTGTCACGGAGCTGGTCCTTCCTTCCCCATCCTCCAGGTTTGCTGGCTGCCAAACTTCTGTCCCATCCATGCTGGGACTTCTAGTCCTCTTTGTCCCTGACACAGGCAGACCTCAGCAGCCCCTCACCCCCCTGGCTTGCAGCCTGGCCTCCTGCTGGAGGAATCCACAAACAGGCCATCTCCTCCCTTCCCCCTCATGCATGAATTCCTGGGCAGGTCTGGAGACCTGAGAGACAGGGCCCGTCACCATGGTAACCCGATAGGAAGTATCCGGTTACCAGCTCTATACTTAAGGGTGAGCAGGAAAACCCCCATTGTGTTCTTCTGGCTGCGGGTGTGAGGGAAGGCTGGCTGAGGGCCAGCTTCTCTCATCCGAAAATCCCCCGTCCTCCTCCTCATCTCCTGGACTGTCTGTGCTGCCTGGAATCCCTGCACTGTGGAGTGATCTTCTGCTGTCCCCGTGAACCTGCCTGGATCTATCCCCTGCCTGGACTTAACCCCTTGTTCTCCATGAACCTGCCTGGACTTAACCCTTCCCTGTCTGGAGCCTCCAGTGTGGACTAACCCTGTGGATTACAATACCCCTGTTGTTCCATATTGCCTTCCAGAGAACTGTATTGTGTTGCTGTGTCTGGTGTGGATCTGTGGACTAAAGGAACTGTTGTCTGCGCCCCAAAAACCTCCCCAATAAAAGCACGTTGGGTTCCGTGCAATCTGTCTCTGTGTGCTCTCTGGTTCTCTTGACAGAGACAAATTCACTGATTAATGTCATTAGGTGTGTCAATGACACGCAAATGTATCACCCAAAAACAGAAGGGTGTCATCGTCATAGAACGCTACTTTCTCCATCTGCTCTCCTCTACAAAAACCATATACCTGGATCCTCTCCAATGGCAGCCACCAGAGGTTCTATTACTATAGCGAATAACAGCGGGGAGAGAGGACAGCCCTGCCGTGTCCCTCTGCCTAGTGTGAATGAGATGGACAGGGCATTGTTAACCCGAATGGGCACAATAGAATAATTGAATCCACAAAATGAAAGTGTCCCCCAGGGTTACATTTCACAAGGACTTGCCAAAGGTATCTCCATTCTACACTGCCAAACACCTTAGCAGTAGAGATGAGCGAATCGAACCAGGCGAAGTGGAATTCGATTCGAATTTCAGGAAAAATTCGATTCGCGTCGAATCCGAATATTAGCCTACTTCGAGTGCGCGAATCGGATTTTTCCCGATCAGCCGGCAAAAGTGTCCCTGCAGAGAGCTCCGCTATTTCTGACAGTTCTCTGACAGTTCCTTCACATGTACAGCGGTTGAAACATTGTATCTATTTGTTTCCATTTAGGATACAGATGTTTTTATTCGGAAACAGATACAATGTTTCAACCGCTGTAAATGTGAAAGTCAGAGAACTGTCAGAAATAGAGGAGCTCTGCAGATACACTTAGCGGAGCTCTGCAGATACACTTTTTGCCGGTTTGGAATTCTTCTTATTTTCATCCTACTTCTTCTTCTTCATCCTCATCCTCAGAAGAAGGAGGATGAGGATGAAGAAGAAGTAGGATGAAAATAAGAAGAATTCCAAGCCGGCAAAAAGTGTATCTGCAGAGCTCCTCTAAGTGTATCTGCAGAATAGAGGAGCTCTGCAGATACACTTTTTGCCGGCTTGGAATTCTTCTTATTTTCATCCTACTTCTTCTTCTTCTTCTTCATCCTCATCCTCAGAAGAAGAGGATGAAGAAGAAGAAGAAGTAGGATGAAAATAAGAAGAATTCCAAGCCGGCAAAAAGTGTATCTGCAGAGCTCCGCTATTTCTGACAGTTCTGTGACATTCACTCCATACAGCGGTTGAAACATTGTATCTATTTGTTTCCTTCTCCTTCTTCTCATCCTTCTCCTTCTTCTCATCCTTCTCCTTCTTCTCATCCTTCTCCTTCTCCTTCTTCTCATCCTTCTCCTTCTTCTCATCCTTCTCCTTCTCCTTCTTCTCATCCTTCTTCATCTTCTCATCCTTCTCCTTCTTCTCATCCTTCTCCTTCTCCTTCTTCTCATCCTTCTCCTTCTTCTCATCCTTCTCCTTCTCCTTCTTCTCATCCTTCTTCATCTTCTCATCCTTCTCCTTCTTCTCATCCTTCTCCTTCTTCTCATCCTTCTCATCCTTCTCCTTCTTCTCATCCTTCTCATCCTTCTCCTCATCCTTCTCCTTCTTCTCATCCTTCTCCTTCTTCTCATCCTTCTCCTTCTTCTCATCCTTCTCCTTCTTCTCATCCTTCTCCTTCCTCTTCTCTTTCTTCTCATCCTTCTCCTTCTTCTCATCCTTCTCCTTCTCCTTCCTCATCTCCAAGGGCATTTAAATTAAAGGTACAGTGTTCTGCACTAATTTAAAGGCTCTCTGAAGCCTAGAAACCCTTTTAATAAGTTAAATTCATAGCGAATTAATTCGCATCGAATCGAATTTCTTCCTCAAATTCGGCGAATCAGCCGAATCGAATTTTTGAATAATTCGCTCATCTCTACTTAGCAGCATCGGGAGACAAAATCGCCGTCACCCATATTATCAGAAGGGATTTGAAGGTTAAGATAAAGCCTATGACTATTGATTGCTGTAGATCTGAATGAAACCCGACTGATCCGGGTGAATAAGTGTAGAGATAACCCTAGTCAGTCTGGTCACCAGTACTTCAGTAATACTTATGAAGTCTGAGGTCAATAGTGATATGGGCCGGTAGGATTCTGCTAAGGTTGGGTCCCTCCCCGGCTTCAAAAGTACGACTATTATTGCCTCATACATGGGGAGGGAGTTCTGTTCCAATGCCACCTGGAGTATTTTAAGTAGTTCAGGTAAAAGTATTCCCCCAATTATTTGTAAATTTCCATGGGCAGCCCATCTCTGCCGGGAGCCTTGGAATTGGAGTATGAAGCTCCAGCCATCTGCAAGTCTTCAGGAGTGAGTGGTGTATTAAGCTTTTGCCTTTGTTGAATAGTAAGTTGAGGAAGTGTTAAAAACTCCCGCATGCTAGAGTCATCTGAAGGCACTTTGGGAGAGTAGAGCGTTTCATGAAAAGATCTAAAGCCTTGTAAGATGGAGGGGGTATCTGTGACCAATTGAGTCGAGGACAGTTTTAAAGAAGAGATATGAGAAGATGGTCACTGAGTTTTGCAATGATTGTGAGAATATGACCTGTCTTTTCCCCCTCCTCAAGGCTTGAGAAGTAAAAAATGTTTATTTTCAGCATGCTGAAGTTGGACAGTGCGCAAAACCTGTTGTGCCGCAAGTACCACCTCTCTGTATCAGGGTTGGTATTGCTAAGATAGGCTTGTTCTGCCTTAGTTACAGATTGGCCGGCCTCAACCTCCCATTGTCTGGAGTTAGTCTTCATTCTGGAAATGTCTTTGATATACGTGTCTCTAATATATGCTTTCAAAGCATCCCAAACAATCATAGGAGATGTTGAATGTCTGTATCCAAGTAGAAAGCCCTGTAATTGTTTATGTATTAAGTCAGTGAAGAGAGTTATCCAGAATGGATTGAGCTTCCCCAATGTAAATGTAGAGGACCTTTTCAGGGACAAGGATATACGCATTGGGGAATAATCAGATAGGCTCCTGGCTAAAGAGGTCACCTGAGGTGTATATGGTAGAATCAGATTGGAACCCAATGCCAAATCTATGCAGGATAGCAAGGAGTGGGAGCTTGAGTGACATGAAAATTGAGCATCTAGTGGGTGGAGGGATCGCCATAAGTCCCAGAATCCAATTTCCTTCATGTGGTGGACAAAAGGAGTGATTTGTCTAGGGCCAAGTGGGGAGAATTTTTTTAAGAGATCTAAGGAAGTATCCAAAACTGTGTTAATGTCCCCCATTACCAATAATGGTGTTTGTGGATGGGTGGCTATAAATTGAAACAGACATCTCACCGTCTCCATATGAAATGGTGGAGGTACATACATATTTGCAAGAACACATAAATGAGAGTCCCAATTGTATAACAGAAATATATAACGACCCAACGGATCTATTTTGGATGAGATAACTATGAAAGGTACTTGTCGCGGTATGGGAGCCGGCCAATTATTAATCCCCTTATTAATGCCTTGTATCACATGCCCTCAGAGTCCTGCTCTGTATTGTTCCAATTGTCCCCTGTGTCACTGGCCTAATGGCCTAATTAAATTACTCTGGACCCCTCCTCCCTTCCCCCTTATGCCAAATTCCTGAACTCTCTGGACAGGACCCATTGCCATGGTAACCCGACAGGAAGTATCCGGTTACCAGCTCAATACTTAAAGAGAGAGCAAGAAAACCAGTGTGTGTTCTCCTGGCTGTGTGTGTGAGGTAAGGCTGTGCTGAGCTCCAGCTCCTCTCATCCCCCGTCCTCTTCCTCATCTCCTGGACTGTCTGTGTTGCCTGCAATCCCTGCACTGTGGAGGGATCTTCTGCTGTCCCCGTGAATCTGCCTGGATCTATCCCCTGCCTGGACTGAACCCCTTGTTCTCCGTGAGTACCTGCTTCCCCACTGTTACCTGGACTGTTACGGTGGTGACTCCTCGCACCCCTCTCCTGTGTCGGACACCCCCTTGGCTCTCCTAGTGGACTATAAGTGGGTGGGGACCCTCGTTACCATTGAGTGGCAAATCCACCCTCTCTGCCACCCAACGTATTGAAGGACTGCCATCTGTTTGTCTCAATAAAGCTTTGTGCGTCTGTCATCCACTCCGTGTGTTCTGTCCTGCCTTTCCTCCGTCACAGTACTCTTCTGGCAACCATTATACTCATGCCCCTAGAGTACTGAGAGTGTGTAGCATGGAACTGAAGGGGGAACTCAGAGCGTTTCAAAAGATGAAGAGTATCCAAAGTCATGTGAGTCTCCTGAAGGCATACAATGGAAGGGTTTTGATGGCTGAGGAATGTGGAGACAGACGTTCTCTTCTTTGGGTCATGCAGGCCACGGACATTCCAAGAAAGGACAATATCCTTTTGATTACTCATAGTTATGAAGGAGGTTATGAAGACTAGGAGTGTGATTCCTCAGGGGTAGTGTTCCATGTCCCAAGGAAGTGTTTGGTGGGATATCGTCAGCACAATATATACAATTATAGGGAACACCCAGAGACGATGGATCTCCTCTCACACTCCAGTAGGCGATAATTGGCGTAGGATGTTTTCCGGTCCAGAGACAGCATAGCAAGTGAAAAAAATAGAAAAAATACCAACTTAGGCCCAAACATGGGCTAACCTGAGTCAACTCAAAAACGCCCCGCAGGGTAGCAGAAGGGGAAAGCAAAGGGACTATATCTGACATTCCAAAGGGTGTAGCCATGAGAGTCATCTGTTACTAAAGCAAAACAGGCAATCTACTCATCCCTGAACTCCGCTTTCATACTAAGGGAGAGACGAGGAGAAATTTGAGTTGTGAATGCCGGGCAATGGATAAGTCATACTGGAGCTGGACATAAGCACCTTTCATTCCTATCCAGCCAGGTAGCTGCTGCTGCAGGGGAGTCATAGAATTGTTCGGAGCCATCTGTTCTGACTCGTAGCTTCTCAGGATAAATCATGGAGTAAGACACTTGGATCACACGTAGGCGGCATTTAACATCAGTAGATCTGGCTCACTTACGCTGGATTTCAGCTGAGAAATCTGGAAATATAGATATTTTTGCACCTTGTATTTCCATGGCAGGTGGTTGTCTAGCAAGATGGAGGATGACATCTCTATCCTTGTAATGTAAATGTTTCAGTAGACAAGGTCTGTCAGGGGCCCCCGGTGGAGGGGGACGGGGTGGGACCCTATGGGCTCTTTCCACTGAGCAAAAAGGTGTTAGGTCATCTTTGCCGAATGTATTCAGTAACCAAGTCTCAATAAATCCCACAGGATTCTTTCCCTCAGCTTTCTCAGGCAAGCCTACCAGGTGAAGGTTGCTCCTATGTAGGTGATTCTCCATGTCCTCTGATCTGGCCAGGTGCTCAGATGTTTTCATGGTGTTAGAATGTACATGTTGTTACAATGGAGGGAGTTCATCCTCCAATGTGCTCACCCTGCCTTCAATGGTGGTCGCCCTCTCTGTCATCTTGTGCATATCATGGCGGATAAATAAAATGTCCTCTTTCATGCGTTTATATTCCACAGTAAGCTGTGTGAGCGATGTGCCATGAGTGTGGACTGCTGTGAATATTTCTTTCAGCGATGGTTCTGGGGGTTCAGGAACCTCTGCATGGCTGTCAGAGTGGGGAATAGGAGAGCAGGTACTCACTGTGCCGGAGGACGGAGAAGGCTTTGCAGAGGCCTGAGGGAGCTGCCACCCCCTCTATCACTCATCGCCATCTACCCAACACAAGAAGTACTGCACTTCCTTATTTACTCCATGATTTAGTCATGAAGAACAGCGGGGCTGAGCCCCACCAGAGGTCAGAGAGTGAAGAAACAACCAGAACTGTCTTTTATAGGAGGGACAGTGATGAGGGGATTATAGGACGAGGGTCCCCACCCCCTCTATCACTCATCGTCATCTTCCCAACACAAGAAGTACTGCACTTCCTTATTTACTCCATGATTTAGTCATGAAGAACAGCGGGACTGAGCCCCACCAGAGGTATTGTAGCCCCACCTGGCAAGTATTGTTTTTAATCTTTATCCCTGCTGAGGGCAAGCCGCAGGGCTCTCCTTTCAGGTGCCAGCCTCTGCCACCCCGTGTGTGTGAACTTCTCCTGTACCTACTATGCTTCCCTGGCTCTGCTTGCCCATTTGTGGACCCGGTTCAGTGGGTCCCGGAGGGTAGAGGGGATGGAGGAGATGTTCACTCCCTTCTTGTCCTGACCCAGAAGTGACTTTATGACAGATTTCCCGACCATCGAGGATGGCAAAGAATATAATGCGGTGCGATGTGCTCTACATTACATCCAATGGAGTACAGGGGAGACATTGGGGGTCTTTTAGACCCTGGATGTCTCAATAAAGAGAACCTCTCATCAAAAGTCATCACATAGATGACTTTGTCCCCTTAAGTAAAATGTTTTTCTTTAATTGTAAAGAATTAAAGTTACACCCAAGTACATAACTCCTCCCCTTGAAAAATTTTAAGGCACCCCCACATATATGCATGGCAAAAGGTATCCAACATGTCAACTTAAGGTCTGACATGTTGGATATCTATTTACTCGCTGCAACCTCGGCTTTTATATTTTTACAAATAAATGGGTCATTTATTGCTTTTTTGTGCCCTGAAATTAACTTAAGTGTATCCTTCTTCGCACTCACACAATACACGCAATCCTCCACCCACATCGATGGGAACACCCTGGACCTCGTCTTCTCCCACCTCTGTACCCTCAACCAGTTCACTAACACCCCCTTCCCTCTCTCCGACCACCACCTCCTCACGTTCTCCGTCTCCCCTTCCCCCAACTCCCCCCCAAAAGCGCCAAACCATCACCAGCCGCAACCTGAACCCGGCCCCCCTCCACTTGGCTGCCGACCACCTACACGACAGCATCCTTCCACTGTCATGTCCTGACCTAGCCACCACCACATACGACGACTCACTGTCAGCTGCCCTAGACTCTCTGGCACCCCTTACCACACGCAACATCAAACCTAGACCGCTTCAACCATGACAGAACGACCGCACTAAATGCCTCAAACATCGCCGTCACGCGCTGGAGAGACTATGGCGCAAAACCAGGTCCCCTCATGCATTCTCCCTCTACAAATCTGCCTTCCTCACTTACACCTCCTCCCTCCACGCCGCCAAGCAGGCCTACTTTGTAAACCTGATCAACACCCTCTCCACCTGCCCTCGCTGACTCTTCTCCACCTTCAACTCTCTGCTCTCCCCCCCCCCCCCTCCACTCAGTACCTCACTCACCGCCCACGAGATTACCACCCATTTCCACAACAAGATTGACTCAATCCGTAAGGACATAGTCAACTTGCAATCTACCTCCCCACCTAACCTCCCCCCTATCACCCCCTCTTCTCTCCCCTCCCCTGACCTCGCAACCACACTGCCCCCCACCACACCCAAGGCCCCGCTTACCGTAACCCCCCCAGCACTGTACTCCTTCAGCCCTGCTACCACTGAGGAAGTCACCAGGGTCTTCTCAGAAGCCCGCCTCACTACCTGCCCCCTGGATCCTATCCCCTCTCAACTCCTCCGGTCACCCCCCTCTTCCCTCATCCGCTCCCTCACCCATATCTTCAATCTCTCCCTCACTACTGGCACATTCCCCTCCCCCCTAAAGCATGCGCACATCACCCCCATACTCAAAAAGCCCTCCCTGGACCCCACTGACCCAAACAACCTCAGACCCATCTCCCTGTTGCCACTCACTTCCAAGCTCCTTGAGCGCCTAATCTACGATCACCTAAGCACCCACCTAACTGACAACAACCTCCTTGATCCACTACAGTCCGGCTTCCGTCCCCTACACTCCACCGAAACCGCCCTCCTCAAAATCACTAACGACCTACCAACCGCCAAAGCCAAAGGCGACTACTCTGTCCTCCTCCTCCTGGACCTCTCCGCGGCCTTCGACACAGTCGACCACCCCCTCCTCCTTAATAAACTACTCTCCCTTGGCATCAGAGACACCGCTCTCTCCTGGTTCTCCTCTTACCTATCCCGACGCTCCTTCAGCGTTTCCTACAACAGTGCCACCTCCCCCTCCCTCTCTGTTGGGGTCCCCCAAGACTCTGTCCTTGGACCCCTTCTATTCTCCATCTACACCTCCTCCCTTGGCAAACTCATACACTTACACGGCTTAAACTACCACCTCCACGCTGATGACACTCAAATTTACCTCTCAACCCCCCCACCTCACCCCCACATTCTCTGCCCGCATCAATCACCTCCTAAATGACATCTCAGACTGGATGTCGCTCCATTTCCTCAAGATTAACCTCTCCAGAACCGAGCTCCTCGTCTTCCCCCCTGCCCTCACCCCCCCCATCCTATCCATCATCACCAACAACACCACCATCAATCCCACCCCGCAAGCCAAAGTCCTTGGCGTCATTCTGGACTCAAACCTTTCCTTCCAACCTCATGTCAAATCACTTACAAACATATGCAGGCTCCACCGCCGCAACATCGCCAAAATACGCTCCTTCCTTACCCCAGACACCACCAAACTACTCGTACACTCCCTGATTATCTCACGCCTGGACTACTGCAACTCCCTCCTCACCGGCCTACCCCAGTGCAAACTCTCCCTGCTTCAGACCATCCTGAACTCAGCGTCTAGACCAGGGGTGGGCAAACTTTTTGACTTGAAGGCCGCAATGGGTTCATATATTGGACCCGGGGACCGGACCAAGAGTAGATGAATGATGTGTATGTGTCATCCATAGTAAGTATAGTAATATTCCCCCATAGTAATTAATCCCCCATATAGTAATTCATCCCCCCTATAGTAATTCATCCCCCATAGTAATTCATCCCCCAGAGTAATTCATCCCCCAGAGTAATTCACCCCCCAGAGTAATTCACCCTCCATAGTAATGCATCCCCCATATAGTAATTCATCCCCCATATAGTAATTCATCCCCCCTATAGTAATTCATTCCCCATAGTAATTCATCCCCCATATAGTAATTCATCCCCCATAGTAATTCATCCCCCATAGTAATTCACCCCCCATATAGTAATTCACCCCCCATATAGTAATTCATCCCCCATATAGTAATTCATCCCCCCTATAGTAATTCATCCCCCCTATAGTAATTCATCCCCCCTATAGTAATTCATCCCCCATAGTAATTCATCCCCCATAGTAATTCATCCCCCAGAGTAATTCATCCCCCATAGTAATTCATCCCCCATATAGTAATTCATCCCCCATATAGTAATTCATCCCCCATATAGTAATTCATCCCCCATATAGTAATTCATCCCCCATAGTAATTCATCCCCCCTATAGTAATTCATCCCCCATAGTAATTCATCCCCCAGAGTAATTCATCCCCCAGAGTAATTCATCCCCCAGAGTAATTCACCCTCCATAGTAATTCATCCCCCATATAGTAATTCATCCCCCATATAGTAATTCATCCCCCATATAGTAATTCATCCCCCCTATAGTAATTCATTCCCCATATTATTTCATCCCCCATATAGTAATTCATCCCCCATATAGTAATTCATCCCCCCTATAGTAATTCATCCCCCCTATAGTAATTCATCCCCCCTATAGTAATTCATTCCCCATATTATTTCATCCCCCATATAGTAATTCATCCCCCATATAGTAATTCATCCCCCATAGTATTTCATCCCCCATAGTATTTCATCCCCCATATAGTAATTCATCCCCCATATAGTAATTCATCCCCCATATAGTAATTCATTCCCCATATTATTTCATCCCCCATATAGTAATTCACCCCCCATATAGTAATTCATCCCCCATATTATTTTATCCCCCATAGTAATTCATCCCCCATAGTAATTTATCCCTTACAGTACTATTCCCCCCCAAGTAGTAAGCCAAGTCCCCCCTGTGTCAATTCACTTACCTTTGCTCCGTGCGTTCCTCTCGCCGTGTTCCCGCGCCGTTCCGGTCTTCAGGGCGGACTGTGAGAGGAGCCTAGCTCCCCTCACGTTCGTCACGCTGCCCCGCCTACACACATCCTGACAGCCACATCCGCGGGCAGGATTAAAAGGTCCGCCGGGCTGTATACGGCCCGCGGGCCGTAGTTTGCCCATTGCTGGGCTAGACTCATCCACCTCACCACCCGCTCCACCTCTGCCACCCCCCTCTGCCTCTCCCTCCACTGGCTCCCGGTTGCCCAACGCATCAAATTCAAACTACTCACTCTGACCTACAAAGTCATTCACAACACTGCCCCTAACTACCTCACCGACCTGATTCCCAGGTACCACCCTACCCGTACCCTTCGCTCTTCACAGGACCTCCTTCTGTCTTGCCCCCTGGTCTCCTCCTCCCACACACCAAACAAGACGTCCCTGTGCTCAAATCCATACAGCTAGTGCATGCATTTATCCATCAGGTGCTAAAGGGGTGTAACCACATTAACTCTAGAAATTCTGAAGTATATACCAGTGTGCAGAGGGTCCTTCAGAATTCCTCCCACACACGTCTGCAAGACTTCTCCAGGTCCTCCCCCATCCTCTGGAACTCACTACCCCAATCCATCAGACTGTCACCTTCCCTCTTCACCTTCAGGCGCTCTCTGAAAACCCACCTCTTCAGGGAAGCCTACCCCACCCTCACCTAACAGCCGTTCTTCATTCCTCCTACCACTCCATCCCCCACAGCCACTTCCTCCTGTACCACTACCCCCTCCCTCCTAGATTGTAAGCTCCTAAGAGTAGGGCCCTCTTACCCCTCGTGTGCTGTTTGTAGTTGCTGTTCTGTTTCATGTATTGCCCCCCCCCCCCTCTATTGTACAGCGCTGAGCAAACCCTTTGGCGCTATATAAACTCCATATAATAATAATAATAATTTATTACTGAAATTTGGCATTTCCTAGACTTTGTAATAATATTTTGTGACATAAAAATTAGAACTGACACTATTTTATTCTCTAAAGTCTCTACTTTCAGAAAATCGATATTTGGGGGGTTTTGTGTCATCTTCAGGATAAAGTGATTTTTTAAATGTGCAAAAATGCCAAAACGGCTCTGGGAGTGAAAGGGAGAAAGGATAAGCCGGACACTCCCCTTTCCTGAGGAGCAGCCAATCGGTTCTCATTACACTGCAAGGTCTCTCCCCTCCCTGCTAGTCCCCGGGTGCGGTGCTGGAGACAGGCGGGGGAGGGGAGGAGGAGATAAACAGCGCAATGTTACACATATTACACATTTAAGTTGCTATAAAGCCCCTTTCATTGCTTAAACCCCCCAACATTCCTAAAAGAGCCTCAGATTTATATACATTTGTTGTAAATAGGAAATAACATCTTATTACCTCCTCTGCTGCCACTTCCACCAACGTCTCCTCTTTACTTCTTCCCGCCTCTCCTCTCTTCTGGAACTTCCTGTCTGTACCTGACATCACTTCCTGTCTGTGCCTGACATCACTTCCTGTCTGTGCCTGACATCACTTCCTGTCTGTATTCCATAGAGACTTCCTGTGTGAGTATAGGTGAGATCCCCACCTTGTGGAGTTCAGAGGAACTGCAGCCCCGAGATCCATCCCATAATCCCCCTTCCTGTATAATATGTACCTTACAGGGATACTACGGGAGATGAAACATTACTGAATAAAGGAAGAAGAAATAAATGTAACTCTTATGTAACCAACTGTTCAACAAACATCTCTTATTACATATAGAAAAGTCTTACAAACACAGAACACAAAATACAAATGTATAGCTAATGAGAGCGATCCCGCCAAACCTGATCCTTCTGGGGGGACAATGCAAAAATATATATCAATCCACTCATAATTACATCATCTTCTGGGAGTGTCTGCACATCCATCCATTTCATACACATTTCATTGTCTCAGCAGATCTCCTGCAGCCTATTAGCACCCATTTCCCTCTCTATGTCTCAGCGGATCTCCTGCAGCCTATTAGCGCCCATTTCCCTTTCTATGTCTCAGCAGATCTCCTGCAGCCTATTAGCACCCATTTCCCTCTCTATGTCTCAGCGGATCTACTGCAGCCTATTAGCACCCATTTCCCTTTCTATGTCTTAGCGGATCTCCTGCAGCCTATTAGCTCCCATTTCCCTTTCTATGTCTCAGAGGATCTCCTGCAGCCTATTAGCTCCCATTTCCCTTTCTATGTCTCAGCGGATCTCCTGCAGCCTATTAGCTCCCATTTCCCTTTCTATGTCTCAGCGGATCTCCTGCAGCCTATTAGTGCCCATTTCCTTCTCTATGTCTCAGCGGATCTCCTGCAGCCTATTAGCTCCCATTTCCCTTTCTATGTCTCAGCGGATCTCCTGCAGCCTATTAGCACCCATTTCCCTTTCTATGTCTCAGCGGATCTCCTGCAGCCTATTAGCGCCCATTTCCCTCCCTATGTCTCAGCAGATCTCCTGCAGCCTATTAGCACCCAGTTCCCTCTCTATGTCTCAGCGGATCTCCTGCAGCCTATTAGCTCCCATTTCCCTCTCTATGTCTAAGCAGATCTCCTGCAGCCTATTAGTGCCCATTTCCTTCTCTATGTCTCAGCGGATCTCCTGCAGCCTATTAGCTCCCATTTCCCTTTCTATGTCTCAGCGGATCTCCTGCAGCCTATTAGCACCCATTTCCCTTTCTATGTCTCAGCGGATCTCCTGCAGCCTATTAGCGCCCATTTCCCTCCCTATGTCTCAGCAGATCTCCTGCAGCCTATTAGCACCCAGTTCCCTCTCTATGTCTCAGCGGATCTCCTGCAGCCTATTAGCTCCCATTTCCCTCTCTATGTCTAAGCAGATCTCCTGCAGCCTATTAGCTCCCATTTCCCTCTCTATGTCTCAGCGGATCTCCTGCAGCCTATTAGCTCCCATTTCCCTTTCTATGTCTCAGCGGATCTCCTGCAGCCTATTAGTGCCCATTTCCTTCTCTATGTCTCAGCGGATCTCCTGCAGCCTATTAGCTCCCATTTCCCTTTCTATGTCTCAGCGGATCTCCTGCAGCCTATTAGCACCCATTTCCCTTTCTATGTCTCAGCGGATCTCCTGCAGCCTATTAGTGCCCATTTCCCTCCCTATGTCTCAGCAGATCTCCTGCAGCCTATTAGCACCCAGTTCCCTCTCTATGTCTCAGCAGATCTCCTGCAGCCTATTAGCTCCCATTTCCCTCTCTATGTCTCAGCGGATCTCCTGCAGCCTATTAGCACCCATTTCCCTCCCTATGTCTCAGCAGATCTCCTGCAGGGTATTAGCACCCATTTCCCTCTCTATGTCTCAGCGGATCTCCTGCAGCCTATTAGCACCCATTTCCCTCTCTATGTCTCAGCAGATCTCCTGCAGCCTATTAGCACCCATTTTTCTCTCTATGTCTCAGCAGATCTCCTGCAGCCTATTAGCACCCATTTCCCTCTCTATGTCTCGGCAGATCTCCTGCAGCCTATTAGCTCCCATTTCCCTCTCTATGTCACACATTACAACAAGCAGTCACAAAGGTAAATATAAAATAAAAGCAGAGAGGGAGAGAAGGCTGATAAAGCAGCTCATCGATGAGAGGTACATAAGAACATACAATGTCAATACAAAACAGTGACATGGCCATCAATCACAAACGATCGGAGCAGACAGATCGGTGTCATAGGTGTCCCGTGGGTCCTGAACTGCCTCCAGCACAGGGACAGTAGCAGGGTGTAAAGCAGGTAGGTACTCCAACTTTCTCATTTCTGCTCTGACCTTCATCAGTGCCGGTAACATGGGGGACATAGAAGACAGCCAATGCATGGGAATGGATCTCCTGGCTGCCCTCAGAATGTAGGTGGAAAGTTTCCTCGCACATTTAGAGAGACCCGAAAAGGTAGACCCAACAGAAAGTAAATGGGCTCAAAAGGGACAGGAGCCCGCAGAAGTAACCACAATGGGGTAAGGACCTCCCCCAAAAGGGCGCAATGGACCGGCAATCCCAAAAAATGTGGAAAAGAGTGTCAGTTTCCGTCCCACAACACCAGCAAACAGAAGAAACATTCAGGTTACTATCATGGAGAACCTCAGGGGTCCGATACCAAAACATGGGGGTCTTAGAAGGATTTTCTGTATACATTACACACACAGAAGATTTAGAAGAGGCCTCCCAAATCCTACTCCATTGATCCAACCCAATATCACATTGAAGGAAACGGGACCATTTACACATATAAAGGGGAGAACCAATAGAAAAAGGGCATCTACAAGCAATGTATACGTAGCGGAAATGATGTCCCGGTGGTGTGGGCCTTGGATGCAGATATGATCTAAAGGGGTAGGTTGTTCAAGAGTCAGAGAAGAGGCTTTGGAGGCAAAAATGTGTTGTATCTGTAGATAAAATACTGATGGGGTGGAATGCGAGCAGCTTTTTGAATGTCAGGGAAGGCTTTAAGGTTGTGAATTACGGGATTGACCAAATGTTGCAATTGGAATAGATTAGCCTCAGCCCAAGGAGGGACTCGACCAATGGATAGAGTATCTGGGAGACTTGGATTAAAAATGATGTTGGTCAAGGGGGAACACTTAGAGCCTAGGATGAATCTAACCCTACACCTCCTCCATATAGACAACATAAACTGCATGGGTCCTAATATGAGAGGAGAGGTAGTGCGGTCTGTGACAAAATAAGTCCCCCTCATTCCCTCTTTACACCAAGTCATGGCCAGACATGCACGCCTCGGTTAGCTAGTCACTGTGGGCGTGTGCATGTGGGTGGGATCTGTGACAGCCTCTGATGACTCCTCTGTCATCCAATAAAGCTGATGGACCTCTGATGTCTTCCTTGTCCTACGATGAAGTTGATGGACCTCTGATGTCTCCCCTGTACTCTGATGAAGTTGATGGACCACTGATGACTCCCCTGTCTCCAATGAGGCTGATGGACCTCTGATGTCTGCCTATCCTCTGATGAAGCTGATGAACCTCTGATGTCTCCCTTGTTCTACAATGAAGCTGATGGACATTTTGATGTCTCCCCCATTCTCAGATGAAGCTGATAGACCTCTGATGTCTCCCCATCCTCTGATATCCACCAGTCAATGTTCACTGAAGGAAGGGGGATCCAGGAGCGAACATTCACTAAAGGAAGGGGAGATCCGTGAGCGAATGCTCACTCCAGGAGGGAGAAATCCAGGAGTGAATGTTCACCATGGGAAGTGGAAATCCAGAAGTAAATGTTCAATGAAGGAAGGGGAGATCCAGGAGAGAATGTTCACTAATCTCCCACCCCTTTAACTGGCATCACCCCCTGTGTCAATCCTAGGTGTGCCTGGAGAGCAGAAGGATGATTCTGTTGAGTCAGACTTCTCCCTTCTAACCCCCGACACCACAAGCCCAATAGGCAAACACTGCGCCCAACTGATGCTTCATAGCTACTTTCCAAGGTAGAGCTATTCCCTCCCACACCATGCAATATAGAGGCCTGAATACGCATGCGCGTGCCCATATGGCACCAGTAACCTAACCCCTTTGCGCCGGCCGCACACAAATGTGTGGCTGCCCGGCATCTGGGCCTAGACGCCGAGCAGCCGCACATTTGCGTCCATGTAACTAAATACATATGCGCTGAGAGCGCGCGCCCTGCGCTCTCCCAGCACACATGTGTGGTACTCACGGAAAGATCCCGGTCCGCTCTTTCGATCGGGACCTTTCCCGATCATGTGACCGCCGTGACGTGTCATCACGGCAGTCACATGATTCCTAAACCACGCCCCAACCGCCCCGCCTCCCGGCATCTGAATCTCTTAAAGTGCCGGGAGGCGTCGGTGGGAAGGGGTTAAGTCTCTTGGTAACAGGATGAATGTTGGGGTCTTCAGCGAGACACTTTCATTGGTGCACTTACACTCCTATGGTAAAGTATCATTGTAATCCCGTGGCAGGATTTGTATAGCAAAGCAAACACTGTGTCTGTATAGCAGGACCATCTACACAACCCAGTGCCTGGTGAGTATGGGAGAAGTGTCATGTCTCTGTGTGCCGTGTTCCTGTCATCTGCCAGGGGGGCAAAATCCCTCTCACCAGATCCTGGGATTAAGGCCCAAACCATGGTCCTGGAAATGACCGGCTCCTGTGGTCACCTCACGATGAGCCCTTCACACTGTCGGAGTAGGCACTGTACTGTAGGCCACATCTCTCAGGTTGGATGTTCCCTGACTGATGCAGATACCTAAACATGGAGTGAACTGACCCTGAGCACATCTCTGCCAGGTCCAGACTGTCTCCTGCCACATGCAGACTGCCTCCCCTCAGGAAAAACAAGATGGAGTCCTTCACTCTGCTCACTAAGCATGCTGGTCTCTGTAGTTCCATCCCTCATATCAACCTATCAGGCCATTTCTGTTCAAGACTGCATATCCCACAATGCTTTGCAGCTGCACCTCCTGCTTGAGAAAGTCCCTGTCATTGACTCCTTTAATACTTCTTCTGATTGGCTCTCTCTGTATTACAGTCTGAGAGGAGAAGGGAGGGGCTGAAATCCCTGACTGCCTTGTGTGTATCCAGTGCAAGTGTCAGATTTCACAGGAGATGCCAGTCAGCAGGTTACAGCAGTCACAGATAGGAGTCATTTCCTCCCTACACAAGGATCTACAGTCCATACACACCCAGCACAAGGCCGGGGTCACACTACCAGACGCTTCTCGGGGCTGCAGTTCCTCTGAGCTCCACAAGGTGGGGATCTCACTTCTGCCCACACAGGAAGTCTCTATGGAAGACAGGAAGTGATGTCAATTACAGGCAGGAAGTGATGTCAGGTACAGACAGGAAGTTCCGGGTGAAAGCTGAGTTGGGGGGAAGTAGAGAGGAGACGTTGCTGGAAGTGGCAGCAGAGGAGGTAATAAGATGTTATTTCCTATTTACACCCATTAACCCCCCGTCATGTCCGTCCTCTTCCTCCATAGTCATGTCCATCCTCTTCCTCCATAGTCACTGTGACGTCTTTTATCTCCAGCAGATGATGATACACACATATATAGTGTGGGAACCCAGATTAACCCCTTCAGGGGCAGAACATCCCCCACTTCCGGGGCCGGAACATTCTCCTCATTGTGGAGCTGTGTCACCTTCTCACCTCATCAGTCTATACCAGTGGATTATACCACTTTTATAAGTGGCGGGGAATGGAGAATCCTATGACATCACACTGACTTCACAGCTCTTCCCCCCAATGTCCCTCCATTTGGCTCCTTTTTTTATTCTATGGTCTTAGGATGTGGGTACCCTTGGCATCCTCATAAGCAAAACAGAACTGTTGGTCCTGCATTGTGTATAATGACATCAGAATTCTTTATACCCTGCGTAGTGTGGGGGTCCTGTGGGGGGGAATTATACCTCAGCCTGAAGTGGGGCTTTAATAAAATGGAGACCTGAATGGAGAGGTGAGGAGGATTCTGGGAATATCATTTGATGTGACTATTTGTGTTCAGATGTAGAGTTTTCCTCCTGTGAAGTCTGGAGATCATATGACATCACATTGCCTCCACCTCCCTCCCTGATAGAAGAGAGAAAGAAGAAGAAGATTCTAGAAGTCACCAGAGAGATCACTGAGCTGCTGACAGGAGAGGTGAGCGGTGCCGGGAATTCTGGGACATTCTCCAGTAACAGACAAGGGATGTGTCTGGATGGTGACTGTATCATTGTGTGTGTCAGGTTCCTATAAGGTGTCAGGGTGTCACTGTCTATTTCTCCATGGAGGAGTGGGAGTATTTAGAAGGACACAAGGATCTCTACAAGGACGTCATGATGGACAATCAGCCGCCCCTCACATCACCGGGTAAGAGGAGACTTTATTGTAAAGGAGAGAGCAGTACGGAGGATCCACCTAGATCCCCCATCATCTGATAAACACATAGAAACAATGGATTCAGTCAGTGTGTGTGTTTCCTACAGATGGATCCAGTCATGGGAACCCACCAGAGAGATGTCCCCGTCCTCTGTATTCCCGGGATTCCACACAGGAAGGTCACACCATCCCTCACCATCATCAGGTAGATGATGACAATTATTGGTAGTTGTGATTTATACACAGCATGTTTGTTACAATGAATGTTTTATTATATCTTTCAGAGTGGAATCCTCGGGGATGAGAATATTGATGTTAAAGAAGAGTATAAAGAGGAGGATGAGGAGTATGGAGTGATGGAGGAGTTTTCAGAAGGACGCAAGGATATGATGGAGCCACCTAATACCAGGAACCCACCAGAGAGATGTCCCCGTCCTCTGTATTCCTGGGATTCCACACAGGAAGATCACACCATCCCTCATAATTACAAGGTTGGTGGGATGGAGCATTCAGAAAATGGACTCATAGAAGTGATTTTTTAATGTGATGCCACAATATTGGTGTTTATGTTTTACAGATGAGCTCTTCTATTATTATTTTGTTTTAGGTTGAAGATCTGATAGATATAAAAGTTGAGGTGCAATCAGAAGAAGAAGAGGCGTATGTGAGGGATGATCAGCAGTCTATGGAGGAGGATGGAATAACGGGGACATTTATAGAGGAGGACACTCCTACAGAGATCAGCACAGGTGGGTCATGAACACTAAATCCATTCCTCCACCCATACTGCTCACTGATTGGTCCAGAGTAGGGCGGGGACTGGGTGATATCAGCCTGTAATCCCCTGGTCACTTTCCTGAGCTGTGTTCCCCGTCCTGTATTCCTGGATTTCTCTCGGATAATCTTCCTTCTCTGTGCTGCAGACACAATTTATGTATCTAGACTGGATTTATGGAGGTTCTGGGGCTCAGCTGGCAGCAAAATGTTGATTTTCAATATAAGTGTTACTAGACCTAGACACCTGGGGTGTGTGATTTGGATATTCTTCCCCATGGCCGGATCTAGTAAGATCTCTGACAGAACAATTCTCCCAGGGTTCCTTGCTCTGTGGTCTGCTGGCTGTGCCGGGTGGAGGGATATGTCTGTACTGTCTCAGACCCAAGTCACTGAGTGCAGTCTCAGGAGATGGGAGGCAGCGGTGTGGGATCTCTGCAACTTGTCTACAGTAAACATTTAATCTTCCACTGATTACTGAATACAATATTATGAGTACTGACCCTTACACTGTATAATTTATATTGTACATTACATACTCCTGACCCCTGCACTATATACTCTATGTTGTACATTACATACTCCTGACCCCTGCACTATATACTCTATGTTGTACATTACATACTCCTGACCCCTGCACTATATACTCTATGTTGTACATTACATACTCCTGACCCCTGCACTATATACTCTATGTTGTACATTACATACTCCTGACCCCTGCACTATATACTCCATGTTGTACATTACATACTCCTGACTCCTGCACTATATACTCTATGTTGTACATTACATAGTCCTGACTTCTGCTCTCCCCCCTCCCCCCACTGCTATATATACACATAATATGGATTCTCTTTTGTTCCCCCCATTTCCTCCCAGCTGGACATTTTATATCGGATGATGTGATTGGAGCACAGACTTTTACATGGTGATAATAATGTGATAACATCCTCCAACTTTGGACCCTTAAACAGAAAGTGATAATGAGGGAGGAGTCAATACCCCAATGATGGTGGTCTTCAGGATCAGTCCAGTCTTCATCTTGGTTGTTCTCCCCCCATCCTCACTCTCTGACCTCTGGTGGGGCTCAGCCCCGCTGTTCTTCATGACTAAATCATGGACTAAATAAGGAAGTGCAGTACTTCTTGTGTTGGGAAGATGGTGATGAGTGATAGAGGGGGTGGGGACCCTCGTCCTATAATCCCCCCATCACTGTCCCTCCTATAAAAGACAGTTCAGGTTGTTTCCTCACTCTCTGACTAAGGTCCATGAATAAAGAAATGACCTGGTAGGAGATCAGAGGAGCCATTTCCTAGTTCCCTTGTGTGACGGAAGTGTAGGCAGGACACAACACACACGGAGGATGATAAACACACAAAGCTGTATTGAACTATGGGAGGCACTCAATCAGGGTAGGAAGGTAGCGTCTGGGTACCCAAAAGGGGAAGAGAGGGGAGGAGCCCAAAACAATTGTAATCCGTCCCACGATAGGGCAATTTGGGTATCAATGGCCTGAGCAAGTATTAATCCAAGCAGGCAGTTCCGGCAAAGGTAATAGGGAGGTTCAATGGGGCAGTCCAGGTAGGAAAGGTATGAGTGTTCAATGGGGCAGTCCAGGTAGGAAAGGTCTGAGTGTTCAATGGGGCAATCCAGGTAGGAAAGGTATGAGTGTTCAATGGGGCAGTCCAGGTAGGAAAGGTATGAGTGTTCAATGGGGCAGTCCAGGTAGGAAAGGTATGAGTGTTCAATGGGGCAGTCCAGGTAGGAAAGGTCTGAGTGTTCAATGGGGCAATCCAGGTAGGAAAGGTATGAGTGTTCAATGGGGCAGTCCAGGTAGGAAAGGTATGAGTGTTCAATGGGGCAGTCCAGGTAGGAAAGGTCTGAGTGTTCAATGGGGCAGTCCAGGTAGGAAAGGTCTGAGTGTTCAATGGGGCAGACCAGACAGGACAAGAGGGAAATTCAACGGCAGTCCAAGCAGGGAAATTAGGGGCATTCAATGGGGCCAGTCCAGGCAAGGTAATAGGGGGATTCATGGACAGTCCAGGCAGGGAAAATAGGGAGACCCATGGGGGGTAGTTCAGACAGGCGGGTCTGAACACTCACGGTTTAGGCAGGAGTAACCTCGGGCACACAGCGAACAGCAGGCAGGAGTATTCATTGGCACACAGCGGATAGCAGGCGGGAGTACTCGTTGGCACACAGCGGATAGCAGGCGGGAGTACTCGTTGGCACAGAGCGGATAGCAGGCGGGAGTACTCGTTGGCACAGAGCGGATAGCAGGTAGGAGTACTCGTTAGCACACAATGGATAGCAGGTAGGAGTACTCGTTGGCACACAATGGATAGCAGGCAGGAGTACTCGTTAGCACACAATGGATAGTAAGCAGGAGTACTCGTTGGCACACAGCGGATAGCAGGCGGGAGTACTCGTTGGCACACAGCGGATAGCAGGCGGGAGTACTCGTTGGCACACAGCGGATAGCAGGCGGGAGTACTCGTTGGCACACAGCAGATAGCAGGCGGGAGTACTCATTGGCACAGAGCGGATAGAAGGCAGGAGTACTCGTTGGCACACAGCGGATAGCAGGCAGGAGTACTCATTGGCACAGAGCGGATAGAAGGCAGGAGTACTCGTTGGCACACAGCGGATAGCAGGTAGGAGTACTCATTGGCACACAGCGGAAAGCATGTAGGAGTACTCGTTGGCACACAATGGATAGCAGGTAGGAGTACTCGTTGGCACACAATGGATAGCAGGCAGGAGTACTCGTTGGCACACAATGGATAGCAGGCAGGAGTACTCGTTGGCACACAATGGATAGCAGGCAGGAGTACTCTTTGGTACACAGCGGATAGCAGGCAGGAGTATTCATTGGCACACAATGGATAGCAGGCAGGAGTACTCTTTGGCACACAGCAGATAGCAGGCAGGAGTACTCTTTGGTACACAGCGGATAGCAGGCAGGAGTATTCATTGGCACACAATGGATAGCAGGCAGGAGTACTCTTTGGCACACAGCGGATAGCAGGCAGGAGTACTCGTTGGCACACAGCGGATAGCAGGCAGGAGTACTCGTTGGCACACAGCGGATAGCAGGCGGGAGTACTCATTGGCACAGAGCGGATAGAAGGCAGGAGTACTCATTGGCACACAGCGGATAGCAGGCAGGAGTACTCGTTAGCACACAATGGATAGCAGGCAGGAGTACTCGTTGGCACACAATGGATAGCAGGCAGGAGTACTCGTTGGCACACAATGGATAGCAGGCAGGAGTACTCGTTGGCACACAATGGATAGCAGGCAGGAGTACTCGTTGGCACACAATGGATAGCAGGCAGGAGTACTCGTTGGCACACAATGGATAGCAGGCAGGAGTACTCTTTGGTACACAGCAGACAGCAGGCACCTCTAGCCCCCAGGGATCAGCAAAGTACTCAGCTGGGTCTGGCTGTGGGGGTCTGGCCTCAGCTCAGACCTTCCAACAGCTACTCACAGTGATGTGCAGGGGACCAACAACCTCCCGGGTCCCGCTCTGGTCCTCTTATGCCGGAGCAGGATGCTTCCTGGTTGCCCTGGCAATGGCCGGTCCAGTGTCGGGTTGTCGGGGCAATGAGGCACGCCCCCCTCACTCTGGCCGTGCTCAGGGAGCGCGCCCTTTGTCTCTGGCAGGCGCAGAGCATGGGAAGCCTCGTTCCCATGTTGCGCCCACCGGGGGGGGTTCAGAGACACCCTGGAGGCCCGTGCTATGCGGGTCCAGTGGGGTACCTAACTCCTCGGCAGCTTCGCTGAGGAGAGGTGCTACCCGCACCACAGGGGGCGTTTTCTCCTTGTGCAGGATGTGAGAAATCTGCAAGGGGAAGGGAGGGAGGAGGATCAAAGGAGAGTGAGGGGGGAGCTGCTGCAGGCCACCTGAACTGAGGGGAGGGGGAGGAAGGGACAGCAGGCGAGGGGGCGACCGTGACACCTTGAGGGTGGAATTGTAAACTCCTCAGAGACCAAGCTGCCTGATGTGGGCGGAGTCCTGGTTTGGGGAAACCAATCAGCTCCTGTCTAGTAATCCTCTTTGTCTTTGTATTTTAGTCCATGGCCGGGAGATGAGGAAAACCTCCGAGGATTGTCTCACTTTGTCTCCAGACTGGAAAGTAGAAGATGAGGACATCACACAGTATAGTCCAGGAGAAAACCCGGCTCCCTCCAATGTCCATCCGGCACCACCCAGTGTAGATGGACCATCGGATTCCTCGTATCCTGAGGAACCTCAGACTGTGCGGGACCGGGCCGGCCTTCCAATAGGGAAGAGATTCTCCTGTCCTGAGTGCGGGAAAGGTTTCCATTGTAAATCTGGTCTTAATGTGCATAAAAGATCTCACACAGGGGAGAAACCATATTCCTGTACTGAGTGCAGGAAATGTTTTTCTGTGAAGTCCAGTCTTTACAGACATCAGAGATCTCACACGGGAGAGAAGCCATATTTCTGTCCTGAGTGTGGGAAATGTTTTTCAGAAAAGTCACATTTTTACAGACATCAAAGGTCTCACACGGGGGAAAAGCCATATTCCTGTCTTGAGTGCAGGAAATGTTTTGCAGACATGTCTAGTCTTTACACACATCAGAGATCTCACACGGGGGAGAAACCATATTCCTGCGTTGAGTGCGGGAAATGTTTTTCGGATAGATCCAGTCTTTACACTCATCAGAGATTGCACACAGGGGAGAAGCCGTACTCCTGTCCTGAGTGTGGGAAATGTTTTTCAGAGAAGTCTGATCTTGACAAACATCAGAGATCTCACACAGGGGAGAAACCGTATTCCTGTTCTGAGTGCGGGAAATGTTTTTCACAAAAGTTTCATCTTTACAGACATCAGAGATCTCACACAGGGGAGAAGCCGTATTCCTGTTCTGAGTGCGGGAAATTTTTTTCAGTGAAGTACAGTCTTTATACACATCAGCGATCTCATACAGGGGAGAAGCCGTATTCCTGTCCTGAGTGTGGGAAATGTTTTTCACAGAAGTCCCATCTTTACAAACATCACAGTTTGCACATGAGGGAGAAGCTACTTTCCACTCCTGAGTGAGGGAAATGTTCCGCACTGAAGTCCTGTCCTCCTGTACATCAGGGGTCCCACACAACCCTGGAGGTGTATTAGGGCCTTGAGTTCCTAGATTAATGTTGCTGGACATCCCAGATCTCATGTGGGGAAGAAGCACACCCTGATATACACCTCAGATATACTCCATGGCTGATCTTCATCATGGAAGAAACAGTTCATAAAGAGATCAGAGGTCCCCAAAGACATGGATGAAGTGTGGGACCAGGTTGGTCATTGATGGCAGGAGAAGAATAAAAATGGAGTCCTGCCCTGTGATTGGCTGAGTACATTTTGTGGTGGGAGATTTCACAAACACTTGGAGGTCTATTATTAATACTTTGTGGACAAATGTTCCAAGCAGTCATTAGGCCCACAGTTGTAGGTGAGGACAATACTTGCATGGTGGGGATCACCGAAGAAGTGGGTGGTAATAAAATGTCCCAATTCTAGAAGAGTGACTGATGGTGTACACATGGAAGCAATGGAATTGTGTGTATACCGGGAATGAAGGAGTGATTGGTGAATGCACATATTGGGACTTTCCCATGTCTTTCTCCATACATGTTTCTTCTTGTATGTTTCCTGTGATACAAATGTCTGTGTATATGATCGGCACATGATGGTCTGTCTATGACAAACGTTTCATTGATCTGATCATTTCCATGGTGATTGTGGACACATTATGATTGGTTGATGGGGGATGGAAAGCACAGAGTGCAGGAAGTAGAGCGCCATCCTTTCTACGACATTCGCTGATCATACCTCCTCTGAATTCAGTTCCCGCAGGAAGTTGGATGACAATCGCTGATCGTACCTCCTCTGAATTCAGTTCCCTTAGGAAGATGGATGACAATCGCTGATCATACCTCCTCTGAATTCAGTTCCCTTAGGAAGATGGATGACAATCGCTGATCATACCTCCTCTGAATTCAGTTCCCGCAGGAAGATGGATGACAATCACCGATCGTACCTCCTCTGAATTCAGTTCCCGCAGGAAGATGGATGACAATCGCCGATCATACCTCCTCTGAATTCAGTTCCCGCAGGAAGATGGATGACAATCGCTGATCATACCTCCTCTGAATTCAGTTCCCGCAGGAAGATGGATGACAATCGCTGATCATACCTCCTCTGAATTCAGTTCCCGCAGGAAGATGGATGACAATCGCTGATCATTACTCCTCTGAATTCAGTTCCCGCAGGAAGATGGATGACAATCGCTGATCATTACTCTTCTGAATTCAGTTCCTGCAGGAAGATGGATGACAGTCGCTGAGCGTACCTCCTCTGAATTCAGTTCCTGCAGGAAGATGGATGACAGTCGCTGATCGTACCTCCTCTGAATTCAGTTCCTGCAGGAAGATGGATGACTGTCGCTGATCGTACCTCCTCTGAATTCAGTTCCCGCAGGAAGATGGATGACTGTCGCTGATCATACCTCCTCTGAATTCAGTTCCTGCAGGAAGATGGATGACAATCGCTGATCGTACCTCCTCTGAATTCAGTTCCCGCAGGAAGATGGATGACAACACTCTCTAGGAGGTGTTAGGAATGACGGGTCCGGGGCTTATTCCTTACATCAGCTAGGTGACCATACTGCCATAAACCTCTACAGGAAATCTTCATGGGGGGTGTTGGGGTGATAAAACACATGGGAAATCTTATACACAGTCAATGTCCACTTAGAAAGTGCAGTTCTGGGAAGTTGCAGGAACTGAGACTGAGACTTCTATCAAAAGTTCACAATGATGGTAAAAATTATTGTAGGCCCAAAATATCTATCACACTAGTAACAAAAATACAACTCCAGTATCTATCCCGTCATTTGTAGATGTTATAACTTTCACATAAACCGATTCATTTACACGGATTGGGATTTTATTTTAGCAAAGACACGGAGCAGAATATATTCTGGACGAAATTTATGACAAAATTTGATTTTTATTATCTTTTTGCTGGACATGTTTAACCCCTCCCCCTCCAGAGGATTTGCCCCCTTAATGACCACGCCTCTTTTTGCTACTTAGTGCTGCACTAATTCAACTGATAATTGCGCGGTCATGCAATGCTGCACCCAAATAAAATTTACATCCTTTTTTTCACACAAATAGAGCTTTCTTTTGGTGGTATTTGATCACCTGTGCGCTTTTTATTTTTTGCACTACAATAAAAAAAGACCGAAAATTTTGTAGAAAAACAAAATTGTTTACTTTCGGCTATAGAAAATATATAGTAAACTCAAAGTTAGTCATACATTTAGGCCAAAATGTATTCTGCTCCATGTTTTTAGTGAAAAAAATCCCAATAAGTGTATATTGATTGCTTTGTGTGATAGTTATAGCGTCTACAAACTATGGGAGAGATAATGGAATTTACACCATTTCTTTGCTATACAGCACTGTGCTAGTTTAACTGACAATTGCGCGGTCATGCAATACAGTAAATAAATGAAATTTACATCCTTTTTTTCACACAAATAGAAATTAAGTGGTATTTGATCACCTGTGCAATTTTTATTTTTGGTGCTATAAACGAAAAAAGTTTTGCAAAAAAAAGTTTTTAAAAAAATGACATTTTCTCATTTCTGTCATAAAAATATAAAAAAATACTAAAATATTCTGCTCCATGTTTTTGGTTAAAAATAATCCCAATAATTGTATATTGATAGCTTTGTGTGAAAGTTATAGCGTCTACAAACTATGGGAGAGATAATGGAATTTACAGCTTTTACTTTCTGACTGCCCATTACATTTCCTGAGGTGCTAAAATACCAGGACAGTACAAACACACCCAAATGACCCCTTTTGGAAAGTAGACACCCTAAGCTATCTGCTGAGAGGCATATTGAGTCCATGGAAGATTTTTTTTTTTCCACAAGCTTTTGGAAAATTACTTTTTTTTAACCCAAAGTTGTCATTTAACCCCCCTGGCGGTATTCCTGAGTGTAGCTCGGGGTAAAGTTTCAGCACCACAAGCGGTAACCCCGAGCTACACTCGGGAATACTATGCGGTGCTGCTCCACAATCCCTCGATCACTTACCTTGTCCTGCGCTCCCGCGATGTCCCCCCTGCAGTGTCTCCGGCAATGTAATCCGGCGGATGCTGGCATCTGTCATCTGGGTTCCGTCCCCTGCGAGCGTCGGGACGTACGGGGGACGGAACGGCGGGAAATTTGAAAATGACAAAAAGTGACATTCACAAAAATCACTAAAATCACATAGTATAACATTCCTGTATCAAACCATTTCACATACATTTTGTCCCGAGTGCTTTGTCCGGCGCCCTGCCTGCATTTTTACTGTTCTTTCTGCCTGGTAACTGAGAAACGTCCATGGCGTCCAAAAAGCGTCCCTTTAGGTCAAGAGCGGTTTAGACCGGCTAGAGAACAGCGATAGCAAATCAGAACCACTTGCAGAATTGAGTGATAATGATTGGTGGGGGAAATTCGTCATCAGACACTGAAAACGATTCTGCGACTTTGCTCAGTGATGTGCGAACTTGGCGCTCTATTTCACACTTCAGTGTTTTTGGTTTGATTATATTATTGAATTACATTTATTATTATATTTTTATTATTATATTTTATGATTATTTATTAAATTATAATTTATGATTTTGTGTTTCAAGTTTTATCATCCCGGGATGTTTACTAGACTCTTGTTCGGACAGATTTCAGTGAGTTATTCCTAAAAATTACAGGCCTACAATATAAAACGCCAAATTTCCATGCAAAATAATGGTACCGCTTTCAGCACCAAAAATCTGAAATAATCATACCGCCAGGGAGGTTAAATGATATATTTCTCGCACAAGCCATGGGTATATAAGGAATTACACCCCAAAATACATTCCGCTACTTCTACTGAGTATGGGGGTACCACATGTGTGAGACTTTTTGGGAGCCTAGCCACATACAGGATCCTGAAATCCAATGACCACTTTGAAAGCCTGAAGGTGCGTAACTTCCTCATTTCACTTCCTCACTACCTATCACAGTTTCGTAGGCCCTGAAATGCCAGGATAGCACCAACCCCCCCAAATGACCCCTTTTTGGAAAGTAGACACCCCAAGGAATTTAAAAAAGAGGCATGGTGAGTATTTTGCAGATCTCATTTTTTCTCACAAGGTTTTGAAATATTAAAAAAGAAAAGAAAACATGTTTTTGTTGTTTTTCTTCAATTTTCAAAAACTTGTGGCAACAAACGAGATCTGCAAAATACTCACCATGCTTCTTATCAAATTCCTTGGGGTGTCTACTTTCCAAAAAGGGGTCATTTGGGGGGTTTGGTGTTATCCTGACATTTCAGGGCCTCCGAAACTGTGATAGATAGTCAGGAAGTGTAATGAGGAAATAAAGCCCTTTAAAAGCCTGAAGGTGGTTATTGGATTTTGGGGTCCTGTATGTGGCTAGACTGACAAAATGTCTCTCACATGTGGTACCCCCATACTCGGGAGAAGTAGCAGAATGTATTTTGGGGAGTAATTCCACATATACCCATGGCTTGTGTGAGCAATAAATCATTTAAGTGCAATTTTGTGTAAAAAAAAAGTTTGTTTGTCAATCACCCTAGTGAATAAAATGGTAGGTGCTGCAATTTTTTATGTCACATAGTACTGAATTTCTTTATGTCACATTGTACTCGTGCAGCAATTTTCAAACACAATTTTTTTTTTTAAATACAGTTTTTTTACTTTTAATGCATAAAAACACAATATTTTGTACAATTATTTGGTAAAATATAAAATATGATGATATGCTGAGTAAATAGATACCAAACATGACATGTTTTAAAACTGCACATGCCCCGTGCAATGGCGACAAACTGCATACATTTTTAATATCCATAGGCAACGCTTTAAAAACTTTTACAAGCTACCATTTTAGATTTACAGAGGAGGTCTAGTGTTAGAATTACTGCCCTTCATCTGACGTTCGTGGTGATACCTCACATGCATGGTGCAACCGCTGTTTACATACTGGCACAGGGTCAATGCTCGTGAACGCAGATGCACATGTGTGTGGGGGGGAGGGGAAGAGGGTACTTTTTTTTTGTAAGTTATTTTGATTTTTTAAATTATTTTTACACTGTCCCTTTCATTTTTTTTTAATCACTTTTAATGCTATCACAGGGAATGCAAATATCCCCAATAACTTCAATGGGCATTGTCATATATTCTTTTTTGAGAAATCTGGGGTCTATCAGACTCTGGATATCTCCTCTGCCCTTACATTATCTAATCAAGCCAAGATCGGTGATCAGATGCTTTCCCAATTTACAAATGGCGCTGTTTATATCCTGCAAAACTGAAGTGATGAAATGCTCGTAGCTTCTGATTTCTTAGACTATAGAGATGATTGGCACCATTCTGGTCTCCAATCAGCTCTATGGTCAGCTGGCAGAAACACCGGCTGCATTCTCAGGTTCCCACGATGGCACGGGACTGCCCGAGAAGGCCGTGGAAGGCAGCGGGGGAGGGGGGCATCATATCCTGCTGTTTGTTAAAGAAATGCTGCAGCTACTTAGCCACTAGGATTGCTTTTACATGAAAACCAATCGCTGGCTGAAAAATTGATACCTGGATGAGGCCTGCAGCTGTAGGCATCATTCTGGTATAACCATTCAAAGCACAGTGATGTACAAGTACGTCGCTGGTCCTTGTTGGGTATATATGCTATGTTCTTTTTTTTTTTTTGTATGTAGAGTGTGGGCTGAATAAAAAAAGAGAAGAAATCTCTGCCAGTAAAAGTGTGTGGTATGCCCACCATTAGAATATACCGCCCTGCATCCACCCACTTCTAATGGTGGGTACACATTAGGTCACACTTTGCCACATACACCAGTTCCAAGATTGTACAAATGTCTAAATAGTGGCACGCTTGAATAAAAATTGTCCACGTATAAGTGGTACCCCATATGGAAAAATGATGACACCGAGTCCCAAACTATCTTGTCACTGCTCCCCATGTAGTCTGGGCATCCAGGGGGCTCCACGTGACTATCTTTTCCCTCATAAATCCAAAACTTATAAGTATAGCCTGTTGTCCTCTCACAGGTCTTCTACATCTTGACCCCATATCTGGCACGCTTGCAGGGAGAAATTGTTTGAATGCAAGGCGGCCAGAAAAATTAATGAGTGATTCATCAACGCAGATGTTTTGCTGGGGATTATAGACATCTGCAAATTTTTGGTTGAGGTGATTTACAAGGGGACGAATTTTGTGGAGCCGGTCAAATTCAGAGTCACCCCGAGGATGACAGAGTGTATTGTCGCTGAAATGTATAAAACACATTATACTCTCATATCTATGCCTGGCCATGGCAGCAGAGAACACGGCATATGATGAATCGGGTCTGTAGACCAATACAACCACAATTCATTTCTTTTAGTAATGCCCATGTTGAGGGTTAGACCCCAAAAAATTTTTAATTCGGAAACCGTAATGGGTTTCCATGCGAATGGTCTGGCAAGGTTTGAATTTGGGTTGGCGGTGATAAATTGTTGTGCATTAAAATTGCTTTGATCCACAATCAACGCATACAGATATTCTGTGAAAAACAGCTCCAAAAATCAAGCGGAGGAGTTAAATTTGCTGTTTCCACCTGAATTCTGGGTTGGGCAGTAAAAGGGGGAAGTACGGTGCTGCAGAATTTGTAGGCTGTCAATCGGGATTTGCAAGCACATCTGGAAGGATACTTGGGACTCTATAGGTCTGTGTGTGAATTCTTGGTGGCTGCGGGACAATACTTGTGCTCACCACTGCACCAGCTTGTACTGCACTTATGGGACTCGCCACGTCACCAAGTGATACTGAAGTGCTGATATGTGAAAGACCAGGATGTACTAGACCGTTGGTGCTCGCCAGTTAACCAAAAGGTAGCGCGGCACTAGTACTGGCACTCTGCTGCATATCAGAGTCATCAAATTTTCTGGCAAGTGAAAACAGAGATCAGGCCTGATTCTGCCAACACTGCGGTTTTGTGTGCAATGTATCAGTGACAGTGACCTACTAACACTGCACTTGCTGGAGGAGAAGGAGGGGTAAGCGTAGGGGCTAAACGCAGGTGTTGGCAGGTGCCGAGGCTGATCCTGCTAACGCTGCGTTTTTGGGGACACTATACTAATGTGAACGCTGGTATAGTGCTGACCTGATCAACGATATAGATCCGTTCAGACACCATACTAGCAATGGAGGTTTATTGTGTATGAGCGTCTTCCTGGCAATCAAGGGGTTAAATGTGATGACTGGTGTACTGACGGGCAATCTGATGCCACCTGGGAGGGGCGTGAAAACCACGGAAGCGCGAATCACGTATATATATGTGACTTTTTGCACACCTGTGCTGCCTGTAGCAGTATTTCTGCTATAGGGCGGTCAGGAAGCCGTTTGTTACGGCGCTGCATTACTTTAACTGACAATTGCGCAGTCATGCAACACTGCACCAAAGTGAAATTTACGTCATTTTTTTCCCAACAAATTGAGCTTTATTTTGGTGGTATTTTATTGCCTGTGCTGTTATTATTTTTTGCACTATGAAAAAAAGGTCTGACAATTTTGAGAAAAAAAACAATATTTTGGACTTTTTGCTATAAAACATGTCCAGTAAAAAAATTTAAAAATCAAATTTTGTCATAAATTTCATCCAAAATGTATTCTGCTCTGTGTCTTTGCTAAATGGCGGTATAGATAATGGATTTTTTTTAACTTTTATACTAACAATAGCTGCGATCAGCGACTTATGGCGGGACTGCGGCAGACATTCTGACACTGGGGGGAACTGACTTGGGATCACTGACATCCCCAGTGACACCAATACAGTGATCAGTGCAAAAAAAAAAAACACTGACACTGTACTAATGGCACTGGGGAGGACGGGATTAACATTTTTAGGCAATCAAAGGGTTACCTTTGTGAGGGGAGAGTTTTACTAGTGGGCGGGGGGAGGTGTGCTTCACAGGAACACACTGATCCGGAAAGCTGAAAGCTGCTCTCCGGAACAGTGTGCTGAAAACTGACATGGAGGAGAGCTGCATTGAAAACAATGCAGCCTTCCTGCCTGTCAGTGTTTGCTGGCAATCACCAGGCTCCTGCGAGTAATCACCGTCCAGGACCCACTGATTGACACCCGTGGCCACGATCGTGCTGCGGGTAGGACGGTAGAATGCCGCACACGGCCCCCTAGCAAGTAAACAGGATGCCGGTTATAAACATGATCCTGCACACAGGGGCCGCTTTGTGGCAGTATATGTACTGTGGGCCGTCCCCTAGTGGAGTGATCACTGATAATCCCTGTCGCGGTATGGGAGCCTGCCAATTATTAATCCCCTTATTAATGCCTTGTATCACATGCCCTCAGAGTCCTGCTCTGTATTGTTCCAATTGTCCCCTGTGTCACTGGCCAAATGGCCTAATTAAATTACTCTGGACCCCTCCTCCCTTCCCCCTTTGTGCACAAATTCCTGAACTCTCTGGACAGGACCCATTGCCATGGTAACCCGACAGGAAGTATCCAGTTACCAGCTCAATACTTAAGAGAGAGCAAGGAAACCCCCCCCCCTGTGTGTTCTCCTGGCTGTGTGTGTGAGGGAAGGCTGTGCTGAGTGCCAGCTCCTCTCATCCCCCGTCCTCCTCCTCATCTCCTGGACTGTCTGTGCTGCCTGTAATCCCTGCACTGTGGAGGAATCTTCTGCTGTCCCCGTGAATCTGCCTGGATCTATCCCCTGCCTGGACTGAACCCCTTGTTCTCCGTGAGTACCTGCTTCCTCACTGTTACCTGAACTGTTACGGTGGTGACTCCAGGCACCTCTCTCCTGTGTCGGACTACCCCTGTTACAGGGACACCCCCTTGGCTCTCCTAGTGGACTATAAGTGGGTGGGGACCCTCGTTACCCTCTAGTGGCAAATCCACCCTCTCTGCCACCCAACGTATTGAAGGACTGCCGTCTGTTTGTCTCAATAAAGCTTTGTGCGTCTGCCATCCTCTCTGTGTGTTCTGTCCAGCCTTTCCTCCGTCACATACTGGTTGGCAGCGGTGGGATCAGGACACTGAGGAGATGACAGACAGCGAAAGCCAGCGGATGCAGGAACAGGCCCGGCCCAGCGAATACAGGAAGTGGACTGTGGCATGTCTGCAGGAGAGGGCTGAGGAGCTGGCCGTTTCCTGGAGGGGCCTAGCCAAAGAGGATCTGATCACCGCCATTGAGGAGGCGGACCCCCAGGACGCTCCGAGAAAAAGCAGATCAACCCCAGCCTCCCCAGCACGCAAGGATCCAGGGCCCAAGAGCCCCTGGCTTACTCGGGTGGAGGAAGAGATGGCCCTCCTGGGGTCAGACGCCACAGCAGAGGACAAGCGAGAGGCTATCCGGAGGGCGCATGAAAGAGAGAGCCAAGGGAGCCACCGTGACCTAAGCTGCCCGTCCAGCCCCAGGGCCGCGGGATACCCCCCTCCCCGGGTCAGCCGCAAGGACTTTAAACCCTTCAACGAAGCCACCGGGGATGTGGAGGGGTTCTTTCAGGACTTTGAGCAGCAGTGCCAGCTCATGGAGGTGCCAAGCATGGATTGGATACGGCACCTCGTGGGTCTGTTAGAAGGGGGTGCAGCTGCGGCCTACCGCACTCTGGACTATGTGAATGGCCGGGATTATGCCCGGGTCAAACAGACTGTGTTGGAATATTATGCGGTGACCCCAGAAGTGCACCGGGCGCGCTTCCGTGACCTTCCCTGCCATGCGGAACCGTCCTATAGGATGTATGCGCACAAGATGTCGCAGTCCTGTCGGAGGTGGCTAGAGGGGGAACAGGCCCGCACCGCAGAAGAAATCATTCAAGCATTTTTAAAGGAGCAATTCTACAACCAATGCCCAGCGGAGGTGCGCGGATGGGTAAGAGAGAAAGCCCCTACCACCCTTGCAAAGGCCGGTGCCTTGGCTGATGAGATCCTGGCCATCAAGCCACACTGGAAACGGCGGGCCCCTGAGCCGTCAAGGGCCCTGCCCCCCGCCACCTCTGCCAAAACGGGCCCCCCACCTACCACTGCCAATCCTGCAGGGCCACCCCCCAGAGCCCGGTTCACAGGGCCCCCCATGGAGCGCCGCTGCTACGGATGCAACCAGCCAGGGCACCTCCAAGCTAACTGTCCCACCTCTCGAAGCCAGCGTTTTACCCATCCGGTTCACTACCTGGAACTTTATCCCGCAGAAGAACCACTGCCCCCGCCTCCCAGCAAATGGATGAGCCCCCCAGACGCCAACCAACCCTGGGGGGTTTACAGTGTCCACCCCCCGGGGCTACATACTCCACCCAGAAACAACGCCACCTGCAGGCTGTGCGGGTAGACAGGCAACCCGCCACCGGTTTTCGGGATACGGGGGCCTTCCTGACCATCGCTCATCCCCAAGTGATCCGGCCGGAAGCCATCTAACCCGGCCCTGGATTCGCCATCGAGCTGGCGGGAGGAGCCAGACATCACATCCCCAGGGCATCCGTGCACCTCGACTATGGGTTCGGGGAGCAACAGTGCCAGATCGGCATCATGGGCGGCCTCTCGGCGGATGTCCTACTCGGCAATGACTTGGAGGAGCTATGATGCCAGTACGTCGGGGCGGTGACCCGGCGCCAAGCAGGTCGAGGTCCTCCTACAGATGAAGCCACCACAGGACCTTTCCCCAGCATGGACATGGTGAGTGAACCCCTACCTGACTCAGACCTTCCCCTGACCTGGGATCGGGAGACCTTTAAGCGGGAGGTAGCCACAGACCTCACCTTGGCTAAGTTTAGGACCCAGGCCGCCGCAGGGCGGCAGGAGGGGGATGGGGGCCAGCTTTGGTGGGAGCAGGGGTTGTTGTACCGCACAGCAGGCCCAAGCCACCCGGGTCAACCCTCTGCTAGCCCCACACAACTGATAGTGCCCAGACGGTTCCGGTTCCCGCTACTCCAGATAGCCCACGACATTCCAGTAGCTGGCCACCTGGGTAAGAGGAAAACGGGGCTGCGGCTGACCCAAGCCTTCTACTGGCCAGGTATCACCCAGGACGTAGCCCACTTCTGTCAGACCTGTGACATCTGTCAGAGGAGGGGACGCCCAGGGGACCACCCCAAGGCGCCGCTCCGCCCCTTACCCATCATTGATGAGCCCTTTCAGCGGGTAGCTGTAGACATCCTGGGGCCCCTGGCCCGGCCCAATAAGGCCGGCAAGCGGTACATCCTCACGGTAGTGGATTACGCTACCCACTACCCCGAGGCTGTTCCCCTGTTTAGCATCTCCGCCCCCAAAGTAGCCGAGGCCCTAGTCACCGTTTTCTCCCGGGTGGGTTTCCCCAGCGAGATCCTGATGGACCAGGGTACCCAGTTCATGTCCAAGGTGGTCCAATCCCTCTGGCGCACGTGCGGGGTAGGGGCGATCCGGACCACTCCCTATCACCCCCAAACCAATGGCCTCTGCGAGCGCTTCAATGGCACACTGAAGAGCATGCTGAGGTCCTTCGTTGATGGGGAGGCGGACTGGGAGAAGCTCCTTCCACACCTGCTGTTTGCATATCGGGAGGTACCGCAAGAGTCAACGGGGTTCTCCCCCTTCGAACTCCTGTACGGGCGGAAGGTCCGCGGTCCCCTATCCCTGCTCCGGGAACATTGGGAAGGGCAGATAGAGGACACGGGTACCCCCGTCGTTCCCTACATTCTCGAGCTACGGGAAAGGCTGACCCGCCTGGCCACCATGGCCCACGGCCACCTCCCTTCAGCCCAGACACGTCAGAAGGTCTGGTACGACTGCAAGGCACGCGGCCGCGAGTTCACTGAAGGGCAGCAGGTGCTCAAGATCATCCCCAACCCCCAGAATAAGCTCCAGCACATCTGGGAAGGACCCTACAAGGTCCTCCGCAAGATAGACGAGACTAGTTACGTCATTGGTCTCGACGCCCGCAACCGTCAACAGCGCACGGTCCACATCAACATGTTGAAGGAGTACCATGACCGAGCTCTGCCCGTGCTCGCTGTCTGCCCCGCCTCCACGGGCGTAGCAGACGAGGGAGCCCTGCCCGATCTCCTGCAAGCCACCAAAGTCACCACTCCCCTAGATCAGATTCCAACAGGGGCTCGGCTGAACCCCCGCCAGACGGCCCAGATGTGGGCCGTGATAGCGGACCGGGCCATCGCCTTCTCGGCCACCCCAGGTCACACCGGGTTAGCCCTCCACCACGTGGAGACCCACAGTCAGAAACCCATCCAGCAGGCCCCATACAGAGTCCCCGAATCCGTGAAGGCGGCCATCCGAGCAGAACTCTCCGAGATGCTCCAGCTGGGTATCATCCGACCCTCCCGCAGTCCTTGGGCCTCCCCGGTGGTGCTCGTGTCAAAGAAGGATGGGACCACCCACTTTTGCGTGGATTACCGGAGGTTGAATGACTACACTGTTAGTGACGCCTACCCCATGCCCCGCATAGACGACCTGCTGGATCGTCTGGCCGGGGCCCGCTACGTGAGCACCCTAGACCTCAGCAAGGGTTACTGGCAAATCACCCTCACAAAAGAGGGCGTTGAGCGCTCCACCTTCATTACCCCGTTCGGCCTGTATGAATTCCTCGTCATGCCCTTCGGCATGAAAAACGCCCCCGCCACCTTTCAGCGGGTCGTGGACCAGCTACTGGAGGGATGCCAAGAGTTTGCGTGCGCTTACCTAGATGACATAGCGATCTTTAGCGACACGTGGGAGGAGCACCTGGCCCACGTGGGGGCCATCCTAGACCGCATCTGCAGGGCCGGGCTGACACTGAGACCAGACAAGTGCCAGTTGGGAATGGCGGAGGTACAGTACCTCGGGCACCGAGTAGGGGGGGGGACACTGAAACCTGAGCCAGCCAAGGTTCAGGCCATTTATGACTGGCCCACTCCCCAGACCAAGAAGCAAGTGATGGCATTCCTCGGCACTGCCGGCTATTACCGTAAATTTGTACCTAATTTTAGCTCCATGGCCCAGCCCCTGACCAACCTGACCCGGAAGAACAGTCCCCGGATGGTGACCTGGACCTCGGCCTGTGAATCCGCCTTCTGTGACCTCAAATCCGCCCTGGCAAGAAACCCCGTCCTGGCCACCCCTGACCACAACAGACGCTTCCTCGTACAGACAGATGCCTCCACCTACGGCCTAGGGGCTGTCCTCAGCCAAGTCAACGAGGCTGGGGAGGAACATCCCGTTGCCTTCCTCAGCCGCAAGCTACTGGACCGGGAAGTTGCCTATGCTACAGTGGAGAAGGAGTGTCTAGCCATAGTCTGGGCCCTAAAGAAACTACAGCCCTACCTGTACGGCCGGGAGTTCACCATAGTCACCGACCACAACCCCCTCACATGGCTGAACCGGTGTCCGGGGACAATGGGCGCCTCCTTAGGTGGAATGAAATGAAAACGAGAAGCGCACCAACCTTGCGCATTACCTCAGTAACCAAAATTTATTAATTGTAAAAAATATACTCACAAACAGCGAATAACAGCTGACGCGTTTCGAAGGGGGTCCCTTCTTCTGAGCTCTGAGGAAGAAGGGACCCCCTTCGAAACGCGTCAGTGTACTGAACACCCACTCCCCTGATGGGACTCATGTTATCTTCAAGTCCCTGTGAGGACTTACATGCCTGATTTTATTCGCTGTTTGTGAGTATATTTTTTACAATTAATAAATTTTGGTTACTGAGGTAATGCGCAAGGTTGGTGCGCTTCTCGTTTTCATTTCATTCTGCAGTGTTGATTGGGCTTCCCCAGCCTTGTTTTGGAGCCGCACAGCCCTTTATGCATTGGTGGACGATCCCTCCAGGCCTGGTTCCATCTGTTCGCCACCTGTCTGAGTCCCAGAGCGCAGGAGAATTCGTTTTTGATTTACTGTGGCCTCCTTAGGTGGAGCCTGGCCCTCCAGCCCTACAACTTTACCATTCGATACAGGCGGGGAAGCCAGCACCAAAATGCTGATGGCCTTTCCCGCCAACAAGACCCACAGTAGCTAGGCTAGGCCCCACAAGTGCCTTCCAGGGAACCCGATTGGGTCCCCCTTATCAGTACTTGTGAAAAGGAGGGGGGAGGAGTGTCGCGGTATGGGAGCTTACCAATTATTAATCCCCTTATTAATGCCTTGTATCACATGCCTTCAGAGTCCTGCTCTGTATTGTTCCAATTGTCCCCTGTGTCACTAGGCCAAATGGTCTAATTAAATTACACTGGACCCCTCCTCCCTTCCCCCTCATGCACAAATTCCTGAACTCTCTGGACAGGACCCATTGCCATGGTAACCCGACAGGAAGTATCCGGTTACCAGCTCAATACTTAAGAGAGAGCAAGGAAACCCCCCTGTGTGTTCTCGTGGCTGTGTGTGTGAGGGAAGGCTGTGCTGAGCGCCAGCTTCTCTCATCCCCCATCCTCCTCCTCATCTCCTGAACTGTCTGTGCTGCCTGGAATCCCTGCACTGTGGAGGAATCTTCTGCTGTCCCCGTGAATCTGCCTGGATCTATCCCCAGCCTGGACTGAACCCCTTGTTCTCCGTGAGTACCTGCTTCCCCACTGTTACCTGAACTGTTACAGTGGTGACCCCAGGCACCCCTCTCCTGTGTCGGACTACCCCTGTTACAGGGACACCCCCTTGGCTCTCCTAGTGGACTATAAGTGGGTGGGGACCCTTGTTACCATTTAGTGGCAAATCCACCCTGTCTGCCACCCCCCGTATTGAAGGACTGCCATCTGTTTGTCTCAATAAAGCTTTGTGCGTCTGTCATCCTCTCTGTGTGTTCTGTCCTGCCTTTCCTCCGTCACATACACAATGAATGGCTATGAATGAAAGCCATTCATTGTGTACAACTGTCATGTGATCACTGTGATTGGTCATAGCAATCACATGGTACTGGGCTGGCCTGGTAAAATGATCTGTCATTTGGTGGACACAGCAGGTGACATATCAAGATACAGCAGAGCCACTAGACTTGGAGGACTTCATATGATGTCCACCCAGGATGGGAGAGATCCCGCTCAGCTGTCATTCTGCTATAGGCCTGGTGGGAAGCAATTCAATACAGGGGACACTGTACAGGTTCTATTTGTAGTCTCGGGGGTCCCTGTGGAAGTCCATGTGTGGACATGTCTACCTATGATAAATGACAGGCTAAACCCACCTGGAGACTTTCTCCACACCTGGAGTGTGCTGAGTTCTTGGAGAACGTCTACACAGTGTTTCCAGATTGGCTTTATCACCCCAACGAGCTCGCTCCAGTTCATGGATGTCATCATTATGTTTGGAGGATCTCACCAGTCAGGAGCCTTTCCTGTCATCCTACATGTTCCCTTCTGAGGATTGTTCTATCCTTCCAAACAAATGTATGAAATCATGGATGAGTCCTCCTTCTATGTGATCTAGAAGATCTTCAATCACAATGTCTTTATGGATGAAGTGGATGGCCCAGTTTATATATTATTTAATGCTTTACAGTTTTCAAGGATGTATTCTTATTTTGAGAGATCTCCACCACCATTCCTAAGTGACCATTACATCCTTGTAATTTATGTCTAACATCCTCATTATCAGTGGATTGATATATATTTTTATACTTTAGGATGTATTTTTGCATTTTTTTACACAAAAAGATCTGTTTTAGAGGTTTCTGTTTTATTAGGTATTTTGTATTTATCTTGTGTTCTGTGTCTTCAAGACTTTTCTATCTGTAGTAAAATATCTTATTTAAACATTTGGTTGCATAAGAGTTAGGTTTATTTTTCTTACTTTTTTTAGTTCTTTTTGATCTTCCCTGGTATTTCTGTACGGTAGATACAATGCAGGAATGGTTATTAGGGGACGTTTCTTGGGGCTGCAGTTCCTCTGAACTCCACAAGATGGTGATCTCATTTCTACTCCCCAGACAGGACATCTCTATGGAATACAGACAGGAAGTGATGTTAGGTACAGACAGGAAGTGATGTCAGGGACAGAGAAGACATTCCGAGAGGTGAGTTGGGAGGAAGCAGAGGAGACATTGCTGGAAGTGGCAGCAGAGGAGGTAATAAGATGTTATTTCCTATTAACACCCCCCCCATCATGTCCGTCCTCTTCCTCCATAGTCACGTCCGTCCTCTTCCTCCATAGTCACGTCCGTCCTCTTCCTCCATAGTCACGTCCGTCCTCTTCCTCCATAGTCACGTCCGTCCTCTTCCTCCATAGTCACGTCCGTCCTCTTCCTCCATAGTCACGTCCATCCTCTTCCTCCATAGTCACTGTGACGTCTTTTATCTCCAGCAGATGATGATACACACATATATAGTGTGGGAACCCAGATGAACCCCTTCAGGGGCAGAACATTCCCCCACTTCCGGGGCCGGAACATTCTCCTCATTGTGGAGATAAATTCTAGTAATATGGTCCTCTAAACAAACAGCACTGACAATAAATAGACAAGACAAGGACCATCCTGACCATACATGGCCTACAAAGGGCAATGATGACACTACACAGGCAGCCAATGGGCAATCATTACACTATGCAGCCAACACAATGATGGAGTGCCGGGGTCAGGAGTATGGAGCATAGAGCCCCTTACATTGCTGCTCAGGAGGAAGGAAACATTCCCCAGCCGGCCATGAAGAATATGTTCCATCATTGGTGTCAGAGGGAGGGAAATACTGAGAGGTCTGAGGGAAGTAGAGGAGCTGATGGGGTCTCTCAGGGGTTAAGGTCCCTTAAGGGGTAGTGGAGTTCAGGGGCTTTGAGGGGGTAGAGTAGCTGAAGGAATCTGGGTGGATAGGGTTGGTGGGAAGCAGAGCTCTGAGGGAAAAAAAAGGTTGTCAGGCTCAGGGGGACACTGAGGTAGGGAGGGGGGCTCTTGGTGATTGCTCTCCCACCTGTATTTACTTTCCAGATTTCCTTGCAGAACTCCTATCAGGAAAGGAAGACAACCTTCACCTTCTTACCATCTCATTATTTTCTAGTATACCAAGTGGAATGAAGGAGGGCAGTCTTTCCCCCCTTGGTGGTCACTTGTTCCTACATAAGGTCTGTTGGTGCATTATTGACTAAAAGGTAGTCAGGGGTCAGTGCTGAACATCTTCAGGAGACACTCCAATACCTTCCCATGACACAGGCTCTGGCAGTGCCCGGTGCTGGAATTCAGAGCCCCAGGAACCCACCACCACTCTGTACAATGTCCTGGATATTACAGTATACTTGGTAATGAAGAGAACTAACCCCTCCCTTATGTTGTTCTCCTCCTACCCACGATGGGTTGTCATTGGAGGGAAGAGAACAGACTCCTCCCCCAGAGCTCTCTATTACACCAGTAGCATCCTCCTGCTATCCAATCCAATCCCTTCTCTTATTGCAGAGAGTGACAGTGACATCACTTCAGTCAGTCAGCAGGCTGCCAGAGATTGGAGCCTTACAGTCAGAGTCCTGGCTATTAAAGTCAGCAACTTCGGCCAAAAGTCAGCAAGTTCCCCTTCCTGGACCTCATGATGAGCCGACATTGACCTCACAGCACTGCCTCAGAGCAAACAAGTCAAAAGAAGGATCGTATTTATCATTCCTTGTCTGCAGATCTAAAACTCATAAAACCAGTTCAGAGACTAAAAAACTTAACAGTGAAAAGGGGATTTTTGATCTGGCAGGACAAGATTGTCCCAGGACCTCCAAGATGTAGCAAATGCTAAACAATTCAGATTAAATGTCCTCCCTTGGGGAGAGTAGTCCTTACATGTCCAGCAACCCTCCTATTCCCCCCTCACATCCACATCCTATTATTGTGTGACCAATACCATCCAAATCATTCTTACTTTCATTTCCCAAAGTTATCCGTCTACAAGGAGACCTGTATAGATCACATGATGGCACCAATGAGGATGGAGGAGGACCGGAGTCACATGACTGAGAAGATACTAAACCTCACCCTGGAGATCATCTACCTGCTGACCAGAGAGGTGAGGAGGATTGTGGGAGGTCACATGACATCACTTATCTCTATTAATAAAACACAGACCTGACCGGAGAGGTGAGGAGGATTCTGGGAGGTCACATGACATCACTCTTATCTCTATTAACCTCCCTGGCGGTATGATTATTTCAGATTTTTGGTGCTGAAAGCGGTACATTTTTTTGCATGGAAATATGTAGTTTTTTATGGTAGGCCTGTAATTTTTAGGAATAACTCACTGAAATCTGTCCGAACAAGAGTCTAGTAAACATCCCGGGATGATAAAACTTGAAACACGAAATCAAAAATTATAATTTAATAAATAATCATAAAAAATAATAATAATAAATGTAATTCAATAATATAATCAAACCAAAAACACTGAAATGTGAAATATAGCGCCAAGTTCGCACATCGCTGAGCTCAGTCACAAAATCATTTTCGGTGTCTGATGAGGAATTTCCCCCACGAATCATTATCACTCAATTCTGCAAGTGGTTCTGATTTATTATCGCTGTTCTCTAGCCGGTCTAAAACCGCTTTTGACGTAAAGGGCCGCTTTTTGGACGCCATGAACTTTTCTAAGTTTCCAGGCAGAAAGAACAGTTAAAATGCAGGCAGGGTGCCGGACAAAGCACTCGGGACAAAATGTATGTGAAATGGTTTGAAACAGCAATGTTTTACTATGTAAAATTTTTTTAGAAAAAAATTACATTTTTAAAATTTTCAAATTTCCCGGGGCGCCCGACGTCACAGGGTCCGAAACACAGAAGCAGGATGCCGGCATTGGCCGGAGGAGATGGCCGGGGACGCTGCAGGGGACACATTGTGGGAGCGCAGAACAAGGTAAGCGCTGAAGGGGATCCCTATGCAGCATCTCATGGTAAGCCCGAGTGTAGCTCGGGGTTACTGCTTTTGGTACTGAAACTTTACCCCGAGCTACACTCGGGAATACCACCAGGGAGGTTAATAAAAAACAGACCTGAACAGAGAGGTGAGGAGGATTCTGGGAGGTCACATGACATCACTCTTATCTCTATTAATAAAACACAGACCTGACTGGAGAGGTGAGGAGGATTCTGGGAGGTCACATGACATCACTCTCATCTCTATTAATAAAACACAGACCTGACCGGAGAGGTGAGGAGGATTCTGGGAGTCTAACATGATATTCCTATTGGTTCCTCAATACAGAGATTTCCTCTTCTGAAGCCAGGTGATCATATGACCATCACAGTGCCTCCATGTGACTCCCTAAACCTTGAGAGACACAACATGGAGAAGATTCTAGAAGTCACCAAGAAGATGATGGAGCTGCTGACAGGAGAGGTGAGCGGTGCCGGGAATTCTGGGACATTCTCCAGTAACAGACAAGGGATGTGTCTGGATGGTGACTGTATCATTGTGTGTGTCAGGTTCCTATAAGGTGTCAGGGTGTCACTGTCTATTTCTCCATGGAGGAGTGGGAGTATTTAGAAGGACACAAGGATCTCTACAAGGACGTCATGATGGACAATCAGCAGACATTCAGGAAGATTGTAAGGAAGGAATTTCCCCGGAATGAGACGATATTGAAGCTCACCCTGGAGAACCTCAGCCTGCTGACTGGAGAGGTGAGTGTAATGAAGGGGTTAAATAAAGAAAAAATCCTCTTGTGCTGCCAAACCTAATATGATGAACTAAGAGTGTCTGCAAACACCAAACTGCGTTCCCACAACACTACAAAATAAATGGAGAGATAAATAGTGCTGCGCTACTCACTAAAGCTAACCATAAAGTAAACACCTGACAGAGCCCCTAACTAAGGTGATAGAAGTGCATACCTAGAGAATCACCAAACACAAGGGAAGGAAAAGATCCAGAGAGAATGGATGTCCTGCTAGGCCACACCAAATGTGAACAAACCAATGAGTGCAACTTCAACAAATGTGCAAATAGATAGTCTGAGTAATATATATCAAGGCATAAATAATAATACACAGTATCTCCCAGAAGTGAGTCCCCCCTCCCCCGGACAGTATAATATATATATATATATATATACACAGTATCTCCCAGAAGTGACTCCACCCCTCACATTTGTGTCAATATTTGATTCTCTCTTTTCATGTGACAACACTGAAGAAATGACACTTTGCTACAATGTGACGTAGTCAGTGTACAGCTTGTATAACATGTAAATTTGCTGTCCCCTCAAAATAACTCAACACACCGCCATTAATGTCTAAACCGCTGGCAACAAAAGTGAGTCCACCCCTAAGTGACAAGGTCCAAATTGGGCCCAAAATGTCAATATTTTGTGTTGCCACCATTATTTCCCAGCACTGCCTCCTTCCTCCCGCCGGTGACCCCTCTAGTGATATAAAGATCTATATAGAGGAATCGGGACCTCCTTCCTCCTGCCGGTGACCCCTCTAGTGATATAAAGATCTATATAGAGGAATCGGGACCTCCTTCCTCCTGCCGGTGACCCCTCTAGTGATATAAAGATCTATATAGAGGAATCAGGACCTCCTTCCTCCTGATGGTGACCCCTCTAGTGATATAAAGATCTATATAGAGGAATCAGGACCTCCTTCCTCCTGATGGTGACCCCTCTAGTGATATAAAGATCTATATAGAGGAATCGGGACCTCCTCCCTCCTGTGGACCCCTCTAGTAATGCATCCTAGATTTCTTTTTGCTTTCCCCACTGCTTGACCACACTGTTTGCTCATTTTGCAATCATCTGAAATAAGTACCCCTAAGTCCTTTTTCTCTTTAGTGCTAGCCAACACTGTACCCCCACATTGAACTGAAATTTCCACTTCTCTGATCAATCTTCCAGCAATGCCAGAACCTGTTCCATGTTACAGACACCTCCAGGGATATCCTCCCTATTACACACCTTTGTGTCATCAGCAAAGAGACATCCCCTTACCCAACAACCCTTTAGTTCTATCACTTACATATAGAACAGGACCAAGTACAGAACCTTGGGGGACACCACTAGTGACTGCTCTCTGTTCCGTGTGAACCCCATTTACAACCACACTCTGGTATCTCTCCTTTAGCCAACTGCACATCCACTGAACCCCCCAAGGGCTAAGTCCTAGCTTGTCCAACTTCTGTATTAGATCGTTATGTGGAACTGTATCACATGCCTTGCTGGAATCAAGATATTCTATGTCCACAGCACCACCCTGGTCCAAAACATTGGTAATATAGTCAAAAAGTCCAATCAGTCGAGTCTGCCATGATCTGCCCTCAGTAAAGCCATGCTGCTTTGGATCCAGCAAGTTGTGTGTTTCTAGATGATCAATGATCCTTCCTTTCAGGAGTGATTCCATTAACTTGACTACCACCGAATTTAGACTCACTGGCCTGTAATTGCCGGCTTCTACCTTGCTGCCCTTCTTGTGGATCGGTACAATATTAGTTGTCTGCCAGTCATGGGGAACTTCTCCTGTTAGAAGAGATTGATTAAAAAGATCAGTTACTGGTCCAACGACTAGACCTCGAAGTTCTCTGAGACCTCTGGGATGATCCATCAGGGTCCATTGATTTATTAATCTTTAACTGAGCCAGTTCCCCTGCTACCTCTGTCTCCGGAAATCCTAAAACTAATCCATCGTTACTAGAACCAATATGATTTCCCAACTTATTATTGTTAGTATAATTGACTTCTGAGAAGACAAAAGTCATTGTTTAAGTGGTTTGCTACATCCAGGTCTCCCCCAACATAGGTGTTGTGCTCAGTTTTCATTTTAGTGATCCCATCGTATTTTTCTATCACTAATGTACCTAAAAAATGTTTTATCTCCTTTCTTCATAGATTTAGCAATTTCCTCCTCTTTCTGTGCTTTGGCAGCGCTGATAATGTGTTTGGCCTCCTTTTGTATATTTTTATACTCTTCTCTGTCAGCTCCACCTCCTGTTTCCTTGAATCTCCTATATGATGATTTCTTTTCCTTTACTATCCTACTTCTCTCTTTAGTGAACCATATTGGCTGTCTCTTCTGTTTATTCTTACTAACTTGCCTGACATATAATCTAGTTGCCTCCAGGATGGTAGACTCTAACAGTGCCCACTGATTACTTACTCCGGTCCTTTTACTCCAACCTTTCAACTCATTTTTTAGAAATTCGCCCATTTCACCAAAATTTGTCTATATGGAATCAAAATCTTTTGTTTTTGTATATGATTTTTCAGTTCTTATTGTAATATCAAACCAAAGACATTGGTGATCACTAGAACCCACATTTTCTCCCACCTCAACATTAGACAGTCGATCCCCATTTGTCAGTACTAGGTCTAGAATATGATCACCTTGGGTTGGATTCTTTACTGTTTTAGAGAAGCCCCATTCAGTGGTTCCATTACATCCTTGCTCCTGCTTGTAATAACAGTTTGAGAATTCCAGTTAATGTCAGGCGTGGTGACGTCACCCATAATGAAAACCTCCCCCTTTATTGCCATTTGAGTTATCTCATCAATCAAGAAGTCATCCTAATCTTCAGCCTGTCCTGGGGGTCTGTATATGACACCAATTCAAAGGGAAGATCCCTCTCTGGTTGGAAGGCAGACCCAGAGGGTTTCCAGTATTTCATTTGTTGTTTGAATTAATGTTCTCCCTATGCTATTTCTGCCATATATGACAACTCCACCTCCCCTCCCCCTACTCTGTCTTTCCTGTATAGTGTATAGCCTGGTATAGTTCCCAGTCATCTGAATCCTTGAACCACGTCTCTGTAATTACAACAAGGTCCAAGTGGTCCCTAGACATAAGAGCTGTCAGCTCACAAAGCTTGTTGCCTAAACTCGGATCATTAGTGCAATGACATGACAAGCACTGCCATCTACTGCTTTATGTTTACCATCCGAAACTATAACTGAAGTGACCCCATCAGCCCCGTCCTGAGCAACACCAACCTCACATTTGTTTCAGCCTGCTGGGGACAGAAATGATCCTCAACAATGACATCTCTGCCCCCATTTCTCAGTTTAAATGCATGTCCAAAAACCTCCTAAATTCCATAGTAAGGAGCTGAGCGCCCTTGTGTGAGGGATGCAGACCATCTCTATTGTACAGCTCAATGTCAGACCACCTGATGGCATCATGACTAACAGAACCAAAACCTTCAGCTTTGCACCAATCCTTTCACCAAACATTGGACTCTGCTATACCAAGTACTTCCTCTTGTTGTCCATTATGGACAGGTAAGACCTCTTTGTATCACACAGAACTGTACAGGAGTCATGAAGAAATCTACCGACAATGACACAAGAAGGAGACCTCATCGTATGACCACAAGATCCTCGAGAATCCAGAATCCCATCACCATCCCCCCACCTCCATCCCTGATCCCTACAAGACAGAAGACACAGAAGATTCTAGAAGTCACAGAGAAGATGATGGAGCTGCTGACAGGAGAGGTGAGCGGTGCCGGGAATTCTGGGACATTCTCCAGTAACAGACAAGGGATGTGTCTGGATGGTGACTGTATCATTGTGTGTGTCAGGTTCCTATAAGGTGTCAGGGTGTCACTGTCTATTTCTCCATGGAGGAGTGGGAGTATTTAGAAGGACACAAGGATCTCTACAAGGACGTCATGATGGACAATCAGCCGCCCCTCACATCACCGGGTAAGAGGAGACTTTATTGTAAAGGAGAGAGCAGTACGGAGGATCCACCTAGATCCTCCATCATCTGATAAACACATAGAAACAAAGAATTCAGTCTCAGGAGATGGGAGGAAGCGGTGTGGGACCTCTGCAGCTTGTCTCATGTGGACATCTAGGCCACCACTGAGTGCTGAATACCAATATTATGAGTCCTGACCCTTACACTGTATAATTTATATTGTACATTACATACTCCTGACCCCTGCACTATATACTCTATGTTGTACATTACATACTCCTGACCCCTGCACTATATACTCTATGTTGTACATTACATACTCCTGACCCCTGCACTATATACTCTGTGTTGTACATTACATACTCCTGACCCCTGCACTATTAATATTATACAGGATTTATGGTGCCAACAGTTTGCTTAGCGCTTTACAATATAACAGGAGACAATACAGCAACAATACAGTTCAATACAAGAGGGATAGGAGGACCCTGATCCTTGGAGCTTACAATCTAGGAGGAAGAGGCTAGTAGTACAAAAGATAGTAACTGTGGGGGATGGACTGGTAGGAGTAGAAGATTCCATTATTAGCTGAAGGCAGGATAGGCTTCCCTTAAGAGTTGGTTTTCAGAGATTGCCTAAAAGTGAGCAGAGTAGGCGATAGTCTGATAAATTGGGGTAGAGAGTTCCAGAGGATGGGGAAAGTTCTGAAAAAGTCCTGGAGATGAGTACTGGAGGAGGAGAAAAGGGAGCTAGAGAGTAGGAGGTCTTGCAAGGAGCGGAGAGGACGGTTTGGGTGATAGTTAGAGATAAGATCGGTGATGTAATTTGGGGCGGAGTTATAAATGGCTTTATATGTTATTGTTAATGTTTTGAATTTTATCCGTTGCGCAATGGGAAACCAGTGGAGGGATTGGCAGAGAGGGATGGAGGACACTGAGTGGAGGCCAGTGGGGGGATTGGCAGAGAGGGGTGAAGGACACTGAGTGGAGGCCAGTGGAGGGATTGACAGAGAGGGGTGGAGGACACTGAATGGAGGCCAGTGGAGGGATTGGCAGAGAGGGGTGGAGGCCAGTGGAGGGATTGGGAGAGAGGGGTGGAGGACACTGAGTGGAGACCAGTGGAGGGATTGGCAGAGAGGGGTGGAGGACACTGAGTGGAGACCAGTGGAGGGATTGGCAGATAGGGGTGGAGGACACTGAGTGGAGGCCAGTGGAGGGATTGTCAGAGAGGAGTGGAGGACATTGTATGGAGGCCAGTGGAGGGATTGGCAGAGAGGGGTGGATGATACAGAACGGTTAGTGAGGTGGATGAGTCTGGCAGCAGCATTCATGCTAGACTGAAGAGGGGATAGTCTGCGATGAGGTCGGCCAATGAGGAGGGAGTTACAATAGTCAAGGCGAGATATAACATAAGAGGGAATAAGTTGCTTAGTGGTTTCCGAGGTTAGGAACGGGCGTATCTTGGAGATGTTGTGGAGGTGAAGTCTACAAGATTTAGACAGCAATTGGATTTGGGGGTGAAAGGACAGATGGCAGTCTAGGATTACACCTCGTACCCTGGCATGAGGGGAGGGACTGATGGTTGTGCTATTGATCTTGATGGAGAAGTCAGGGGAGGGGGCACGGGCTGGGGGGAATACTAAGAGCTCAGTTTTGGAAATATTGAGTTTGAGGAAGTGGAGTGACATCCATGCCGATATGTCACTTAGTAGGTTAGTAATGCGAGAGGAGACTGAAGGGGTGAGGTGAGGAGGAGACTGAAGGGGCGAGGTGAGGGGTAGAAAGATAGATTTGTGTGTCATCAGCATAGAGATGGTACTTCAAGCCATGGGAGTTTTCAAATGAGCAAGGGGGAGGTGTAGATGGAGAAGAGAAGGGGTCCAAGGACAGAACCTTGAGGGACCCCTACAGAAAGAGAGAGTGAAGAGGAAGCATTATAGGTAATGCTGAAGGAGCGCTGTGATAGGTAGGAGGAAAACCAGGAGAGAGCAGAGTCTCTGAGGCCAAGAGAGTGGAGTTTTTTTTTGAGGAGGGGATGGTCAACCATATCAAAAGCTGCACAGAGGTCAAGTAGTAGGATTATGGACTAATGGCCATTGGTTGGGAGGAGTACGGAGTAGTGGCCATTGGTTGGGACTAGTAGGGAGCAGTGGCCATTGGTTGGGATGAGTACGGAGTAGTGGTCATTGGTTGGGATGAGTATGGAGTAGTGGCCATTGGTTGGGATGAGTATGGAGTAGTGGCCATTGGTTGGGATGAGTATGGAGTAGTGGCCATTGGTTGGGGTGAGTACGGAGTAGTGGCCATTGGTTGGGATGAGTATGGAGTAGTGGCCATTGGTTGGGATGAGTACGGAGTAGTGGCCATTGGTTGGGATGAGTATGAAGTAGTGGCCATCGGTTGGGAGGAGTACGGAGTAGTGGCCATTGGTTGGGATGAGTACGGAGTAGTGGCTATTGGTTGGGCTGAGTACAGAGTAGAGGCCATTGGTTTTTGCAGTTAGTAGATCATTAGTGAGGTTTAGTAGGGCAGTTTCAGTGGAGTGTAGAGAGCGAAAGCCAGACTGTAAAGGGTGAAGAAGGTTGTTGTCGGTGAGGGAGGAGCTCAGGCGATTGTAGACTAAGCGTTCTAAGAATTTAGAGGTAAATGGCAGCAGGGAGATGGGTCTTAAGTTGTTCAGGTTGGTGGGGTCCAGGGAGGGCTTGTTAAGTATGGGAGTGATGTGCGCATGCTTTAGAGGGGAGGGGAAGGCACCAGTAGAGAGGGAAAGATTGAAGATGTGAGTGAGGGAGCATAGGATGGAAGAGGAGGGTGACTGTAGTAGTTGTGAGGGGACAGGATCCAGGGGACAGGTAGTGAGACGGGCTTCTGAGAAAACCTTAGTGACCTCTTCAGTAGTAGTGAGGTCAGAAGAGGAAAGTGTTGAGGGAGGTTTAGTATAAGGTATGCTAAGTGGGATGGATGTCTGTGCAGTGGAGATGTCCCTACAAATTGTGCAATCTTGTTTTTGAAATGATTTGCAATCTCGTGAGCAGTGAGTGAGGTGCTGGGTGGAGGTGGAGAAAGTAGAGAGTTAAAAGTAGAGAAGAGACAATGAGGACTGGATGACAAGGTATTAATAAGAGTAACAAAGTCAGCATGTTTGGCAGCATGAAGGGAGGAATTGTATGTGAAGAAAGCAGATTTATATCGGTTGAATGCTTGATGGGATTTGGTTTTACGGCACAATCGCTCCAACGCACAACTATGTCATTTAGGATTTCTGGTTTCAGTCTGACACGTATGTAATGGTCGGGGCCTGATGCTTCGTGTTGTTAGAGGAGCAAGTGAGTCCAGTGTGGGTGACAGTGAACTGTTGTAGACAGCAGTGGCCAGGTCAGGGCAGGACAGGGGAGAGATTCTGTCATAGAGTTGGTCAGTTGCAGAGTGGAAAGGAGCCGGGTTCAAGTTGTGAAGGTTTCTGCGGGTAATTGTTTGCTGCTTGGAGGGATAGGTGTTTGAAGATGAGGAGACTGTGAAGGTGATGAGATTGTGATCAGAGAGAGGAAAGGGGGTGTTTGTGAGGTTGTAGGGAGTGCAAAGATGGGAGAAAACAAGGTCTAATGTATTCCCATCAGAGTGAGTGGAGGACTGTATGCATTGTGCTAATGTATTCCATTTCCACCGCCACCCCTCTGTCCAAGATTTTCTCAGCTCCAATCTAACCTGTTTCATGATGGTTTAATCCCAGATCACCTCTACATGTTGTCTACAGTAAACATTTAAGCTTCCACTGATTACAGAATACTAATACTGTGAGTCCTGACCCTTATACTATATAACTTGTACATTACATACTCCTGACCCCTGCACTATATACTCTATATTGTACATTACATACTCCTGACCCCTGCACTATATACTCTATGTTGTACATTACATACTCCTGACCCCTGCACTATATACTCTATGTTGTACATTACATACTCCTGACCCCTGCACTATATACACTATGTTGTACATTACATACTCCTGACCCCTGCACTATATACTCTGTTGTACATTACATACTCCTGACCCCTGCACTATATACTCTGTTGTACATTACATCCTCCTGACCCCTGCATTATATACTCTGTTGTACATTACATACTCCTGACCCCTACACTATATACTCTATGTTGTACATTACATACTCCTGACCCCTGCATTATATACTCTGTTGTACATTACATACTCCTGACCCCTGCACTATATACTCTATGTTGTACATTACATACTCCTGACCCCTGCACTATATACTCTATGTTGTACATTACTTACTCCTGACCCCTGCACTATATACTCTATGTTGTACATTACATACTCCTGTCCCCTGCAATATATACTCTATGCTATACATTACATACTCCTGACCCCTGCACTATATACTCTGTTGTACATTACATACTCCTAACCCCTGCACTATATACTCTATGTTGTACATTACATACTCCTGACCCCTGCACTATATACTCTATGTTGTACATTACATGCCCCTGACCCCTGCACTATATACTCTGTTGTACATTACATACTCCTGACCCCTGCACTATATACTCTGTGTTGTACATTACATACTCCTGACCCCTGCACTATATACTCTGTGTTGTACATTACATACTCCTGACCCCTGCACTATATACTCTATGTTGTACATTCCATAGTCCTGACTTTTGTTCTCCCCCTCCCCCCCACTGCTATATATACACATAATATGGATTCTCTTTTGTTCCTCCCATTTCTTCCCAGCTGGACATTTTATATCGGATGATGTGATTGGAGCACAGACTTTTACATGGTGATAATAATGTGATAACATCCTCCAACTTTGGACCCTTAAACAGAAAGTGATAATGAGGGAGGAGTCAATACCCCAATGATGATGGTCTTCAGGATCAGTCCAGTCTTCATCTTGGTTGTTCTCCCCCCATCCTCACTCTCTGACCTCTGGTGGGGCTCAGCCCCGCTGTTCTTCATGACTAAATCATGGACTAAATAAGGAAGTGCAGTACTTCTTGTGTTGGGAAGATGGCGATGAGTGATAGAGGGGGTGGGGACCCTCGTCCTATAATCCCCTCATCACTGTCCCTCCTATAAAAGACAGTTCTGGTTGTTTCCTCACTCTCTGACTAAGGTCCATGAATAAAGAAATGACCTGGTAAGAGATCAGAGGAGCCATTTCCTAGTTCCCTTGAGGGTGGAATTGTAAGCTCCTCAGAGACCAAGCTGCCTGATGTGGGCGGAGTCCTGGTTTGGGGGAACCAATCGGCTCCTGTCTAGTAATCCTCTTTGTATTTTAGTCCATGGCCGGGAGATGAGGAAAACCTCCGAGGATTGTCTCACTTTGTCTCCAGACTGGAAAGTAGAAGATGAGGACATCACACAGTATAGTCCAGGAGAAAACCCGACTCCCTCCAATGTCCATCCGGCACCACCCAGTGTAGATGGACCATCGGATTCCTCGTATCCTGAGGAACCTCAGACTGTGCGGGACCGGGCCGGCCTTCCAACAGGGAAGAGGTTCTCCTGTACTGAGTGCGGGAAAGGTTTCCTTTATAAATCCAATTTTAATAGGCATAAAATAACTCACACGGGGGAGAAGCCTTATTCTTGTACTGAGTGCGGGAAATGTTTTTCATTGAAGTCCCATCTCTACACACATCAGAGATCTCACACAGGGGAGAAGCCGTATTTCTGTCCTAAGTGCAGGAAATGTTTTTCAGATCAGTCTAATTTTTTCAGACATCAGAGATCTCACACGGGGGACAAGCCATATTCCTGTCCTGAGTGCGGAAAATGTTTTTCAGATCATTCTAATCTTTTCAGACATCAGAGATCTCACACGGGGTTGAAGCCATATTCCTGTCCTGTGTGTGGGAAATGTTTTGTAGAAAAATCAACACTTATCATACATCAGAGGTCTCACACAGGGGAGAAGCCATATTCATGCCCTGAGTGTGGGAAAAGTTTTTCAAAGAAGTCTGATCTTTACACACACCAGAGATCTCACACAGGGGAAAAAACATTTTCCTGTTCAGAGTGTGGGAAATGTTTTTCAAGGAAGTCCATTCTTTACATACATCAAAGATCGCACACGGGGGAGAAGCCGTATTCCTGTCCTGAATGCGGGAAATGTTTCTGTTCTAAATCCAAACTTAATAGGCATGAAAGATCTCACACGGGGGAAAAGCCATATTCCTGTCCTGAGTGCAGTAAATGTTTTGTAGAAAAATCAACACTTATCATACATCAGAGGTCTCATACAGGGGAGAAGCCGTATTCCTGCCCTGAGTGTGGGAAATGTTTTTCGAAGAAGTCCGATCTTTACAGACATCAGAGATCTCACACAGGGGAAAATCCATTTTCCTGTCCTGAGTGCGGGAAATGTTATTCAAGGAAGACCCATCTTTCCAGACATCAGAGATCTCACACGGGGGAAAAGCCATTTTCCTGTCCTGAGTGTGGGAAATGTTTCCCTTCTAAATTCCATCTTAATGAGCATAAAAGATTTCACACTGGTGAAAAACCATATTCCTGTCCTGAGTGCGGGAAATGTTTTTCACAAAAGTCTAATCTTAAAACACATCAGAGATCTCACACAGGGGAGAAGCCGTATTCCTGTTCTGAGTGCGGGAAATGTTTTTCACTGAAGTCCAGTCTTTATACACATCAGAGATCTCACACAGGGGAGAAGCCACATTCCTGTTCTGAGTGCGGGAAATGCTTTTCAAAGAAGTCCAGTCTTTACAGACATCAAAGATCTCACACGGGGGAGAAGCCGTATTCCTGTCCGGAGTGCAGGAAATGTTTTTCAAGGAAGTTCAGTCTTTACATACATCAAAGATCTCATACAGGGGAAAAGCCATTTTCCTGTCCTGAGTGCGGGAAATGTTTCTCTTCTAAATTCAATCTTAATGAGCACAAAAGATTTCACACTGGTGAAAAATGATATTCCTGTCCTGAGTGCGGGAAATGTTTTTCACAAAAGTCTAATCTTAAAATACACCAGAGATCTCACACGGGAGAGAAGCCGTATTCCTGTCCTGAGTGCGAGAAATGTTTTTCACAGAATTCCAGTCTTTATACACAGAGATCTCACACAGGGAGAAGCCATATTCCTGTCCTGAGTGTGGGAAATGTTTTTCAGTGAAGTCCAATCTTTCCAAACATCAGAGATCTCACACAGGAGAGAAGCCACTTTGCTGTCCTGATTGAGGGAAATGTTCCTCACTGAAGTCCTGTCTTCCTGTACATCAGGGATCCCACACAACCCTGGAGGTGTATTAGTGCCTTGAGTGCGGGAAATGTCTTCTAGATGAATGTTGCTGGACATCCCAGCTCTCATGTGGGGAAGAAGCACACCCTGATATACACCTCAGATATACTCCATGGCTGATCTTCATCATGGAAGAAACAGTCCATAAGGAGATCAGAGGCCCCCAAAGACATGGATGAAGTGTGGGACCGAGTTGGCAGGAGAAGTTTTCAATGTATTTTCCATGAATGGAAGACATTCCAGCAGCTCAGATGTGATCCTAATAACATTGGTTCCCCCATTCACACAGGAGGAATGGACATGAACTCTCACTGAGGGAATTGCTATACAAACATTCTATGAATAGACCCCCAAATGTCAGGAGACGTTTCTATAAAGACGGGAAGTATGGAGCAGAGAAATGAATAGACCTCCCAGCAATGTTATTACCAGGCTGCAGCTAGGGGGAGCTCTAATGTCACCCCAGCAGAGTGATCCCATCTAGCCCACATTAACCCTCTCACTGCCAGAGCTGTTTCTGCATGATTTTGCACACATGGGAAAATGCAGATTTTGGTCCTGAAGATGAGATAAACCCCCAAACATCTATTCTGTGACATCAGAGGCCCTGGAGAATAAAATGGTGGTGATTGTTAAGGTGTTCCCCGTACACAGATTCCCCTTCATATCCGCCTTTATTTCCTCCTTTCCCCCATTTTCTATGTTGGGATCTTTTCTACAATACTTTGTTATAATAATGGAACACGTTGTGTATTGTATTGTACACCAATAATAATGACTCCGCCCCCACATTCCAGACAAGGGATCTTCCTGACCAATCGGATTCCTTCCTTTACTGTTTCCTGATTTTTATGCTTCAATCTTGTTAAATGTAAAATTATAATAAAACATTTATTGAACAAAAACTATTGTGTGTGTCGGTGCAATGACGGCAAACTTCAATATAGAACATTGCTCCTCGGTGACACCTCACACCCTTCAATAACGGGGCAGAGTGCGGGGGTCAGCCGTATATCATATACAGCCCACCATACAGAGTGCAGAGGGGGGCTGTAGTGTGCCCCCCCCTCCTGATCCATACCAGGCCACATGTCCACAACATGGGGGTCACCTTACCAGGGGGGATTCCCCCAGGCATAGCACCTTGTCACCTTGGCTGGTGGGTGTGGGGATCTGTGGGTGGGGGTCATATTGGATTCTGGAAACCCCCTTTAATAACAAGGGGCCCCCATATACCGTCCCCCATGTGAATGAGTATGGGGTATATAGTACCCGACAATAGCACCAGTCCAATGACAGCTCCCTAAACTGTCATCATCTACATAAGTGAAGGGACAGGGATGGTGGGACCTTATTACCCAAATGTGACCAGTGACCATATTTGGTCAGTGATGTCACTGCTATCCCCGCCCCCTTCCTTACATGGCAGGGATTCCCAATGACATCACTGATTCCTGGGGGTGTGGCCGCTGTACCCATCCAAGTCTTCCTCAGGCACCAGTGACAGCGGGAAGCTGTTATATATAGAAATGGTAGAAATGTCTCTTCTATATGTGATGATCGGCTCCTGCAAAACACGGGACCGGAACAGGCAAAGTTTGGTTTGTACTGTCGTCTCATCCCTACTCTCCGACAACTAAACCCAGAGATCATCCCAAGTGGTCATTGTATTTGTCCCTTACATTGGTGACCAATGGGAGAAGGACCCCTTATATCAGTGGTCAGTGTAGTGGTCCCTTACATTCATGACCAATGGGAAAAGGATCCCCTTATATCAGTGGTCAGTGTAGTGGTCCCTTACATTGGAGACCAATGGGAGAAGGACCCCTTATATCAGTGGTCAGTGTAGTGGTCCCTTACATTGGAGACCAATGGGAGAAGGACCCCTTATATCAGTGGTCAGTGTAGTGGTCCCTTACATTGGTGACCAATGGCAGAAGGACCCCTTATATCAGTGGTCAGTGTAGTGGTCCCTTACATTGGTGACCAATGGGAGAAGGGCCCCTTATATCAGTGGTCAGTGTAGTGGTCCCTTACATTGGTGACCAATGGCAGAAGGACCCCTTATATCAGTGGTCAGTGTAGTGGTCCCTTACATTGGAGACCAATGGGAGAAGGACCCCTTATATCAGTGGTCAGTGTAGTGGTCCCATATATTGGTGACCAATGGGAGAAGGACCCCCTTATATCAGTGGTCAGTGTTGTGGTCCCTTACATTGGTGACCAATGGGAGAAGGAACCCCTTATATCAGTGGTCAGTGTACTGGTCCCTTACATTGGTGACCAATGGGAGAAGGACCCCCTTATATCAGTGGTCAGTGTAGTGGTCCCTTACATTGGTGACCAATGGGAGAAGGACCCCTTATATCAGTGGTCAGTGTAGTGGTCCCTTACATTGGTGGCCAATGGGAGAAGGACCCCTTATATCAGTGGTCATTGTATTTGTCCCTTACATTGGTGACCAATGGGAGAAGGACTCCCTTATGTCAGTGGTCAGTGTAGTGGTCTCTTACATTGGTGACCAATGGGAGAAGGACCCCCTTATATCAGTGGTCAGTGTAGTGGTCCATTACGATGGTGACCAATGGGAGCAGGACCCCCTTATATCAGTGGTCAGTGTAGTGGTCCCTTACATTGGTGACCAGTGGGAGAAGGACCCCCTTATATCAGTGGTCAGTGTAGTGGTCCCTTACATTGGTGACCAATGGGAGAAGGACCCCCTTATATCAGTGGTCAGTGTAGTGACCACTGGTGGTTACATTAGTGACCAATGGGAGAAGGACCCTCTTATATCAGTGGTCAGTGTAGTGGTCCCTTACATTGGTGACCAATGGGAGAAGGACCCCCTTATATCAGTGGTCAGTGTAGTGGTCCCTTACATTGGTGACCAATGGGAGAAGGACCCTCTTATATCAGTGGTCAGTGTATCAGCCCCTTACATTGGTAACCAATGGGAGAAGGATTCCCTTTTATCAGTGGTCAGTGTAGTGGTCCCTTACATTGAGGACCAATGGGAGAAGGACCCCCTTATATCAGTGGTCAGTGTAGTGGTCCCTTACATTGGTGACCAATAGGAGAAGGATCCCTTATATTAGTTGTCAGTGTAGTGGTCCCTTACATTGGTGACCAATGGGAGAAGGACCCCCTTATATCAGTGGTCAGTGTAGTGGTCTCTTACATTGGTGACCAATGGGAGAAGGACCCCTTATTAGTGGTCAGTGTAGTGGTCCCTTGCATTGGTGACCAATGGGAGAAGGACCCCTTATATCAGTGGTCATTGTATTTGTCCCTTACATTGGTGATCAATGGGAGAAGGATCCCCTTATATGAGTGGTCAGCAGGGGCAGACTGACAACTCATGGGCCCCCCAGGCAATAGGGGATCATGGGGCCCCTGTGTCCTTGCTCAAACTCAAAAAAGCCTATGAAAAAGGTACCAGGGGCATCTTATGGGGCCCCCTACTGACCCCGGGCCATCGGGCGGTGCCCAAGTTACCAAATGGTTAGTCCGCCCCTGGTGGTCAGTGTAGTGATCCTTTACATTGGTGACCAATGTGAGAAGGACCCCCTTATATCAGTGGTCAGTGTAGTGGTCCCTTACATTGGTGACCAATGGGAGAAGGACCCCCTTATATCAGTGGTCAGTGTAGTGGTCCCTTACATTGGTGACCAATGGGAGAAGGATCCCTTATATCAGTGGTCAGTGTAGCGGTCCCTTACATTGGTGACCAATGGGAGAAGGATTCCCTTTTATCAGTGGTCAGTGTAGTGGTCCCTTACATTGGTGACCAATGGGAGAAGGATTCCCTTTTATCAGTGGTCAGTGTAGTGGTCCCTTACATTGGTGACCAATGGGAGAAGGATTCCCCTTTTATCAGTGGTCAGTGTAGTGGTCCCTTACATTGGTGACCAATGGCAGAAGGACCCCTTATATCAGTGGTCAGTGTAGTGGTCCCTTACATTGGTGACCAATGGGAGAAGGACCCCTTATATCAGTGGTCAGTGTAGTGGTCCCATATATTGGTGACCAATGGGAGAAGGACCCCCTTATATCAGTGGTCAGTGTAGTGGTCCCTTACATTGGTGACCAATGGGAGAAGGATTCCCTTTTATCAGTGGTCAGTGTAGTGGTCCCTTACATTGGTGACCAATGGGAGGATTCCCTTTTATCAGTGGTCAGTGTAGTGGTCCCTTACATTGGTGACCAATGGGAGAAGGATTCTCTTTTATCAGTGGTCAGTGTAGTGGTCCCTTACATTGGTGACCAATGGGAGAAGGATTCCCTTTTATCAGTGGTCAGTGTAGTGGTCCCTTACATTGGTGACCAATGGGAGAAGGATTCCCTTTTATCAGTGGTCAGTGTAGTGGTCCCTTACATTGGTGACCAATGTGAGACGGATTCTCTTTTATCAGTGGTCAGTGTAGCGGTCCCTTACATTGGTGACCAATGGGAGAAGGACCCCCTTATATCAGTGGTCAGTGTAGCAGTCCCTTACAAAAGACTAGAAGGTCTAAAAAAAATAAATGAATGAATCACCAGGACCAGATGGCTTGCATCTGAGAGTCCTCAAGGAATGTAGCCAGGTCATTGATAGACAGTCATTCCTCATCTTTAGGAAAGCTTACTGACCGGAATGGTGGCAGCAGATTGGTGAAAATCTAACGTGGTTCCAGTATTCCAGAAAGGGCCGAGATACATATCTGGAAGCTCCAAGCCAGTCAGCCTAACATCAATAGTTTGTAAACTATTGGAGGGATGATAAGGGACCATACCCAAGAATTTGCTGATGAACATAGTATCATTAGTAGTACCCAGCATGGATTTATGGGAAAAGATCGTTCTTGTCAGACCAACCTATTAACAATCTATGAGGAGGTGAGATGTGATCTGGATAAAGGAACCCCCGTGGATGTAGAAGCAACGAGGATTGTGTCACTTCCAGAGTCACTCAGATGTAAACAAGCCATTTCCAGCTTGTGAAAGGATCAGAATGAACTGATCTTGGTTTGATCGGATGTTTTTATGGTCAGATTGGGATCTGGGGTCCAATAGACTGCAGATGTCTCAGTAAAGAGAACCTGTCTGGTAGCAATAAAAGTAATGAAAAAAATTGGGACAGAGTAACAATAGAAAAAAAAAAAAAATTAAAAAATGAAAGCACCCCCCCCCCGTGTTTGCACACAAAGGCTAACACATACAGAAGTCCACCACACATTGTAAACGGTGTTCTCACCCCACGTGTCTCCACACAGGTATGGCTGGAAAGGTCAGAGTGAGAGCGATAATTCCGGCATCAGACCTCCTGTGTACCTCTACACTGGTATCCTGAGTGACACCTATGGGGGGTATTTAGGCCCCGTAGTTTGGCCCCGTTCCACTGGCGTTTGCAATTTTAAAGCGTGACATGTTAGGTATCTATTTACTCGGCATAACATCATCTTTTACCCCAAAACGGTATTATATTGTGTTTGCTGCACTAACATTAGGTAAAGTTTCTTTTCTAAAAAATGTGCATTAAAAAAAATCTGCAGAAATACGGAGCGACAAATATTGTACCAGCAACCATGTTCCTCTCCAGGGTCTCTGCTTATATATAATATTTGGGGGCTCTCAGTCATTTCCCAGCAAATAATGACTTTTACATGTCGGAATGTCAGAATTGGCCGGGTAGGGAAGTATTAATAATAAATACAATAAATAATCGTCTCCTGACATTTAGGAGTCTATTAATAAATGGAACAACAACTCCCCCAGGTAGAAGTGCCGGTACAGTCCATTCCTTCTGTGTGTATGGGATGGGGGGACCAATGGTAGGAGGCTCTTTGCTGAGCTGCTTGAAGGGTTTCCATCCATTTCACATGGAAAATACCACATTTGTCTATTAGATGGTGAGAATTCCTAGGATACTTAGCGCCATCTAAAGGCCAAATGCAGAATTTACCATTTTAAATCAATGGCTGGTGTCATAGTGTTGGTTTAACCCCCTGATGCCGAGCGCACGCAAATTAGTGGCCTCTCAGATCTGGGATTTGGCCCGTGGGGCCGCTAATTTGTGTGCCTGTCTTTGTGCTGGGAGCACACCGCATGGCGCACTCCCAGCACAAAGACCGGGGGGTCACTGAGAGCGCCGGGTCCTGGAACTCTCAATTCTGGGTCACATGATCGCTGTGATAGCCTCTGATTGGCTATCACAGTGATCAGTCACTATGAAACCCACCCCCTTGTTTTCTCTCTCTGAATTGAGGAGAGAGATACATTGCATCATTATATACATATATATATTACACATTGTAGCATTATATACATTCTATTATACATTGTATCATTATATACATTATATTATATCATTACATACATTGTATTACACATTGTATCATTATATACATTCTATTATACATTGTATCATTATATACATTATATTATACATTGTTTCATTATATACATTCCATTATACATTGTATCATTATATACATTCTATTGTACATTGAATCATTATATTATACATTGTATCATTATATACATTGTATTATACATTGTATTATTATTATTATTATTATTATTATATACATTCTATTATGCATTGTATCATTATATACATTATATTACACATTGTATAATTATATACATTATATTATGCATTGTATCATTATATACATTCCAATATACATTGTATCATTATATACATTATATTATACATTGTATCATTATATACATTATATTACACATTGTATCATTAGATGCATCCTATTATGCATTGTATCATTATATACATTCCATTATACATTGTCTCATTATATACATTTTATTATACATTGTATCATTAAATGCATTCTATTATACATTGTATCATTATATACATTATATTACACATTGTCTCATTTTATACATTCTATTATACATTGCATCATTATATACATTCTATTATACATTGTATCATTATATACATTCTATTATACATTGTATCATTATATACATTATATTATAAATTGTATTATTATATACATTCTATTATACATTGTATCATTATATACATTCTATTATACATTGCATCATTATATGCATCCTATTATACATTGTATCATTATATACATTATATTATACATTGTATCATTATATACATTATATTATACATTGTATCATTATATACATTGTATCATTATATACATTATATTATACATTGTATCTCTCTCTGTCCTTTCTGAGAGAAAAAAAAGTGTGTGTTAAAAATGTATATAAATAAATATATTAACCGCCACCTTTTAGCAGAAATACTGCTACAGGGCAGCAGGGGTGTGTAATATCATGTATATATACATTATTTTGCAATTCTGGGTAGGGGGCGTGCGTGAGCCACATGTGCATGTCCTACCAGTGCTGCCATTGGTGGCCTCAGCTGTCAATCACTGGGTCCTGGACAGTGATTCCCTGCCGGCACCCGGTGATTGCTGTGTTTCACCGATGGGTGAGAGATCTGTGTATAAACAATACAGATCTCTCCCCTGTCAGCTCCTGCGCACTGCTTTGTATGGCTCTGCATAGCAGTGTGCGCAAAGTGAAGCACACACACAGCCCCCATAGTGAAACCACACAGTTAACCCTTTGATTGCCCCAGATGTTAACCCCTTCCTGCCCAGTGCCATTAGTACAGTGTCATTGCTTTTTATTAGCACTGATCACTGTATTGGTGTCACTGGAGATGTCAGTGACACCAAGTCAGTTCCCTCCAGTGTCAGAATGCCCGCTGCGATCCCGCTATAAGTCACTGACCATTACTAGTATAAAACAAATCCCAGTATCTACACCGCCATTTGTAGACGCTATAACTTTCATGTAAACCAATTAATTTACACGTATTGGGATTATTTTTACCAAAGACATGGAGCAGAATACATATTGGTTGAAATTTAGGATGAAATTTGATTATTTTTAGGGAGGTAAATTTCATTAGGGTGCAGCGTTGCATGACCGCGCAATTGTCAGTTAAAGTGCAAGAAAATCTTAATGCTGACCAGTCAGAATTGCTGTGTAATATTAATGACTTGTGGTGTAATACTGGTAAACGCATGTCTGCCCCTCCCCCAACAATCTCATGAGTCATTACAACTAGAGGGCGCTATCCAGCAATTGAATGTTGCCTCTGAGAATTATAAAAGACTGTGTTACATATATTGGTCTGTTACAGCCGTACAACACTCAGGAGTCATTGGAGGATTGAGGGGTTCAGGAGCTCAATCCTGAAGAGACAATTTAGTGGTGCGAACAAAGACAGAGGCAGAAGTGAGAATAACATCTCCATGAATCCAGATCTGATCGCTCTGCGTCTGCTAGACACTCCTCAAGATCTTCCCAATCCATACAATCAAGGTTCTCTGCACTCAGTCAGCAACTAATAAAAGCCGTGCTGATGATGAAGATTCTAAAATTCAGGCAGCTTTCACCCAGAAGAAAGCAGAAATGGAGGCTCAGGCAGCAGAAATGGAGGCTCAGGCCGCAGAAATGGAAGCTCAGGCCGCAGAAATGGAAGCTCAGGCCACAGAAATGGAGGCTTAGGCCACAGAAATGGAGGCTCAGGCCGCAGAAATGGAAGCTCAGGCCGCAGAAATGGAGGCTCAGGCCGCACAAATGGAGGCTCAGGCCGCACAAAAGAAAGCAGAAATGGAAGCTCAGGCCGTAGAAATGGAGGCTCCGGCCGCAGAAATGGAGGCTTAGGTCGCACAAAAGAAAGCAGAAATGGAGGCTTAGGCCGCAGAAATGGAGGCTCCGGCCGCAGAAATGGAGGCTCAGGCCGCACAAAAGAAAGCAGAAATGGAAGCTCAGGCCGCAGAAATGGAGGCTCAGGCCGCACATAAGAAAGCAGAAATGGAAGCTCAGGCAGCAGAAATGGAGGCTCAGGCCGCACATACAAAAGCAGGAATGGAGGCTCAGGCCGCACATAAGAAAGCAGAAATGGAAGCTCAGGCCGCAGAAATGGAGGCTCAGGCCTCACAAATGGAGGCTCAGGCTGCACATAAGAAAGCAGAAATGGAAGCTCAGACCTCACAAATGGAGGCTCAGGCCGCACATACAAAAGCAGGAATGGAGGCTCAGGCCGCACATACAAAAGCAGAAATGGAGGCTCAGGTCGCACATACAAAAGCAGGAATGGAGGCTCAGGCAGCAGAGAGAGATGCTAAAGCCACCCACCAAAAGGCAGAAATTGAAGTTTTAGAAAAACAATGTGAGCAGCCACAGCCATGGCAAGGTTCTGGGTCTTAGAACAAGCCGCTAGTAAAAACAAGAGACAACAGTTCCAGACACTCAGTTGTATCTTATGTCTCAGATTCTTCACACATCTCTCCAGAACGTCAACTTCCTGTCACAGCAGCCAAAGTACTCCATCAAAGTGTCTTCTCTGCACCTCCTGTACCTCAGGATGATTTGCCCTTATACTGTATCCTCCAATACATCAGACTGCAGCATCTCAGCCAGCCGCAGACACTGGTGTGTATTTAACAGACCGTCCATCATACTTTGACCTCCCAGCAAACGCATCACTCTACAAACTAACATGCCAATGGACTCTAAGCCAGCTCTGGCATTGAATGCCTTCGCAGCAACATATGTTCCCAAGTCACTTCACGTAAGTCCACCAACCGTCACAACCAACTCTGTTCCACCTGCAGTCATGCACCCAAAATCTGAAAACACGGCCATGTCACAGCTTGCTAAATACATGCTCTGCAGAGGGCTTGTTAAGACAGGCCTCACCAAGTTTAATGACAAGCCTGAGAACTACAGAGGCTGGAAATCCACTTTTAAGGCCACAATGAGTGACCTAGACATCAATGCCACAGAGGAATTAGATCTACTCATCAGATGGCTAGGTCCCCAGTCCACTGAATGCATCAAGAGACTCAAAGCAGTTCATACTGACAACCCTGCTGCAGGCCTTAATGCTGCTTGGGGCAGACTTGAACATACCTTTGGCAGCCCAGAGGCCATTGAAGATGCTTTATTCAACAGGTTGCAAAGCTTCCCAAGGATTTCTGCTAACGACGATCTAAAGTTTCAAGAAATCAGCGATGTTCTATTAGAGCTTCAACTTGCTAAGGCTGACATCGACTTACCTGGTCTCAGTTACCTTGACATCAACTTACCTGGTCTCAGTTACCTGGACACCAACTTACCTGGTCTCAGTTACCTTGACATCAACTTACCTGGGGTCAGTTACCTTGACACCTCTCATGGCATCAAATCTATTGTTCTAAAGCTACCATATGGATTAATGTTCTACCTGCACCTGCTACAGTTCTTGAAAAGACTGATCAAAGCAAGAGAATTGAGGACCCAAATCGCCAATGTCCAATACATAACAAACCACATCCACTTCAGAAATGTATCGGCCTCAGAAAGAAAACCCTCCAAGAACATAAGGAACTTTTGAAGAAATTTGGGTTTTGCTACAAATGCTGTGCCTCCACAGAACACTTTGCAAAGGACTGTAAAGCGATCATCAAATGTATAGAGTGTGTATGACAGCGATGACCATGTGCAAGATCTTCATCAATATTCACACAACTCTACTACGCTCACAAACAATCTTCCTGAGGCAAGGCAAGGCGGGGAGCGCCCAGATCAAGCAGCACCTTCCATCCCAGTGTTCTCTACATGTACAGAGGTCTGCAGAGAAGGATTCTGTGACAACTCCTGTGCAAAGATATGCTTGGTCCGTGTATACCCCAAAGGTCAACCTGAAAAGGCCATAAGACTGTATAGTATTCTGGAGGATCAGAGTAACAGATCTCCTGCAAGAACACAGTTTTTTGAACTGTTGAACATAACTGGAGATGCTCTGCCTTATACTCTAAGCACATGTTCCGGCACTACAGAAGTCTTAGGTAGGAGAGCCAGTGGTCTTGTAGTTGCTCCTCATCATCACTAAGAAGACTGCCCAGGACGGGGAGGATCGTGTGTGGAGTGATTCATAAGACTCATTGGTCCTGTAGGGCCTGGGCAGGAAGGTGAGGGGGCACCCCAACCTGTGAGGATTGGCACTATACCAGCACAAGCACAAGAATTCCACCTGCATGTGTATGTGAAGTGATGCCATTCATGTGGACTATTTATACTACAGCATCCACATCTTCTATAGGGGTAGTGTGTAGTAGTCCAGTAACGTTTTTGCATGGTTCACTGTGTCACCTGATCCCGAAGGGGATTCACACACTGTTTCTTGCACTCACATATGATCCCTCAGCTGAGGATCAAGGAGGGGGAGTGTGTCCTTAGTAGCACTTACCTATTGTTTAGTGTGTGTTATTAATACTATCATTATATGTGTGACCTGTTCTCACCATTATATGGGTTTATATAGCGCCGCACTACCTTGGTGTATATTGTAATTGCTGTTATGGCTGACATTCAGCAGATGTTCCATTGTTTCATTGTCCGTGAAGACTACAGAAACTTCCTCAGGTTCTGATGGTACCGCAATAATGATGTCAACGATGAAGTCATAGACTATCGAATGAAGGTACATGTTTTTGGTAACAGTCCTTCTCCTGCAGTAGCAATTTATGGACTGAGGAAAACAGATCAAGAAGGTGAGAAAGAATTTGGATCTGATGCAAGACAGTTCGTTGAAAGGAATTTCCATGTAGAAGATGGACTCAAATCTCTGCCCAATGAAGAAGAAGCTTTTGACCTTCTTACCAGAACCCAGAACATGCTTGCCACCGCAAACCTCAGACTTCACAAAATCATCTCTAACAGCGACAAAGTCATGATAGCCTTTCCTTCTGATGACCATGCTGTCAGTGTGAAGAAATTCCAACTAGGATCTTACCTTTCTGTACAACATACATGTACAGTTATACTGTACAGTTCAATATGAACATCTTTCCCCTAGCTCTAACTATAGTAGTGTGGCTGCCCAGGCATACCTCTGTGAAGCAAGAGTCCGTGGCGTTGTTCATGGCTTGATGTCTCCAAAATTCCCAGTGTCTTCAATGGGCTGCAGGGCTTGCACCAAATACCCAGGAACTGAGTTACAATAGGATTGGACACAAGCAAACAGAAAACCTATAAGCCAGTCCCTGTGTAACCCCTTCTGCTCCCACCAAGCTTCTGTTTTTTGCTATTAACTTAGGTGGTTGGATGCTTCAGCTCTGAAGAAAAAAGTCTATTTATTTTTTTGCTAGCTTTCTAACTTTGTCAAATTTTCTTTTTGGTGATGTGTCAGTGAAGATTTTTGCTACACTGATGGGGATTTTGTGTTGGTGACAGCAATCAAGGTTCCTTGGTGACAGTAATCAAGGATCCTTGGTGAGCTCAACCAAGGTTCCTTGGTGACATCAATCAAAGTTTCTTGGTGACATCAATCAAGGTTCCTTGGTGACATCAATCAATCAAGGATCTTTGGTGACATCAATCAAGGTTCCTTGGTGACCTCAATCAATCAAGTTTTGTTGGTGACACCAATCAAGGTTCTATGGTGACCTCAATCAAGGTTCCTTGGTGACATCAATCAATCAATCAAGGTTTCTTGGTGACCTCAATTAAGAATTATTGCTGACCTTAATCAAGTTTCCCTGGTGACTTCAATCAATCAAGTTTTCTTGGTGACACCAATCAAGGTTCCTTGGTGGCCTCACTCTAGGTTCCTTGGTAACATCAATCAAGGTTTTCTTTGCAACCTCAATCAAGGTTTCTTGGAGACATCATTCAAGGTTTTCTTTGCGATCTCAATCAAGGTTACTTGGTGACATCAATCAAGATTTCTTGCTCACCTTAATCAAGATTCCTTAGTGACTTCAATCAATCAAGTTTTCTTGGTGACATCAATCAAGGTTCCTTGGTGACCTCACTCTAGGTTCCTTGGTAACATCAATCAAGGTTTCTTGGTGACATCAATCAAGGTTTTCTTTGTGAACTCATTCAAGGTTCCTTGGTGACATCAATCTATCAAGGTTCTTTGGAGAACTCAGATGATCTTGATCAGCTATCGTGATCAGTGTTTTCTCAGCACTAGCTTTTGAGGCTGGACCCTCCTGGACTGTACATGTGAGACTAGCCTGGAATGTAACCTTCGGGCACTGGGCTTTTCATTGTGGTGCTCTCCAGGCCAGGGTGTACTGTGTTAGTTAGCTGAGGAGTGCTTTTGGGTCCAGAGTTGTGCTGCGGTCACAGGTCTGATCCTGTCTTTGAAGAATCACTTAGTAAGCAGAGCCAGTTGTGATGAAGCACTGGGAGCTACCTCATGGCCACCATTTTAAATTTCCCGCCACTTTTTAACAGGGTAAGAGTTAAGGCCAAGGAATTGAGTGCTGATGGCATTCATTGGGTTGAGCTCTTTCTCTCTATTCAGCTTGGAGGAAGCATCATTCCGCCATTGATCTTGAAGCATCACGTGGATTTCCCTTCCTACACTGACTTGGTCACCCTCGACCACCTGAAACCCTGAGCCGGAGTTGCCTGGGTTTATGAGACCTAAAACCTTGTCTCACATTGGGCCTAGTTGAATTACCACTGTACAAACACAACATGTCTTCACTTAGACAGCCAGGACTGTCCCACTGCCAAGGATGAACTCGGCTTATAGTCCTAGAGTGCTTCTGTGCGCATTTACCTTAGTTTTCTCAGAAGGAATTGACACCTGTAATTCAGAACCTTGGACCCCTATTGTCACTGGATCATCATTATTGAAGTCTACCAAAGCTCTCTCGTGTGTGGCCAAGGTATCCCCCGTGTCTACAGGGACCTCAGTCTCCACTTTGTACTTTCTGGCTGTTTTTGCTCAGATATCAGGGCACTTTATGCCCTCAAAGGCTCCACATGGTCCCCTGCAGATTATGTCTGTGATTGGCCTAAAACTTCTATTCATGCTGGCCATGTTGACCTTGTCACTGTCTCTGAGAGTTCCAACAATCTACCTCTGGTTGGGGTCATTGCAGTCTCCTGAAGTGGACACAGATTTACCAGGGTTGTTTCAAACCTTATAGATGTACTACCCATCATCTGGAGAATCAGCCTTTTGTTCCAGGCCTTGGGTTTTTTATGTCCCATCATGCCTCTGCCTTTGGGAGTCATGCTTGTAACTGTCAATCTTGCAATGTCTCATGGGACTTGAAGTTTGGCAACAGTTGGAGGGTCATCAGTTTGACACCTGTGCTTTAGGGTTTTAATTCCTCCCCTTATAAGTCAGGATCATTCTCCCTCCCTCATCTTTCAGGGTGTGTAGGGTGCCAAGGGATTACTCTCATAATTTAGACTCCCTTTTTCAATTGTAACTCAGTGCTTGTCATCAATCCCTCATGCCTGGGAGCCTGAACTTGGGGCAAAACATCCAAATGGTCTCTCTAGACCAAGTACTTCCAGATATTACCTGTCTGCCTTTTTGTCTGAAAGGGGTATTTTCTTCCCTTCACCATGAAAGTCTTGGGGCTCCAATCTGTTTCCTGAGAACAGTTCCTGTCTCATCAAGCATCCCCTCCATGACTTGGTACTCTGACCTGAGCTCCACTGGAAATCCCTCACGTGTTGAAGAGTCTTCCCCTATGGAATGGTCTGGGAGTTTTCCCTGTGGCAGGTCTAGTGGCCTAGTCCCTATGCTGTACTACACTGAGAGTGTTACGTTTCACTATGCTGTCCTCCTTGGAGATAAGAATTTACCGTCTGGTTCTCTTCTGATTCAGTACCTGAAAGCTGTTGATTTCCCACCTGGCAGGAAGATTTAATTGCTGGATGGCCCTGTGCTCTCCACATTGTCAGCAAGAAGATCATGCTTGGGTCCTGCTGCTAGCCCCCCCAGCAGGAAGGGGGTCTGCCTGGAGACCTTTGTGGGACCTGGTCACTGGAGCTTAAGTTCTCATTTGATGAGCGATGTGCAGTTCCTCCAGACTCCTTCCCTTGCTCCTGTTCCTAATCAGGTAGACAATCTAGGATCCCTTCCCCCTTCCCCTCTCCTCAGCTGAGGATGCTTTGTTGGACCATGCTCCGTGATTAGATGTCGGCAGTTTTGCTTAGAGGCACCGATGGGTGTTTAGGCACATGGGTCCCTGTGCATCCTTATGACCTGCTGGTGTTTTGTGCACCATATGGGTTGCGCCATATTTCTTCTCTCTGCTTACCCCTGTGGAGGTGTCTTGGCACTTTCTCCTCTTCTAGTCAAGCCCTTAAATACTCTTAGGGTTCTTTCCTACCAGCCTTCAAGAGCTGGCTGGCTGTCTGATATGAAGGATGGGACATTCTGTGTAGTCTGTCTCGGTCTCTGATATGAAGGATGGGGCATTCTGGGTAGTCTGTCTCTCTCTGATAGGAAGGATGGGACATTCTGGGTAGTCTGTCTCTCTCTGATAGGAAGGATGGGAGATTCTGGGTAGTCTGTCTCGGTCTCAGATATGAAGGATGGGACATTCTTGGTAGTCTGTCTCGTTCTCTGATATGAAGATGAGGACATTCTGGGTAGTCTGTCTCTCTCTGATATAAAGGACAGGACATTCTGGGTAGTCTGTCTCTCTCTGATATGAAGGACAGGACATTCTGGGTAGTCTGTCTCGGTCTCTGATATGAAGGAAGGGAGATTTTGGGTAGTCTGTCTCTCTCTGATATGAAGGACGGGACATTCTGGGTAGTCTGTCTATCTCTGATATGAAGGACCGGATATTCTGGGTAGTCTGTCTCGGTCTCTGATTTGAAGGAAGGGAGATTTTGGGTAGTCTGTCTCAGTCTCTGATATGAAGGATGGGACATTCTGGGTAGTCTGTTTCTCTCTGATATGAAGGATGGGACATTCTGGGTAGTCTGTCTCTCTCTGATAGGAAGGATGGGACATTCTGGGTAGTCTTTCTTGGTCTCTGATATGAAGGACAGGAAATTCTGGGTAGTCTGTCTCTCGCTCTGATATGAAGGACGGGACATTCTGGGTAGTCTGTCTTGGTCTCTGATATGAAGGATGGGACATTCTGGGTAGTCTGTCTATCTCTGATATGAAGGACCGGATATTCTGGGTAGTCTGTCTCGGTCTCTGATATGAAGGACGGGACATTCTGGGTAGTCTGTCTCTCTCTCTGATATGAAGGACGGGACATTCTGGGTAGTCTGTCTCTCTCTCTGATATGAAGGACGGGACATTCTGAGTAGTCTGTCTCTCTCTGATATGAAGGACGGGACATTCTGGGTAGTCTGTCTTGGTCTCTGATATGAAGGATGAGACATTCTGGGTAGTCTGTCTCTCTCTGATATGAAGGATGGGACATTCTGGGTAGTCTGTCTCGGTCTCTGATATGAAGGACGGGACATTCTGGGTAGTCTGTCTCTATCTCTGATATGAAGGACGGGACATGCTGGGTAGTGTGTCTCGGTCTATGATATGAAGGATGGGACATGCTGGGTAGTCTGTCTAGGTCTCTGATATGAATGCTGGGTAGTCTGTCTAGGTCTCTGATATGAAGGATGGGACATTCTGGGTAGTCTGTCTCTCTCTGATATGAAGGATTGGACATTCTGGGTAGTCTCTCTCTCTCTGATATGAAGGACCGGCCATTCTGGGTAGTCTGTCTCTCCCTGATATGAAGGACTGGACATTCTGGGTAGTCTCTCTCTCTGTGATATGAAGGACCGGCCATTCTGGGTAGTCTGTCTCTCTCTGATATGAAGGACGGGACATTCTGGGTAGTCTGTCTCTCTCTGTTTGATATGAAGGACGGGACATTCTGGGTAGTCTGTCTTGGTCTTTGATATGAAGGACGGGACATTCTGGGTAGTCTGTCTCGGTCTTTGATATGAAGGACGGGACATTCTGGGTATTTTGTCTCTCTCTGATATGAAGGACAGGACATTCTGGGTAGTCTGTCTCTCTCTGATATGAAGGACGGGACATTCTGGGTAGTCTGTCTCTCTCTGATATGAAGGATGGGACATTCTGGGTAGTCTGTCTTGGTCTTTGATATGAAGGACGGGACATTCTGGGTAGTCTGTCTGTTTCTGATATGGAGGATGGAACATTCTGTGTAGTCTGTCTCTCTCTCCCTGATATGAAGGATGGGACATTCTGGGTAGTCTGTCTCTCTCTGATATGAAGGATGGGACATTCTGGGTAGTCTGTCTGTCTCTGATATGGAGGATGGAACATTCTGGGTAGTCTGTCTCTCTCTCCCTGATATGAAGGACGGGACATTCTGGGTAGTCTGTCTCTCTCTGATATGAAGGACGGGACATTCTGGGTAGTCTGTCTCTCTCTGATATGAAGGACGGGACATTCTGGGTAGTCTGTCTCTCTCTGATATGAAGGATGGGACATTCTGGGTAGTCTTTCTCTCTCTGATATGAAGGACGGGACATTCTGGGTAGTCTGTCTCTCTTTGATAGGAAGGATTGGACATTCTGGGTAGTCTGTCTCTCTCTGATATGAAGGACGGGACATTCTGGGTAGTCTGTATCGTTCTCTGATATGAAGGACGGGACATTCTGGTTAGTCTTTCTCTCTGTCATGAAGGACGGGACATTCTGGGTAGTCTTTCTCTCTGATATGAAGAATAGGACATTATGGGTAGTCTGTCTCTCTCTGATATGAAGGAGGGACATTATGGGTAGTGTGTCAGATTTTAGAGGTCTCTGTTTTATTATGCATTTTGTTTTTATCTTGTGTTCTGCGTCTTTAAGACTTTTCTATCTGTAAGTAAAATATCTTTTTTAAACAGTTGGTTGCATAAGAGTTAGGTTTATTGTTTCTTACATTTTTTAGTTGTTTTTGAACTTCCCTGGTATCTCTGTAAGGTAATACAATGCAGGAATGGTGATTAGGGAACATTTCTCAGGGCTGCAGTTCCTCTGAACTCCACAAGATGGTGATCTCATTTCTACTACCCAGACAGGACTTCTCTATGGAATATGAACAGGAAGTGATGTCAGGAACAGACAGGAAGTGATGTCAGGAACAGACAGGAAGTGATCTGGAATAAAGATAAGAAGCTCCATGCGGTCTGAAGGAGATCGGAGAGGTTGGTGGACGTGGCAGTAAAGGAGTTAATTATTATTATACAGGATTTATATCGCACCAACAGTTTTCTCAGCGCTTTACATAATGGAGGGAGACAATACAGCAACAATACAGATCAATACAAACAAGATTGCAGGTGGATTCTTGCTGGAATATAGATACTTCTATGCGCTCACTTTCCATTCAGCCCACTGCTGGGCTAACACAGCTTTGTGATGTTTATCCTTCATGGAGATCTTTAGAGACTCCCTTGGATACTCCTGATGGTTGATAATGGATGATTGTGGGTCTGTGGGTTAGTTTTTTCTCATGGCAATAAAAAGTGCTCCATCTCCTTGTATTATTCCTCGTTGGTATAGTGGGAAAGAGAAAGATACATGGTGCCTTATCGTTTGTTAAAAGAACAATCTTATTCACAACTACTTCGTATGCACTCACAAGTATTCAGTATAAAAAGCCCTGAGTTAAAATCAGTGAAACCGCTAAATGCGTGTGACAGGTCTCCTGCGTGGTTGCTCACACTCGCTCACATAGACTTATACTCGCTGTGAAGTCAGGTTGCTGTGGTGACGTCAAAGCCTCTCCCCAATGCGTTGCGCCACAGGGACATGTGGTCCCTGTGATCACATCCCCCGGATGAAGCCACATGTCCATGTGGCGCATCGCGTTTGGGAGGGGAATAATGAACCAGCAAACACAAATGCTCCTGCGCTTGGGGATAGACTCGATGCAGGCTGCAACCACATTAAGAATGTCCTGGAACATGCACACCTTGTTGCCCTCAACAGACCGGGGGAATCCAAATATACTGAATGAGGAAAGAACAAAGAGAGGGCGCACAGGCCTAGTGCATTACCATAAAAAATGTTTAATAAGAAATAAAATAGGTGTTGTACTCACAAACGACAATAAAGTCAAGGCACGTCATAAAAAAACAGCTGGGTCAACACCGCACTGAGTAACAGTCCGTGATGGTGAATGTAAACATCCAATAGGCTGACGCTTTTCGAGGACTTGCCTCTTCCTCAGAGCATGATGTGGCTCTGACGTCACCACAGCAACCCGACTTCACGGCGAATATAAGTCTATGTGAGCAACCACGTAGGAGACCTGTCACACGCATTTAGCGGTTTCACTGATTTTAACTCAGCTCTTTTTATACTGAATAATTGTGAATGCATAAGAAGTAGTTGTGAATAAGATTGTTCTTTTAAAAAACGATAAGGCACCATGTATCTTTCTCTTTCCCACTATACCAACGAGGAATAATACAAGGAGATGGAGCACTTTTTATTGCCATGAGAAAAAACTAACCCACAGACCCACAATCATCCATTATCAACCATCAGGAGGATCCAAGGGAGTCTCTAAAGATCTCCATGAAGGATAAACATCACAAAGCTGTGTTAGCTCAGCAGTGGGCTGAATGGAAGGTGAGCGCATAGAAGTATCTATATTCCAGCAAGAATCCACCTGCAATCTTGTTTGACTAATCAACTTTAATTGAATTTATGTAGATTTTTTTGGACACTTCATTTCTTATTTAAATTACTGATATTATGATATTTATTTTGTTTTTTTCACATTTTATTATTTATTTTAAAGTTGTAATAAGTTAATTTGTAAGGTTCATTATTTCTGGAAGTATTCATATCTCACATTTAGGGCGTGGCAATAAGCAATCAATTTACTGTACATTACTACAAAACACATTTATATGAGGATGTGAATAGATGCCTGCTGACCTATATATTTATTTATTATACCTCAGTGGCTCGCAAGTAATTATATATTATTAATACAGTTCAATACAACAGGGATTTGAGGGCCTGATCCTGGGAGTTTATAATCTACGAGGGAGGGGCTAGTAGTACAAAAGTTAGTAACTGTGGGGGATGGACTGGTTGGAAGAGTAGAAGATTCCAGTATTAGCTAAGGGCAGGATAGGCTTCCCTGAGATCGGTTTTCAGAGGTCGCCTAAAAGTAAGCAGAGTAGGTGATAGTCTGATAAATTGGGGTAGAGAGTTCCAGAGGATGGGGGAAGCTCTGGAGAACTCCTGGAGATGAACATGGGAGAAGGAGACAAGGGAGCTAGAGAGTAGGAGTTCTTGCAAGGAGTGGAGAGGACGGTTTGGGTGATATTTGGAGACAAGATTGGTGATGTAATTTGGGGCGGAGTTATAAATGGCTTTATATGTTATTGTTAGTGTTTTGAATTTTATCCATTGGGCAATGGGAAGCCAGTGGAGGGATTGGCAGAGAGGGGTGGAGGACACTGAATGGAGGCCAGTGGAGGGATTGGCAGAGAGGGGTGGAGGCTAGTGGAGGGATTGGCAGAGAGGGGTGGAGGACACTGAGTGGAGGCCAGTGGAAGGATTGGCAGAGAGGGATGGCAGATATGGAGCGGTTAGTAAGGTGGATGAGTCTGGCAGCAGCATTCATGATAGACTGAAGAGGGGATAGCCTGTGATGAGGTTGGCCAATAAGGAGGGAGTTACAATAGTCAAGGCGAGATGTAACAAGGGAGTGAATAAGTTGCTTAGTTGTTTCCGAGTTTAGGAACGGGTGTATCTTGGAGATGTTGTCTTGGTGAAGTCTACAAGATTTGGACAGTGATTGGATTTGGAGCTGAAAGGACAGATGGGAGTCTAGGATTACACCTAGTACCCTGGCATGAGGGGAGGGACTGATGGTTGTATTATTGATCTTGATGGAGAAGTCAGGGGAGGGGGCACAGGCTGGGGGGAATACTAAGAGCTCAGTTTTGGAAAGATTGAGTTTGAGGAAGTGGAGTGACATCCATGCCGATATGTCAGTAGGTTAGTAATGCGAGAGGAGACAGGTGAGGTGAGGAGGAGACTGAAGAGGCAAGGTAAGGGGTAGAAAGATAGATTTGTGTGTCATCAGCAAAGAGATGGTACTTAAAGCCGTGGGAGTTTATCAAGTGACCAAGGGAGGAGGTGTAGATGGAGAAGAGAAGGGGTCCAAGGACAGAGCCTTGAGGGACCCCTACAGAGAGAAGGAGTGAAGAGGAGGAGGCAGAGTTATCAGTAACACTGAAGGAGTGCTGCGATAGGTAGGAGGAGAACCAGGAGAGAGCAAAGTTTCGGAGGCCAAGAGAGTGTAGTTTTTTGAGGAGGGGGTGGTCAACCATATCAAAAGCCGCAGAGAGGTTAAGTAGTAAGAGTACGGAGTAGTGGCCATTGGCTGGGATGAGTACGGAGTAGTGGCCATTGGTTGGGATGAGTATGGAGTAGTGGCCATTGGCTGGGATGAGTATGGAGTAGTGGTCATTGGTTGAGATGAGTATGGAGTAGTGGTCATTGGTTGGGAAGAGTACGGAGTAGTGACCATCGGTTGGGATGAGAAGGGAATAGCGACCATTGGTTGGGATTAATACGGAGTAGTGGCCATTGGTTGGGATGAGTATGGAGTAGTGGCCATTGGTTGGGATGAGTACGGAGTAGTGGCCATTGGTTGGGATGAGTACGGAGTAGCGGCCATTGGTTGGGATGAGTACGGAGTAGTGGCCATTGGTTGGGATGAGTACGGAGTAGCGGCCATTGGTTGGGATGAGTACGGAGTAGTGGCCATTGGTTGGGATGAGTACGGAGTAGTGGCCATTGGTTGGGATGAGTACGGAGTAGTGGCCATTGGTTGGGATGAGTATGGAGTAGTGGCCATTGGTTGGGATGAGTATGGAGTAGTGGCCATTGGTTGGGATTAGTATGGAGTAGTGGCCATTGGTTGGGATTAGTATGGAGTAGTGGCCATTGGTTGGGATGAGTACGGAGTAGTGGCCATTGGTTGGGATGAGTACGGAGTAGTGGCCATTGGTTTTAGCAATTAGTAGATCATTAGTGAGTATTAGTAGGGCAGTTTCAGTGGAGTGTAGTGAGTGAAAGCCAGACTGTAAAGGGTGAAGAAGGTTGTTGTCGGTGAGGTGGGAGCTCAGGTGATTGTAGACTAAGCGTTCTAGGAGTTTAGAGGTAAATGGCAGCAGGGAGATGGGTCTTAAGTTGTTCAGGTTGGTGGGGTCCAGGGAGGGCTTGTTAAGTATGGGAGTGATGTGCGCATGCTTTAGAGGGGTGAGGAAGGCACCAGTAGAGAGGGAAAGATTGAAGATGTGAGTGAGGGAGCATAGGATGGAAGAAGAGGGTGACCGTAGTAGTTGTGAGGGGACAGGATCCAGGGGGCAGGTGGTGAGACGGGCTTCTGAGAAACCTTAGTGACCTCTTCAGTAGTAGTGAGGTCAGAAGAGGAAAGTGTTGAGGGAGGTTTAGTATAAGGTATGCTAAGTGGGATGGATGTCTGTGCAGTGGAGATGCCCCTACGAATTGCATCAATCTTGTTTTTGAAATGATTTGCAATCTCATGAGCAGTGAGTGAGGTACTGGGTGGAGGTGGAGAATGTAGAGAGTTAAAAGTAGAGAAGAGACGACGAGGACTGGATGACAAGGTATTAATAAGAGTGAGAAAGTCGTCTTGTTTGGCAGCATGGAGGGAGGAATTGTATGTGAAGAAAGCAGATTTATATCGGGTGAATGCTTGTTGAGATTTGGTTTTACGCCACAATCGCTCCAGCGCATGACTATGTTGTTTAAGATGTCCGGTGCGGTGTGGTCAGTCTGCCACGGATGTAACGGTTGGGGCCTGATGCTTCGTGTTGTTAGAGGACCAAGTGAGTCCAGTGTTGATGACAGTGAACTGTTGTAGACAGCAGTGGCCAGGTCAGGGCAGGACAGGGGAGAGATTCTGTCATAGAGTTGGTCAGTTGCAGAGTGGAAAGGAGCCGGGTTCAAGTTGTGAAGGTTTCTGCAGGTAATTGTTTGCTGCTTGGAGGGATAGGTGTTTGAAGACGAGGAGACTGTGAAGGTGATGAGATTGTGATCAGAGAGAGGAAAGGGGGTGTTTGTGAGGTTGTAGGGAGTACAAAGATGGGAGAAAACAAGGTGTAATGTATTCCCATCAGAGTGAGTGGAGGACGGTATACATTGTGCTAATGCAAAAGATGAGGTAATGTTGAAGAGTTGGGATGTAGCCGGGTTGTTGACATTAATGGGAATGGTAAAATCTCTGAGAATGATAGTTTGTAGTTCAGAGGAGAGAAAGTAGGGTGTCCAGGTGCAGAAATCATCAAGAAAGCGGGACACGGGTCCAGGAGGCCGATAGATCACTGCAATCCTCAGAGAGATCGGAGAGAACAGCCGGATGCAGTGAGTCTGGAAAGAAGAGAAGGATAGAGAGGGAGGGTTAGGGAGGACTTGGAAGGTGCTCAGTGGGGATAGAAGCAAACCAACCCCACCACCTTTCTGACCACTGGGTCTGGGTGAGTGGGTCCAGATGAGGCCTCCATAGGAAAGTGCTGCGGTGGAAGCAGAATCTGCTGCTTGGAGCCAGGTTTCTGTAATTGCTAGTATGTTAAGGGAGCGGGAGACAAAAAGGTCATGGACAGAGGTGAGATTATTACAGACAGAGCGGGCATTCCAGAACGCACATGAAAAAGGGAGGGTGGTTTTTGGGAGCACGGGGACTCCTATTAAATTGAGGGGATTGCGGCTATTCCTGGAGGAAAGAGGGTGCCTGGTGTGCGGGGGAAATACTGGAGGACCAGGGTTTGGGGAGATATTCCCAGAGGTTAGGAAAAGGAGAATGCCTGGTGCTGGGGTGAGATACTGGAGGACCAGGGTTTGGGGAGATCCCCCGAGGTAAGGAGAAGGAGGGTGCCTGGTGCAGGGGTGAGATACTGGAGGACCAGGGTTTGGGGAGATGTCCCCAGAGGTTAGGAGAAGAAGGATGCTTGCTGTGGGGGTGAGATACTGGAGAACCAGGGTTTGGGGAGATCCTCAGAGGTAAGGAGAAGGAGGGTGCCTGGTGTGGGGGTGAGATAGTGGAGGACCAGGGTTTGGGGAGCTATCCCCAGAGGCTAGGAGAAGGAGGGTGCCGAGTGAGTTAGTGGAGGACCAGGGATTGGGGAGCTATCCCCAGAGGTTAGGAGAAGGAGGAGGGTGCTGGAGTGAGAGTGGAGAACCAGGGTTTGGGGAGATATCCCGAGAGGTTAGGAGAAGGAGGGTGCCTAGTGAGGGGGTGAGATAGTGGAGGACCAGGGTTTGGGGAGATATCCCCAGCGATTAGGAGAAGGAGGGTGCCTGGTGTGGGGGTGAGATAGTGGAGGACCAGGGTTTGGGGAGATATCCCCAGAGGTTAGGAGGAGGATGCCTGGTGTGGGGGTGAGATAGTGGAGGACCAGGGTTTGGGGTGATATCCCCAGAGGTTAGGAGAAGGAGGATACCTGGTGTGGGGGTGAGATAGTGAAGGACCAGGGTTTGGGGAGATATCCCCAGAGGTTAGGAGAAGAAGGAGGGTGCCTGGTGTGGGGGTGGGATAGTGGAGGTCCAGGGTTTGGGGAGATATCCCCAGAGATTAGGAGAAGGAGGGTGAGGAAAGTAACATGGGAGCGGGATGTACACGAGCGCACATGCCTTCCAGTCCTGGTGTTTGGGTCAGCAGGGGAGTGAAGTATCAGCAGGAGGTGATGAGAGCAGTAGTAGGGAGATGGTAGCAGTGAGGGGGAGATATACAAGTTTTGGGGTGGAGCAGAGGGGTAAAGAAATGAGATTTTGGGAACGTAGGAAAGTAATATGAAAAGGAGGAGTAGAGGGGACATATGAAGGGTACACGGAGTGGGACTCAGACTTGTAAGAGATGTTTCCCGGGGTGTTTGCTCCCAGTCTGTCCAGCATGCAGGAGAGTTTCTTGTTGTATCTTCCTGCTGCTTGAGTTCTGCTTTAGTTCAACTGCTTCTTAGCACTCCATCAATTTTTTTTTTCAATTCTTTTATTATAAATATATCAAAATAAAAGTCAGTTTTACCATGGTTCCAAAAAAAATCAAATAAAGTTCCATTTTTACATAAAACAAAGCATATTTCTGCAAATGTCAAGAGAAACGTATATTACAATTGCCAAAAAAAACGTTCCCATGTATTTACTCACATAAGGAAAGATAAAAGGACAGAAAGGAACAAAACGCATGCAAAGAACCAAAAACAGAAGTCTTGTATTTCATTCAAACTGATGACTTGGTCCTCACGATATGTCAGAAATTGCTGATTCACTCTGTGGAACCTTTCAGACATGGAACTTTTGCATGTAACTCTATATGTCCCTATTCTATACAAAATTCACTCCTATTCTACCCCTCTAGAGATGAGCGAAGAAATGAAAAATTCGATTCGACTGATTCGGCGAATTCGTGGACAATATTCGATTCGAGTCGAATAAATTCGCTGTGAATTTAACTTAAAAAAGGGTGTTTCTAGGCTTCAGAGAGACTTAATATTAGTGCAGAACACTGTACCTTTAATTTAAATGCCCTTGGAGTCTGCTGGGGAAGAGAAATAATACTGTCTGTCAGTATGACATGCAGATGAGTGCCGTCGATCTTAGAATCACTGCACACTTCACTCCTTTGGCCAGTCACGGGGCCAAAACCAGTGTTTGGAGCCACAGTGTGGCGGTGGAGGCAGCAGCAATGGGAGGCCATACAGCAACCTATGACAAAATGGAAACCAGCAGGAGCGTGAGGAGACCTGAAAGTGGCACATGGCAGAGTGGGAGCAATGGGAGGCGGTACAGGGACCCAGGTCACACTATGGGCCCAGCAGCAGCGTGACCAGGCGGTACGGGGGCCCATGGCCGATATGGGGCTTGGTGGCACCTATGGAAGGCCTGTAATCTGCCAGCAACCTATGACAAAATGGACAACCGCAGGAGTGTGAGGAGATTTCAAAGTGGCACATGGCAGAGTGGAAGCAATGGAAGGCCGTACAGGGACCCAGGTCACACTGTGGGACCAGCATCAGCGTGAACAGGCGGTACGGGGGCCCATGGCCGATTTGACCTCATTCATCCCATAGTCCTGCCGACTCACGAATAGCGTGGCCTCCTCAAAGGGCCTGAGCAAGCGCAGGTGTCACACATGAGCTGACAATGGCTGACATCTAAGTTACACAGGGAGTACCTTTATCCGCTTTTAACATCAGGAAATCTGTGATGGCCTTTAGCTGTTCGTAAAGGCGGTCTAACATATGTAGGGTTGAATTCCACCTTGTTGCAACGTCACAGCATGAGGAGTCGGTACGGGGGCCCATGGCAGATTACATGTCTGGCAGCAGCTATGTGAGGCCCGTAATCTGCCTGCACCCTATGTCAAAAAATTTAACACACCAGCAGTGTGAAGAGACCTGAAAGTGGCACATGGCAGCAGAGTGTGGCGATGGAGACAGCAGCAATGGGAGGCCGTACAGGGACCCATGAGAGACTCTGGACTTGGCAGCAGCATGAGGAGGCGGTATATAGGGGCCCATGGCAGATTAGGGGCCTGGCAGCAGCTATGTGAGGCCCGTAATCTGCCTGCACCCTATGTCAAAAAATTTAACACACCAGCAGTGTGAAGAGACCTGAAAGTGGCACATGGCAGCAGAGTGTGGCGATGGAGACAGCAGCAATGGGAGGCCATACAGGGACCCATGACAGACTCTGGACTTGGCAGCAGCATGAGGAGGCGGTATATAGGGGCCCATGGCAGATTAGGGGCCTGGCAGCAGCTATGTGAGGCCCGTAATCTGCCTGCACCCTATGTCAAAAAATGTAACACACCAGCAGTGTGTGAGGAGACCTGAAAGTGGCACATGGCAGAGTGTGGCGATGGAGACAGCAGCAATGGGAGGCCGTACAGGGACCCATGAGAGACTCTGGACCTGGCAGCAGCATGAGGAAGCGGTATATAGGGGCCTATGGCAGATTAGGGGCCTGGCAGCAGCTATAGGAGGCCCATAATCTGCCAGCACCCTATGTCAAAAAATTCTACACACCAGCAGTGTGTGAGGAGACCTGAAAGTGGCACATGGCAGAGTGTGGCGATGGAGACAGCAGCAATGGGAGGCCGTACAGGGACCCATGAGAGACTCTGGACCTGGCAGCAGCATGAGGAGGCGGTATATAGGGGCCTATGGCAGATTAGGGGCCTGGCAGCAGCTATAGGAGGCCCATAATCTGCCAGCACCCTATGTCAAAAAATTCTACACACCAGCAGTGTGAGGAGACCTGAAAGTGGCACATGGCAGCAGAGTGTGGCGATGGAGACAGCAGCAATGGGAGGCCGTACAGGGACCCATGACAGACTCTAGACTTGGCAGCAGCATGAGGAGGCGGTATATAGGGGCCCATGGCAGATTAGGGGCCTGGCAGCAGCTATGTGAGGCCCGTAATCTGCCTGCACCCTATGTCAAAAAATTTAACACACCAGCAGTGTGAAGAGACCTGAAAGTGGCACATGGCAGCAGAGTGTGGCGATGGAGACAGCAGCAATGGGAGGCCATACAGGGACCCATGACAGACTCTGGACTTGGCAGCAGCATGAGGAGGCGGTATATAGGGGCCCATGGCAGATTAGGGGCCTGGCAGCAGCTATGTGAGGCCCGTAATCTGCCTGCACCCTATGTCAAAAAATTTAACACACCAGCAGTGTGAAGAGACCTGAAAGTGGCACATGGCAGCAGAGTGTGGCGATGGAGACAGCAGCAATGGGAGGCCGTACAGGGACCCATGAGAGACTCTGGACTTGGCAGCAGCATGAGGAGGCGGTATATAGGGGCCCATGGCAGATTAGGGGCCTGGCAGCAGCTATGTGAGGCCCGTAATCTGCCTGCACCCTATGTCAAAAAATTTAACACACCAGCAGTGTGAAGAGACCTGAAAGTGGCACATGGCAGCAGAGTGTGGCGATGGAGACAGCAGCAATGGGAGGCCATACAGGGACCCATGACAGACTCTGGACTTGGCAGCAGCATGAGGAGGCGGTATATAGGGGCCCATGGCAGATTAGGGGCCTGGCAGCAGCTATGTGAGGCCCGTAATCTGCCTGCACCCTATGTCAAAAAATTTAACACACCAGCAGTGTGAAGAGACCTGAAAGTGGCACATGGCAGCAGAGTGTGGCGATGGAGACAGCAGCAATGGGAGGCCGTACAGGGACCCATGAGAGACTCTGGACTTGGCAGCAGCATGAGGAGGCGGTATATAGGGGCCCATGGCAGATTAGGGGCCTGGCAGCAGCTATGTGAGGCCCGTAATCTGCCTGCACCCTATGTCAAAAAATTTAACACACCAGCAGTGTGAAGAGACCTGAAAGTGGCACATGGCAGCAGAGTGTGGCGATGGAGACAGCAGCAATGGGAGGCCATACAGGGACCCATGACAGACTCTGGACTTGGCAGCAGCATGAGGAGGCGGTATATAGGGGCCCATGGCAGATTAGGGGCCTGGCAGCAGCTATGTGAGGCCCGTAATCTGCCTGCACCCTATGTCAAAAAATGTAACACACCAGCAGTGTGTGAGGAGACCTGAAAGTGGCACATGGCAGAGTGTGGCGATGGAGACAGCAGCAATGGGAGGCCGTACAGGGACCCATGAGAGACTCTGGACCTGGCAGCAGCATGAGGAAGCGGTATATAGGGGCCTATGGCAGATTAGGGGCCTGGCAGCAGCTATAGGAGGCCCATAATCTGCCAGCACCCTATGTCAAAAAATTCTACACACCAGCAGTGTGTGAGGAGACCTGAAAGTGGCACATGGCAGAGTGTGGCGATGGAGACAGCAGCAATGGGAGGCCGTACAGGGACCCATGAGAGACTCTGGACCTGGCAGCAGCATGAGGAGGCGGTATATAGGGGCCTATGGCAGATTAGGGGCCTGGCAGCAGCTATAGGAGGCCCATAATCTGCCAGCACCCTATGTCAAAAAATTCTACACACCAGCAGTGTGAGGAGACCTGAAAGTGGCACATGGCAGCAGAGTGTGGCGATGGAGACAGCAGCAATGGGAGGCCGTACAGGGACCCATGACAGACTCTAGACTTGGCAGCAGCATGAGGAGGCGGTATATAGGGGCCCATGGCAGATTAGGGGCCTGGCAGCAGCTATGTGAGGCCCGTAATCTGCCTGCACCCTATGTCAAAAAATTTAACACACCAGCAGTGTGAAGAGACCTGAAAGTGGCACATGGCAGCAGAGTGTGGCGATGGAGACAGCAGCAATGGGAGGCCATACAGGGACCCATGACAGACTCTGGACTTGGCAGCAGCATGAGGAGGCGGTATATAGGGGCCCATGGCAGATTAGGGGCCTGGCAGCAGCTATGTGAGGCCCGTAATCTGCCTGCACCCTATGTCAAAAAATTTAACACACCAGCAGTGTGAAGAGACCTGAAAGTGGCACATGGCAGCAGAGTGTGGCGATGGAGACAGCAGCAATGGGAGGCCGTACAGGGACCCATGAGAGACTCTGGACTTGGCAGCAGCATGAGGAGGCGGTATATAGGGGCCCATGGCAGATTAGGGGCCTGGCAGCAGCTATGTGAGGCCCGTAATCTGCCTGCACCCTATGTCAAAAAATTTAACACACCAGCAGTGTGAAGAGACCTGAAAGTGGCACATGGCAGCAGAGTGTGGCGATGGAGACAGCAGCAATGGGAGGCCATACAGGGACCCATGACAGACTCTGGACTTGGCAGCAGCATGAGGAGGCGGTATATAGGGGCCCATGGCAGATTAGGGGCCTGGCAGCAGCTATGTGAAGCCCGTAATCTGCCTGCACCCTATGTCAAAAAATGTAACACACCAGCAGTGTGTGAGGAGACCTGAAAGTGGCACATGGCAGAGTGTGGCGATGGAGACAGCAGCAATGGGAGGCCGTACAGGGACCCATGAGAGACTCTGGACCTGGCAGCAGCATGAGGAAGCGGTATATAGGGGCCTATGGCAGATTAGGGGCCTGGCAGCAGCTATAGGAGGCCCATAATCTGCCAGCACCCTATGTCAAAAAATTCTACACACCAGCAGTGTGTGAGGAGACCTGAAAGTGGCACATGGCAGAGTGTGGCGATGGAGACAGCAGCAATGGGAGGCCGTACAGGGACCCATGAGAGACTCTGGACCTGGCAGCAGCATGAGGAGGCGGTATATAGGGGCCTATGGCAGATTAGGGGCCTGGCAGCAGCTATAGGAGGCCCATAATCTGCCAGCACCCTATGTCAAAAAATTCTACACACCAGCAGTGTGAGGAGACCTGAAAGTGGCACATGGCAGCAGAGTGTGGCGATGGAGACAGCAGCAATGGGAGGCCGTACAGGGACCCATGACAGACTCTAGACTTGGCAGCAGCATGAGGAGGCGGTATATAGGGGCCCATGGCAGATTAGGGGCCTGGCAGCAGCTATGTGAGGCCCGTAATCTGCCTGCACCCTATGTCAAAAAATTTAACACACCAGCAGTGTGAAGAGACCTGAAAGTGGCACATGGCAGCAGAGTGTGGCGATGGAGACAGCAGCAATGGGAGGCCATACAGGGACCCATGACAGACTCTGGACTTGGCAGCAGCATGAGGAGGCGGTATATAGGGGCCCATGGCAGATTAGGGGCCTGGCAGCAGCTATGTGAGGCCCGTAATCTGCCTGCACCCTATGTCAAAAAATTTAACACACCAGCAGTGTGAAGAGACCTGAAAGTGGCACATGGCAGCAGAGTGTGGCGATGGAGACAGCAGCAATGGGAGGCCGTACAGGGACCCATGAGAGACTCTGGACTTGGCAGCAGCATGAGGAGGCGGTATATAGGGGCCCATGGCAGATTAGGGGCCTGGCAGCAGCTATGTGAGGCCCGTAATCTGCCTGCACCCTATGTCAAAAAATTTAACACACCAGCAGTGTGAAGAGACCTGAAAGTGGCACATGGCAGCAGAGTGTGGCGATGGAGACAGCAGCAATGGGAGGCCATACAGGGACCCATGACAGACTCTGGACTTGGCAGCAGCATGAGGAGGCGGTATATAGGGGCCCATGGCAGATTAGGGGCCTGGCAGCAGCTATGTGAGGCCCGTAATCTGCCTGCACCCTATGTCAAAAAATGTAACACACCAGCAGTGTGTGAGGAGACCTGAAAGTGGCACATGGCAGAGTGTGGCGATGGAGACAGCAGCAATGGGAGGCCGTACAGGGACCCATGAGAGACTCTGGACCTGGCAGCAGCATGAGGAAGCGGTATATAGGGGCCTATGGCAGATTAGGGGCCTGGCAGCAGCTATAGGAGGCCCATAATCTGCCAGCACCCTATGTCAAAAAATTCTACACACCAGCAGTGTGTGAGGAGACCTGAAAGTGGCACATGGCAGAGTGTGGCGATGGAGACAGCAGCAATGGGAGGCCGTACAGGGACCCATGAGAGACTCTGGACCTGGCAGCAGCATGAGGAGGCGGTATATAGGGGCCTATGGCAGATTAGGGGCCTGGCAGCAGCTATAGGAGGCCCATAATCTGCCAGCACCCTATGTCAAAAAATTCTACACACCAGCAGTGTGAGGAGACCTGAAAGTGGCACATGGCAGCAGAGTGTGGCGATGGAGACAGCAGCAATGGGAGGCCGTACAGGGACCCATGACAGACTCTAGACTTGGCAGCAGCATGAGGAGGCGGTATATAGGGGCCCATGGCAGATTAGGGGCCTGGCAGCAGCTATGTGAGGCCCGTAATCTGCCTGCACCCTATGTCAAAAAATTTAACACACCAGCAGTGTGAAGAGACCTGAAAGTGGCACATGGCAGCAGAGTGTGGCGATGGAGACAGCAGCAATGGGAGGCCATACAGGGACCCATGACAGACTCTGGACTTGGCAGCAGCATGAGGAGGCGGTATATAGGGGCCCATGGCAGATTAGGGGCCTGGCAGCAGCTATGTGAGGCCCGTAATCTGCCTGCACCCTATGTCAAAAAATTTAACACACCAGCAGTGTGAAGAGACCTGAAAGTGGCACATGGCAGCAGAGTGTGGCGATGGAGACAGCAGCAATGGGAGGCCGTACAGGGACCCATGAGAGACTCTGGACTTGGCAGCAGCATGAGGAGGCGGTATATAGGGGCCCATGGCAGATTAGGGGCCTGGCAGCAGCTATGTGAGGCCCGTAATCTGCCTGCACCCTATGTCAAAAAATTTAACACACCAGCAGTGTGAAGAGACCTGAAAGTGGCACATGGCAGCAGAGTGTGGCGATGGAGACAGCAGCAATGGGAGGCCATACAGGGACCCATGACAGACTCTGGACTTGGCAGCAGCATGAGGAGGCGGTATATAGGGGCCCATGGCAGATTAGGGGCCTGGCAGCAGCTATGTGAGGCCCGTAATCTGCCTGCACCCTATGTCAAAAAATTTAACACACCAGCAGTGTGTGAGGAGACCTGAAAGTGGCACATGGCAGAGTGTGGCGATGGAGACAGCAGCAATGGGAGGCCGTACAGGGACCCATGAGAGACTCTGGACCTGGCAGCAGCATGAGGAAGCGGTATATAGGGGCCTATGGCAGATTAGGGGCCTGGCAGCAGCTATAGGAGGCCCATAATCTGCCAGCACCCTATGTCAAAAAATTCTACACACCAGCAGTGTGTGAGGAGACCTGAAAGTGGCACATGGCAGAGTGTGGCGATGGAGACAGCAGCAATGGGAGGCCGTACAGGGACCCATGAGAGACTCTGGACCTGGCAGCAGCATGAGGAGGCGGTATATAGGGGCCTATGGCAGATTAGGGGCCTGGCAGCAGCTATAGGAGGCCCATAATCTGCCAGCACCCTATGTCAAAAAATTCTACACACCAGCAGTGTGAGGAGACCTGAAAGTGGCACATGGCAGCAGAGTGTGGCGATGGAGACAGCAGCAATGGGAGGCCGTACAGGGACCCATGACAGACTCTAGACTTGGCAGCAGCATGAGGAGGCGGTATATAGGGGCCCATGGCAGATTAGGGGCCTGGCAGCAGCTATGTGAGGCCCGTAATCTGCCTGCACCCTATGTCAAAAAATTTAACACACCAGCAGTGTGAAGAGACCTGAAAGTGGCACATGGCAGCAGAGTGTGGCGATGGAGACAGCAGCAATGGGAGGCCATACAGGGACCCATGACAGACTCTGGACTTGGCAGCAGCATGAGGAGGCGGTATATAGGGGCCCATGGCAGATTAGGGGCCTGGCAGCAGCTATGTGAGGCCCGTAATCTGCCTGCACCCTATGTCAAAAAATTTAACACACCAGCAGTGTGAAGAGACCTGAAAGTGGCACATGGCAGCAGAGTGTGGCGATGGAGACAGCAGCAATGGGAGGCCATACAGGGACCCATGACAGACTCTGGACTTGGCAGCAGCATGAGGAGGCGGTATATAGGGGCCCATGGCAGATTAGGGGCCTGGCAGCAGCTATGTGAGGCCCGTAATCTGCCTGCACCCTATGTCAAAAAATTTAACACACCAGCAGTGTGAAGAGACCTGAAAGTGGCACATGGCAGCAGAGTGTGGCGATGGAGACAGCAGCAATGGGAGGCCGTACAGGGACCCATGAGAGACTCTGGACTTGGCAGCAGCATGAGGAGGCGGTATATAGGGGCCCATGGCAGATTAGGGGCCTGGCAGCAGCTATGTGAGGCCCGTAATCTGCCTGCACCCTATGTCAAAAAATTTAACACACCAGCAGTGTGAAGAGACCTGAAAGTGGCACATGGCAGCAGAGTGTGGCGATGGAGACAGCAGCAATGGGAGGCCATACAGGGACCCATGACAGACTCTGGACTTGGCAGCAGCATGAGGAGGCGGTATATAGGGGCCCATGGCAGATTAGGGGCCTGGCAGCAGCTATGTGAGGCCCGTAATCTGCCAGCACCCTATGTCAAAAAATTCTACACACCAGCAGTGTGTGAGGAGACCTGAAAGTGGCACATGGCAGAGTGTGGCGATGGAGACAGCAGCAATGGGAGGCCGTACAGGGACCCATGAGAGACTCTGGACCTGGCAGCAGCATGAGGAGGCGGTATATAGGGGCCTATGGCAGATTAGGGGCCTGGCAGCAGCTATAGGAGGCCCATAATCTGCCAGCACCCTATGTCAAAAAATTCTACACACCAGCAGTGTGAGGAGACCTGAAAGTGGCACATGGCAGCAGAGTGTGGCGATGGAGACAGCAGCAATGGGAGGCCGTACAGGGACCCATGACAGACTCTAGACTTGGCAGCAGCATGAGGAGGCGGTATATAGGGGCCCATGGCAGATTAGGGGCCTGGCAGCAGCTATGTGAGGCCCGTAATCTGCCTGCACCCTATGTCAAAAAATTTAACACACCAGCAGTGTGAAGAGACCTGAAAGTGGCACATGGCAGCAGAGTGTGGCGATGGAGACAGCAGCAATGGGAGGCCATACAGGGACCCATGACAGACTCTGGACTTGGCAGCAGCATGAGGAGGCGGTATATAGGGGCCTATGGCAGATTAGGGGCCTGGCAGCAGCTATAGGAGGCCCGTAATCTGCCAGCACCCTATGTCAAAAAATTAAACACACCAGCAGTGTGAGGAGACCTGAAAGTGGCACATGTTTGAGGCATGATTCATGGCGGATTTAGTCAGTTGTGTCAGGAACTGGTGGTTTGAAATCCAGACTAATCCACGCCTGATTCATTTTCACAAACGTGAGTCTCTCCACACTTTGGGTGGACAGTCGTGTCCTCCGCGGAGTTACAATACCTCCTGCCGCACTAAACACGCGCTCCGATGCCACGCTACTGGCCGGGCATGACAGCCTTTCAAGGGCAAATTCAGCTAGTTGGGGCCAAAGGTCAAGTTTCGTTGCCCAGTAGTCAAGGGGATTGTCTACCTCGGTTGGCAGGGTGCTGTCCAAGTAGGCCCAAGCCTGTTGTTTGAGCTCCTGCTCCAGGTCCACCTGATGCTGCTGCTGCTGCTGCGGCTGGTTAGTAGTTTCCTCACTGCGCTGGTGAAGAAAGCTACTCATCATCGACTGCAGACTGAGGCAGCCGCTGCTGGTGGAGCTGCCACTGCTCCTACCACCCCACCCCTCCCCTGCTGCCATGCCAGCGGAACGCGAGCGCACAGGGCCCACAGTGTCTGAGGATGGACGTTGGCGCACAAAGGCAGAGACCAACTGACTACATAGGTGGTTTTTATAGTACGTAATTTTGGCCTCCCTCTCAGCAGGTGTGAAAAAGGCCACCATTTTGGACCGGTAGCGAGGGTCCAACAAGGTGGACAGCCAAAAGTCATCCCTCTGTCTGATGGTTATTATTCGGCTGTCGCTACGCAAGCAACCGAGCATGCTATGGGCCATTTGTGCCAAGGAATGCGAGGGACTCCCTGCCTCCATCTCCACAGCATACTGCCACGGTGCGTCTGGGTCCTCTGTCTCCTCCTCCTCCTCTACCAGATGCTCCTGCTCCTCCACTCCTGTCCGCTGAGTGGAAAAACCACCCATTTCACTCAATAATTCCTGAGCACAAATGTCCTCCTCTACCTCCTCCTCTTCTTCCTGTCCTGCCCCCACAGGGGTCATGTGGCGTTGAGATCTGTGCGCCACGTCTACCGCACCCTGACCAGCCATTGTTAACAGCATTTGTTCCAGGACGTGCAACAGAGGAATGACGTCGTTCATCCCATAGTCCTGCCGACTCACGAATAGCGTGGCCTCCTCAAAGGGCCTGAGCAAGCGGCAGGTGTCACGCATGAGCTGCCAATGGCTGACATCTAAGTTACACAGGGGAGTACCTTTATCCGCTTGTAACATCAGGAAATCGGTGATGGCCTTTCGCTGCTCGTAAAGGCGGTCTAACATGTGTAGGGTTGAATTCCACCTTGTTGCAACGTCGCAGATCAGGCGATGCTGTGGAATTCCGTTCTGCCGCTGCAGCTCAATGAGGGTGTTCTTTGCGGTGTAGGAATGGCTGAAATGCATGCACAGTTTACGTGACATTTTAAGGATGTCTTGCAGTGGGATGGTGGATTTTAGGAACCGCTTGACAACCAGATTGAACACGTGAGCCATGCATGGCGCATGGCACAACCTTCCTTGACGCAGAGCAGACACCATGTTCTTTCCGTTGTCAGTCAACATGGTTCCGATTTTTAGTTTGCGCGGAGACAGCCATCTGTCGATTTCTCTGTTCATTACACTCAGCAGTTCCTCCCCTGTGTGACTACGTTCGCCAAGGCATACCAGGTGCAGCACAGCGTGACACCGTTGCGCCCTGCACATGTGATATGCCGGTCGGGTAATGGGACTTGGCACGGGGGTGGCGGCTGAGGACACGGCGGAAAAAGAGGTGGTAGAGGCGGACATGCTTGCTGGACCAAGGACGTGCAAACGTGGAGGCAAAAGCGTCGTGACCTGTCCAAGTTGCTGGTGCGGCTGTGCCGGCACCACGTTCACCCAGTGGGCCGTAAATGACATGTACTGTCCCTGACCGTAGTTACAGCTCCACACGTCGGCGCTGCCGTGCACTTTGGCAGAGACCGACATGCTCAAAGACTGGCCCACCATCTCTTCTACATGTGAATGCAGGGCTGGCACTGCCTTTTGGGCAAAGAAATGACGGCTTGGCACTCTCCACCGCGGCGCGGCACAAGCCATCATTTCTCGGAAAGGTGCTGAGTCCACCAGTTGGAAAGGGAGGGACTGCAGCACCAGCAACTTGGACAGGAGGACGTTCAGCTTTTGCACCGTCGGGTGCGTGCTCGCAAACTGTTGTCTCTTGGATACGGATTCCAAGAAAGACTGTTGACGGAATCCGAGAAGAGGAGTAGCAGGAGAAGGAGCATCTGAACGAGCGGAAGATGCCAATGAGCGACAACTCCCCTCAGCAGAGGTGTTGGAGCCTTGACTGGCTGATAGAGGGCGATTGACGACGTCGGGTGACGGAGCAAGTAACGGAGCGGGTGATGGAGCGGGGGCTGGGGCAGGCAGAACCGCCGTATGTTTATCACGGTTTTCCCAGGCCACCGAATGGTGACGCTGCATATGCTGACGCAACGCTGTAGTCCCAACATGGGCCCCCTGGCCACGCTTGCATTTCTGGCCACATAGTCGACATACGGCTACGTTTACTTCCTCGGGCGGCTTGAGGAAAAATTGCCACACCACCGAGTAGGAAACTTTGCCCCCGCTACTCTTCACTGGCTGACTGCTACTTCCTCCGTGCGCAACGGCACCACTACTGGCCGTGGTGGTAGGCTGCAGTGGAGCTGGTGCTCTACTCCGTGGACGTTTGGCTCCACTGACACTGATGCGACCCTGCTGCTGTCTCCTGGGCAACCCACCGACTGTTTTGCTCGCTGCCAAGCTGCCACCCTCTTCTCCTGATGATGCGGAAGAAATTGCCTGATGACGACGAGGCTGCCAAGTGCGATCAACCTCCTCATCATCAAGTAGGGTCTCCGCCTCACTACTAGCCCCCTCGGCTGCGTCTGGGTCAGGAGACAGACCTGTCTCTAGACCGGCTACCGAGCCACTCTCCTCGCCAGTACTTGTTCGCTTGGCTGCTGAAAAGGCCGATGTCTCCCCCCGTTCCTGACCGCCCTCTGTTAGCTCTTCCTCACTGTACAGTGGGGCTGAGCCCACAGCATGCGATACTTCGCTTGGTGAGGGAACAGCAAAGGACAGGGGCAGGTAGAGGACACGTGATTTCAGTGGGCTTGGTCCCGGGCCATGCCAACTAACGGTTGTGTCTGACGTACCCACCGACCGTTGGCTGTAGGTGTCAGAGGTGACCTGGGAAGAGGAAGACGACCGAGCCAACCAATCAATGACGGCAGGGTTGTCGGTGGAGACACGACCGCTGGATGACACCGGGAGCACTGGCCTCTGGCTGCGAATACTGCTGCCTCGACCCCTTCCTCTGCTGCCACGTCTGCTCGCTCCTAAAACATTGCCTCCTCTGCCACTCCTCTGCATGTTGTCTGACATACTATTTAATTCAACGATTAGGTGTCCCTGAGTAACAATTCTCTGGCACTCAGTAACAATTCTGTCTGTCCCTGAGTATGAATTCTGTGGCCCTGAGTAACAATTCTGTGTCTGTGCGAGTAACAATTCTGTGTCTGTGCAAGTAACAATTTTGTGTCTGTGCGAGTAACAAATCTCTGGCACTCAGTAACAATTCTGTCTGTCCCTGAGTAACAATTCTCTGGCACTCAGTAACAATTCTGTCTGTCCCTGAGTAACAATTCTCTGGCACTCAGTAACAATTCTGTCTGTCCCTGAGTATGAATTCTGTGGCCCTGAGTAACAATTCTGTGTCTGTGCGAGTAACAATTCTGTGTCTGTGCAAGTAACAATTTTGTGTCTGTGCGAGTAACAATTCTCTGGCACTCAGTAACAATTCTGTCTGTCCCTGAGTAACAATTCTCTGGCACTCAGTAACAATTCTGTCTGTCCCTGAGTATGAATTCTGTGGCCCTGAGTAACAATTCTGTGTCTGTGCGAGTAACAATTCTGTGTCTGTGCAAGTAACAATTTTGTGTCTGTGCGAGTAACAAATCTCTGGCACTCAGTAACAATTCTGTCTGTCCCTGAGTAACAATTCTCTGGCACTCAGTAACAATTCTGTCTGTCCCTGAGTAACAATTCTCTGGCACTCAGTAACAATTCTGTCTGTCCCTGAGTATGAATTCTGTGGCCCTGAGTAACAATTCTGTGTCTGTGCGAGTAACAATTCTGTGTCTGTGCAAGTAACAATTTTGTGTCTGTGCGAGTAACAAATCTCTGGCACTCAGTAACAATTCTGTCTGTCCCTGAGTAACAATTCTCTGGCACTCAGTAACAATTCTGTCTGTCCCTGAGTAACAATTCTCTGGCACTCAGTAACAATTCTGTCTGTCCCTGAGTATGAATTCTGTGGCCCTGAGTAACAATTCTGTGTCTGTGCGAGTAACAATTCTGTGTCTGTGCAAGTAACAATTTTGTGTCTGTGCGAGTAACAATTCTCTGGCACTCAGTAACAATTCTGTCTGTCCCTGAGTAACAATTCTCTGGCACTCAGTAACAATTCTGTCTGTCCCTGAGTATGAATTCTGTGGCCCTGAGTAACAATTCTGTGTCTGTGCGAGTAACAATTCTGTGTCTGTGCAAGTAACAATTTTGTGTCTGTGCGAGTAACAATTCTCTGGCACTCAGTAACAATTCTGTCTGTCCCTGAGTAACAATTCTCTGGCACTCAGTAACAATTCTGTCTGTCCCTGAGTAACAATTCTCTGGCACTCAGTAACAATTCTGTCTATCCCTGAGTATGAATTCTGTGGCCCTGAGTAACAATTCTGTGTCTGTGCGAGTAACAATTCTGTGTCTGTGCAAGTAACAATTTTGTGTCTGTGCGAGTAACAATTCTCTGGCACTCAGTAACAATTCTGTCTGTCCCTGAGTAACAATTCTCTGGCACTCAGTAACAATTCTGTCTGTCCCTGAGTAACAATTCTCTGGCACTCAGTAACAATTCTGTCTATCCCTGAGTATGAATTCTGTGGCCCTGAGTAACAATTCTGTGTCTGTGCGAGTAACAATTCTGTGTCTGTGCAAGTAACAATTTTGTGTCTGTGCGAGTAACAATTCTCTGGCACTCAGTAACAATTCTGTCTGTCCCTGAGTAACAATTCTCTGGCACTCAGTAACAATTCTGTCTGTCCCTGAGTAACAATTCTCTGGCACTCAGTAACAATTCTGTCTGTCCCTGAGTAACAATTCTCTGGCACTCAGTAACAATTCTGTCTGTCCCTGAGTAACAATTCTCTGGCACTCAGTAACAATTCTGTCTGTCCCTGAGTATGAATTCTGTGGCCCTGAGTAACAATTCTGTGTCTGTGCGAGTAACAATTCTGTGTCTGTGCAAGTAACAATTTTGTGTCTGTGCGAGTAACAAATCTCTGGCACTCAGTAACAATTCTGTCTGTCCCTGAGTAACAATTCTCTGGCACTCAGTAACAATTCTGTCTGTCCCTGAGTAACAATTCTCTGGCACTCAGTAACAATTCTGTCTGTCCCTGAGTATGAATTCTGTGGCCCTGAGTAACAATTCTGTGTCTGTGCGAGTAACAATTCTGTGTCTGTGCAAGTAACAATTTTGTGTCTGTGCGAGTAACAATTCTCTGGCACTCAGTAACAATTCTGTCTGTCCCTGAGTAACAATTCTCTGGCACTCAGTAACAATTCTGTCTGTCCCTGAGTAACAATTCTCTGGCACTCAGTAACAATTCTGTCTATCCCTGAGTATGAATTCTGTGGCCCTGAGTAACAATTCTGTGTCTGTGCGAGTAACAATTCTGTGTCTGTGCAAGTAACAATTCTCTGGCACTCAGTAACAATTCTGTCTGTCCCTGAGTAACAATTCTCTGGCACTCAGTAACAATTCTGTCTGTCCCTGAGTAACAATTCTCTGGCACTCAGTAACAATTCTGTCTGTCCCTGAGTAACAATTCTCTGGCACTCAGTAACAATTCTGTCTGTCCCTGAGTAACAATTCTCTGGCACTCAGTAACAATTCTGTCTGTCCCTGAGTATGAATTCTGTGGCCCTGAGTAACAATTCTGTGTCTGTGCGAGTAACAATTCTGTGTCTGTGCAAGTAACAATTTTGTGTCTGTGCGAGTAACAATTCTCTGGCACTCAGTAACAATTCTGTCTGTCCCTGAGTAACAATTCTCTGGCACTCAGTAACAATTCTGTCTGTCCCTGAGTAACAATTCTCTGGCACTCAGTAACAATTCTGTCTGTCCCTGAGTATGAATTCTGTGGCCCTGAGTAACAATTCTGTGTCTGTGCGAGTAACAATTCTGTGTCTGTGCAAGTAACAATTTTGTGTCTGTGCGAGTAACAATTCTCTGGCACTCAGTAACAATTCTGTCTGTCCCTGAGTAACAATTCTCTGGCACTCAGTAACAATTCTGTCTGTCCCTGAGTAACAATTCTCTGGCACTCAGTAACAATTCTGTCTATCCCTGAGTATGAATTCTGTGGCCCTGAGTAACAATTCTGTGTCTGTGCGAGTAACAATTCTGTGTCTGTGCAAGTAACAATTTTGTGTCTGTGCGAGTAACAATTCTCTGGCACTCAGTAACAATTCTGTCTGTCCCTGAGTAACAATTCTCTGGCACTCAGTAACAATTCTGTCTGTCCCTGAGTAACAATTCTCTGGCACTCAGTAACAATTCTGTCTGTCCCTGAGTAACAATTCTCTGGCACTCAGTAACAATTCTGTCTGTCCCTGAGTAACAATTCTCTGGCACTCAGTAACAATTCTGTCTGTCCCTGAGTAACAATTCTGTCTGTCCCTGAGAATGAATTCTGTGGCCCTAAGAATTCTCTGGCACTCAGTAACAATTCTGTCTGTCCCTGAGTAACAATTCTCTGGCACTCAGTAACAATTCTGTCTGTCCCTGAGTAAAAATTCTGTGGCCCTAATAACGTTTCTGTGGCCCTAAGTAACAATTCTCTGGCACTGAGTAACAATTCTGTCTGTCCCTGAGTATGAATTCTGTGGCCCTAACTAGCGTTTCTTTGTCCCTAAATAACGATTCTGTGGCCCTCATTAACAAGTCTGTGTCCCTGAGTAATGGTTCTCTGTCCCTAAGTAACTTCTCTCTGTCCCCAATTCTCGTTTCTGTGGCCCTAACTCTGTCCCTGTCCCTAGTACAGAGCGGTCTGCCTCTGTTCAATGACTGCAGGCAAATGAAGATTTCCAAAATGGCCGCTATATATACCTCGACCATTACACAGTGCTGGCTGGCTGGCTGCTGATTGGCTGATGCGATCACATGTCGTTGAGGAATGCATTATGGGGCAGCGCGCCTTGTCTGCGCGCCTTCCCCGACATCCCCGCTCCGTCGCCGCACATGTCAGCCGCCATTTTCGGAAAAATTTCGATTCGCGCGTCCGAATTAGGCTGTTTTTCGGATTCGGCACGAATCGAAATTTTTCCGATATTCGACTCGAATTCCACTTCGGATGCTTCGATTCGCTCATCTCTATACCCCTCCACCCACCCAGTCCAGCCCTTGTATGAAGGCCTGCAGGGAAGACAAAAAACAAGGTAACTACACAGTACCAACCATAAAAAGAAAAGGCCTCAAAGCCGCATACAGGATGTTCTTAGCACTCCATCAATGCAGCACTCACTCAAAAGCAGCACCCCATCAGTGACTGTGCCCCACCAACAGTGATCTCGCCCCATCAGTGACTGTGCCCCCCCCATCATTGATCTCCCCCCATAAGCTGATCTAAATTTATAGGGAGATGGCCGAATGAGCACTCATCTCCACCCCAATTAGGAACTGATAATGATCACATGAATGGGGGGGATGATTCTCAAACAGACCAGACACAGGCTACAGTCATAAACCGGTAATAAGATGTTATGTTCTATTTACACCCAGTAACCCCCCCGTCATGTCCGTCCTCTTCCTTCATAGTCGTGTCCGTCCTCTTCCTCCATAGTCGTGTCCGTCCTCTTCCTCCATAGTCCTGTCTGTCCTCTTCCTCCATAGTCACTGTGACATCTTTTATGTCCAGCAGATGATGATACACATCAGTATTTAGAAGGACACAAGGATCTCTACAAGGACGTCATGATGGACAATCAGCCGCCCCTCACATCACCGGGTAAGAGGAGACTTTATTGGAAAGGAGAGAGCAGTACGGAGGATCCACCTAGATCCCCCATCATCTGATAAACACATAGAAACAATGGATTCAGTCAGTGTGTGTGTTTCCTACAGATGGATCCAGTCATGGGAACCCACCAGAGAGATGTCCCCGTCCTCTGTATTCCCGGGATTCCACACAGGAAGCTCACACCATCCCTCACCATCATCAGGTAGATGATGACAATTATTGGTAGTTGTGATTTATACACAGCATGTTTGTTACAATGAATGTTTTATTATATCTTTCAGAGTGGAATCCTCGGGGATGATAATATTGATGTTAAAGAAGAGTATAAAGAGGAGGATGAGGAGTATGGAGTGATGGAGGAGTTTTCAGAAGGACACAAGGATATGATGGAGCCACCTAATACCAGGAACCCACCAGAGAGATGTCCCCGTCCTCTGTATTCCCAGGATTCCACACAGGGAGGTCACACCATCCCTCACCATCATCAGGTAGATGAGGAACAATCACTGATAGTATCATTAGGATCTGTACATTATCTGCATTGTTACCATTGATGTCATTTTTATTATATATTCAGAGTGGAAACCTGAGAGATCCTAAAGTTGAGGTTAAAGAAGAGATAAAAGAGGAGGAGGATGAGGATGGGGGGATGGAGGCATCAGAGCTTCTTAAGGGACACAAATATCTGTACCAGGACACCATGGTGGAGTCATCCAGCTACAGGAACCCACCAGAGAGATGTCCCCGTCCTCTGTATTCCCGGGATTCCACACAGGAAGGTCACACCATCCCTCACCATCATCAGGTAGATGATGACAATTATTGGTAGTTGTGATTTATACACAGCATGTTTGTTACAATGAATGTTTTATTACATCTGTCAGAGTGGAATCCTCGGGGATGATAATATTGATGTTAAAGAAGAGTATAAAGAGGAGGATGAGGAGTATGGAGTGATGGAGGAGTTTTCAGAAGGACACAAGGATATGATGGAGCCACCTAATACCAGGAACCCACCAGAGAGATGTCCCCGTCCTCTGTATTCCCGGGATTCCACACAGGAAGATCACACCATCCCTCATTATTACAAGGTTGGTGGGACGGAGAATCTAGAACATGGACTTGTAGAGACGATGTGTAAATATTTTATGTGACCTTACATTTTACAGATGATATTTTCTCTCATTTCCTTGATTTAGAGTGGAGATCCAATCGATATAGAATTTGAGGTGAAAGCAGAAGAAGAAGAGGCGTATGTGAGGGATGATCAGCAGTCTATGGAGGAGGATGGAATAACGGGGACATTTATAGAGGAGGACACTCCTACAGAGATCAGCACAGGTGGGTCATGAACACTAAATCCATTCCTCCACCCATACTGCTCACTGATTGCTCCAGAGTAGGACGGGGACTGGGTGATATCAGCCTGTAATCCCCTGGTCACTTTCCTGAGCTGTGTTCCCCGTCCTGTATTCCTGGATTTATCTCGGATAATCTTCCTTCTCTGTGCTGCAGACAAAAGAATCCAGGACTTTCCTACAGCAATCCCCCCTTATCCCCCCCTTATGTATTATACATGGAGATCATATCCCCCCTTATGTATTATACATGGAGATCATATCCCCCTTATGTATTATACATGGAGATCATATCCCCCCTTATGTATTATACATGGAGATCATATCCCCCCCTTATGTATTATACATGGAGATCATATCCCCCCTTATGTATTATACATGGAGATCATATCCCCCCCCTTATGTATTATACAGTCATGGCCGAAATTGTTGGCACCCTTGATATTTTTCCTGAAAATCAAGTATTTCACACAAAAAAGGTATTGCATTAACACATGTTTTGCTATACACATGTTTATTCCCTTTGTATGTATTGGAACAAATATAAAACAGAGGCAGAAAAGCAAATATGACATAATGTCACACAAAACCCCAAAAATGGGCTGGACAAAAGTATTGGCACCCTTAACTTAATATTTGGTTGCACACCCTTTGGAAAACATAACTGAAATCAGTCGCTTCCTATAACCATCAATAAGCTTCTGACACCTCTCACCCGGAATTTTGGACCACTCTTCCTTTGCAAACAGCTCCAGGTCTCTCTTATTGGAAGGACACCTTTTCCCAACAGCAATTTTAAGATCTCTCCACAGGTGTTCAATGGGATTTAGATCTGGGCTCATTGCTGGCCACTTCAGAACTCTCCAGCGCTTCTTTGCCATCCATTTCTGAGTGCTTTTTGACGTATGTTTGGGGTCATTGTCCTGCTGGAAGACCCAGGATCTTGGACGCAAACCCAGCTTTCTGACACTGGGCCCTACAGTGCGACCCAAAATCCTTTGGTAATCCTCAGATTTCATGATGCCTTGCACACAGTCAAGGCACCCAGTGCCAGAGGCAGCAAAACAACCCCAAAACATCATTGAACCTCCACCATATTTTACCGTAGGTACTGTGTTTTGTTCTTTGTAGGCCTCATTCCGTTTTCGGTAAACAGTAGAATGATGTGCTTTACCGAAAAGCTCTATCTTGGTCTCATCTGTCCACAAGACGTTTTCCCAGAAGGCTTTTGGCTTACTCAAGTACATTTTGGCAAACTGTAGTCTTGCTTTTTTATGTCTCTGTGTCAGCAGTGGGGTCCTCCTGGGTCTCCTGCCATAGCGTTTCATTTCATTTAAATGTCGACGGATAGTTCGCGCTGACACTGATGCTCCCTGAGCCTGCAGGACAGCTTGAATGTCTTTGGAACATGTTTGGGGCTGCTTATCCACCATCCGGACTATTCTGCGTTGCAATCTTTCATCAATTTTCCTCATCCGTCCACGACCAGGGAGATTAGCTACAGTGCCATGGGTTGCAAACTTCTTGATAATGTTGCGCACTGTGGACAAAGGCAAATCTAGTTCTCTGGAGATGGACTTGTAACCTTGAGATTGTTGATATTTTGCCACAATTTTGGTTCTCAGGTCCTCAGACAGTTCTCGTCTCCTCTTTCTGTTGTCCATGCTTAGTGTGGCACAGACAGACACACAATGCAAAGGTTAAGTGAACGTCTCTCCTTTTTATCTGCTTTCAGGTGTGATTTCTATATTGCCCACACCTGTTACTTGCCCCAGGTGAGTTTACAGGAGCATCACATGCTTGTAACATTCTTATTTATCCGCAGTTGTGAAAGGGTGCCAATACTTTTGTCCAGCCCATTTTTGGAGGTTTGTGTGACATTATGTCGAATTTGCTTTCTTTCCTCCCTTTTTTTGTTTTGTCCCAATACACACAAAGGGAATAAACATGTGTATAGCAAAACATGTGTTAATGCAATACGTTTCGTGAGAAATACATGATTTCCTGGAGAAATATCAAGGGTGCCAACAATTTCGGCCATGACTGTACATGGAGATCATATCCCCCTTATGTATTATACATGGAGATCATATCCCCCTTATGTATTATACATGGAGATCATATCCCCCCTTATGTATTATACATGGAGATCATATCCCCCCCTTATGTATTATACATGGAGATCATATCCCCCCTTATGTATTATACATGGAGATCATATCCCCCCCTTATGTATTATACATGGAGATCATATCCCCCCCTTATGTATTATACATGGAAATCATATCCCCCCTTATGTATTATACATGGAGATCATATCCCCCCCTTATGTATTATACATGGAGATCATATCCCCCCTTATGTATTATACATGGAGATCATATCCCCCCCCTTATGTATTATACATGGAGATCATATCCCCCCTTATGTATTATACATGGAGATCATATCCCCCCTTATGTATTATACATGGAGATCATATCCCCCCCCTTATGTATTATACATGGAGATCATATCCCCCCCTTATGTATTATACATGGAGATCATATCCCCCCCTTATGTATTATACATGGAGATCATATCCCCCTTATGTATTATACATGGAGATCATATCCCCCTTATGTATTATACATGGAGATCATATCCCCCTTATGTATTATACATGGAGATCATATCCCCCCTTATGTATTATACATGGAGATCATATCCCCCCTTATGTATTATACATGGTGATCATATCCCCCTTTATGTATTATACATGGTGATCATATCCCCCTTTATGTATTATACATGGAGATCATATCCCCCTTATGTATTATACATGGAGATCATATCCCCCCTTATGTATTATACATGGAGATCATATCCCCCCTTATGTATTATACATGGAGATCATATCCCCCCTTATGTATTATACATGGTGATCATATCCCCCTTATGTATTATACATGGAGATCATATCCCCCCTTATGTATTATACATGGAGATCATATCCTCCCTTATGTATTATACATGGAGATCATATCCCCCCCTTATGTATTATACATGGAGATCATATCCCCCCTTATGTATTATACATGGAGATCATATCCCCCCTTATGTATTATACATGGAGATCATATCCCCCCTTATGTATTATACATGGAGATCATATCCCCCCCTTATGTATTATACATGGAGATCATATCCCCCTTATGTATTATACATGGTGATCATATCCCCCTTATATATTATACATGGAGATCATATCCCCCCTTATGTATTATACATGGAGATCATATCCCCCTTATGTATTATACATGGAGATCATATCCCCCTTATGTATTATACATGGAGATCATATCCCCCTTATGTATTATACATGGAGATCATATCCCCCTTATGTATTATACATGGAGATCATATCCCCCTTATGTATTATACATGGAGATCATATCCCCCTTATGTATTATACATGGAGATCATATCCCCCCTTATGTATTATACATGGAGATCATATCCCCCTTATGTATTATACATGGAGATCATATCCCCCTTATGTATTATACATGGAGATCATATCCCCCTTATGTATTATACATGGAGATCATATCCCCCCCTTATGTATTATACATGGAGATCATATCCCCCTTATGTATTATACATGGAGATCATATCCCCCCTTATGTATTATACATGGAGATCATATCCCCCTTATGTATTATACATGGAGATCATATCCCCCTTATGTATTATACATGGAGATCATATCCCCCTTATGTATTATACATGGAGATCATATCCCCCCTTATGTATTATACATGGTGATCATATCCCCCCCCCTTATGTATTATACATGGTGATCATATCCCCCCCTTATGTATTATACATGGTGATCATATCCCCCCTTATGTATTATACATGGAGATCATATCCCCCTCCTTATGTATTATACATGGAGATCATATCCCCCCTTATGTATTATACATGGAGATCATATCCCCCCTTATGTATTATACATGGAGATCATATCCCCCTTATGTATTATACATGGAGATCATATCCCCCCTTATGTATTATACATGGAGATCATATCCCCCCTTATGTATTATACATGGAGATCATATCCCCCCTTATGTATTATACATGGAGATCATATCCCCCTTATGTATTATACATGGAGATCATATCCCCCCTTATGTATTATACATGGAGATCATATCCCCCCTTATGTATTATACATGGAGATCATATCCCCCTTATGTATTATACATGGAGATCATATCCCCCCCTTATGTATTATACATGGTGATCATATCCCCCCTTATGTATTATACATGGAGATCATATCCCCCCTTATGTATTATACATGGAGATCATATCCCCCCTTATGTATTATACATGGAGATCATATCCCCCCTTATGTATTATACATGGAGATCATATCCCCCCTTATGTATTATACATGGAGATCATATCCCCCTTATGTATTATACATGGAGATCATATCCCCCTTATGTATTATACATGGAGATCATATCCCCCCTTATGTATTATACATGGAGATCATATCCCCCCTTATGTATTATACATGGTGATCATATCCCCCTTTATGTATTATACATGGAGATCATATCCCCCTTATGTATTATACATGGAGATCATATCCCCCCTTATGTATTATACATGGAGATCATATCCCCCCTTATGTATTATACATGGAGATCATATCCCCCCTTATGTATTATACATGGAGATCATATCCCCCTTATGTATTATACATGGAGATCATATCCCCCTTATGTATTATACATGGAGATCATATCCCCCCTTATGTATTATACATGGTGATCATATCCCCCCCCCTTATGTATTATACATGGTGATCATATCCCCCCCTTATGTATTATACATGGTGATCATATCCCCCCTTATGTTTTATACATGGAGATCATATCCCCCTCCTTATGTATTATACATGGAGATCATATCCCCCCTTATGTATTATACATGGAGATCATATCCCCCCTTATGTATTATACATGGAGATCATATCCCCCTTATGTATTATACATGGAGATCATATCCTCCCCCCTTATGTATTATACATGGAGATCATATCCCCCTTATGTATTATACATGGAGATCATATCCCCCCTTATGTATTATACATGGAGATCATATCCCCCCTTATGTATTATACATGGTGATCATATCCCCCCCCTTATGTATTATACATGGTGATCATATCCCCCCCTTATGTATTATACATGGTGATCATATCCCCCCTTATGTATTATACATGGAGATCATATCCCCCTCCTTATGTATTATACATGGAGATCATATCCCCCCTTATGTATTATACATGGAGATCATATCCCCCCTTATGTATTATACATGGAGATCATATCCCCCTTATGTATTATACATGGAGATCATATCCCCCCTTATGTATTATACATGGAGATCATATCCCCCCTTATGTATTATACATGGAGATCATATCCCCCCCTTATGTATTATACATGGAGATCATATCCCCCCTTATGTATTATACATGGAGATCATATCCCCCTTATGTATTATACATGGTGATCATATCCCCCTTATGTATTATACATGGAGATCATATCCCCCCTTATGTATTATACATGGAGATCATATCCCCCTTATGTATTATACATGGAGATCATATCCCCCTTATGTATTATACATGGAGATCATATCCCCCCCTTATGTATTATACATGGAGATCATATCCCCCTTATGTATTATACATGGAGATCATATCCCCCCTTATGTATTATACATGTAGATCATATCCCCCCTTATGTATTATACATGGAGATCATATCCCCCTTATGTATTATACATGGAGATCATATCCCCCCCTTATGTATTATACATGGTGATCATATCCCCCCTTATGTATTATACATGGAGATCATATCCCCCCTTATGTATTATACATGGAGATCATATCCCCCCTTATGTATTATACATGGAGATCATATCCCCCCTTATGTATTATACATGGAGATCATATCCCCCCTTATGTATTATACATGGAGATCATATCCCCCTTATGTATTATACATGGAGATCATATCCCCCTTATGTATTATACATGGAGATCATATCCCCCCTTATGTATTATACATGGAGATCATATCCCCCCTTATGTATTATACATGGTGATCATATCCCCCTTTATGTATTATACATGGAGATCATATCCCCCTTATGTATTATACATGGAGATCATATCCCCCCTTATGTATTATACATGGAGATCATATCCCCCCTTATGTATTATACATGGAGATCATATCCCCCCTTATGTATTATACATGGAGATCATATCCCCCCTTATGTATTATACATGGAGATCATATCACCCCTTATGTATTATACATGGAGATCATATCCCCCCTTATGTATTATACATGGAGATCATATCCCCCCTTATGTATTATACATGGAGATCATATCCCCCTTATGTATTATACATGGAGATCATATCCCCCTTATGTATTATACATGGAGATCATATCCCCCTTATGTATTATACATGGAGATCATATCCCCCCTTATGTATTATACATGGTGATCATATCCCCCCCCCCCTTATGTATTATACATGGTGATCATATCCCCCCCTTATGTATTATACATGGTGATCATATCCCCCCTTATGTTTTATACATGGAGATCATATCCCCCTCCTTATGTATTATACATGGAGATCATATCCCCCCTTATGTATTATACATGGAGATCATATCCCCCCTTATGTATTATACATGGAGATCATATCCCCCTTATGTATTATACATGGAGATCATATCCTCCCCCCTTATGTATTATACATGGAGATCATATCCCCCTTATGTATTATACATGGAGATCATATCCCCCCTTATGTATTATACATGGAGATCATATCCCCCCTTATGTATTATACATGGTGATCATATCCCCCCCTTATGTATTATACATGGTGATCATATCCCCCCCTTATGTATTATACATGGTGATCATATCCCCCCTTATGTATTATACATGGAGATCATATCCCCCCTTATGTATTATACATGGAGATCATATCCCCCTTATGTATTATACATGGAGATCATATCCCCCCTTATGTATTATACATGGAGATCATATCCCCCTTATGTATTATACATGGTGATCATATCCCCCCCTATGTATTATACATGGAGATCATATCCCCCTTATGTATTATACATGGAGATCATATCCCCCCCCTTATGTATTATACATGGAGATCATATCCCCCTTATGTATTATACATGGAGATCATATCCCCCCTTATGTATTATACATGGACATCATATCCCCCCTTATGTATTATACATGGAGATCATATCCCCCTTATGTATTATACATGGTGATCATATCCCCCCTTATGTATTATACATGGAGATCATATCCCCCCCCCCCTTATGTATTATACATGGAGATCATATCCCCCCTCATGTATTATACATGGTGATCATATCCCCCTTATGTATTATACATGGAGATCATATCCCCCTTATGTATTATACATGGAGATCATATCCCCCCCTTATGTATTATACATGGAGATCATATCCCCCTTATGTATTATACATGGAGATCATATCCCCCCTTATGTATTATACATGTAGATCATATCCCCCCTTATGTATTATACATGGAGATCATATCCCCCTTATGTATTATACATGGAGATCATATCCCCCCCTTATGTATTATACATGGTGATCATATCCCCCCTTATGTATTATACATGGAGATCATATCCCCCCTTATGTATTATACATGGAGATCATATCCCCCCTTATGTATTATACATGGAGATCATATCCCCCCTTATGTATTATACATGGAGATCATATCCCCCCTTATGTATTATACATGGAGATCATATCCCCCTTATGTATTATACATGGAGATCATATCCCCCTTATGTATTATACATGGAGATCATATCCCCCCTTATGTATTATACATGGAGATCATATCCCCCCTTATGTATTATACATGGTGATCATATCCCCCTTTATGTATTATACATGGAGATCATATCCCCCTTATGTATTATACATGGAGATCATATCCCCCCTTATGTATTATACATGGAGATCATATCCCCCCTTATGTATTATACATGGAGATCATATCCCCCCTTATGTATTATACATGGAGATCATATCCCCCCTTATGTATTATACATGGAGATCATATCACCCCTTATGTATTATACATGGAGATCATATCCCCCCTTATGTATTATACATGGAGATCATATCCCCCCTTATGTATTATACATGGAGATCATATCCCCCTTATGTATTATACATGGAGATCATATCCCCCTTATGTATTATACATGGAGATCATATCCCCCTTATGTATTATACATGGAGATCATATCCCCCTTATGTATTATACATGGAGATCATATCCCCCCTTATGTATTATACATGGTGATCATATCCCCCCCCCCCTTATGTATTATACATGGTGATCATATCCCCCCCTTATGTATTATACATGGTGATCATATCCCCCCTTATGTTTTATACATGGAGATCATATCCCCCTCCTTATGTATTATACATGGAGATCATATCCCCCCTTATGTATTATACATGGAGATCATATCCCCCCTTATGTATTATACATGGAGATCATATCCCCCTTATGTATTATACATGGAGATCATATCCTCCCCCCTTATGTATTATACATGGAGATCATATCCCCCTTATGTATTATACATGGAGATCATATCCCCCCTTATGTATTATACATGGAGATCATATCCCCCCTTATGTATTATACATGGTGATCATATCCCCCCCTTATGTATTATACATGGTGATCATATCCCCCCCTTATGTATTATACATGGTGATCATATCCCCCCTTATGTATTATACATGGAGATCATATCCCCCCTTATGTATTATACATGGAGATCATATCCCCCCTTATGTATTATACATGGAGATCATATCCCCCTTATGTATTATACATGGAGATCATATCCCCCCTTATGTATTATACATGGAGATCATATCCCCCTTATGTATTATACATGGAGATCATATCCCCCCTTATGTATTATACATGGAGATCATATCCCCCTTATGTATTATACATGGTGATCATATCCCCCCTTATGTATTATACATGGAGATCATATCCCCCTTATGTATTATACATGGAGATCATATCCCCCCCCTTATGTATTATACATGGAGATCATATCCCCCTTATGTATTATACATGGAGATCATATCCCCCCTTATGTATTATACATGGACATCATATCCCCCCTTATGTATTATACATGGAGATCATATCCCCCTTATGTATTATACATGGTGATCATATCCCCCCTTATGTATTATACATGGAGATCATATCCCCCCCCCCCTTATGTATTATACATGGAGATCATATCCCCCCTCATGTATTATACATGGTGATCATATCCCCCCTTATGTATTATACATGGAGATCATATCCCCCCTTATGTATTATACATGGAGATCATTTCCCCCCTTATGTATTATACATGGAGATCATATCCCCCCCTTATGTATTATACATGGAGATCGTATCCCCCCTTATGTATCATACATGGAGATCGTATCCCCCCTTATGTATTATACATGGAGATCGTATCCCCCCCTTATGTATTATACATGGAGATCGTATCCCCCCCTTATGTATTATACATGGAGATCATATCCCCCCCTTATGTATTATACATGGAGATCATACCCCCCCTTATGTATTATACATGGAGATCATATCCCCCCCCTTATGTATTATACATGGAGATCATACCCCCCCTTATGTATTATACATGGAGATCATATCCCCCCCCTTATGTATTATACATGGAGATCATATCCCCCCCCTTATGTATTATACATGGAGATCATATCCCCCTTATGTATTATACATGGAGATCATATCCCCCCCTTATGTATTATACATGGAGATCATATCCCCCCTTATGTATTATACATGGAGATCATATCCCCCCTTATGTATTATACATGGAGATCATATCCCCCCTTATGTATTATACATGGAGATCATATCCCCCCTTATGTATTATACATGGAGATCATATCACCCCCTTATGTATTATACATGGTGATAATATCCCCCCTTATGTATTATACATGGAGATCATATCCCCCCCTTATGTATTATACATGGAGATCATATCCCCCTTATGTATTATACATGGAGATCATATCCCCCTTATGTATTATACATGGTGATCATATCCCCCCCCTTATGTATTATACATGGTGATCATATCCCCCCCTTATGTATTATACATGGTGATCATATCCCCCCTTATGTATTATACATGGAGATCATATTCCCCCTTATGTATTATACATGGAGATCATATCCCCCCCTTATGTATTATACATGGAGATCATATCCCCCTTATGTATTATCCATGGAGATCATATCCCCCCTTATGTATTATACATGGAGATCATATCCCCCCCTTATGTATTATACATGGAGATCATATCCCCCCTTATGTATTATACATGGAGATCATATCCACCCCTTATGTATTATACATGGAGATCATATCCCCCCTTATGTATTATACATGGAGATCATATCCCCCTTATATATTATACATGGAGATCATATCCACCCCTTATGTATTATACATGGAGATCATATCCCCCCTTATGTATTATACATGGAGATCATATCCCCCTTATATATTATACATGGAGATCATATCCCCCTTATGTATTATGCATGGAGATCATATCCCCCTTATGTATTATACATGGAGATCATATCCCTCCCTTATGTATTATACATGGAGATCATATCCCCCCTTATGTATTATACATGGAGATCATATCCCCCCCTTATGTATTATACATGGAGATCATATCCCCCTTATGTATTATACATGGAGATCATATCCCCCTTATGTATTATACATGGAGATCATATCCCCCCTTATGTATTATACATGGTGATCATATCCCCCCCCTTATGTATTATACATGGAGATCATATCCCCCCTTATGTATTATACATGGAGATCATATCCCCCCCTTATGTATTATACATGGAGATCATATCCCCCCTTATGTATTATACATGGTGATCATATCCCCCCTTATGTATTATACATGGTGATCATATCCCCCCTTATGTATTATACATGGAGATCATATCCCCCCTCATGTATTATACATGGAGATCATATTCCCCCTTATGTATTATACATGGAGATCATATCCCCCCTCATGTATTATACATGGTGATCATATCCCCCCTTATGTATTATACATGGAGATCATATCCCCCCTCATGTATTATACATGGAGATCATATCCCCCCTTATGTATTATACATGGAGATCATATCCCCCTTATGTATTATACATGGAGATCATATCCCCCCTTATGTATTATATATGGAGATCATATCCCCCCTTATGTATTATACATGGAGATCATATCCCCCCTTATGTATTATACATGGAGATCATATCCCCCCTTATGTATTATACATGGTGATCATATCCCCCCCCTTATGTATTATACATGGAGATCATATCCCCCTTATGTATTATACATGGAGATCATATCCCCCTTATGTATTATACATGGAGATCATATCCCCCCTTATGTATTATACATGGAGATCATATCCCCCCTTATGTATTATACATGGAGATCATATCCCCCCTTATGTATTATACATGGAGATCATATCCCCCCTTATGTATTATACATGGTGATCATATCCCCCCCCTTATGTATTATACATGGAGATCATATCCCCCCTTATGTATTATACATGGAGATCATATCCCCCTTATGTATTATACATGGAGATCATATCCCCCCTTATGTATTATACATGGAGATCATATCCCCCCTTATGTATTATACATGGAGATCATATCCCCCCTTATGTATTATACATGGAGATCATATCCCCCCTTATGTATTATACATGGAGATCATATCCCCCCTTATGTATTATACATGGAGATCATATCCCCCCTTATGTATTATACATGGAGATCATATCCCCCCTTATGTATTATACATGGAGATCATATCCCCCTTATGTATTATACATGGAGATCATATCCCCCCTTATGTATTATACATGGAGATCATATCCCCCCTTATGTATTATACATGGAGATCATATCCCCCCTTATGTATTATACATGGAGATCATATCCCCCCTTATGTATTATACATGGAGATCATATCCCCCCTTATGTATTATACATGGAGATCATATCCCCCCTTATGTATTATACATGAAGATCATATCCCCCTTAATCTCCTCTTCTCAGTAGAGAATACATTCAGTTCCTCTAATCTTTCCTCATAGCTGATCTCCTCCATGCCTCGTATCAGTTTGGTTGCCCTTCTCTGTACTTCCTCCAGTTCCCCAATGTTCTTTTTGTGAATTGGAGCCCAAAACTGAACTGCATATTCCAGATGAGGTCTTACTAATGATTTGTACCGGGGGAGGGGGGGTGATATCTCTCTCTGGAATCTATACCTCTCCTAATACAAGAGAGGATTTTGCTCGCTTTAGAATCCGCAACTTGGCATTGCTGCCATTATTTTGCTTGTGATCTACTAGAACCCCCAGATCCTTCTCCACCATTGACCCCCCCAGATCCTTCTCCACCATTGACCCCCCCAGATCCTTCTCCACCATTGACCCCCCCAGATCCTTCTCCACTACTGACCCCCCCAAGATCCCTCTCCACAATTGCATCCCAGATTCTTCTCCAAGATTGATTCCCCCCAGATCCTTCTCCACTATTGACACCCCAGATCTTTCTCTACCATTGCCCCCCCCCCAGTTGTACCCCCCTAGTATGTATGATGCATATTCTTAGCCCCCAAGTGCAGAATCTTACATTTATCACCATTAGCCCTCGTTGGCCCCATAGTCCCCCCAATTACACAGAGCATTGAGGTCGGCTTGTAAGTTGGAGACATCCTGTAAGGACGTTATTCCCCGGCACAGCTTGGTGTCATCTGCAAAGACTGGAATGGGGTTTATAATCTCACACCCCATATTGTTTATATATATATTAATAAGTAAGGGGCCCAACACTGAACCCTGGGGTACCCCACTAATAACACTGAATCTTGGGGTACCCCACTAATAACACTGAACCCTGGGGTACCCCACTAATAACACTGAACCCTGGGGTACCCCACTAATAACACTGAACCCTGGGGTACCCCACTAATAACACTGAACCTTGGGGAACCCAACTAATAACACTGAACCTTGGGGTACCCCACTAATAACACTGACCCTTGGGGTACCCCACTAATAACACTGAACCTTGGGGTACCCCACTAATAACACTGATCCTTGGGGTACCCCACTGACACCCCTAGACTATTCAGAGTATGAATCATTAACCACTACTCTCTGAATACGATCTTTTAGCCAGTTTTCTATCCATTTACATTCAGATTTTTCCAGCCCATAGACTTTACCTTACACATTAGCCGTGTGTGGGGAACTGTGTCCAAGTGTACCACGTCCACCGCCACCCCTCTGTCCAAGTATACCACGTCCACCATCACCCCTCTGTCCAAGTATACCACGTCCACCGCCACCCCTCTGTCCAAGTATACCACGTCCACCGCCACCCCTCTGTCCAAGTATACCACGTCCACCGCCACCCCTCTGTCCAAGTGTACCACGTCCACCGCCACCCCTCTGTCCAAGTGTACCACGTCCACCGCCACCCCTCTGTCCAAGTGTACCACGTCCACCGCCACCCCTCTGTCCAAGTATACCACGTCCACCGCCACCCCTCTGTCCAAGTATACCACGTCCACCGCCACCCCTCTGTCCAAGTATACCACGTCCACCGCCACCCCTCTGTCCAAGTATAGCACGTCCACCGCCACCCCTCTGTCCAAGTATACCACGTCCACCGCCACCCCTCTGTCCAAGTATACCATGTCCACCGCCACCCCTCTGTCCAAGTATACCACGTCCACCGCCACCCCTTTGTCCAAGTATACCACGTCCACAGCCACCCCTCTGTCAAAGTATACCACGTTCACAGCCACCCCTCTGTCAAAGTATACCACGTCCACCGCCACCCCTCTGTCCAAGTATACCACGTCCACTGCCAACCCTCTTTCCAAGTATACCACATCCACCAGCTCCCCTATGTCCAAGTATACCATGTCCACCACCAGCCCTCTGTCCAAGTATACCACGTCCACCGCCACCCCTCTGTCCATGTATACCACGTCCTCCGCCACCCCTCTGTTCAAGTATACCATGCTCACCGCCACCCCTCTGTCCAAGTATGCCACGTCCACAGCCACCCCCTTTCCAAGTATACCACGTCCACCGCCACCCCTCTGTCCAAGTATACCACATCCACCGCCACCCCTTTGTCCAAGTATACCTCATCCACCGCCACCCCTCTGTCCAAGTATACCACGTCCACAGCCACCCCTCCGTCCAAGTGTACCACGTCCACCATCATCCCTCAGTCCAAGTGTACTACATCCACCGCCATCCCTCTGTCCAAGTATACCACGTCCACAGCCACCCCTCTGTCCATGGATTTGCTAACCTCCAATCTAACCTGTTTCTTGATGGTTTAATCCCAGCTCACCTCTACATGTTGTCTACAGTAAACATTTAAGCTTTCACTGATTACAGAATACTAATACTGTGAGTCCTGACCCTTATACTATATAACTTGTACATTACATACTCCTGACCCCTGCACTGTATACTCTGTGTTGTACATTACATACTCCTGACCCCTGCACTATATACTCTATGTTGTCCATTACATACTCCTGACCCCTTCACTATATACTCTATGTTGTACATTACATACTCCTGACCCCTGCACTATATACTCTATGTTGTACATTACATACTCCTGACCCCTGCACTATATACTCTATGTTGTACATTACATCCTCCTGACCCCTGCACTATATACTCTATGTTGTACATTACATACTCCTGACCCCTGCACTATATACTCTATGTTGTACATTACATACTCCTGACCCCTGCACTATATACTCTATGTTGTACATTACATACTCCTGACCCCTGCACTATATACTCTATGTTGTCCATTACATACTCCTGACCCCTTCACTATATACTCTATGTTGTCCATTACATACTCCTGACCCCTGCACTATATACTCTATGTTGTACATTACATACTCCTGACCCCTGCACTATATACTCTATGTTGTACATTACATCCTCCTGACCCCTGCACTATATACTCTATGTTGTACATTACATACTCCTGACCCCTGCACTATATACTCTATGTTGTACATTACATCCTCCTGACCCCTGCACTATATACTCTATGTTGTACATTACATACTCCTGACCCCTGCACTATATACTCTATGTTGTACATTACATACTCCTGACCCCTGCACTATATACTCTGTTGTACATTACATACTCCTGATCCCTGCTCTATATTTTCTATGTTGTACATTCCATACTCCTGACCCCTGCACTATATACTCTATGTTGTACATTACATACTCCTGACCCCTGCACTATATACTCTGTTGTACATTACATACTCCTGATCCCTGCTCTATATTTTCTATGTTGTACATTCCATACTCCTGACCCCTGCACTATATACTCTCTGTTGTACATTATATACTCCTGACCCCTGCACTATATACTCTATGTTGTACATTACATACTCCTGACCCCTGCACTATATACTCTATGTTGTACATTACATACTCCTGACCCCTGCACTATATACTCTATGTTGTACATTACATACTCCTGACCCCTGCACTATATACTCTATGTTGTACATTACATACTCCTGACCCCTGCACTATATACTCTATGTTGTACATTACATACTCCTGACCCCTGCACTATATACTCTATGTTGTACATTACATACTCCTGACCCCTGCACTATATACTCTATGTTGTACATTACATACTCCTGACCCCTGCACTATATACTCTATGTTGTACATTACATACTCCTGACCCCTGCACTATATACTCTCTGTTGTACATTACATAGTCTTGACCCCTGCACTATATACTCTATGTTGTACATTACATACTCCTGACCCCTGCACTATATACTCTATGTTGTACATTACATACTCCTGACCCCTGCACTATATACTCTATGTTGTACATTACATACTCCTGACCCCTGCACTATATACTCTTTGTTGTACATTACATACTCCTGACCCCTGCACTATATACTCTGTGTTGTACATTACATACTCCTGACCCCTGCACTATATACTCTGTGTTGTACATTACATACTCCTGACCCCTGCACTATATACTCTGTTGTACATTACATACTCCTGACCCCTGCACTATATACTCTATGTTGTACATTACATAGTCCTGACTTCTGCTCTCCCCCCTCCCCCCACTGCTATATATACACATAATATGGACTCTCTTTTGTTTCCCCCATTTCCTCCCAGCTGGACATTTTATATCGGATGATGTGATTGGAGCACAGACTTTTACATGGTGATAATAATGTGATAACATCCTCCAACTTTGGACCCTTAAACAGAAAGTGATAATGAGGGAGGAGTCAATACCCCAATGATGGTGGTCTTCAGGATCAGTCCAGTCTTCATCTTGGTTGTTCTCCCCCCATCCTCACTCTCTGACCTCTGGTGGGGCTCAGCCCCGCTGTTCTTCATGACTAAATCATGGACTAAATAAGGAAGTGCAGTACTTCTTGTGTTGGGAAGATGGCGATGAGTGATAGAGGGGGTGGGGACCCTCGTCCTATAATCCCCTCATCACTGTCCCTCCTATAAAATACAGTTCTGGTTGTTTCCTCACTCTCTGACTAAGGTCCATGAATAAAGAAATGACCTGGTAGGAGATCAGAGGAGCCATTTCCTAGTTCCCTTGAGGGTGGAATTGTAAGCTCCTCAGAGACCAAGCTGCCTGATGTGGGCGGAGTCCTGGTTTGGGGGAACCAATCAGCTCCTGTCTAGTAATCCTCTTTGTCTTTGTATTTTAGTCCATGGCCGGGAGATGAGGAAAACCTCCGAGGATTGTCTCACTTTGTCTCCAGACTGGAAAGTAGATGAGGACATCACTCAGTATAGTCCAGGAGAAAACCCGGCTCCCTCCAATGTCCATCCGGCACCACCCAGTGTAGATGGACCATCAGATTCCTCGTATCCTGAGGAACCTCAGACTGTGCGGGACCGGGCCGGCCTTCCAACAGGGAAGAGGTTCTCCTGTACAGAGTGCGGGAAGGGTTTCTGTTCTAAATTCCATCTTAATGTGCATAAAAGATCTCACACAGGGGAGAAGCCGTATTCCTGTCCTGAGTGTGGGAAATGTTTTTCACAGAAGTCCTATCTTCACACACATCAAAGATCTCACACAGGGGAGAAGCCGTATTCCTGTCCTGAGTGCGGGAAATGTTTTATACGGAAATCCTATCTTCACACACATCAGAGATCTCACACAGGGGAAAAGCCATTTTCCTGTCCTGAGTGTGGGAAATGTTTTTCAGTGAAGTCCAATCTTAACACACATCAAAGATCTCACATGGAGGAGAAGCCGTATGCCTGTTCTGAGTGTGGGAAATGTTTTTCAGAGATGTCCATTCTTCATAAACATCAGAGATCTCACACGGGGGACAAGCCGTATTCCTGTCCTGAGTGTGGAAAATGTTTTTCAGAGAAGTCCAGTCTTCATACACATCAAAGATCTCACACGGGGGAGAAGCCATATTCTTGTCCTGAGTGCGGGAAATGTTTTTCACAGAAGTTCAGTCTTCATGAACATCAGAGATCTCACACGGGGGACAAGCCATATTCCTGTCCTGAGTGCGGGAAATGTTTTTCACAGAAGTCCAATCTTTACACACATCAGAGATCTCACACAGGGGAAAAGCCATATTCCTGTCCTGAGTGCGGGAAATGTTTTTTACAGAAATCCTATCTTCACACACATCAAAGATCTCACACAGGGGAGAAGCCGTATTCCTGTCCTGAGTGCGGGAAATGTTTTACACGGAAATCCTATCTTCACACACATCAGAGATCTCACACGGGAAAAGCCATTTTCCTGTCCTGAGTATGGGAAATGTTTTTCAGTGAAGTCCAATCTTAACACACATCAAAGATCTCACATGGAGGAGAAGCCATATGCCTGTTCTGAGTGTGGAAAATGTTTTTCAGAGATGTCCATTCTTCATAAACATCAGAGATCTCACACGGGGGACAAGCCGTATTCCTGTCCTGAGTGTGGAAAATGTTTTTCAGAGAAGTCCAGTCTTCATAAACATCAAAGATCTCACACGGGGGAGAAGCCATATTCTTGTCCTGAGTGCGGGAAATGTTTTTCACAGAAGTTCAGTCTTCATGAACATCAGAGATCTCACACGGGGGACAAGCCGTATTCCTGTCCTGAGTGTGGGAAATGTTTTTCACAGAAGTCCAATCTTTACACACATCAAAGATCTCACACGGGGGAGAAGCCGTATTCCTGTTCTGAGTGTGGAATAGGTTTTTCAGAGATGTTCTGTCTTCATAAACATCAGAGATCTCATGCAGGGGAGAAGCCACTTTCCTGTCCTGAGTGAGGGAAATGTTCCTCACTGAAGTCCTGTCTTCCTGTACATCTGGGATCTCACACAACCCTGGAGGTGTATTAGTGCCTTGAGTGTGGGAAATGTCTTCTAGGTGAATGTTGCTGGACATCCCAGCTCTCATGTGGGGAAGAAGCACACCCTGATATACACCTCAGATATACTCCATGGCTGATCTTCATCATGGAAGGAACAGTTCATAAGGAGATCAGAGGTCCCCAAAGACATGGATGAAGTGTGGGACCGGGTCGGCCATTGATAGCAGAAGAATAAAAATGGAATCCTGACCTAGAGTACTGGGCTGACTTTTCATTGGGTTGCAGAATACAGTGAAGGAAATGCGTATTTGCTCCCCGGCTGATGTTGAATGTTCGCCCCTCACACAGAAATGATCGGTCTAACAATGGAATGTTCGCCCCTCACACAGAAATGATCGGTCTAACAATGGAATGTTCGGTGTAACACTGAGAGACAGAATACAACAACAAATTCAGCAGAAATGCGTCTAACAAATGATGACTGATCTGCATGTTCATGAGGGAAAGAAGAATTTGATCCCCTATCATTCAGCAGGATTTCTGGCTCCCAGGTGTCTCTCATACTGGTAACAAGCTGAGATTAGAAGCAGTCTCTTAAAGGGAGTGCTGCTAATCTCATTGTGTTACCTGTATAAAAGACACCTGTCCACAGGAGCAATCAAACCATCAGATTCCAAACTCTCCACCATGGCAAAGACCAAAGAGCTGTCCAAGGATGTCAGGGACAAGATGGTAGACCTACACAAGGCTGGACTGGGCTACCAAACTATGGCCAAGCAGCTTGGTGAGAAGGTGACAACAGTTGGTGCAATCATTCACAAATGGAAGAAACACAAAACAAGTGTCAGTCCCCCTAGGTCTGGTGCACCATGCAAGATCTGACCTCGTGGAGTGTCAATGATCATGAGAACAGTGAGGAATCATCCCAGAACTACACGTGAGGATCTTGTCAATGATCTCCAGGCAGCTGGGACCGCAGTCACCAAGAAAACAATTGGTAACACACTACGCCGACAAGGACTGAAATCCTGCAGTGCCCGCACGGTCCCTCTGCTCAAGAAAGCACATGTCCAGGCTCGTCTGAAGTCTGCCACTGAACATCTGAATGATGCAGAGGAGGACTGGTGGGAAGTGTTGTGGTCAGAGGAGACCAAAATCCAGCTCTTTGTCATCAACTCAACTCACTGTGTTTTAAGAAGGAGGAATGCTGCCTATGACCCCAAGAACACCATCCCAACTGTGAAACATGATGGTGGAAACATTCTGCTTTGGGGGTGTTTTTCTGCTAAGGGGACAGGACAACTGCACCGTATCAAAGGGACGATGGACGGGGCAATGTACCCTCAAATCTTGGGTGAGAACCTTCTTCCCTCAGCCAGGGCATTGAACATGGGTGGTGGATGGGTGTTCCAGCATGACAATGACCCAAAACACATGGCCAAGGCAACAAAGGAGCGGCTCAAGAAGAAGCACATTAAGGTCCTGGAGTGGCCTAGCCAGTCTCCACACCTTCATCCGATTGAAAATCTGTGGAGGGAGCTGAAAGTTTAAGTTGTCAAACATCAGCCACCAATCCTTAATGACTTGGAGAGGATCTGCCAAGAGGAGTGGGCCAAAATCCCTCCTGAGATGTGTGCGAACCTGGGGGCCAACTCCAGGAAATGTCTGACCTCTGTGATTGCCAACAAGGGATTGGCCACCAAGTACTAAGTCATGTTTTGTGAAGGGGATCAAATCCTTCTTTCCCTCATGAACATGCAGATCAGTCATCATTTGTTAGACGCATTTCTGCTGAATTTGTTGTTGTATTCTGTCTCTCAGTGTTACACCGAACATTCCATTGTTAGACCGATCATTTCTGTGTGAGGGGTGAACATTCCATTGTTAGACCGATCATTTCTGTGTGAGGGGCGAACATTCCATTGTTAGACCGATCATTTCTGTGTGAGGGGCGAACATTCCATTGTTAGACCGATCATTTCTGTGTGAGGGGCGAACATTCAGCATCAGCTGGGGAGCAAATACACATTTCCTTCACTTTAGGCCTTAATTATTTTCCACCCATTTCCTCCCAGCTGGACATTTTATATCGGATGATGTGATTGGAGCACAGACTTTTACATGGTGATAATAATGTGATAACATCCTCCAACTTTGGACCTTTAAACAGAAAGTGATAATGAGGGAGGAGTCAATACCCCAATGATGGTGGTCTTCAGGATCAGTCCAGTCTTCATCTTGGTTGTTCTCCCCCCATCCTCACTCTCTGACCTCTGGTGGGGCTCAGCCCCGCTGTTCTTCATGACTAAATCATGGAGTAAATAAGGAAGTGCAGTACTTCTTGTGTTGGGAAGATGGTGATGAGTGATAGAGGGGGTGGGGACCCTCGTCCTATAATCCCCTCATCACTGTCCCTCCTATAAAAGACAGTTCTGGTTGTTTCCTCACTCTCTGACTAAGGTCCATGAATAAAGAAATGACCTGGTAGGAGATCAGAGGAGCCATTTCCTAGTTCCCTTGAGGGTGGAATTGTAAGCTCCTCAGAGACCAAGCTGCCTGATGTGGGCGGAGTCCTGGTTTGGGGAACCAATCAGCTCCTGTCTAGTAATCCTCTTTGTCTTTGTATTTTAGTCCATGGCCGGGAGATGAGGAAAACCTCCGAGGATTGTCTCACTTTGTCTCCAGACTGGAAAGTAGAAGATGAGGACATCACACAGTATAGTCCAGGAAAAAACCCGGCTCCCTCCAATGTCCATCCGGCACCACCCAGTGTAGATGGACCATCGGATTCCTCGTATCCTGAGGAACCTCAGACTGTGCGGGACCGGGCCGGCCTTCCAACAGCTTCTCAGAGCTTCTCCTGTACTGAGTGCGGGAAAGGTTTCCACTCTGAATACAAGCTTAAGGTGCATAAAATATCTCACACGGGGGAAAAGCCGTATTCCTGTCCTGAGTGCGGGAAATGTTTCCGTTTTAAATGTCGTCTTAATGAGCATAAAATATCTCACACAGGAGAGAAGCCACATTCCTGTCCTGAGTGCGGGAAATGTTTTTCACAGAAGTACAATCTTTCCAGACATCAGAGATCTCACAAGGGGGAGAAGACGTTTTCTTGTTCTGAGTGTGGGAAATGTTTTGTAGCAAAATCAGATCTTGTTAAGCATCAAAGATCTCACACAGTGAAAAGATCTTATATCTGTCCTAAGTGTAGAAAATGTTTCTCAGAGAAGTCTGATCTTTACAGACATCAGAGATCTCACACAGGGGAAAAGCCATATTTCTGTGCAGAGTGTGGGAAATGTTTTTCAAACAAGTACAGTCTTTACAGACATCAGAGATTTCACACAGGGGAGAAGCCATATGCCTGTCCTGAGTGCGGGAAATGTTTTTCAATGAGGTTCCATGTGTACAGGCATCAGAGATCTCACACAGGGGAGAAGCCACTTTCCTGTTCTGAGTGCGGGAAATGTTTTTCTGATAAGTCCAGTCTTTGTATTCATCAGAGATCTCACACAGGTGAGAAGCCATATTCCTGTCCTGAGTGTGGGAAATGTTTTTCACAGAAATCCTATCTTTACACACATCAGAGATCTCACACGGGAGAGAAGCCATATTCCTGTCCTGAGTGTGGGAAATGTTTTTCAGTGAAGTCCAATCTTTACAAACATCAGAGATCTCATACGGGGGAGAGGCCATATTCCTGTCTTGAGTGCGGAAAATGCTTTTCGCAGAAGTACCACCTTGACAGACATCAGAGATTTCACACTGGGGAGAAGCCACTTTCCTGTCCTGAGTGCGGGAAATGTTTTTCGCAGAAGTCCAATCTTTCCAAACATCAGAGATCTCACACAGGTGTGAAGCCACTTTCCTGTCCTGAGTGAGGGAAATGTTCCTCACTGAAGTCCTGTCTTCCTTTACATCAGGGGTCCTACACAACCCTGGAGGTGTATTAGTGCCTTGAGTGCGGGAAATGTCTTCTAGATGAATGTTGATGGACATCCCAGCTCTCATGTGGGGAAGAAGCACACCCTGATATACACCTCAGATATACTCCATGGCTGATCTTCTTCATGGAAGAAACAGTCCATAAGGAGATGAGAGGCCCCCAAAGACACGGATGAAGTGTGGGAGCGGGTTGGCTATTGATAGCAGCTTAGTGGTTAGCCCTTCTGCCTGGCAGTACTCGGGTCATTGGTTTGAATCCCAACCATGGCACCACCTGCCTGGAGTTTGCATGTTCTCCCTGTGCCTGCATGGGTCTCCTCCAGGTACTCTGGTTTCTTCCCACATGCCAAAGACATGCTGGTAGGTATATTGTCCCCTAGTATGTGTATGTATGAATGTGAGTTAGGGACCTTAGATTGTACGCTCCTCGGGGGCGGGGACTGATGGGAATTAACAATTTATGTATAAATGGACAGTGCTATAGAAGTACCTGTAATAAATATGGAGTCATCACCTCTCATTGGCTGAGTATATTTATGGTGGAAGCTTTCACAAACACTTAGAGGTTTAGTAAAAAAAAAAAAAAAAGTTAGAAGGAATGTGAGTGACATTCGCCCGGCCCTGACGAATATTGGGCATACTTTATTTCATACTCTGATTCCTTTGGCTCCATCTAGTGGCCATAATGTGGTATTGTGCTGCTGTTATTGATTGCCGTATTTCAGGAAAAATCCCCCATTATGTCCAATAGATGGAGGGAAATGTTATTACCAGGCTGCAGCTAGGGGGAGCTCTAATGTCACCCCAGCAGAGGGATCCCATCTAGCCCACATTAACCCTCTCACTGCCAGAGCTGTTTCTGCATGATTTTGCACACATGGGAAAATGCAGATTTTGGTCCTGAAGATGAGATAAACCCCCAAACATCTATTCTGTGACATCAGAGGCCCTGGAGAATAAAATGGTGGTGATTGTTAAGGTGTTCCCCGTACACAGATTCCCCTTCATATCCGCCTTTATTTCCTCCTTTCCCCATTTTCTATGTTGGGATCTTTTCTACAATACTTTGTTATAATAATGGAACACGTTGTGTATTGTATTGTACACTAATAATAATGACTCCGCCCCCACATTCCAGACAAGGGATCTTCCTGACCAATCCGATTTCTGCCTTTACTATTTCATGAATTTTTGTTTCCAATCTTGTTAAATGTAAAATTATAATAAAAATTATATTGAATGAAAAACAAAATCCTGTGTGTGTGCAATGATGACTACGTTGTGTATCCAGAAACGGCTGGTCGGTGACACTTCCATATACAGACCAATGAAGTGACAAGGAAGCCCTAGAACCCTTTGGAGGAACCCTGGCTGAGAAAGGCTGGACTAGGCAGTCACATATCTCTGCCCCCCTTGCAGGGTTCCCAACCCTCCGTGACTTTTATTACTGACACAACATGAACATTTACTGACGGAGGACATGTTTTACTGACATCCTGAAAAATGACAGAACTCCTGTTAGGATTATTATTATTATACAGTACTTATACAGCACCAAAGGGTTTGCTCAGCGCTGTACAGTAACGGGGGGGACAGAACATGAGACAAGACAGTGACAATACAATACACGAGGGGGGCGAGGGCCCTGCTCTTTCTAGGAGGGAGGGGAAGGTGGTACAGGAGGAGATGGCTGTGGGGGATGGAGTGGAGGAGGTTAGTTTTTAGGTGAGGTCGGGTGTTAGGTGAGGGTGGGGTAGGCTTCCCTGAAGAGGAGGGTAGGCCACAGTCTGATGGATTGGGGTGGAGAGTTCCAGAGGATGGGGGAAGGCCTGGAGAAGTCCTCAAAAAACAAAATCTCAACATAGTATATTACCTTTTAAATCCCAGAACTAAAGTGCCACACGTGTATCATGCAAAAAAAACACTCCAGTGTCACAGCACTGTGAAAAAAAAAAATATTAATAAATATCACTTTTCCTTGTTGACAAAGTCTGGAAGAGACGAAACGCGTCCAGGGCACGTGACGTTCCCGGAAGTGCTGCGGCAGCCATTTTGGATTCTGGAATCCCTGTGTGTTGGAGGTCTGGAGAGTAACGGTGCACTTCAGGTGTCCCCCAGAGCTACAAAGTGATAGTGCTGGATAGGAGTAGCAAGGGGGAATTACCTGGTGATCGGGAGACCCTCTACACACGGAAAGGGGATCGCATACTGGGCATGAGGAGTTGGATGCTGTCTTGCTGATCTTATCGTTTTTATATATGATTATAATTCACATACTGATTCCTGGTCTGTTTGTGAGGTCCTGAGTAGAGATGAGCGAATTTGTCAAAAATTCGATTCGGCTGATTCGCCGAATTTGCGGGAAAAATTCGATTCGATCCGAATTTATTCGCTGCGAATTTAACTTATAAAAAGGGTTTCTAGCCTTCAGAGAGCCTTTATATTAGTGCAGAACACTGTACCTTTAATTTAAATGCCCTTGGAGTCTGCTGGGGAAGAGAAATAATACTGTCAGTCAGTATGACATGCAGATGAGTGCCGTCGATCTTAGAATCACCGCACACTTCACTCATTTGGGCAGTCACGGGGCCAAAACCAGAGTGAGAAGAAGAAGAAGAAGAATGAAAAGAAGAATGAAAAGAAGAAGAAGAATGAAAAGAAGAATGAAGAATGAAAAGAAGAATGAAAAGAAGAAGAAGAATGAAAAGAAGAATGAAAAGAAGAATGAAGAATGAAAAGAAGAATGAAAAGAAGAAGAAGAATGAAAAAAAGAATGAAAAGAAGAATGAAGAATGAAAAGAAGAATGAAAAGAAGAAGAAGAATGAAAAGAAGAATGAAAAGAAGAAGAAGAATGAAAAGAAGAATGAAAAGAAGAAGAAGAATGAAAAGAAGAATGAAAAGAAGAAGAAGAATGAAAAGAAGAATGAAAATAAGAATGAAGAATGAAAAGAAGAATGAAAAGAAGAAGAAGAATGAAAAGAAGAATGAAAAGAAGAATGAAAAGAAGAAGAAGAATGAAAAGAAGAATAATTCCAAGCCGGCAAAAAGTGTATTTGCAGAGCTCCTCTAAGTGTATCTGCAGAATACAGGAGCTCTGCAGATACACTTTTTGCCGGCTTGGAATTATTCTTATTTTCATCCTACTTCTTCTTCTTCTTCATCCTCATCCTCAGAAGAAGAAGAAGAGGATGAGGATGAAGAAGAAGAAGAAGTAGGATGAAAATAAGAATAATTCCAAGCCGGCAAAAAGTGTATTTGCAGAGCTCCTCTAAGTATATCTGCAGAATAGAGTCTATTCTGCAGATACACTTAGAGGAGCTCTGCAAATACACTTTTTGCCGGCTTGGAATTATTCTTATTTTCATCCTACTTATTCTTCTTCTTCATCCTCATCCTCTTCTTCTTCTTCTGAGGATGAGGATGAGGATGAAGAAGAAGAAGAAGAAGAAGTAGGATGAAAATAAGAATTCCAAACCGGCAAAAGTGTATCTGCAGAGAGCTCCGCTATTTCTGACAGTTCTCTGACAGCTCCTTCACATGTACAGCGGTTGAAACATCTGTTTCCGAATAAAAACATCTGTATCCTAAATGGAAACAAATAGATACAGATGTTTCAACCGCTGTACATGTGAAGGAACTGTCAGAGAACTGTCAGAAATAGCGGAGCTCTCTGCAGGGACACTTTTGCCGGCTGATCGGGAAAAATTCGATTCGCGCACCCGAAGTAGGCAAATATTCGGATTCGACGCGAATCGAATTTTTCCCGAAATTCGTATCGAATTCCACTTCGCCTGATTCGATTCGCTCATCTCTAGTCCTGAGGAACAAGAGGATACCAATCTAAGGACACTCTGTGGCTGATTACAAGCTGGAATCTGTTTGTTTTAGGGTAATTATGCACTTTATATATAGTTTGCAGTGATATTTATTAATATTTTTTTTTTTCACATGAGTGCTGTGACACTGGAGTGTTTTTTTTGCATGATACACGTGTGGCACTTTAGTTCTGGGATTTAAAAGGTAATATACTATGTTGAGATTTTGTTTTTTGAGGTATTTGAAGAGCACCTGTGATTGATTTGCATCTTCTTCAGTGGAGTAGGAAGCGTCTTCCTATCAAGAAATTGATCTTTGTTTGGACACATTATTTGGACACTTTGCATATTGGGACTTTATTTTATTTTTGTTCTTTTATATATATTTTATATTTTTGGGTAATCTCTTTGGGTCTTGATTTTTCACTATAATTGTGGGTTTTTGGGTTTAAGTCAATGAATATATGTTTTATTAGTACTTCAGGGGAAGGATATTGATATGACTTTAAGGGATTTCTGAGGATTTTATATATATACGTGTGCTGATTTATACTTATTCTGGAGAAGTCCTGCAATCAGGCGTGGGAGGAGGAGACCAGGGAGCTAGAGAGCAGGAGGTCCTGTGAGGAGCGGAGGGCACGGGTATCGTAGTATTTGGGTATCAGGTCAGTTATGTAGTTAGGGGCAGTGTTGTGAATGGCTTTGTAGGTCAGAGTTAGCAGTTTGAATTTGATGCGTTGGGCAATCGGGAGCCAGTGAAGGGATTGGCAGAGGGGGGTGGCAGATGTGGAGCGGTTGGTGAGGTGGATTAGTCTGGCCGCTGAGTTCAGGATAGACTGGAGTGGGGATAGCGCTCGTTTGGGTAGGCCGGTGAGGAGGGAGTTGCAGTAGTCCAGGCGTGAGATGATGAGGGAGTGTACGAGTTGTTTGGTGGTGTCTGGGGTGAGGAATGTGCGTATCTTGGAGATGTTGCGGAGGTGGAGCCTGCATGATCTAGATAGCAGTTGGATGTGGGGTAGGAAGGAGAGGTGGGAGTCCAGGGTGACACCCAGGACTTTGGCGTGTGGGGTGGGAGTGATGGTGGCATTGTTAGTAGTGATGGAGAAGATGGGGGGGGGGCACAGGGTGGGGGGGAAGACCAGGAGCTCAGTTTTGGATAGGTTAAGTTTGAGGAAATGGAGCGACATCCAGTCTGATATGTCGTTTAGGAGGTGGGCGATGCGGGCAGAGAGTGAGGGGGTGAGGTGGGGGGTGGAGAGGTAAATGTGGGTGTCGTTGGCATAGAGGTGGTAATTGAAGCCGTGGGAGTGAATAAGTTTGCCAAGGGAGGAGGTATAGATGGAGAAGAGGAGGGGCCTGAGCACAGAGCCTTGGGGGAGGGAGGGGGAGGTGGCAGTGTTGTAGGTGACGCTGAAGGAGCGTTGGGAAAGGTAGGAGGAGAACCAGGAGAGAGCAGCGTCCTTGATGCTAAGGGAGTGCAGTTTGGCAAGGAGGAGAGGGTGGTCAACAGTGTCGAAGGCCACGGAGAGGTTGAGGAGCAGGAGGATAGAATAGTGGCCATCGGCTTTGGCGGTTAGCAGGTCATTGGTGATTTTAAGTAGGGCGGTTTCGGTGGCAGTGCAGGGGACAGAAGCTGGACTGTAGGGGGTCAAGGAGGTTGTTATCAGTGAGGTGGGCGCCTAGGCGATTGTAGGCCAGTCGCTCAAGGAGCTTGGAAGTGAAGGACAACAAGGAGATGGGTCTAAGGTTGTTAAGGTTGGTGGGGTCAAGGGAGGGTTTTTTGAGTATGGGGGTGATGTGCGCGTGCTTTAGAAGGGAGGGGAAGGTGCCAGTGGAGAGGGAGAGATTGAAGATGTGGGTGAGGGAGCGAATGATGGAGGGGGGGTGACTGGAGGAGCTGTGAGGGGATAGGGTCCAGGGGGCAGGTGGTAGGGAGGGCTTCAGTGAAGACCTTAGAGACCTCCTCAGAGGTAGTTGGGCTGAGGGAGCAGAGTGTTGGGGAGGTGATGATGTGCGGGGCATTAGGTATAGTGGGGGGTAGTGTGGCTATGAGGTCAGGGGAGGGGACGGTTGAGGGGTTGAAGGAGGGCGGGAGGCTGGGTGGAGAGGTGGATTGCAAGTTGACAATGTCCTTACGGATTGCGTCAATCTTGTTTTGGAAGTGATTGGCAATCTCGTGGGCGGTGAGTGAGGTGCTGGGTGGGGGGGAGAGAGCAGGGATTTGAAAGTGGAGAAGAGCCGGTGAGGAAAGGTGGAGAGGGTGTTGATAAGGGTTATGAAATAGGCTTGCTTGGTGGTGTGGAGGGAGGAGGTGTAGGCGAGGTAGGTGGCTTTATAGAGGGAGAACGCGCGAGGGGATCTGGTTTTGCGCCATAAGCGCTCCAGCGCGCGACTGCATCGTTTGAGGCATTTTGTGTGGTCGTTTTGCCAGGGTTGAAGCGGTCGGGGTCTAATGTTACGCGTGGTTAGGGGTGCCAGGGAGTCGAGGGCAGCTGACAGTGAGTCGTTGTATGCAGTAGTGGCCAGGTCAGGGCATGACAGAGGGAGGATACTGTCATACAGACGGTCAGCTGCTGGGTGGAGATGTGTCGGGTCCAGATTGAGGAGGTTGCGGGTGATGGTTAGACGCTTCGGGGGGGAGTTGAGGGAGAGGGAGATGGAGAATGTGAGGAGGTGGTGGTCAGAGAGGGGGAAGGGGGAATTAGTGAAGTCGTGGGGGGTGCAGAGGTGGGAGAAAATGAGGTCCAGGGTGTTTCCATTGGAGTGGGTGGAGGACTGAGTGTGCTGTGTGAGCGCGAAGGAGGAGGTTAGAAGGAGGAGTTGGGAAGTCGCTGGGCTGTTGGCGTTGATCGGGATATTGAAGTCGCCTAGGATGATGGCCGGTAGCTCAGAGGAGAGGAAGAAGGGAAGCCAGGCGGCAAAGTCGTCTAGGAAGGGGGATGCGGAACCAGGAGGCTGATAGATTACCGCAATCCTTAGGGGGGTGGGAGAGAAGAGCCGGATGCAGTGGGCCTCAAAGGAGGAGAAGGATAGGGAGGGGGGGTTAGGGAGGACCTGGAAGGTGCTCAGCGGTGGTAGGAGCATACCGACCCCTCTGCCTCTGCTCAGTCTAGGTGAATGGGTCCAGACGAGGCCTCCATAGGAGAGGGCAGCAGGGGAGGTGGAGTCGGTGGCTTGGATCCAGGTTTCGGTGACCGCTAGGAGGGTGAGGGAGTGGGAGATAAAGAGGTCGTGGATGGAGGAGAGCTTGTTGCAAACCGAACGGGCGTTCAGGAGTGCAACCGAGAAGGGAGGGGTGGATGTGGGGAGGAGGGGGGCAGATATGAGATTGAGGGGGTTGCGGTGGTTGGCGTGAGTAGGGGGGTGCCGGGAAGGGGAGTGGGGAGATGGAGGGCCGGGGTTCGGGGAGATGTCACCAGCAGTTAGGAGAAGGAGGAGGGTGAGGAAGGTGGCATGGGAATGGGAGGACGTGAGGATGGGGAGAGTCTGTTATGCCATGATGGAGTTCATCAGTGTCCAATCGTAGGAGGGGAGAGGGAGTGGTGGGCAGCTGGGGCCGCAGCTGGCTGGTTGCAGTCTGTGGGTGCTGTAGGCCGGCGTTCATGGGTGTTGTGGCACGGCATCGGTGGGCACTGTGGGCGCCGGCTGGACGAGCCGTGGGACGCGGTGATTGGAGGTGTTGTAGGCCCGGCGTCAGGGGTGCTGGAGTCCCGGCGTTGAGTGCACAGCTTCAGGAGGTGGTGAGGGCCCGGCATCAGGAGGTGTTGGGTCGCCGGAGTTTCACCAGAGGGACAGTGCGCCGGAGGGCGGGGTGGTGGGCTGGTGGTCCCTGGTGGGGTGGTGGGCTTGCGATCCCAGGTGGGATAGTAGCCTGAGGTCCTTGGTGGTTTGCAGTCCCTGGTGGGTAGTGGGTGCCCCTGTTTGAGTGATGGATATTGAATCCATATAAACAGGACATGTGATCACTGACAATCCCCAGAACAAGCCATCTTCCTGGTTTACACCTAATAATTCAATCCATGGGGAACACAAATCAGCCCAACGCAGACACATGAAAACCAAGTTCTGCTCGGCATGTCATGGTTGTCATGGAGAGTAATGGGCACGGTCAGATGGGAGGGGCTTAGAAGAGGATGATGTCACAGATCCGCCCCCTGATCACCTACCTCTAAATGAAGAAAGCAGCTGATTGGGTGAGTACACATTGCTGTGACCTCCATGCTTAGCTTAACAGTGCGGCAATTTTACCTTCACATGCCGAGTCTCACAGGTGGCACCGCCTGTCATACCATTGTGCTGAAATGTCATTGCAGCAACTCAGAATGGTCCTCAGTAGTCTGTATGGCCCCCATGTGCTTGTATTCATGCCTGACAACGTCGGGGGAGGTTCCTAATGAGACCACGGATGGTGTCCTGGGGGATTTCCTCCCAGATCTAGATCAGAGCATCACTGAGCTCCTGGACAGTCTGAGGTGCAACCTGGAGGCGTCGGATGGACCGAAACATGAAATCCCAGAGGTGTTCTATTGGATTTAGGTCAGGTGAGCGTGTGAGCCAATCAATGGTATCAATTCCCTCATCCTCCAGGAACTGCCTGAATACTCTCCCCACATGATGCTGGGTATTGTAGTGCACCAGGAGGAACCCAGGACCCACTGCACCAGGAGGAACCCAGGACCCCCTGCACCAGGAGGAACCCAGGATCCATTGCACCAGGAGGACCCCAGGACCCCCTGCACCAGGAGGAACCCAGGATCCACTGCACCAGGAGGAACCCAGGACTCACTGCACCAGTGTAGGGTCTGACAATGGGTCCAAGGATTTCATCCCGATACCTAATGACAATCAGGGTGCCATTGTCTAGCCTGTAGAGGTCTGTGCGCCCCTCCATGGATATGCCTCCCCAGACCATCACTAACCCACCACCAAAACGGTCATGCTGAACCATGTCACAGGCAGCAGAACGTTCTCCACGGCTTCTCCAGACCCTTTCATGTCTGTCACATGAGCTCAGGGTGAGCCTGCTCTCATCTGTGAAAAGCACAGGGCGCCAGTGGTGGACCTGCCAATTCTGGGGTTCAATGGCAAATGCCAATCCAGCTCTATGGTGTCGGGCAGTGAGCACAGGGCCCACTAGAGGATGTCGGGCCCTCAGGCCACCCTCATGAAGTCTGTTTTTGATTGTTTGGTCAGAGACATTCACACCAGTAGCCTGCTGGAGATCATTTTGTAGGGCTCTGGCAGGTCTCATCCTGTTCCTCCTTGCACAAAGGAGCAGATACCGGTCCTGTTGATGGGTTAAGGACCTTCTATGGTCCTGTCCAGCTCTCCTAGAGGAACTGCCTGTCTCCTGGAATCTCCTCCATGCTCTTGTCTCCTGGAATCTCCTCTGTGCTCTTGTCTCCTGGAATCTCCTCCATGCTCTTGTCTCCTGGAATCTCCTCCATGCTCTCGTCTCCTGGAATCTCCTCCATGCTCTCGTCTCCTGGAATCTCCTCCATGCTCTTGAGACTGTGCTGGGAGACACAGCAAACCTTCTGGCAATGGTATGTATTGATGTGCCATCCTGGAGGAGGTGGACTGCCTGTGCAACCTCTGTAGGGTCCAGGTATGGCCTCATGCTACCAGTAGTGACACTAACCCTAGCCAAATGCCAAACTAGTGAAAAACAGTCAGAAAAGATGAGAAGGGAAAAAATGTCAGTAGCCTCTACCTGTAAAATCATTCCTGTTTTGGGGGTTGTCTCACTGTTGCCCATCTAAAGCACCTGTTGGTAATTTCATTAACACCAATTGAGTACTGACGTGATACTTTTTTTATTTGCACTAACATACAATTTTGAGGACAAGCGTTTGGGG